>NC_044572.1:21687500-22312500 GCF_901933205.1 Camarhynchus parvulus | reverse complement strand
ATATTTAGAGAGCTTTCTTTGAACTGAAGTCCTTGAACTAATGTGTTTGAGGGCCTGATTTGCTTTAAAGATTTATTCCCACTCAGCAAAAAGACTCCTTAATTAGGTTCTAACCAAATTCACCATAGAAGGGTTAATTGAGGAAGAAAGGAATGTTAATTTCAGTAATTATTCTCTTGCCTGTAACCCTAACATTGGAACCAAATGCATTATTTGTAAAATGATTTCACACTGCAAACCATCAAATGAGAATGATAGTCACTAGAGAGCATAATTAAACTCCATATGTAAAGCTTACAGTGTTAGCTTGCTGAGTGAAAGTGAGGAAAGAACAATGAAGGAATTTGGCTTTACTATGGTAATTAAAATCCTAAAAATAAATTGGAAAAGCTACTATATACAGGAATTAACAATAAGAGATGAAGCTCAAAAACTGGCTGATAAATTTTCATTTGTTTTACCCATAAATAGCTACAGATCTCTTTGAAGTGTGTGCAAGTAATTATTTGTTAGAGTATGTTCCATTATAGCCAGCTGTAACAGATTTAATATTGGTAGTGGAAGTGAATGAGAAGACGAAAAAGAAAATATCCTTGTCTGATTGGATTAGGCAATGAGATGATAGCAGGAGGGAGGAAAACTCAGTCCTCAGACATGTCCTAGAGAATCCATCTATCAGTGAATGAGATGCTGATCACAGATCTCACCTGAAAGATAAATTACAGATGGCCCTTTGGAGGGCTTGTTTTTCGTGTCTTCAGAGAAACTCTTATTGCTTAACCAGACCTGCAAATATTCCTGCTAATTAAACTGATGTCATCTACTGCTGGATGAAAGCGTCCATTTGTGGCTACTTTCCATTTTCAAAGATCCAATTGTGTTTCTTATTAGAATCTCCCAGATAAAGTTGAAACAGATGCATTTGGAGGCTGTTTCCACAGGGAAGAGGACAGAATGTGCACTGTGCGCCAGCAACTCCTGTGGAAGCCTGAGCTGTTGCCTACTCATGTTTCTATCAGCTCCAGCAAACATTGTCTTGGGCTCCACCAAGCTGGCTGCACACTGTGTACTTGGATTAGTTTTATTTAGTGTCACTGTGGAATACAGAGCAATTTATCCAGAAAAATCAACACATTACAATGATAAAAACCTTGGGGCAGGATCTGTATTTTCCCTTCAAGTTCATATATTACCTCACTGGTCAGGGTGTTTGGACCCCTTTTAGACCAAAACCATCATCTTACATATTTTATTTCTTTTTCCTTCTCCTTTAAGCAGATAAAAACAAAGAAACTGGCATTACAGATCCAGTGGAAGACTAGTGCCTTTAAAAAATTTCAGTACGTATTGTAATCTTATTTTAAAATTATTTATGACTTTCCACATGTTTTTAAAGCCTGTCTCACCACTTTTTTTCCTTTGTTTAATTGTAGCAGGCAGAATACAAAATCACTTACATTTTAATTAAAAGAGTCTAAATTATCCCAGAATTCTCAGGTGAGTCCAAAACCTGGCCTCAAACTTTCTTCAACGCAGTCAGAATGTTTTCAGAGTAACAAAAATGACAGTAGAAATGTCCACACATGGAATTTAAATAATGTTTTTCATAGACAGAGCTCAGATTTCTTACAAAAACTTCATCATGATGTCATTTTACAAATAAATGAAGGCATAGAGAGATGGAGTGAATTTTGGAAAGAGCAGAGAGGAGACTGAATCAACATTTACTGGTATATATGTTTAATTATCATCGCTAACTCCTTGTACACCCATTGAAAAAAAATGTCATTCACGAGAATTAAACATAATTTTGATTTAGCTGTATAATAGGTTGATTCTTGGTATCTATGATAATGCTGAGGGAACAACAACAGAGCATAAAGGATAAACCTCTTCCAAATTATTGTGCTGTGTTCATAGTTTACACAGAGGCAAGTTGACTCAACCACTCCATGGTGACTTTGAAGTGCTCTGCAAGAGAACTTCAAGTCCCCACTAAAAAGAAATATTTTGATATGTCCTTGAGATCAATGTAACCTTGCTTACAGACACCAGCCACTGAACTTTAGATGAAAAGTTACAAACTGGGCAAAATGTGTGTGAAGGATAGTGGAGGGACTTAAAGCAGAAGCCTCATCAAATATATGAAGGAAGTAAAAAATTGCTTTTTTAATAGGATATAATAGCTAGCTATAAAAAAAATTTAGAATTTGTGGCTTTTTTTTTTTTTTTTTTTTTTTTAAATCAGTCAAAACCAAAATATTATTTCTCTTGTATTTGCTCAAAGTAGACTGAGCTCTTCTGGAGTAGGATGGTTAAAGGTAACCAGGAATCTAGCAGCAATTCTATAATAAAAAATGCCTGCTCCAAATAAAGGAGCTTTAATACATGAGATTTCCTTGCAGTTTCCCTCAATCAGAAAAGACCACAAAGGAATTTTGTAATCATCCAATCAAATCTTTTCACTAACACAAGATAGGGGACATCCAGAAAAATAAATTAATTAAGGTTACTTTGGCAAAGCTCTTTTATATAATCCATAATAAATTAATTGCATTACAATTCTTCAACATTTTATAGAGATCTGTATCAGTCATGCCAGTATTCTCCCTGGCACTAATGTCAAAATGAGAGATTTTCCTATTTATTCTTTTTAAATCCTATCATGGCATCATCTAGCTTGATGCTTTTTCTTCTAGTGCTCTGACACTCATTAAAAATAAACATTAAATATTAGTGGAGTTTATGGCCTGAACCAGCTGAGACAAAAATATTTGTTTCTAGAACATGTTGTTTAAGGCCCTTCTTAAATATTGATAGAATGGTACCTCACAATCATTGTAAATATCATGGATGTGGCTAAGTCATCTGGCATTGTTCCAAGCATAGAACAGAAATCTGTTTTGAATAGTGTTTTTTTTAATATATCACTGCTAACAAGTAAACAATTTCAATTTGGACCAGAAGATACTTTATGTTCTTAATACATTTCCAGAAACTTTCTTGCCCTCACCTCTGATGACTACAGATTTTTCTTTTGCCCTTTTTACTTCCTCCATCACTTCTTTTCCAATTTCTAAACTTGTGATTTATAGTATTTACCATCCATTTTTCCTTTCTCTCCTTTATTATAAATTTAAGACAGAGAGAATTGACTTTCCTTCTGAATGAGATTAGCTGTTTATAACCTATTTGGTCTTTTCCTGTTCTGGGATTTGGGTTCTTAAACCATCTGCCGAAGTGCTCTTTGAAATTTCTTTGTTCTCTCTCACATCTTTCTGTTTGATTTTTCTCCTCCCAGCCCATTTTACAAGCTCATTCACCTTTATGAAACTAAGTTCCTAAAATAAGTTTATGTTACAGTTTGTTATTTATACAGATATATGCAAATATTTTATTTGCATTTGCTATATACAATTATCTTATTTATTTCCCATATGTCTGTGTTGATCATCATAATGCTAATATAGACATATAGATTAAAGATTATAGATTAAAAATAAGATATAGATTAAAGATCAGCTTTAATGCACATGTTATTATTTGTAGAGACCCATAATATGGATGAAGTATATTTGTGCTATTCTTGTCATAAGGGAGGCCCACAGAGGAAGAACATTCAGATAGAAGATCTGTTAATTTTAATTTCTTCATGCATGGGATTGGAGTAGCAGTTTATGTTCCAGTTTCTGGTTTATTTGCAGAAAAATATGAACATATGTTGGGGTTTTTTTGGGGGGGGGCGTTGGATTTTTTTCTTTTTCAGGGATAGTAATTCAAGAGCCTGGTTTAGCCTTTGGTTATCAGAGGCAGTCTTCTGAGAACACATCCCAGTACATTGTACTGATATGTAAAAAGATTGTTTTCATTATATTTTATAGTTTGTTTAATTATTTTCCAAATTTTGCCTCACATTATTATTGTGTGTTCTGTCCTTTGATGTTAGTCTCCTTTCCTCCATCTACTTGGCTTATCTATCTCTCTTCCCAGTTAAACAGAATTTCCTTCTGAAATGACAAGAGCGATAAGGTGCTTCTTAAACAAATTCAGTGTGTCATAGAAAGAGATGACCAAGCCATGAAGAGTTTGCCCTAATTTTCCAGTTTATCAAGGCAAAGATATGTTGGTCCTATCTAGCTCCCTTTTTATTACCATGAGCTTAAAATATTTATTTGCAGCTTGTGATTTGTATTTTGTCCCCTTGAACTTAATGGTGTGCTACATGTCACTGAGCTGAAACTTGACCCACTTCAATTGTGATGCCATAATTTAAAATTTTAACAGTATTCTAGAAACTGTCCCCTGAAAAGAGAGTAGAAATGAACATGATGTACTTTTATAAGAGCAATCCTGTACTACTTCTCTTACCCACTGATATGTTCTGCAGTTATGGGAGGTAACATTTAATGTTATCCTCTTAGCCATGCTCCAGATAATGTCTGTTTACTCGTACATCAAATAATGCTATAAACACATCTAGTTTTTCATGTAGACATGAGCATGTTTAAGAGTCAAAAGATGAACTATCACTCACTGTTTCTGAAATAGTATGTCGCTTTTCAAATTCTTTCCTATCACTTGACACAAAGAACCTTTTAAGCAAGCTTTGCTACTCCCTCCCATGAAATTTTCATTCCTTTGAAATTCGAAGTTGCTCTTGTATTTATACCATGTTTTTTATCCCAGTAATCCATACTTTTCTACACCCTGGATTTTAATTATATCTTTCAAAAAAAGAGAAATACTGTGATTACATGTACTGAAATGAAAAAGAAGCATCTTAAAATATTCACCAAAGCAGATAAAATATGGTGATAGTGGTTTCATATTCTTTAGACTTGGTGAGTTTTAAAACAATACTGGAAACGGTTCTGGAGACAAGGAAAAGTAGGACAGCTGGATTAAATGTTATCATTTTAATTTCTGAAAAAAAATTGTTTTTCCACATATTGTAGGGTTAGCTTTTAGAGAGACCTTGTGCAACAATGAAAAGAATTATGTAAGAAAAAATTTTGTTCATTTCCCTGGATATAACAAAATTTCTATAACAATTGCTGCACACTTCTGATGCACTCCATGTTTAGATGTGTTAGGCTATGACTTGGTGTTTGACATGTGTACTGTTCCAATTTCTCGTTATTATCAAACTGAAAGCCAGAATCTCAATTTTTTTCCCATTTTTTTTAACCAAGAAAATCAACATTATGGTGTGCTAAATTTCAAAATGGGAAGGAAATCAGAATCTGACATGGGTTCTTGAGAGCCAAGATTATGTCAGTCAATTGAATGTTTGGTTTAAGTCAGAATCAAATTATATAAAAGTAACACAGAACTCAGAAAAGATGGTCATTATGAACAAATGAGAAGAATTAATGTTGCTTTGAAGTAAAGATGGGACTGAATCTGAATCTTCTGGATTCCTTTTGAAAGGTGAGAATTACATTGAACCTTTTAGGCAACATTTTTGTATGCAAATATTGGTAATTATCACAGAATATTCTTAGCCGGATGATTGGGTCCAACCCCTGGCCCTGCACAAGACTCACACCGTGTGCCTGACAGCATTGTCCAAGCACTTCTTGAACTCGGGCTTGGTGTTGTGACCTCTTGCCTGGGGAGATTATGTTCCCTAATAAACTGCATTGGTTTACCCCCAAACATAGTATTACTTTACCCTATAGTTTCTCAATTAATTATGATTTGATATTCACACAATCTGGGCTAAAACAGGAGATCGCGGGCAGGTTCAGAACACAAGCCATTCTCTGTTTTTCTTCTGCCAGAAATGATTTAGTATCATGCTGGATACCACAGATCCTAAATGGAAAGTGAAAACACACATCAATGGAATTTGACTTTTCAACACAAGTATTTAGGTGTCTCTTTTGAAGGAAGCAATACTTGGAATCCATCAACATGTTAAGAGCTGAAAACAAGCCAAGAAATGCTAACATAAGCATAAAGTATGTCACAGAGTTCCAGGGGGTGTCTGTCAATTCCTGTATACTTACACACTTGTTAAAAGACTAGAATTTCTGCTATGCAGAAAACTTTGATATCTGGGATTTCTTTAATTTTTAGTCTTAGTGGGGGAAAAAAATTTGGAAAACTCATATGAAAAATGAAATTATCAAGTGTCTAAATGTTAATGCATCTAAACAGCAATGCAACATAATGTCTCAAAGTTGCAGTTTCCAAAGTTTCTGTATCTCAAGAATGACAAATGGTGTGGTTATGTTATAATTAATATTATGAAAGTATTATTACATTCCTTACAAGAAATTTTGAAATGTATTTTTCTAAAGTAACACTGCTGAAGCAAAGTATGTCAATCTTTATGAACCATTTCAAATTCTTTGAAACTAAATGGTGCAAACTGTCTGTATGAAATATATGAAATATAGTTTGATCTTATCACATTCTTGAGTAACTATTCTACTCTAAAAACATAGAGTTTAGGTTTTTTGATTTGGTTTGGTTTAGTTTGGTTTGGTTTTGGTTTGGTTTATTTTCAAGAAATATACATTTTTTACTGTTCCATCACCTGCATTTGTTTGGTATTCTCATGCATGTCACCTACATTTCTCTATTCATTCCCTTGAAATTTAATCTGAGAAGATGCTTAAAGAGCCCTCACCTTTTAAATTATTTCTGATAAAACCTAATTATTATAAAATTGTAAAAAATGTGGAATGATAATCAGTCTGGGTTACCTCCTTTATTTTTTCGTTAGAGACATATTAAAATATGTTAATTAATGCGTTTAACTAAGTAAGGATGATAAATTACTAATCTCACCCTTTTTACTGCTGTCTTGGTGATGCACAGAATATGTTTCTATTTTGCTTTAAAATATTTGTTTCTGCTAGGAATGCCCCTTAAAGACGTACAAGGCACATTGTAAGGTTCCATGAACACAAACCTAGTTGATAAGCATCACTTAAAGCTCCACAGGAATCAATTGTGCAGCTACATTCTTGCATATTAATTACTGCTTGGAAGGTACAGGTGTTTAAAAATGAACAGAACTAGAATAGATACAAATTCTGGACAGATGTTTATAGCGCCAGATATACCTTGGGTATGTCAATGGGATTAAAAGTATTATCATTTTTTCAGGTGAGGGAAAGTTATCAGCAAGTTCAAAAGTTACGCAGAAGCCAAGAGAAATGTAATTTTTCTGTGAACATTTAACATTTTGCTGTGACAGCTAATTGCTGTATTTCCAAAAAGCTGATTATGGCACAGGGCTGCCTCAGGTAAGATATGCAGAGACGTGGCATATCCTGTGGAACAGGTTCCTTAATCTGGTTGAATAATACCTTATTCTAAAAGTCATTCCAGAAATACGAGTTCAAGTACTTGTGAGCACTCAGTCACCAAAGCCAATCAAAGCACCTGGCAGTGCTTTGCCTCTCACCTCACTATTTGTAGACACTGTAGTTCTTGACCTTAAAATGACACAAAGTATTCCAGATCTACTGATTTATCACAAAAAACCCAACCAATTGTGCAAAATATGTGGCCTATACACAGTATTATGTAATATTTGCCTGCTCTGAAGCTGGCACAGGAAATGGAATGTACATCTACAGTCAGTCTTGCCCAGCTCTTGCTAGCTCATTGTGAGCCCATTTCACATGAATGGCAACATTTTACATGGAAGTAGACAGAACAAATTCTGTTTATTCTGTTTCTTCTGTCTTTATAGAATATCTGGTATTTTAAAAGTGGAAAAATTCTGTATCCCTGAATACAGAGATGTTTAAAAGGACAACAACACCCAACATAATTGATCTTATTTATTAAATAACACAGACATGACTTCAGTCTGGCTGTTCTAAAGGTTAACAGGGAATAATAATCTAAACAAAAATATTTAGGTTCTACATGCTTAGATCATTTAATTAAGTCATATTCTATGTAATGTGTGTCTTAGCATTTCAGAACTCGGAACCGAAGACGAATCTGTTGATTTTAAAAACTCTTTTTATGCACTAGGATAAAGAAGTATGACCTGGTTAAAACCTTTTTTTTTAATTTGAATGGAATGTTTCAAAAAATCTTTTGTTTCATTTTTTGTTTTTGGTTCCAGTTATCATTGCCACGTTAAAACAGTCATAGCAGAATGTTTTAATTAATCTCGTTTTGGGATCTTTGTCTGTATTCTAAATGGGAGCAAAGTTTAAAGTAATGGGAAATTATTTGAAGCAGAGATTCCAAGTTTCCACCGGGTTAACTGGACCTTTAGTCTAAATATAATTGAAGAAGAATGTATTCCTTCATGCTCTGAGTGAGGATTTATTGTACAAAATTAAAATCCAAAATGATGGTTTGAGAGGTAATTTTGTATTTTTCTGTGGTTTGGCATCATCACTTTGGTTTTGTTATAAACCTAATCCTTACAATTCCTTGCTTATTTTAATAAGCCATCCATTACACTACATCAACCATTCCTACTGCTAGGAAAATTACTTTTAAAACTTTAGTAATTAAAAAGTATACCATCTGAGAAGAACAGAAAGAACAATAACACAGGCATTAATGAAAAGCACTTCCTCTAACTGACATTCTGGTTATTGCTATGTCTTAAATGCCAAAACCAGATAGTACACTTTTGTAATTCCTTATATAATGAAATGCTTAAGAAAAATTCTACAGTCGTTGGACCATCATTAACAACTATGAAATTAGGTGTCCCATGGGTTTTTTTTCCAATTTAAAGAGGGTTAAATTGCTAATTTACATGTTAATTAGCATTCATTCTAAAGAACACCAAATGTAATTCCATAGCATCTAGCATTTAACAATTTAGCTTATCAAGACATTAAATTTAAAAGAAGCTCTGCATTATTTGCAAGAATTTTTTGAGGGCTAATGATGAAAGGAATCTCATTATTCTAAGTAACATGCAATTTAAAAAGGATGAATACTACCAATTTATTCACTTTATCACTGAGTAATAAGAAAGCAGCAGAGCATTGGCAGGGCAGCAGGTTTAACAGTTCTTTAAAGCTCACTGATCTGCACAGACTGGTAAGTTTAAAATAAAGAATTGTTTCTTGTGACATTTCTTTGGAATGCATTGCCTTGAGTCATTCCTAATCACCAGAGTGTGCTCAGTGGTATTTGATAATGCTGCTTCTGCTGCTCTGGAGCTACTCTGCTACATGCACTTCCTCTGGTTTGCAGCTGAAGCGTCTCTGTGTACCAGACCTACAAATACAAGCCTCCCCTCGTACCATTTAAGAAAATATTGCATGATATTATAAAGGAAGCATTAATTTTAAGAAAATTTCAAACTGGGGAAATAAATGTTCTTAGTTCAGTGAAACCACAGAATTATCATATTGTTTATGTCCTGCTTTTGTGCTTATGTTGTACACTATTCCTTTACTTAATGCTGATGTCATCCTGCTTTGCTTTATGTTACCCTTATTTGCATTAGTTTCTGTTATGTGACACAACCTGATTGTCTGTTCCCCTGAACTGCTACTTCAGCATTTCAAAATTGCTGGATTGCAGGTGCTCAGAAGCACAGCAGATGTGATGCAAACATGGTTTTTGAAAGACAGGATTTCTCAATCAGAAAAAAGCATTTGGGACTAGGAAATTTCGGTCTTATATTATCTAGCAGTAGTAAAAGATGAAAATGTATTTGAAAACAGCATTATACATTCCATTCTTTGCTCTTTTTTCCAGAGCCCAGCATTTTTTATGTTGTATAAGTCCTTTGTATTATTTTCAATGCAACACTGTGTGCCAATACAATATCTATAGTACTCTCTTTAACAGAATTAGAGTCGTGAAATGTGACCTATTCACTCAATTCCTCATCCATAAATGTAATGATTTAGACATTGGCGGTGCTAAGTGGCTGACACGGAGAGTTTCCTGCTGTGCTTTATCCTGGTATTTCTCCTCATTTACTGATTATTTCTCCTGTTCCTTCTTATCTTGTAACTCTTTCTTCCTGAGTGATATTTGCATGCCTTGCTGTTCTAGCAGTTTCTGTCCACACCTATTTCCATAACTGCTTTCCAAACCCACGTGTTCTTGTTTCCCTCTCATTTCACATCATCAGTTCTTTTGCAGGCAGGAGCTGCATCCCTTGCACAAAAGGGATTAAATTCTCAAGTACAGTCCATCTTCAGTACTGATTCAGGGATGTTTCCTCACTGAAGACAACATGCAACCTCAGATTAAAGATTTAATTAAAGGGCAGATCCATAAAAGTACCACTTTAGGGTGTCCCAACGGTATTGATTCTGAAGCCTTCTCGCTTCGTTATTCTTGACTTTGCAAATACTATGTATTTTCACTGTAATTTGCTAAATCTTGTCATACATAAGCAAAATTTCAGCCCAATAACCAAGAGCAAGGGAAAGCTTGTTCTTAAAACACAGAGTGTCTGTAAACCTTTATTATAAGCATCACAATCAGTTCTGTATCTAACAATCCACTACCATTGGAGTAATCTGGTTTGTAATCAAAACTAGTTTAGATAAAAGAATGATGGATGGAAGGGGTTAATTCACATGAAAAAATTCTGAAAGAGTGAGAAAAACTTTTAAATTTAATTATGGAAAAGGCAGTGTGAGAAAAGCATAACTATGCAGCAAGAAACTATCAAAAACTTGCTCTTCAGGAAGAGTTACAGTCAGAGTGGAAGTAATTTTTGGAAGTATGAACAAGAATATACACTGAAAAATCAGTGTATGAAGAACAGCTAAGTGTGAAGCTATAACAGAAATTAGAGAATGTAATAAATGGCATAGGAATAAGTAGCAACAAGAAAATCTCTAGTTTCACAATGAGCAAGAAAAAATTGTGTCTTTAAGGCAAAAAGACATTGAAATGATACGATAGACTACAGAAATTAATTTTTTGTTTTTAACTTTGGTCTTCATATAAAAAGAAGCTAGACTAGACTAGAAATGTCAAGAGTATGCTGTTTCCAAGGGAAGAGAATGATGTGCTTAAAAGGATAGAGCAGAGAAAATTGTTATTTCTATTGCAGATTATTCAATAAATAAAACAAAATTGAGAGCATCCATACCCCCAAATTCAAGAGAAAAAAGTGTTGCAAAGAAGCAGAAGTATAACAAATGTTATACTGGAAGAGGTGATGGTTCTAAATAATTGTAAAATAGAGATAGTTAAAATATAAACTGGTAATAGATTTGTCTAAAGTTAGAAATAAGCAGGCATTTCACTGAAACTAAAGAATGCTTTAATAGAAAAATATGTGTGAAACTGTCAACTGCATTGAATCATACTATCAATATTCTGATGTAGTTTCATCTCTAACACCCCCTCTTGTAAAACATACGAGCTTCCTTCATTTTATTCATTTAAATATTTTCTTTTTGAGGGGGCTGCTTATAGGGCTACCTCTTAGAAAGTTCAAAGTTTTCAGGACCGGACCTAATTTTAAACCCTCTAAATTGCACACATATAGAAATTTGTGTATGTGATAGTTGCTTTGCAGCATAGAAATTCATTGGAAGTTAAGGAGGACAGTACCTATGATATATACAAAATTCTTGCAAAACTTCAAATCCACTTATAAACCAGCTGTTTGAGGGAATCTAACACCATATTACTGTTTCTCTTGTTTGACTATTTTTTTAAATCTTACTAGGGATGTGAGGAATGTGAAATTTGTGTTACAAGTATGCATGTGTTTCTTGACAAGCATCAAACCAAGGTGATTTTTTTTGAGTTACAGGAGCAGAATCCTGCTAACAGCACCCCTTGCTAACTGAAAGCAAGAAATTATGAGGTCTTCTACCACTCAGGTTGTTACCTGAGGAGGCCACAGAGTACAGAGCCCATGTGCAAAACTTGGCCCCACAAAGTCAGGGCCAGTGTCCTGCTTTTAAAGGATCATCTCTTTAAAAGCCAATGTCCTGATGCAGAGGTACAGGAGCAGGGGCTACAGGGAAGGACCTCGGCCCAGTCCTCATGGGAACACCAGAGGAACAGTGGGTCCATCTATTTTCCAAGGGAAAAAAGCAGAGACCACACAAGCACATGTAGTAGGGGACCTTCATGCTGGTGTAGTTCTGTCTTTGATTAGTGTGTTCTTACAGCTGAATATGTGTTCCTTTGTCCACAAGAAGGTTTCTTAACATGTTTGCCTAATTTCCCACATCCAGATTCTAAGGTGAAATTCCTCAGATATTGCCAAACCAGTTATTTTTCCTTCAAATGAAAATAGTTTGGGTAATACAGGTTTACCTTGGCACCAAAAGACATAACTTACTTTTCCTCCAATAAACATAGAGATGCTGGAAAAAACACCCTCAAGATGAACTAACAAGATCTCAGCATTTACAATCATTCCTGGAGCTTTCTCTGAGTTAACTTATCAGTGCATTTTCTGGGTGGCAGCAGCAATGCTAGCTAAAATGTAAGCATATTTGCTAGCTTTGAAGTTTAACAGGAGCTAAATCTCTGTCTGAATTAGAGTTTAAATCCACAAGCACCATAAAGGCTTAACAGTAAGTGCCAACAGCTGTACACACTAAATCAGTTTCTCATGCCAAAAATATAACCAAATGCTAGTATGCATGGATGTAAATACTGAAATACAGGTATGTTCTTGTAAACCAGAGTAGGCTGAAACTTATGTTTGCTTACTTAGTATTGTCTGCTTCAAGGACACTAAAATTAATGTTGTGGGATGCTTTTTATAGGTTTTTTTAGTTTGTGCATTTTTTAGCACAGGAGAGACTGTGATGCGTTTAACTGTATGGTTAAATTTTGACAACAAAACTAAAGGCTTGCTTTGTCATCAGAAACCCCAAGATGGCAATACAGTCTTGTTTTTCATTGCTGCTTCTATCTATTATTATTATTATTATTATTATTTTATCATCATAATTATTATATTGCAGTACATGGAACGGATTTGTGATTTTCTCATTTTGTGACATCTAAAAGCCTTGCTCATTGCTAAGGTTTATTTATACAAAAAATTGAAAGCTCCAACTACTTTGATGTTAACTGAATGAATGAATACTGTGCATGACCTGGAGTTATTAAAAGATTCCATTTAATAATGTCAACCAAATAGACATCTCTGCTCAACTTTGGCTTCATTTTAAAGACGCACACAATATGGTTAAAAAGAACTACACTTATACATTATTTTCAGCTTAACCTACTCCTACATATATTACCTTTTCAGGTGGCAGCCTATCTTGGTTTTCTATATCCTGATATCTCTATATCACTTTTAAATGAATTCTCACCAAGACCCTTTTGCTTTTCAGTGTTCAGAGGGCTTTGGCAGAGCCCAGGTACCCCGTTCTGATGCTGTTAACTTTTGCTGCAGAAAATACAGCGAGCAAGCGAGAGCCAGCGTCCTTCACCTTGATGCTTGAGGAGAGAAACTGCAGATTTATCAAGTAGGCTGCTCCCCCTGACTGCTGCCCCTGACTTCGTAAAGTCATAGGGAAAAAACACCAAGGGAAAAAGCTGTGATTTCAAGTGGGTTAGCTGATACGTGGTGGGCCAGTGAGAGGTGCATGCACAGGGCTGTACGGTGATGAAAGACTAGATTCTCCCAGGAAAGTCACTCCCACTCCTTCCCCAGCCTTGTTAAATATCATGTTTAACAGCACAGGGCTCAGGTAAAGCTGGGTGGGAGCGCAAACTTCCAATCAGACAGATTTTCTGTGTTCACTTTATCCAGCAGTGTTCTGAAAAAAGTTAATTTCCAATAACAGGTAATATCAATAAAAAATTCTTGTAGTGTGTCAGGAAAGACGTTGAGACTAATGCTGACAAGACAACCAAAGGAATAAGAATTGCTTAATAGTGGGAAAATGTTACTCAAAAATAGATAAAAAATATTAGAACTCTCCAGGGTCATTATAGTGTTAGAAGATAATGAAGATATAGGCATTGATCTTTGATGGTCTGTCAAAATTGTATTCATATATATGTACACATACATCATATTTTTATGCCTATAAATTTGAAGATATGTAGCAAGCAGAGAGAGAGAGAGGCAATGTCTGAGTATACTGCTTTAGAATAATCTAACACAGAAAGACAGCAGAAAGACCATTTATGCAAACTAGGCCAGACTGCCATCAAAACATTTTGCAGCCTCTGAGGACAAGGAGGGCAATGGCTGGTGTGCCAGCTGCTGGGTCCAGGACTCGGCACTTCCTGCTATAACAACTGGTTGAAATCATCTATTAGAAAATGGATCACAAAATTAATTTTATGAAACCACAATATTTGGAGATTAAAGCCACAATTCTTTGAATAAAATCTGTTTCCTCTGGAAGACAAATAAAAGACTCATGATTAAGCACTCAGTGCAATATCCTTTTTTCTGCCTTACTATCTTCTCTAAACCTCATTTCCACTTTAATACAAATTGTGAAGTAGTAGCATTTAAATGGGAAATCACATGGGAGGAGTATACTGTATTGTTACTGAGATGCAAAGAGTGTCTCATTTTAATTTACTCTCCATTAGAAGAATGATGTTTAGAACATATCCATGCAGATTACTAAAGTTACCCTCAAATTACTGCTGGGAAACAGAAAACATACCTTCAGAGGAAGAAGCTCTTGTGGTGGCTAATGTCCCTCCCAGAATAAACATTTTGAACATTTTGAAACAAGGCTAACTAAACCCACAGGAAACCAGGAAACCATAAATTAACTTTTTATTTTTTTTTAAGATTATGCTGATAGAATTATGAAGAGAGGCTTTTCTGTGGCTGACTATAAAAAGTCAGAGTAAACACCTACACTATTCCTAGAGGCAAACTAATTCTTTTTCCAGACTTGGCTGACCAGGTAAGAAGTGAGAGGGGAGAAGAGACTGAATTACTCTGTCACATCAGGAGGGTAGCTAGCTAATCCTGCACTAACTGAGCCTCTGAACTACATCTGAAAGGGCAGGATGAGGTGAGCTTGCACTGCCAGTTGATATTCTGTATGTGTCGTGCATTTCTGTGCAGACTCTTAGTTTCCAGCACTATATGTCTGGCAGCTTTTAAAGCAGTAAATTTATCTGAAAATTAAGAAGAGTTTTATTGCTTAAACAAGCCCTTTTATAACAGAAACTTGCCAAAAACCTCCCCTGCCCAACAACCCAATCATAGTTGGTGCATGAAGCAGGCTGTTTGATTTAGCATAAACTGCTTTTTGCAGGGGGAGTGTGTGAAGAGGAAAGAGCACAAATGGCTCCATTTGAGTTCAGATGCATTTCTGATGACTTAAAAAAACAGCTGAAGGGTGAAAAAATCTTGTGTGCAGCAAATGGGGATTTATAGGGATTAGAGTCACAGGTTTAGGATCTGGAAAAGCATTTGTTTTGAACTATTACAAAAAAAATTATGGATTAATTAAGAGAATGGTGATGAGGGGAATTGCTTTTGATTTAATACATAAGCACATAACTCTGGTTTGGGAGTGATGGGACAAAAGAATCCCATTATTACCCATGGATAGCTGCCTGGGGTGCTCAAATTCAGCAGGATAGTTCAGCATTTGATGTGTGGGCAGACCTTAGGCAGTTTTTTAATGAAGTGCTGTGATAGATGCACACAGAAAATCCAGGGTGATTTACATCCTCTATGATACTGCAGAAGACAATAAGATTGCTTTCAGGGAGACCAAGGAGTTTTGCCTTTAGCATTGCTCATTTTATTCAACATTATTATTTCTAATACTCTCTTCAGAAATACCTGCAACTTCTAATGGTTTCACATATTTTTGAGGTAGCTCCTGACCCTCATGAACCCACAAGTGTGATCACACAGAGGACACTTATTCCCTGGCAACTTGGATGCACGCAATACATGAGCACTTAAATGCAAGCACTAGCAGAAATACAGGAGGAAAAGATCCATCTACAGAATCCAGTAGCATGTTGCTTAGCATGCCAGGTCAGCAGATGTGATCTCTGGCTTCAGAGATTCAGAAATGTTTACTCCTGGACTCCACAAACCATTTTCTTTAAATTTTGCAGTGTTTATATGAATTAATTACATTTTCCTTTCATGTTGCAAATTGAAATATGGATTTTGCTAAAATTGGAGAAAAACTGGGACTTGGGAAATAAAGTTAATAGGCACATATGGGTAAAATATCCCTACCACATACAAATGTGATAAAATTGATACCAAAAAAGTGATAAAAAATTAGTATTTATGATCTTTTTCCAGGAATCCAACGTCTCATCAGAGATTATTTTGTATCATTCTGTATGCAAGGAAAAATATATTTTGCCTGAGAAACATTATGAGACATAGATTTGAACTCCAGAAACAGATGCTTAAAAAAAAATAGATAAAATTAATTTTTTGCCCTTGAAACAGCACAACCAGCTTGAAACAGCATGGTCATATGCCTTCTGATAAAAACATAAAGAATAGAGGCTTTTCTGTGACTGGGAGGGTCAAAAGAGGGACCTGGTCATTTGAGGAAGTGGTCTTAACCCCTGCCTGTGCTTTTTAAGAAATTCCACATTTAAATTTATCAAGTCCAGACATCAGTATTAAGCACGCCTCTAAAGCTACAGCTGGAGGTCTTTCAGTCAGAGTAGCTTAAAAGAAATTGTGATAAAAGCGAATATTTTCCATTTTATTTTAATGGAAAGTAGCATGCTAAAGTTGAAAACATCAAATGATGAATTGTCTTCTACTTGGGTGAATTTAGAAACCTCCCACAATCAATGAGGAGGGAAGAGGGACCGTCACAACATGCAAGACATTTATCAGGTTTACCTGCTTGTGAGCGTGGTCATAAGAATTGATGTGGTTGTCAAATTCCTGGTGTTTGTGGTACTGCTTGTCACACAGTTCACAGTAGAAGTTAGCCTTCACATCCTCCAGGGCCTTAGCTGCAGCTTTCTCCTTCTCAGCGTAGTCCTGCAAAGGCAGAAGCAAAGGGAGGCTCTTCACCTGAGACCATGAACTCCTGCTTTTTATCAGGCACATTGCAAGCACTGGACAGCTGGAACACCAGACTCCATCCCAAACATGTTAAGCAGGTTTTGATCTTAAATGGGATTCATTAAAAGAGTTGTGTTTCTTGGGTAATTGTTTTTACTACTCAGTGTAGATTCTGCTGTAAGGAGAGAGGAATGGCATGCAGGGGAATACCATCAGGATACTGCCTAGCTCCTGGGCAGGAAAGCTGAGCAGTGAAGAGCAAGTAAACCCCCAGTGTCAGCCTGTTAACTCAGCCCCAGATTGCCCCAATTGCTCTTTCAGGTACTGTTGCTCACAACAAATAAACTGGTTTAATCTGATATTATGGCAGATTTTCTTTCGTGTTCCGCTTTCTGACTTCTATGGAATGTTCACTGGGGCCAGGCAGCAGATTGCTATGGCTGGCTGAGATTTCCCTGGAGCAGAGCCCCCTCTGCAAGAGCCTTTTCTGTTCTTCCCTGTCCTTCCCAACATCTGCATGAAGGGACACACCATCCAGCCTGACCAAAGTGAAAGTAACTCTCGCCTGCCTGACACAGGCCACAGCCACTGAGGAGAGCACTGGCTCATGTCCAGGCTCATGCAAACACAGCTGAAAACAGGGAAAACACAATTAGTTCCTACATAGTTGCCTTCCATATCTCCCCAGTGACACAAGCAAGTGCTATGGAGAGTCAAACACTTCAATTCAACACATAATATTAGATAAAAAAGAGAAAATTTCGAACATAGGAACCAGAAGTTACTAAGCTCAAATTAATGCACTTAAATAATGGGCCTGATATGCAAAATTGGCAGCAGCCTTTCTCGATCTTATTTCCTTTAAAAGTCCTGTTGCTGTTATTTTTATGACACTTCTTCAAACATTTTTCATTAAAGTGCAAACTTCTGATATGGAAAACAAGAACAAAAAAAATTGGCAGAAGCAATTCATTTTGTATTCATATTGACAAGCTGATATTTCTTGAGTGTATGTAATATATTGCCAGGGATTGCAGTAATTCATCATTTGCTGTACCATTTTACTCTCCTAAAGAAATGAACACTCTGCTGCCAGGCTTTCCATGCTCTGCAGTCAGTGTTGTCTGCTGTCCACATGCTTTCACCACTCTTTGTGTGATAAACTCAGAGTGCATGAAAGCCAGGACATGCTGCACATCTGGGACAACCTGCTCTTAGCACATCACACTGCCCAGCACAGCTCCAGGGAGCAGAGAGGGCTGGAGGCTGATGTTTGGGTATGGCAGATTAATATGAAGGTACATTTTGAGCCCTTTAGAGGCGGAGGGACTTTCTTAAAGAGTGGCACGATTCAAATCTGAGACCTGGCCAAGCAACTGATGCTGGTTGTTAGTGTGACTCACTGAATTCTGCACACCTCTGTGCTGTGAGCCCTTCTGTTTTGCCTCTTTTTTCTCTTTACACCCTCAGATAGGTGTGAGTAGGTCTTTTCTACACCATAGTTTTAGAGGCTACCTTTGCTGGTGTGATTAACTTTATCTAAACTTGGCTGACTAGAAGTTAAGTGTTTGGGTAAGACAGAATCCTAAGCTTCTTCTGTAAGAAAGAGAAAAATGCTAGACACTGCCAAATGGTTATTAATCCCACCTATTTCAAAAACCCATTTTTGGATGAGATTAAGTTCTCCAGAGGTTCTATCTCTCTCCAACCACTGCAAGGCTCTAAATTACTAACTGGGCCTACATCCTTAATTCTTAGATTGCTGAACTCAAAGATAATAAATTCTATATTGTATTTCTTTAGATTCAATTCCAAATCTCCCCATGAAACTTGCATGAACTGACCCACTTGAAGACAGGAGGTCAAAGGGGAAAGCTGCGCCAAGAATTTTGATTTTATATCTTATTGATGACACCAGTTCCTCCCAGAGGGGAAACATGCAAATAAATCTCTTTCCTGCAAGCATATAGCTCAGGTGGGTCAATATCCTGTAGTACTCTAAGAAAAAAAACTAACCCGAGCTAACATTTCTCCACTTGAGAGGCTGCTCAATTATGGTAGTTAATCTTTGATTGTATCAGGGAGAAATATACTCACAATCAAATAGTTAAATAGCTTTCATTAGTTATTTAAATTTACAGAGCCCATTAAAAAGTGATACTTTTCAGCTTATGCTTCAGACCCATTGTTTTGCTAGCATTAATTATTCACCAGGCCTTTGATATAATTAAAATGCATAAATTAGAATGTGGATGCAATAGTATTAATTATGCAGAGATGTCTTCCCTGAAAATCAAGTGTTGGAGGCAACATATTTTTATTCTAAACTGGTAAAAATGTAAGTTTTGCACTCACTGGAAGCCAGCCAAAGCATAATTGTTTTCCAGGAGGGGTTGCGAGTTGCTTTTTTTATTTTTGTTGTTGTTGTTCTTTTGTTGTTTTTGGTTTGTTTGGTTTGGTTTTTTGTTTTTTGGTTTTTTTTTTTTTGCTTGGTCTGAACTGTCAATTAAATGTTTACAGCCTGCTCCATCTTTCCTTCTGCTGAAGGAGAAGCCCAACTGTTTGGGGTGAACGCACCACAATTACTGCCCGTAAAGCACAGCTGAAACTGCTGCTCACGAGCATTCCAAACTGCCAGCTTTATCTTTCTCAGCAGAAATTAATACAGTTCCCTTCACATAAAGATGTTTTAAAATAGCAACAAGGCAGCTCCCAGGTGCATCCTAAGATAATCACAACTACCTCCATTGCCTTATTGCTTAATTATGCTTGTCTACCATGGCAAAAGATATAACTTCCTGCTTGCTTATCGATCAGATGCAGGGAAATTGAATGCCACGTCACATACTTTAGAAAGATCATGGATTTTTTCTTTCTCTACAAAGACATAAGAACTTCTAGCACTACTGTAAATTGTGCATAGTCAAATGAATTTTCACATCCAGACTTCTAATATCATCTCACTAGGACTGTAGAGACCGATGGTCAATTCTGGCATGAATGCGATCGCATGAAAGAAAACCTGCGGAGCTGCCCCTGTAGAAAGCATACATGATCGTGAAGGCCTGATCGCACAAATGCAGACACAGACAGGCAGCAAAGATGCACCAACACATTTTGAACACTGAATCTTCAATGGTAAGGAATGTGTCACAATCTCATGAACTTTATTCTGGATCATACCCTCCTTAGTAATGGCACATAGCCTGGGTAGTAGACATGTGTATACTTATAAAAAAATATAAGTTAGCAGTTCTGTCTTCGAGTCATGGACAGCAGTGTTGCAAGCTCATATAAGGGGTGATGTCATCCTTGTAGGTAAGAACTCCTAGAAACCATGGATTAACCAACTTCTGTGGTGCTGGATGCAGGCAGTGAAGTGGATAAGGACAAACAAGTTCAGAATATGTCTCTAAATGCATTTTTTCTAGAAGCCTGCAAAATGGTTCCATATTATAGATTTTAATTGCGTTCATGTCAATTTGACCCACAGAGGCACATAACTGTAATAATTGTTTATATATTGGATTAATTTAAAAAAATACTTCTCTTGCATGTTAGGCTAGAAGTGCTTTCACTTAGCAGCTACTTTTGCAGTATGCTTGGTATTGTGAAAACTCAATTAATGGTAGCTGACATTTCATTTTCTAATATGGGGAAAATCAATGAAAAATCCCATGTAACTGAGTTTTCTTGAATGTTGCCACTGACATCTAGTCAATTAGAAATCATTTATTAAATCTAGAGTCTGTAATAGATATTTAATAGACTGCATGGCCATTAAAGGATGCTGATCTAGACAAAACAATACCACATTTTTTGTCTCAGTAACTGATAGTAAATATATCTGCTGTGTTCAAATGGACTAAGGTGAAAAGTAGGTCACTTGATAACAATAAAATTTACAGAGGCAATTTTCTACAAACCCATGGATTTCTATAAATATAGTGGAATAAATGCATGGTACTTGTAATAGAATATGAGAAAAATATAGCATCATTAGCCCACTTTTGATTACCTATTTCTAAATTGGAATGCAAAATTAGTGAGAGAACAGCTAACTCACATTAATGCCGAGCTCAGTAAGTGACAGACTGCTTCCTCTTCGGGGATATAAGCAATCAGTTTGGTAACTTAAATATAATTTTGTGAACCAGATTAGATATGAATGCAAGTTTTAAATACTTATGCAGTTACAGAGGTACCTCTTGGGGGTTTTCAGGTGAGAGGTTAAAGGAGAAATAGGATGAATATAAGCATATGAATTAGCTACAGATTACAGTCTACATCTAAGACTTTTAAACGTATTTTCATTTGTGATTTAGATGACAAAATAAATTGTGATTATCTATGAAATCTGTGAATGATACTAATTAACAGCATAGGGCATACAAAGGCTTTGGGGACTTGAATCAAGACTCAAAATTACTGTAATAATCTTCAGATATGATCTTAAATCAGCAAGATAATATTCAGTAAGACATTTGTCAAGTGCTGCAGTTTGGAGGGGGAAATCACGTTTATCAATACTAGATTAGGAATAGCTGCATAAAAAAATACAAATACAAGAAAAAAGGTCCAAGAGTTAGAGCGGAAAAGAAACCAAGTGAAAGTCAACAATGAAAGTCAAGGCAAATCACATTCTGACATATTAATAGTGATGTTATAAGTAAGATGCTGGGGGTAATTATTCCACTTGACTCAGTATTGGTGAAATGTCAGCTGTAAAATACTGTTTGGTACATCTACACTAGCAAATAACTTGGATTCTAGAATCTGACCCTCTATCATTCCCACTATGTATGTGATAGTTCATTCCTGGGCTTTTTAATTTCAGCGTTCCCTTTGAGATAAAAACGATTGAAGTTCCAGAATAATGTCTGGTGCAGGGACCACACTCTACAGGCAGCAAGGGTGAGACACCACAAACCTCTCCATGCCCTGTATAGCCTTACAAAAACCGAAAAGATTTTGTTAATGAAAGCAACATTTGCATGCCATAAGAAAACATGCAGCATCATGTCACAAAACAACTATCCCAGCAGTGGTTTAACGTAGCTCTTGCACTTCATCATATAGACTGAAATAAAAAACAAATATAATAATCACACCTGACAGTACCAGACAGAGGAGACTTCAGGTAAAATGGATATATGGTTAGTTTGTCCTGGGGTGCATGTACTTTTTGGTGAAGACCAAAATGTAGATGTAGCCTTTGAGACAGTTTGCTTCCCACAATTCGAGAAAGACATAGATGTACTCGAGAGATCCTTGAGCAGAAGTGTAGGGATCAGGGGTTTAAAATTAGGCAAACTAAATCCAATCTGTAATTCATATTTTCATTGGATCATTAGTACGAGCACTTGTAAATAACATTTTTGAGGGAAATATATAGAACTGCCTAAGCTGGTACAAAATATCTCTGGGAGGTCAGGACCTGTGCATAGATGTGTAGAAACAGCAGTTGTAGAAGCTTCATTTTGAGTGCTCATTCACCACATCTTCCAAATTCACCAGTTTTAGGGATACCTGCACATAATTTTAATGTCCTTATATATTTTCTTCTGCAGCTAGAGTGAGATAGATTTTAAACTATCTTTAAAACTCAGCAGGCAGGTGATAGAATGCAGGAAGTAATCAAAGTACTTGTGTGCAGTGGAAAACTTGAGTACCACAAAAATGTCCTGATATTGAGATATGTAACTGAACATCAGGTTGTTTGAAATTAATGAACTTTTCCCTGAAAGCTCTCTTTTGTTCTTTCTCCCTGGAGAAGACTATTCACTTACCTAAAGACTTCCCTAGGGAAGTTTAGCTGTGGAGATAGAATAAAAAGCAAGTGATTTGTTCAGCTGCAATATCTGGCAGTACAGAACACTTTCATTTATCTCACATATGTTCTGCCATTCTCCACCTTGAAAACTCAATGCATAGTTTCTGCCACTGTGGGATCTACACAGAGGATTTACAGAGCAATGTGTTGCAAAGGATTTTTTCTTCAAAGGCAGTAAATGCTGCCATTCTCAGCTGACTCATAGAGGGCAACACCTAACTTCTGCAAATAAATACATCTTCATATTTTTCACACTCAGCCAATTACTGCAACATTTTCAATTATCTGCACATCCATTTGCTACTAGAATGCTGAGAAGTGCAATGCTTTTAGCAGGTCCTACAGGCCTCTCAGACTACAACCCTGCTGGGACTAATAGGACATGCAAACCAATTCCTAACCTATTTACTATCAAAATCATCAGTGCTGATTGGAACAGACCTTATAGGACATAAGAATTCAAAGAACACGAGTAGATCTATTCAGATCTTCAGAAAATCTTTTATTTTCTAAGACAAATGGTTGCTTCTGGTAAATTTAGAAAGGAATTGAATTTTGAGATTTTCTATACTCATTTTCAACATTATAAATGGAGCATACAGCCACTAAAAATCTTTGTTGTGGATATAGAGGGCAATTTTCAAACATCCCAACATTTTTCTCCTCATTTTCAGAAACTGGTGGAACTGAGATCACATTCTGAAAATGTGATCAAGAGTTGACCTGCAAAGATAATTAGGTACCTAACTGAAAGTTGCATACAGAATTGTATGTATTCAGTTTAATTTTAGAAAAAATTACAATTAATAAAATTTTAGCATTTGCATAATTTTGTATTACAAAAAGATATATCTGAAAGGAAGCATGTACTGGTTTTGGCTGGGATAGAGTTAACTTTCTTCATAGTAGATTAGTTTTCAACTAGGGTTAAAACATGACAGAATAATTATCAAAATATAATTTATTTAACTGAGAAAAATCTGCCTGGAATTGCATGCAGTGCAGAAACATGAGTTCTAAAATAAAGCCAGCTTAAAGAGGATATTAAAAATAGAATGGAAATAACATAAATGGAAAGAAAGTTCAATTTGAGAAAATCAAGGAGTAAAATGGAGATCACTGATGAGAAGAGTCCCCACAGGGCTATACTGGGACCAGTGCTGTTCAGTAACATCATAGATGACACAGTGGGATCCACTGCACCTACAGAAAGCTTGCAGATGACAAGAAGCTGAGTGGTGGGGTTGACATGGCTGAGGGATGGAACCCCATCCGGAGAGAACTGGACAAGCTTTGATCAAGTGGATGCATGTGAACCTCAGGAGGTTCAACAATGCCAAATGTAAGGTTCTGCACCTGAGTGAGGACAGCCCCCAGTTGTAAAAGAAGATGATAAAGGATCTGCTCCCATGTGTTAAGCAACTACTGAGATGCAGATGAAAAAAGAAATTAAATTGAATACAGCAAATAAACAATTTCCATACAGACTGGGAAATACACTCAGGTATAAAGACCAAATGATAGATATAGATGTATATATCATTTATATACAGTTTCTCATCATCAGTGGAAAATATTTAAGGACAACTTTCAAATTGAAGTTGGAGGTGCCATTTTAAGACAAACCATGATATATTTATGAGGGGGAATATATGATGTGATTTGGTTGACTAAGTTTGATTTGGAGATTTGGGAAAATCTTAAGTTACACTAAATCTTTTTAATGATTAATGGCTTGCTGCTTGATTTTTATCTCTGGGCCTCGTTGTTAATCTATCCCCCATATTAATGCTAGCATTAGCATTTGACTTACTGCTTTGAAAGGGTTTCCAAGCATAAAGTCATTAAAGAACAATTTCAAAATACAAACGCTGCCATTAAAGAACAGCAAAAAATGTTGCAATTCAGTTACTAGAGCAACAGCTCTAAGAAGATGAAGAAATATGATTCAAGGACAGCCTGAGAACACAAAGGGCATCAGAACTCTCAAAATTTGTGGTGGTAGAGGCTGAAACAATTTCTGGGGTAAGCAGAAACAGATATGGGTTTCTTACAGTTAGGATTATATTCTAGGCATTTAAAAGAAAATTCTAAAAGCTTTTTGGGTAAGATTAAAAATATAAAATTATAGAGAATCTCAGTATATTTCCAGCTATTCTGCAGATATGGTTCACTGACCTTACATGTCAATATGACTGTGGAAAAATGTAAATAGAATAGAAATGTTTTTTTAAAGTTGGACAGAAGAACTGCTCCTGCTATGAAGAAGAAGCAAAAACCCCATCATTCACTTTTTCCTTATAGTCCTGCTTTTCTGCATAAATGTGAGTCCTTCAGTGAATCTGATTGTGACATTTTTGTCTGCCTTCCATTCAAAGCCAATTCCTTCAATTTGCTCACTAATTCATACTACTTTCTCTCTCCTCCTCTCAGGTGATCATTTCTTTTACTCCTTTTCAGATGAGTGAGGTATTATCAATTAATCTGAAGAGTTCGTCCTCCATTTATGTCTGACTATTCTCACTTTTCCACTTGTGATTTTTAGAGTACAATGCATGTTCTAGCACTGCACTTAATGGATTGATGTGATGTGTTTCTTTGTCTGTCACCTCTTTTCAGATTAAACGTATTTCACATTTTTTAGGATCTTGGTATCTTTTGACCTAAAGGCTTCTTCTATAAAACACATATATATGTATATAACTTATATGTAGTGTCTTTCATATCTGAGCTGGCTAAAAGCACTTTTCAAAAATGATTTTGATCATTGTTTAGGAAATTGTGTAGAAAATATTCTAGGCATTTGACACGAGCATAATAATAGTTATCACACAACTTATATATAGCTGTTAGAATGATTTTTATTAAGTGCCTTTTCCACAAAACACAGGCTAATCATATCAGATAGCACTTTATAGTCTTTAATAACAATAGAATTAAACATTTAAATCTCTCTCTTTCAACATTGTTGGACTCTTTCTTTTCAGATACTGCAATATTAGAACCAGTTCCTGTAGACTTATTCAATATCATAAATGATGCAATACATCTAATATCAGTGGGTTTCTTTGCTCATAGCAACAGAGAATAATTTTTAATTTTATGATAAAATATTAATAAACTATTAGTAAATCCAGATTGGTCAATTTATCTCTTATATTATGTATATTTGCAATCTACTTCAGAAAATGTCTTACAGTGTGAGCATTAATCATACACTTGAATTATATTTATGCCACTCACCTTCACTTAAAACTCATCTATTGCACTCTATGGCATCATTGTTGCATTGTGTAGCATTTGATGCAAAGTTTTTAACCAGAAATTAGGGCATTTCTGCACATTACCTTTCATGTTTTTTGGGGTTTTGTTTTGTTTTGTTTTGTTTTTTTTTAACAGAAGCCCAGAACACTGATTTATGTAAGCTTTGTTTTTCTCAGAACTTGAGGTTATCCAAGGGAAAAAGAAAGAATTCCAAATTGATCTATGAAGTTCAAATGGAAAAACAAAGTTTATTTGCACACACATATGTACTTCTTCCTCTGCTCCCCAAATGCATTCAAGTGAGTTATAAAATTCTATATACTTTCTTTTGTTAACTCTGCTGTTTTATACAAGCTACAATTCCATGACCTCACTGAAAGCAAAAAAAGAATCTTTTACTTTAGATGAAAGTATAATATTTGCATTCTGATTGGAAAAAATGCATGGAAGGGACACAGAGAGGGAGATATGAAAGACACGGGTGTAACAGGTAGAGAGGAAGGAAGGAAGGAAGGAAGGAAGGAAGGAAGGAAGGAAGGAAGGAAGGAAGGAAGGAAGGAAGGAAGGAAGGAAGGAAGGAAGGAAGGAAGGAAGGAAGGAAGGAAGGAAGGAAGGAATACTTTTTCTACCTCTATTTTATCCAAGAGCTTATGGCTTGAAACTCACCCTGCAGCACACACGGCAATTAAAATTAGTTGATTTTTAAATACAATTGGATACTCAGCTTGTAGATTGATGGCACCCTTGTGGCAATTTCCAAAGTTAAACTCTCTGTCATCTCATTTTCTTCAGCCTTGATGCAGGAAATAACTGCCTGGAAGGAGTCCCTGTATTCAAGTGCCAAGTGGTTTGCTTGAGTTTTCAAGCTCAGTGTACAACAACTCCAGGGGTACAGAAGAGAATTTTTACATCCCATGATGTCCTGTTCAATTTACATGTGATCCTGTGTGGCTTTGCATTTTTGTTCTCTTGCCTTCTATTTTTTCTGGTCCTTCCTTTCCTTCACATTACCACTTAAGGAACAGACAGAATCCTGGTTGTTCCTGCCAGTTTCTGTGTTTACCAGACTGTATAATTGGTAGTGATCTTCATTAACCAACTGTAAGTCTACAATAGTTTTGATTATTTATTCATAGGAAAAAAACATTCTGGCAAGAATATATCTTTAGAGCAAATCCCTGGCCTTCATGAGGGTGTGGAGAAACCCCTGTGCTCACAATCAGTTGTGATACCTTGCCAGTTACCAACTTCCCTTTCTATGCTATCACCCAGATTAAGGACATGTTGCAAAAGGGCATGAAGGGCTATCAGAAAATGTTGGCCTGAAATGCTCCAGCCTATCCTCATGTCTTGGTGAAGTCCATTCCCAGAAGCTGGAACATACACAGCTGTAGCTGCCCCCATCTCCAGCCCAGGCTCTAGTATGGCCCAGCAAGGCTGGACTCGATAGAAGCTTTGAAACTTTTAACTCTGATTCTAATGAGACTGTAAGATCCAGCTATAACAAGCATAATGAACAGGAAAACAAAACAAAAAAGAAGATACTATTCAGATCCAGGGGGATTTATTGAGATAATTAAAATTAATAGAAGAGAGGGTGAGAACACTCTTGCAGAGACAGATTTGGAAAAAAAACCCAAAACAAATCAAGATGTAAAAGAGGAAATAGCTCTTCAAAACACTAAATTTTTTTCCTACAGTGGTATTTTGTGAGTAAAATACTAATATGGTACAAAATTGATAGCAAACATCTATTGTGCTCTTGAATTCATCATGTTGGTATTAGGAACAGAGCTATACAATGCAACATGCAATATAAAATAAAGTGTCAGTGTCTGGGACACAAAAGGTCTTAAACAGATACTTTGTTGAACAAATAAAGGATGATCCATCCTCATTTTCCCTCAAATGAATAAACTATATAACACAGAACTAATTCTGTCACATATTCTTGGTTTGGGAATATGTTACCCACACATAATGAGCACTTCTAGTGCTGCAGTGGAGGCCTGAGGCTTCCTGAGACAACAACTCAAGCAGCTGATTGCTGTTTGATGCTGTGAAATGAGGTCTCCTGGGGTGTCCATTAATCCCATGAATTTACTGAACACAGGGCAATATAGAGGTGCTTGATTTCAGAAAATTGAGCCAGGCTGATATCTCTCAACTTGAAAGAATATTTCTGGCTTCACCATCACCTATTATAAATACAAATGGGGAGTTCTCAGCTCCAAGATTACCATCATTAAATTTCTTGCCTTACTGTGTGTCACATTTCCAAAGAATGAGTCTTAAAGAAATGATTGCATTTGTATCCATTACAGACTCTCTGGATTCTTCTTTATTTTTTAACTGTGATTCTGTGTTGAATATTTAATGATTTTAATGCAACATAAGTGAATAGTAGTTCCTAACTTTGATTTTTATAACCTGTTACTCCAACCATTTGTGTCATGAAACAATGCACAATCTTATTAGGTAATGGTGCATTTCCTTAATGAATATGAATACAAGTGTGTGAGCTCTCTAACTCTTGATCTAATTAAAATAGATGACTCAATGAATTAATGATGAGACATTTCCTTCCAGTATTTGAAGCCTACATAGCAAACTGTCTGTTATTAAGTAAAATGCAACAAACAAAAACCCATGAATATAATCTCAGTTACCAACAACTTGGAATAGCAATTTTATTAATAAGCCTGGAGGAATTAATTTATATGGTGTTTTTCTTGTAATTGCTTGCCTTCTGCACAAACTTTCTATTGCCACAGTTTTTTTGAACCTTGCTATTTTGTATCCATCCTATTGACACTTCACTGCTTACATTTTAGTTCAAAGCAACCTATTCTAGTGCATTTCCGTGGCTGGTGATTTGGGTCTAATGCCCTTAACTTTCATCACTGAACAGCTTTTTGCTATGCTGTCAATATACTGTCTGGAACAGAAGATCAGCCGTGATGAGATTTGATGCATTGCTGTGCAGCTGAATTGCTCTGAGCTGGCTCACACTGATATCAACAGCTCTCTGATGGGATGGGCTCTCTCCAGTGCAAGAATTCACAACCGTGTCCCACACATTTGGGGAATAACACAAGTGCACTTTAGAAGTGTATAGGAAATAATGTTTTTGTCAGGTCTCATTGCCTGTATTTAGAGATAGTCTCCACCCTTTTTGACACAACTCCTATGCCACAGGAAATTTCTAAAAGCAAAAGTTCTGACTCAATTTGTTAGGGCTTTGACTAGTTTATTCAGGAAGCTAAGTCTGTAGTTATTCAAAAGCAATCAGGACTTCATTTGCATTATGACAGGTGTGATCAAGTGATATTCAAACTTCATAACAGCAGTTACTGCCAGCACGAAAATTTTCTTTTCCCCCATTTGAGAAGAACACAGCACTTAAATCCTGGACACTTAGCCATATTCAGTGACCTCCATTCTAGTGACTTCTGACTTCAGTACAAGATATTTTCATATATTCAAAATACTTATCCTGTTCTAGAAGAATAACTCTGACAAGTTTTGCCTTATATGTTTAACAGAGAGAAATAAAAAACCAGCTATATCCATATGTGATGTACATGGTCACCTCTGTCTTCATCTTTAAGACAATTTGTCTTATGGTTGCATAAACTTATATTTGTTATTCAAGACATCGTTCTGAAGCTTGACTGCCTTCCACAATGAGCACAGCACTAGGACTTTGGCCTCATCATGCTCAGCTTTACAGCACTGGACTTGTCTGCACCTTCCTGGAACCTGTAGGGCTGCATTGGCCATCACAGGTGCCTCTTGGGAGCCCAGTGTCAATCCAGCATGTTGAATGAGATATAATTTGGAAATAGCAGAAGAAATGAGCCTTTATATTTCCTTCCTCAGGGATTGGGACGCATTCCTAAAGTTAAATAGCTAAGCAGTTCCTTGCAAACTTGGCCTCCCTGTCATGTCTTGCCCACTAAAAGTGTATTTTCTGTTCAATTTGTGAACGTGGTGCTACATTTATTTGTGTCCCTTTTTTAATCACCAGGAGGACAATAGAGTTCAGTACAACACTATATGCTTCCAGCACTGTGGAGAAAGTGAAAGCAAGCACTGAATGACAGGAATAAGATTTGCCTGTAGGTTTGTGGCTGTGCCAGAAATAGCACCCCATGCTCCAGCCTTAGCCCAGTGAACTGCATGGCTACATCTTCAATAATTTTAGTGAGTGAAGGTTTCTAGAAAGCATGGAAAAATGTGACAAAGAAGATGTTTGGAAAATAAAAGAACAAATGACAAAGTACCCAAGGAAATGTACAAGGGAAAACATAGCCATGGAAGATGATGGAAAGAAAATCTTCATGGTAATTACCTAACTGAAAAGAAACCTCAGCATGTGGATATACATTCTTCAATATTTTTCTGTTTAGTGTCTGTAGTATAGTATGTATAACATAACTAAAAAACTATTTTATAATTCCATCTATATATATTTTATATTACCATCTATAATTCATCATATTATTATACTATTACAACAGTAACAAAATAGTGATGCAAATATTCTCTATATAATATCAAATCAATGTTAATTGCATTGTAATACATTGCTAATTGTTTTTTACTATGTTATTAATATTTTAAACTTATATTTTTATTATTTTATATAAGTGATAAGGACTTGGCATCACAAAATCTAAATAATGCTTCAACATTATACACTGCTATAAGGAGAAATTGTGTTACTACTATCCCTGCTACCAATTTGGCTCTCCTAATAACCTGTATTTTCACAAATCACTTCAAGTAAACATATGGTGCCATCACTTCTTGTATAGTTTCAATATCTTGAAAACTTACAGCAGCATGCAAAGCTAATGCGAATGAGTATTTGAGATTATTTCAAATATAAAAAAAATCTTTTTTCATATTTTTTAATTTTATGGTTAATATTTAAAAATATCTTTTTTCAGTTTGTTTCATTTTTACTGAGGATGCCATAAAAGAGAGGCTACTTACAATAATGAGAGTTTATTAACTCTCATTATTGTGAGTAGCCTCTCTTTTATGTTAAAAGTTAATCTTTTAATAATACATTTTCCCCTAGTTTCTCTGTTTCAGATTTTAACTCATAATAAATTAACTAATAATAATTAACTCATAATAAATTAACTAATAATAAATATAACAATTTTGGCTGGTACTCCAGATAAAACATGCAGAGGTCCACGAAGTAAAGTATTTTCTTCAGTAGATACTTAAAAATTTCTGTTCATTAAAGTCATAGTTAAATCCTGGCAATCCTTATCACAATTGTTCAAGATGCAGTGTTCTAAAACAAGCACTTGCTTGGTCATGCATGCGTAATAAACCCTCTTACTGAATTTACTTCTCCTTACCACTTCTTCATTTGCAAATGTAATACATGCTTTCATGCAGAATAGCATAATGAAATTAATGTCATGCTTATATTTTCAATAAACAAAAAAGTAGTCAGCATACAATAAAATAATGGAAAATTAAAGTGACAAAGCAAACAAGATAGTCATACAACAGGCACAAAATCAGCCCATTTCAGGCATTATTTAATTCAGAAATTACATTCCTGCCTAGAAAATTTATCACATATCAAACAAACAAACAAAAAAAAAATCTGCAGTTTTTTAAACCCTAATTGACCACCAAGACATTTTCTGAAGTGACTTAATTTCTGCTCAGATCCTGTATTTGGTAATTAGTTGTAGTGCCCTGAAATGTAATGATGTGACACTGGCATCTAATTTTGGAATAAATTCAACCCTGCAGAGAAAACCTACTTACTATTCTCTGCCCTGCCTTGAGCAAAACTTAGGAGCTTGACTAGTGTTCTGCGCTGGGTTGAATTCCATTTACAAGGAGTGTCAGTGTGCAGATTTAAAAAAAAAATCAAAGTTACCGGAGGAAAGGCAAAGGCTGGACATTGTCTGAATTAACGACAGCTTTATGTGAAGTTTAAGCTTATTTTCCCCTTTGTTTGCAAAGTCACGCTAAACAACCAGAAGGAAATTCTGAAATTCTCATGCACAACAGGGCCTTCCATATTTGAATTCAACTGGGTTTCATTGAAATAAGGCTTCTTTCTTCTAGTCCCTGGGGTTGTTGAGGACGTTTGGGGTTGGTTGGCCTCAAGGATCACAAAAGCTGCTCACATGCTCTTAACAGATTCTGGAACCTTGTATTTAAGTACAGTGTAATCATTGCTCTGGTATAACACCATCTGTACTTCTGCCAGGCCACCTCATTCAAGCCATTTGAGATTCTGAAGGCAAAACGAAATTAATGCAAGCGCAGGCTTGAAAAGCTTAAAATATCTGTATTTGAGGCTGTTTTATTTACTTTTAAATCTATTTATGCTAAAAATTAAAAAACAGGTACCAGGCAGGGATTCTTCAGGGAATGTGGCCACCTCTGCCTTACTATTTTGGATCACAGCAGTAGCAAGCTTCTGAAGCAAACTCAAAAGCCTTCTTTTCCTGCAGGTTCGCTTGGTTCATAAATCAGCTTTGGTGTGTGCAGCTGACTTTCTTTCAAGGGAAACTGCAGCATAAGAACTGCCCAGGGTACTTGCTGAATTACAACGGAAATATAAAAGTGCAGACCAACTTATCCTGCAAACATCTTTGAGCCACGTGTGTAGTGGGGACCACAGCTCCTTGTGAGCAGCCTAAATCTTGTCCAAAGTAAAATGTCTGAACAAGGTGGATGTAGGGGTCTCAAAACAAACCCTTTCAATTCACAGATCCACTCCTACTACATGGAATTACTGTCCATGTAGACAAAGCCTGGCTTCATGGTAGTCAGAAAAGCTTATATAACTTTATGTAGCTTTTGTAGCTTCCCCTACCACATTTGGCCCTGATTCACCTGAACTCAGTAAAGAACAAAGGTTTAGCTACTTACCAGTGGGGCATTTGTAAATATATTGTATTTTACATCTCCTCCTTGGGTGACAGCTGGGTTGTTAGACTCCTCTCTACCTTTCCAGATTGAGGGTTTTATGTTAAAAATAAGAACAATATCTTGCTGAGTTGTGTCAAAAAACACTCCATAGTCCACCCTGCATTCAGCCTGTCATCAAGAAGATGGGGTCAAACACTAGGTCTGCTCTGTGTAGAAGGGAAGGACAGCCTGTAGTTTTAAAATAGCAATGGAAAGAATGTGAGCCCCCAAAGTGAATTTTTCCCCTATTGCACTCAAGAAAAGAGTCATCTCTAACTTACACAATAAGGTCACTGTGTTTAGGGACTGATTTTTCTTTTCCATCAAGGAGACACAAATATAGCTTAGGTTCTATAAACTGAACATTTTGATAACACTGCAGTCAGGTCAATTGAAGTGGAACTGGTACAGAAGCATTATCAAGCATAATTTCAATAGTGTGTGGCTGTCTTCCAGGGGTGCAAATATCATTACAACATAGCAAAGCAGTCTACGAACCAGATTAGCTGAACAGCCATTATCAGCACTCAGGAAAATAATATCAGTGACTGACTTCACCTGCTTGAGTGGTTTAAATGTCCTGCCTTTCCATACTGATAACATTTGGCACCACTTGCAGCCGGAAGAAAGCATAATTTTATTTGATGTAATTATAGAACCATAGCAATTTTTGATAGAGAAGAAAAGACATATAGTCTAGGTCATCTTGTCCATCTCCCTGTAACTACATGAACGTTGCCTGGCCATGTGCCTGAAGTGTATTGGAATAACACCCGCTTTTTTTCTCCTCTGTGGTTTTCTTTATTGGATTTATTGGTTGGATTTTCAGATTCAGAGCAGCAGAGTTCCCAATAGCAATGCTATTGGAGTCTTTCCATAGGGAAAATACTAGTAATTTGTTTTGGCAGAGAAGAATAAGAAGCGAGATGTTATTTTTAGAAATGTTCAAAAGATTTCCCTTGGGGTTTAATCTCCCCAGCACAGGATGTCTGTGTGCAGGAGGACACTTTGGCTTGGTATAGGCAACTGCTTTCCTGTAGTCCAAAGCCGGCAACCTGGCTTGGAGGCAATCAGGAAATTTGTACTGCCAGGTGGATTTTGAAGTGATTCAGTTGGATTTTGAATACAGTGTGATTTAATACATAAAAACATTTAGAGGCAGAATCCTCATTAACCAGATTATGCTTCCTGTCCTTAGTTTGCTTCACAGTATACAAAGTTAGTAAGAGCTAGATATGCTATATGATAGGCTTATATTGCAGAGTGTTTTGGGTTGGAAGTGACCTTAGAGATCATAATGTTCCAACTCCTTGCTATGGGCAGAGACACCTTCCACTAGACCAAACCCACTAAACCAAACTCCATTATCCAGCCTTGATACTTCCAGGGATAAGGCATCCACAGCTTCCCAAGACAACATGGTCCAGTCTCTCAACAACCTCACTGTAAAGAATTTCTCCCTAATATCTAAATCTAATTTAAACCTATTCTCTCTCAGTTTAAAGTCCTTTCATAACATACCATGTATTTTTGTAGCCCCCTTTAGGTACTGGAAGGTGCTATAAGGAGTCCCTGGAGCCTTCTCCAAGCTGAACTCCCAGCTCCCTCATTGTCTTCACAGAAATGCCCAGTGCTCTGACCAGCCCTGTGTCCCTCCCCTGGACTCAATCAGTCCATGTCCTTCTCATATATCCTATATACTACATCAACCTATAGTCTATGAGAAAAATTTTTAAGTTTCCCATTAATCCCTGTAATGTTTTCTTGCTTGGAGCAGTGCTGTAGACATATGATTGGTAGTATAAGACTAGTTTTACCCTAGTTATAGGATGAATTTTCACTAGTTGTAGTTTTGCCCGGGGTGAATTCTGTTGTAAATAACGATGTACCACACATACCATGGGTAGGTGATACAGCACAGACTTGATTTAGAACACCAACATATTTATTAAAAAATCTAACAATAAAATGCCATCATCAGCTTTGAATTGTATCCTTAGATTTTTCTGAGGCCACAGAGAAGCATGCTACAGTACATTATCAGTCTGTAGTCGCCTGCTATTTGCACAGCAGCAAGCTTGCATGGTTCCATTAGCTTGCTCAGTTTAGGCTCAAAAAGATCCAACTACAGATTCAATACCAGGGAAAGAAAAGCTAGAAAACAGATGCTGACCTCTGGCACCCATGGAACATTTCCACACGGTTTTCCATCATCCTGGAGGGTGTTCTCATTACCAGCTCCAAGGAAAGTTTTCCAAAGAGCAGTGACGCAGAGAGCACTGTAAAAATGATTGCTCCCATGGACTTCCAAAGTATTACTTGCTGCTGAGTAACAGAAGATGACTTTAACAAGATAGTCCTACTGAGCACAAACCTGTGTAGTCATAAGCGCAGACCCTCAGGAAGGTATCAATTTCATGGCTATGACCTCTAAGGAGAGGAATTGAAACGTGCGCTGCCCAGATTCTCCTATTTCAGGGAGTCGAGTGCTGGGGTTTGGTTCTGCTGCCCACAAGCATTCACTGCTACCTGAAATGTGCTTAGTCCTGCTCTGTCAGAGCATCAGTCTGCTTTAGATCCTCTCTCCCACCTGTGCAGGAGCTTTTACCTTAGATGCTCCTAAGGGTGAGTGCATCTGACATCTTGTCAGCAGAGTATGGTCCGTGAGAAGTCCTGCACTCAGGATCCATGTCAGAGCAACAGGAGCTGTTCTCTAGACTGCATGGCCTGTGATGGCCAAAGACTTAGTGGGAGTCTTTGAGTTTCTTTTGAGATTCCTGTGGCATTAGTGCATCCATACAGGATTGTTGGATGCGCTGGACTCCACTCAAGACTCACACCTTTCTAGAAGAGCTACCTGGGAAGCAGATGGAATATCCTTGGGCACTGGAAATTGTTACCAGACGAGGAAGCCCAGGCAACTGAATCCCGCAATAGCCCATTTCTAGGGAACAGATACTTCTAGATGTTTTAGTATGGAGATGAATATAATTTGGGAAAGTAGATCCAGTGCTTACGGCAAAGGCAAAAACTGAAACTTTTCATATCTTTTCTGCGGGTACTTGTAGCTGACAAGGGAAAGAGGTCAGACCCATCAGATTAGGCATGGATTTGGAGATATTTTCATTTTTTGACTCCCAAACTTTAAAAACTTCAAACCCTCTTCTGTGTTAGGTTGCAGGTGCCTGTATTCCTAGTAAAGCATGTTAGTAAAAAACTTATTCTTGCACTATACTTTTAACTTCTCTGACTATCCAGTGAATAGAGAAAAAAAACCCAACAAAACAGCTTCTTTAATTTTTTTAAGCCTTATTTTTAGGTCAATTATTATTTTGAATTTTCTAACATCAGTAGAGACCAATCGCCTCTTCCCAGGTGGGATGTCCCTTGGCAGTCCTTTTCCATAGGGAAAATGGAACTGTCAACCAACCAATGGGTGAGGGATGACACTTATTCTGCAGCTGGTTCACCACATGTAATTCTCTTTTATATTAGAGAAAAAAGAAAGTGACCAGTGTGACCCCATCAGTGTTCAAATAATGTGGAAACCTGGTTCTGCAAGTTATTTTTTCACTAGAAAGTCCAGAACTCCTCCTGTTTATACAGGGGATAGATGCTTGTAATGTGCTATCACTATTCCAGTTAAGTAAATGATAATAAAAAGGGACTCTGAAGAATTTTTTCTCTGTAAGGATAAATTTGTATGTGTGGCTATATTCTAGCCACGGGATATTTTGGGTAAAATAAGATAATGGACTTTCAACAAATTACAGGTTTTGCTGACATTTCATTAGGGTCTGTTGGACTGTTTGAGGGATGCCAGAGTTCAGTGTGTGCCATATAATCACACAGCATACCTGCAATTTTTCCCTATGAATACTTGCAAGCAGTGCAGAAATGAAGAGAGTGATTATGCTCTGGGCAGGTAATTTTGAGTTACCATGTACAATAGTCTAGATAAAATCAATTTCATATGCATTGCTCTGTAAGTAGTCTACATGGACTGCTAAAGTCTTAGCCACCTTGACTGCTCAAAACTACGTTGTCAAATTTCCTTTTATAATAACAAGAAAGAAGCACCACAGTTTGATTTTAAAAAATTCTGTTCTTGCTCAGTGTGTGATATTTTGTTCAAATACATTCTAAAAATGTTTCTTTTTTTTCATGAAGACTGACATACAACACAAAACGACTAGTCTACTTTTGAAAATGTAAAATGTTAAGAAGATAGATAGATAGATAGATTTTATACTGTAGAGATTAATACTAGACATGCTATTTCTAGTTTTCTTTAACTTAATGTTACTGAGTTCTGTATGAAAAATAACCTCTCCTTCCTAGAACCTCCACCCAAAACCAAATATTCTGTTATGTGGAGTTGAAAACAGTCTGAGAAGCTGAAGATTTCTTCATCCCATGCTTCAATAGGGGCATATATTCACCATTCAGGCTTCCAGGCTGTGAAGTAACACTTGCTTCAGCATTTTCAAAATTGGTTCTCCAAAAGGCTTTAAACACTGACATAATTTTTTTCTGAGCTTTTCAGTGGTCTATGGCAAATCGACTTCTACCTAAATTTTAATAATTCACTGGTGGTGTTAATTTGCTGGGCCCTACTCATTTCTCATATCTTCAGAAATATTACATATACACATTTGTAGAACATAAAAAAGATCATGTAAAACACCACAAATTAATACCAAGAGGCAGGAGCAAAATTTCAATGTAAAAAGTTCTATGAGGAACAAAAAAAAAAGGGCAAATGACACATTTCCAGTTTATTTCCAATAGCAGACTACAAAACTTGGATGCAGCTAGGGAGAGCCCTTTAAAAAACCTATTCTGCTTTCTGGTTCATAAATCCAGCCAAGTAGATTTAACTAATAAAACATGTGAGGAGAATTTATCTAGACTGCTTACAGTGGCTATCCTATCTCACTATCTCCCTTATATCTCTGGATTGAACATTGCAGTGGTGGGAGTCAGAGGAGAGAAAAAAAAATCACTGGTCTTTCTGGTAAAAGACTCTTTTACTTGTAGAATGAACTTGATGAAATGAAGACCATTTTAATATGAAGATTGCAATCATAAATCTACATTTCAGAACATAAAAAGATTCCAAAAACCCAAAAAACCTAAAAAACCAAAACCCTATGGCAATATCTCTTATTTTGCATGGGATTTGGTCTCAGAGCTACTATGAATGTTTCTGACACTGTCTCTATGTGCTTCACTGCTTATGATGCAGAGAAAGAAGGACCTATGAGAAAGGATAATGGAGAGACAGGATCAATAAACTGAATGCTTCCTTGTTGCTACATTTTTCAAAATAAGGCTTCCCATTCTACACACCAGCTGATTTCTGATGGTTTTAGTATAAAAAACATAAGAACATGCAATGATTGCTATTGCTTCTTTCTCTAGTACCTTAGAAAATACTGAAAGTGCTTGAATCAGTGCATACAGAGAAACAGAATTACTTCTCATAGAGATTAGACAGGGTTTGAGGTGATAAAGTTTACAAAATTCACGGCATTTCGTAATTCCATCTTCTTTTTTTTTCTATGCAGCAATATTTGCCTTCTAAAAAGTACATTGTCAAAGCACATTTTTTCCTGTCTGTTTCACAATGCTCACCAAACTTACAAGGGACATCTCTGAACTTCGATGAATGACCAAGTATGAGAGCTCTAAGAATAAAATAATTTCTGAAGCCAAAATGTGACCTACAGCAGTGCTCCACGCAGCATTTACCAGTGTGCCAGAGGAACCAGCTCTTAATACTCCTGGAAAAGAGCAAGGAGTGGGTGCACACACCCATTCAGAGTGGTCCCATCATTCTTTGTGTCACCTGCATTTTTTGGGCTGCAAAAAGTGAGCCCTATTTTAACATTTTTCTCTAGCGTCAGGAAAATATCAAGCCTAACATAATGCTCCACTGCTAATATGTGCATAAGCAATGCAAATTATAGTTTGTCAGAAACTTTTGGAGATTTAAGGAACCTCAGGTGAGTCAATACTAGGAAAATGCTCGTTAATAAACATCACTTCATTAGTATTTCTAATCTGCTCTTGGTGCACATCAGACACATCAATACAATCAAAATGGCACCATGGAAGTTCCTACATGTGAAAATGTTGGACAGTGCTATGTGATGCTGCTGCTGTGTAAGTACAAAGTCAAACCATCAGCAGTCCAAAGTCTTTTTCCAGACAGTTGAAAGATATAAGGCACAAGGTTGTGCTCAGAAGTGGATGAAGCCTAGTGATGATATGGCCATGTAGGCTCTTTGATCCTTTTTGTTTTTACCAGTTCAATACTCACCCACTCAGGTGTCACTGCTGCACCCAGTACAGAAAATGATATAGATCTTGGAATTCATATACTTGCTGTTACTTCAGAGCCAAATCTTGTTCAAGTATCTACCAGCAGCAAAAACATGCTGCCATAGAAACCATTTTTTTGCTGCCTTAGCAATCCACCACCCAGCAATTTTCCATACTAATATGACAAAGAGTATGCAGAAGTGTATACTTTTGCTACAGTGGGTGTTTATTTATAATTAGATGAATGTTAAGAACTGCCTATGAAGACAATGATGTCAAATCAATAAGTGATACTAAATGGCGAGTAAGACATTGATCTATATGACTATACAATCAATTTGATTATGCCAGCATTTGTTGTTTGTGTAATTCAATACTTTTAATGAAGTAAAATGTGAGATTTTAGTCTAGTATAGTCTTCTGTTATTTGGCTTACATTTTATGACTTCATTTTACTTCTGCACATTTAACATCAAACCTATAAATACAAGGTAAAAGAACAAGTAAATTTTAAATAATAATAGTTGATTTTTCCATGCCACTCTTCATGCCAACTTCTTGTCTCCTCAATACCAGAGCCACTGTCACTTCACAGTGTATACCAGGGCCCACAGCACCACGACAGCCAGAGGATGGCAGGGCACCAAGGAGGGCTCCCTGTGCAGCTCCCCTGGACTCCACAGTCTCTACAAAGAGCTAAGCAGGGACAATCTGATTATGCTACTAACTACAGTGTCCTCTTGAAATATATCCAGTCCTGAATGTGACCACTATGTGCAGCAATTCCCTCCTGCCAGTCAGTAATTTTGGCTCTTCTAGCAGATGCAAACCACAGTGACACTCTTGGGATGGGCTAGAGCGTGTCCGGTGCTCCATCTGTGCTGGCAGGCAGGAGCTCCTTCACTTGACTAACACAGCTGCTTGCTATTGTGGGCATTCAGTGAACTACACCAGGTCTTCAAAAGGTACATTTTATTCTGCTCTATGATGAACAGCGAGTCCACAGACTTCACCTGCTTTTTCCTTGAACCTCAGATACAGTAAACTAAGATAAAGTTATATATTGTGTTCATGCCAGAACCAAGCATGTCTTCATCACCTTTGTTGAATTCCTTATTTCACCTTCCTTCCTCACTCAGATGTGAAAAATAACTACACTGCACAAGATAATATAAATTTAATTTGCTTTTCATTTTAAAATGAGGACAAATACTACCTAAAACAAGTTCTAGGGCTTTCACTGTTTGAACTATTGTTGATAATGCCAATGAAAGGTAAGTCACGTATTAATCTTAAATAACTTGACATTTCAGTTTTATTAATAAAAGTCATGTCAATTAAATCATATTTCATCATACTTTACATATTTCAGCAGCATATATAGTACCCTTAAAAGACCCATGGAAGTTCAGACTGAGAGAATGGCAATCTGCAAAATGGACAGTGTTATTTCAGCCACTGCTGCTTAATTTACATGTTTGTTCAATTGTACATTGTTTGTACAATTTTATCAGAGAATTTTTACAAAGAAATAAAAAATATTTACTCTATTTTAACATTTTACAGACATCTAATCTTACACCTCCATTTCCCCTGTCATTTATAAAGGCTAAAGAATTCAGAGAAAAGTAAAATTAAGAAAGGCAACAGAATGCCTTCTGTTTATGATTTTATGATATAATGGTCTGTCTCTGTTGTACTAAAGCCATGGTAGTAAAGCAGGTAATTCCTTATATTCAATTTGATATTATACATTCCATGCTAATCTACTACTTTACTTACAGAGACAAAATCAGAAGCTCACCCTGCAGGAGCAATGCCTATATTTTTCTGAAGGGCCTCTATTGTATTCCCTTTTTTCAGATGTGCATGGCTTTGTGTGTCAAAATTGTCCAACACATAGGAGAGGCGTGTTTTAAAAATTCAGCCCCAAGCTTTTACTGCCCTGGATCCCCTTATCTAACAGCTTTGATTTACCTTGTGTCATTTATGTTGCAGGATGTTCTTGAGGGTATAACTGATTAAATGGCACAAAATCTAGCAGTTTTGGAGCAGCTTCCAATTCAAGGCCATTAAATGGATTCTCATGCTGTCAGGCTTTCTATAAAGAAACTCTGAAGACCAGAACAGACATTCAGTAAGTTTTAAAAACCTTTAATGTTTTCATTCTTGGTTTACAATTAAGCTATTGGAGTTGGCCCAGTTAATCATCCTTCAATTGTGTAAGTATTTCTTTATTTCCCCAAAACAAATTTCAGAGCATGGTAACTAACTAGAGGTTATTCAAGTCACGAACAAGATGAAATGCTTTCAAGGTATTGGTTTGGTAGATTTCCTCTTTCAGTAACTGAATGACAAGAAATAATTATAACTATGTGGCAATAAACACATTTGTTTGAATGTGTTTGAACATTATATCTGTCCAGTTGATTGAACCTCATGAAATACCTGCTGTTACTGTCAAAGCTCCACACAGCTTATGCTCGTGTTAGGTATTATTCCTCAGGAGACCTCATTCTTTCTTGCTTTAAGCCACATTGTGAACTTATCAATGTGTATCTATTAGTTACTTGGGTTTCAAAGCACTGTCACACTTACTTTCAGGATCTCCCATATGTTGGGAGATGGTTACCTATGAGCACCCGGAATCTTTGCCTTAGCAAGCCTCTCCTTTGCTGTAATGCAAAACCAGATATTTTGGCTACCAATGCCGTAATACCTCACTGTCTTCTCCCTGCCCCCCTTTTTAAAAAATTGTTTTCCTTTTTCTGTCTGTCTGTCTCTCTCTACATATATATATGCTGTCCTTTTTATTTTAATTTAAATTATAACAAATGCAGGGCAGACACCTTCTGGCTGTTTGCATGTTACTTGCCACAGATGGCTCCAGCTCCAAGCCTAGTAGTCCCAGATGGTACTGTAATAAAAACAATAATCTCATAATTCCCCAGGGCATCAGCCACAAATTCTACATGCAGGATGTGCTCTCTTCCTCAGCATTGATCCGACTTTTCTGTCAAGACAAGTGCTCTGAGGAGATCAGGAATTTTCAACATTTTTATGCCTTTTCCTGAATCTACAACTGTCCCTGATAAGTGACAAAGGTGGCTATCCACGAATGTATGTATCCAGACACACAAAGATACACACATTTCCTGAGCCTTGGGTGTGATGAGAATTTACTGCTCCAGATGAGGTGTTCAGCTTCTGCACCACTTCAGACATTTCCCTATATGAATCTCTACAAACGTCTATCTGCTGCCTGCATATCTGATAGGAAACTTCTGAGTCCTGAAACTACCCCTCAACAGTACACCTACTGATCCACAGTGAAAATCAATTCAACATATTGCTCTACTATAAGTGAATTGTAACTAATGGATAGATTTACCCACCCTGATTCAACCATCCAAAAATACCTTTGGCCATAGTTTGGACTACTCACTCTAGACTGCCTTTACAGTCAATGGAGAAATTGTCCCCTGAACAAGGGTCCTTGTGAAATAGGAGTCCTAAAATAGATGAGATAAACTATTCTTAATGCTTGGGGCCTGGGTTGAAAAAATTGGACGCCTGATTTTAGATAACTAAAGTTAAATGGGATTGCCCATTTGTGGGATTGTTGTTTGTCTGGATTGTCTCCGTCTGTTTCTGGGATTGTTGTTTGTCTGGGTTGGTCTCTTCCCTGGAGTGTAAGACTTTGTGCCACTATTTCAGTACTGTTCCTGAATTTCAGTACTGTTCCTGAATGTCAGGTTGTGAGGGTGGCCTGTGGGGAGACTATGACTTTTTGTTTACCATGCTCTATAAGGAAATTGTGACTTTTGTTTACCACTACGTGGCTAGGTTTTATAGATGATTATCAAACCTGCCTTCCTCAGTCAGTTTATTTTATTTTTTTATCCTGGTAGAGTCTTTTAATTATATTTTATCCCTAGAGCTCAGTAAACCTTCAAATTCCTAATACTCTTACAACCAGTTTTGCAATCTAAAAAGTATTTAATTTTGATCCTCTGGAAGGAATTATATCTGCTTCTTCCTATGTGAGAAGAAATTTCGTTTTTAATCCCAAATTTTCTACCTCCCTTTCAGGATGGTTGCATTGTAAAACATAGGTCATCTCAACATTTCTGTCCACACCTTGAGGTCCATAAATGTTGAATATCAGGACGGGAAAAATTTTAATAATAGATAAAAATTTGAGATTTCGTGGATAACAGGTTGAAACACATAATTTGGAAACTTAATGGCCTTTGTAGGCTGAGACTGAGACAAAGCACACTGAACTTCCCCATTTATTCTGGTACATTGCCAGAACCTTCACGGATGTGTTCCCAGGAAGGAGGACCAAATATTCAGGAGAATATGGCTTTGGACTGGATATCAAGAAGGGTGTGTAAGCACCATCTTGAATTAGAGAATTCAACTTTCTGTGAATTAATTTGTTTTTAAATTAATCAGAAGGAAGGAGAAATTTTTTGGAAGATAGGCATATGAGTTCTAGTTCTTTGACTAAATGGTAAACAAAGCATTGATAGATGCTATTAAACAGTGGTTGTATAGTAAAGATATTCCTTTAAATGGCCTGTATAATATGAAGATTACTAATAATGAGAGAAATATAGTTTTTTGTTGTTGTTGAAGTTGTTCAAAATAAGTTGTTTGATCATCCCTTATCATTTTTGGAGCAAACAGAAAATGGCTGCAATTATAAACTTATTTGTGACCTCTAAAATCCCAGGATGATTTATTTTCACCAATAAAAAGTTTGTCATCTGGATAATCTGCTGCAATTACATGTAAATGCTCTTTTTCTATTGAAAATATTTGCATATATAAGAAAAAAGTGCATGAAAGCTTAGAAATTACTGGGCAAGGTGGCCAAAAACATAACTCCAATATGTCAGCAAATCATTAAGTTCTCTAGTAGAATGAATGTCTTCTCTGAAATCAAATAAAATCCACTGTAACAATTTGTAATAGCTCAGTTTACCCAGTGGTTTTAGGAAAATTTGAAAAGAGATTAATTTCAGTACACAGTTTTAAATAAATATTTCATTCGTGACAATAACTGAAGATATTTTTTTCTCAGTAGAAATTCTCAAAGGAGAAAAATGCTACATTGATTCTCTTATTTATTACATAGTGTAGTTTGTCAATTGCTATAGACTAAAGTTTCAATTTCATGTTTTTGGATTTAGAAGTCTTTTGTTTTTCTGACATTATTAATTTATTAGGTTTTTGAAACTTCTCATGAAAAGTGTTTACCAAACTGGCAATATTCTAACTTTCTATTTCCTTACATAATCTGTACTGTCTGCAACTGCCAAATCAAATTAGATATGCAAATATTTTGGTTCTAAGCCCTACATGACACATTGAAGTGCAAATCAAATAGTAAAAAAAAATAGAAATTTTTCACCAGTTTGTGGTGCCAGACTTGCATGACATCATAAACCTATTGCTCATCCTGCATGCAGCTGGCATAGCAGAATAAAATGCAACTGTAAAATAAATAAGAATTTTGGAAGGATTTTTTTCCCAAGAAAGGGCAGAAAATATGAAAAAATCACAAACTCTTTTGCCAAAAGAATGATATTGATGATGCTTTTCATTTTACAGTTTTTTCCAGAAGGCATGATTGCTAATCAGATTGACAGTACATCAAATATCAGTGTTCTCTTACCTGTACAGTCAAAGCTCTACTATTAGCATAATTAAAATTATTAGTTATTTAATTATTTATATTGCAGCAGTACTCAAGAGTCTTTATTAAAATCTGGAGTAAACACATATGAGTAGAGTGTTCTTGCCTAAGAAGCCTTAGATAAATTTTGTGAAGAAAGAATAATGACTATGGAAACTTGTTCCTTGAATTTGAGAAACTCAATGACTTTCTGGGTTTTTCTCTAGACTTGAACTTGTGTCCAAGTGCACTCAGCTAAAGTTCAGTCCAGCTTATCATTCTTCTCTATTTGTCTTGCAAAGACTATGTCTGGCATGTCCAGAACTAAAATGATAACAGCAAACATCCAAGTTAAACTGAAAGATCTTTAAAAATTTGGATCCCCTGGAAAAATGAAGAAATTCTGTCTTCTATTCAATCAGGCAAATAATATTTTCCAGGATGACAAAGAGAAGATTAATTTGGTCTATGCAGAGAGTAAATTTCACAAATTTGACAAAACAGAAATATTATATGATAATTATTACTATCTTCACTGAATAATTCTAGAAGACATTGAACATTGAAGTGCGTTCTTTTGTGAGATGAATAAGATGATTTTGCCTCATCTATCAAACTAAGAAATTGATTTTACCCTTATACTAGAAGCTATGATCTTAATTGATTATCAATTTATTATAAGGTACAGCTCAATCTTAAAATACTTAGCAAAGTTTTATTTTTCATTGAAATTAAACCTTTTCAGTGTACCCAATACTAAGTTTCTAACTGGTTAAATATGTCATTCACCTGTGAAAATGGATTAGTAGACAGAATACACTAAGCAACTCAATATTGTTTATACATTACTCTCATCATAAAAATTACACAATTCATAACTCCCCTAGTGATTTCTTTAGTCCAAAATGTGAACCAAAGATCTCTTAATTTCTTTTCCTGTTATTGCTGACAACAGTTCAAATCTTCTCACTCTCAGATTTTTAAGATGAAAGATAAGATCACAAATAGAGCAATCAGCCAATGGATAGGGATTAGAAGTGAAAGGAAGAACTGCTAATATTCTCAAAATGTCCTTCTGTAATAATGCTAAAATACCTTTGCAAGGTGGCAAGTTACACTACCAGGGCAATTCCAAAGATTTGCACTACCTAATTACAAGACATTTCCTTGTTGGATGAGGGCATCCAGGATGGCCAAGATGGACCTCTTTCCCTGTAAGGAGAGCTGAAGGACCTTGGCTCAGTCACCCTGGAGGTACCTGACAGCAATCCTTCACAAAGCCCTTATCAAGAGGATGGGTTTGGCTGCTCACAGAAGTGTGTGTTGGGAGGCTGAAAGGCAGTGGGCACAAACTGAAAGAAGGGAAGTTCAAGCTGTAGGTAATGAAAAACTTTCTCCCAATGAAAAGAATAAAACAGTGGCACAGGCTGCCCAGAGAGGTTGAATATTCTATATCTTTGATATTTTCAATACCAGAATGGACAAGCCCTGAACAACCTGGTCTGAACTCATATCTGACCCTACTTGAGCAGGAGATTGGACCAGAGACCTCCTGAGGTCTCTTCCAGACTGAATTATCTTGTGGTTCTATGATTCTGTGATGTCAGCCTTCACATGCAGTTATTAGAAATAATAAAAAATTTATCAAACACCTTAAAACTAAGATAAATACTTCAATCCTACATATCATGTACAGCCTTGTTTAACAACCACTTCAGGGCATCTTGGGTTAGTTTCTCTGCCTCACATGGCTGTGGCACTGAGCAGATACATTATGTAGACTTAACTATTATATGACATTTTTATACATTCAATGAGACATTATTATAAATACAAAAGGCAATTAAACTTCAGGGAAAATTATTTACAAAAGAGGAACAAATACAGTTAGCTAGATATATGGATTAGTAAAAGAAAGTCTACATCACTTAGAAGCACGGGCTGTATATAATAAGGATGTTTGTGTTCTTTATGGCCTACATAAAGTTGAGTTTGTTTGGTATCTCTGCCAAGTATTTGCATATACTGACATTTTAGATTTTTGAAAGTGCTGGTTTTATATAATAATTTCTTTTTATGTATTTTAAACTACATCTCTACACCACTGTTTCTTTTAGATTTAAAATATGGATTTTAGCTGTTCCATTTAAATTATTCTAAGAGCTAAGGAAGACATTATTGCAGTATTGCTTTAAGCACTTGCCTGCTAACAGAAGGCTGTAAGAGGCCAACATGCATTTGGTACAATTGTGAAATTCTTATAGAATGCATCTGTCCCTATTAACCATATGAGATTGGTTCAGCAGAGATTGCTGAAAAGGAGTGTGTTGATTGCTTAGTTCTGCTGTCAAAGGAGTACAAGGCACAGTACTATAATAGATGCAGATTACAGTGATTGTTGTTGAACAAGAAAGTTTTGAGAAGTTCTATTTATTTCAAATGCTCTAACAAAAGCAATTTGAATGAGCCAAAACACAGGTATTTTCCCTAAATTACTTTCAGTGTTCCTACTTTTAATAGATTTTATTTCAGAAAGTTCTGACAAGTAGGGTGGTGATGACTTCTGTACCGAATGGCAACTATGTTTTTGTGTAATAAAGCCACAATGTATTCAACTTAATTGACAATAAAATTCAGTACATTTTCAATGACTCCTCCTTCACCAACCCACATTTCAACAAGATTATTTTGATAGCATCTTTAAACATATGAATTTACTTCAGGTAGCACTAAACCACATATTTTTGTGATGTAATTAAACTTTAAGTCTTAATGTAAAACTAGTTATAATATGCCGAACTTTTTATCAGCAGTGGGAAAGGGACAGTCCTAAATATATCTAACACTTGAGTTTGTACATTGAACACTCCTAAATTATCAGAATATAATATGAAACATGACTTTATGTATCTCAGCCTCACTCTGAGATTCAGAACTGGGGATTCAGAACTGACAACTATCTCCACATGAATTTCCATGCCTATGTAGTAAAAAAAGAAGGTATTTTATTAGAATTAAAATGAGGAAACTATCAAGATAAAATAATATTTTCCTTTGTATGTTTTCTATGTCCACACATGCAAAATCTGCCTTTAGCTAAGAAAAATTTGGTTGACTTTGACGTGTTTCCTTTAAAATCTTGATTTAAATAATAATTAACCAAGCTACTATGTTAAATTCCTTGTCTTCTCTAATCAGAGCTGTAGAAATGAAGCAGAAACATCCTGTGGATAGGAGAACCAAGAATATGTTCCACCACTCCTTCCTTTGCACTGGCAACCACAACCAAGGAATGCTAATCTGTAGTGATAGCATAAGCTGGACAAAGTGATGTTTGCTCTTGGAAAGAAACCAAAGAAAAATAGAAGAAAAGCGGAGGAGATGAAATTCTTTGCACACTGGCTTTTACATTAATTTGCTAAGAAGTGAAGTTGGCTTAGGTTTTTTTGGCACAACATATCAGCCTTGTTGAATTCTGACACAGTATCAATACTCCTCCATCTTTCTGGAATATCCCTCATCACCCAATATTTACTTAAATATTTCACAGGTTCAGCAAGACTGAAGACTTTTAGCAATGAGTGGGCTAGGGGTGGTTTAAAAAATACTTTTTTTTTTTTTGTAGATTACATCTTAATGTTTATATTAATGATTGGTAAAAAAACAGACTTTCTTATCTCACTTTCACTAACTTCATACTTAACTTATTAGTTTTACTCAAGTACATGTTGATTATATTTGGTTTATTTGCATCATTTTTTATTATATAAATTTAAAGTATATTCAAAGTGTGATTTTTGTATACTTATATGGTATAAAACATTGAAAAATAGTATTTTACTCATAATGTATTTTTTTAATCTCATAGGACTTAGATCAACAGACTGCTTTTTACTCTGCTTCTTTGATCTTCCTTTAAATACTCTGTAATTTATACTCTCATGTGTATTTGTTAATTTTTATGTTCTCTCAGCTGCAAAGGAATTTTAGAAAATGATAGCTCAGTAAGGAAATGCAGTTTTCTATCTATTAGACAAATCCTTTTTCATATCAATTACACTCAAAATTTTCCATACACCATTTTATTGGTATTCATAATTTTTTCTTTATTTTCTTTGGGTGTTGAAAGCTTTTCTGAAGCACCAAATATACATTTATCTGGTTGGAATTATCTTTATTTTCCTCTTCTTACCATAATCATATCATTGTCATCAATGTCTAGGCTGCCACTAAGCTCCATGCAGAGATTAGTCAATTTTTGCCCATTAGAATACTGAAAAGAAGTTTAAAATTTTAACAGCAAAGTGCACTAATATAGCATATCTTGTGAGGCTAGAAATAAAAATATTTTTTCTTGCTTGTCTCCTCTAAAAAAAGAAACAAATCAATTTCATCATACCCATTATGATAAGATGCAGGCCATGGACCAGCTCTGAGTCTGCACAGAATACTGTGTATATTGCACCTATTTTTAGTTGAATATTTTTCATTGAATACATTATTTAGAAAATGTTGCTGGTTTTCAATGAATAATTTATTCACTTTTGTTGCTGTCTTAGACCAGCTTTAATTATAACCCATAGTTCAGTGCTGAAGCAGAGAGAGATGAAAAAAGATAAGCTCATCTATTGCTAGGATGTCTAGAGACTCAGGGCATTAAATACCATCCATCTAAGCTGAAATCAAAATCCTGATGTTTTCAACTTGCATGTATTCTCTATTGTCACATTTAAATAGTTTTGATTTAGTCTCCTTCTGATTTTTTCCCCTTCCTCCCTGCTTTCTGTCAATTTTTGCCTCCAATTTTCCCTAAATGTCTATTCTGTCTTTCCTGTTTCTTTTGTACTTCATCACTCACCTACCCCTCTCAACAAGCTCCCATTTTAGATATAGATTAAGGGTAGTCCAGCAGAAATCTTGAGAGTAAGTGGATCCTTCATATAGCACTTCTAAATTTATTAATTTTTCTCTTCTGGTTCAGCTCAGTGGAATAAATCTACAGGAAAACATTTCTGGGAGACATTTTATTTCCTTGAACACTTCTGGTAAATGAAAACAGTTCTATGACCAGTGCATTTTAATAGTTCCCTTATGAAATCATCATCTGCTCTTGTCCATCTTTTAACTCAGACTAGAAAAGTAGGAAATTTACTGAGTTAGTCTGGCAACATCCATGAATACAAATTCATAGCAGAGAGAAAGAAATGCAAATACATACAGATCTATGTGCCAATCTTTAGGCATGCTATAAAGACAACTCTTCTGAAGCCAGTAGCTACAGAAAACAGGACAGGCTGATGCCATCCAAGTCACACAGTAATCTCTGTAACTGATGACATATTGGCACTGGAAAATAGCTTAGGTAGTTGGTGCAATATTAGAAATCATTAAAAATTAGAAGAGAATAGGAATGCCTGTGAACCAGAAGAATGTCTTGATTCATCAGCGTGCTCTTAAATGAACTTCTGTCCAATATCCTAATGCTGATGCGAGCCATTCTGCTGCAGTTACCCAATAAGGGAAAACCAAAGAAAAGATCCAGGGTGCCAAGCATAGTGTTTTGAAAATATTCATGTTTGAAAAGTTTTCAAATGGGGACAACTGGATACTATAAAAAAACCTCTGCATATCTTGCTCTTGCACTATATGGAACATAATTTGTAAACTGTGCTGGAAACATTTCATAGTGGATTGTTCTTATGCAGGAATAATATAGGAGAACTCGAATGCAATGCCTGCCTAGCTCAGGTTTCTGGGCACTATAAGAATCCAAATAATAATAATAGAAATTAGATAAAAACTAGACAGCCACAAGGGTGTTCTCTGGGGGTTCCAAGAGAAAAACACAGATTCTTCTGGAGTCTCTGTCACTGCTTAGAACATTTAAATATAGTTGCATCTGAAACTTGCAAAGTATCAGCAGCAGCACGTGATTTGCCAAGCTTGTAACATCTGCAACTTAATGCATTGGAAAGCAAAAGAAGAAAGGTCACAGTCCCATACCTGTTATATGTTTAAAATCTGCAAAAAATGTAGAATGTGAAACTGTGCCTTAAATAAAAACTTAATTGATTAAAATATAATAAATGGTTAATTCCCCCTCTCTGATTAAACAGCTAATTGCAAGAGCAGTGAGCATTAAAGATATTTATCAATATGTAGGTATGAATATATGCATATTGACAAACAGCACTTATACAACACTTAGATTTGAGAAACTCAAGATATGCAAGAATCCCTCTCTAAGAAAGTGCTGTTTAACACTACAAACTCTGACTACCTCAAATATAATATACATTTTTTCTTTCTAGAAAGCAGTTTTTAAAAATTCCTCTACATTTCTATTTCTTGTCCTGAAAATCTGACCTACTGATAGAGCATATTGCTAGCATATGTTTGATTCTTCATCAACCTTTTTTTGACAATAAATATAACTACTAATGTTCTTGGAAAACCTCACCCCATTTCAGAAAGTCTCTGCAGAGATGGGAAAATTGAAATGGTTACACAGAAATTGACATAAAAGCATGAGTTCAGGGAGCTCTTTTCCACATATCTTCCTTATTTCCTAACTTGTTGGCAAGGTTGTCATATAAGCCACGCTCTAGTAACTTTACAAAGATAAATCATAAAATATTGCCTATTTTGATTACGACATCTGTTTTGCAGCACAGTATTATATGGGTCAATAACAACAGGATGGTTTGGTATCACAGCTGGATTTGTATCACAAATATAATCATCAATACTTTATTAATGGATTCTCTACAATAATTTGCTGATATTGCTTCTCCCAACCTAAAACAAGAAAGATGCTCTTGTCCATACAAATATTATTCTATATGCAACCAACATACTTTTTGTAGTTTACAATTTAAAAAATCTCCCCAGTCCATGTCCCACAATTATTGAATGGGATTATCTTTAAAATTATTAGCAGTTTATCAGACTCCTCAATATCACAGGGAAAAAATACAGTACCTTCAACACTAGTTTTTTCAAAGAGAAGTAAATGAAGCATAAAGTCGTAAATATCACACAATCTACAGCTGTACAGTTGTAGCTGAGAACACAAGAGAGTAGTAAATCTACTTGAATAGATGTATTATGAGAATGCAGGTAAGTTTTGAATAATATTTGAGTACCTGTATCATCTGGTAGGAAGACTGCAGTGCAGGCATGTAGCTTTTAAACAGAAAGCCAAAATCACAGCTGAAGAGCAGGACAGAAAATGGTAACAGTCCTTTTCTAGCTCCCTCACCAACTGGCTGTTGAATTTTATAGGTAGATTAAGTCATGGAAGATTAAGAGAGAAGCTTTGCTCAGAGTACCTACCAGGCAAGAGAAAGCAAAATACAGCACTCCATTTACAATAATGTACTATGTAAAACCAGAAAAGCTGATTGGCAAAGCAATCATGTTTAAAATGTCCCTGAAGACTATAAATAAAACACTATTATATTTTACACTGGAGGTCTGTGGTATGACGACAACCCATTAACTCAATCAGAATAACGACAGGAGGGCCATCAGAATGATAAAGCCATTCTAATGAAATGCAGACTAAGATTAAAAAGAATTAAAAGTGACAAGTAAAATCCATTAAAGGACAGCCTTTAGCTACTGTAATCAAAGGATTATTACTTTTCTTGTCAATTAACAGCTGTGTGTCTATTTTTTTCAGGCAGCACTAAAGACTGTGCCAAGTGTCAAAAAATCATTATTAATAGGAGGGCTTTATTTTTATTTATTTGGCTTGTGCGAGTGCATTGTAAGTTCTCCAAATGAATCATGTACACAATTTTAGAAGCAATAACACACAATTAACTACAGCATTCTGGTTCTAGTTTATTATTGCCCTTAAAACTGAGTCTTACTGAAGAAAGAAAGAAATTACAAATAGAATCAACTGCAAATTTATTAATCAATGCCTTTAATTTACATAAAATATTAGAAGCATACACATGCAGAAATGCTCTGGTTTTCATTCCTTGACATTATTTTATCTACACTTTCCCACAATATTTCGCATGGTAGGACATTCCACCAATGCTGGATTCTGCAAATTGCATAGGCAAATTAATTTCCTGTTCATTAACTTTGAAAATAATTAACAGTAAAAAATAAAACTTAAAAAAGTTTAAGAGGAAATTAAATTCTTGAACACAAAAGACCAATTTGCACCTTTATTTGGAAAAGGAAAGTGTCATCCACAAGTCAGCACAGATTTTTATGTTTATAAACATAAAAGATTTCATTAAGAAGTCTTTTACAATTAATGTTAGACAATGAATTCAATTAATAACACTAATAATTTTAGCAGATGAGGCCAAAGAAGAGGTCACAGTAAAAATGCTTTTATTCTTTTTTATGTATTTATAATATGTGGCTATCACCTGTGCTGTTTCCATCATCTTTAGCAAATTGCCTTTACTTTACTCTGCTTCCAAATTGCTCTAAGGACATTCAGAATGGGAAAAATTATGTTTTAGTTCCATGCTTAAACACATATGTCCTTTCCTCAGACAGATCATGGCAGTATTTTGTCATTCATCCAGATTTTTCCAGCACTACAACTTTAAATAGATGAATGAATGGCCAAACTGATTAATCTTCTACTAATTCTGCATTTTGGAAACAAGCAAAATAGTTTGCAATATCCTGTAGCGACTAAGAGAGAAAATTGAGATACCATAACATTTCAATTACATCCACTTCAATCTACCCTGATGAAACAAGAGTAATCATGAACAAAACATCACCCCAATCCCCATCTGCACTCTCTAAATAAATGTCAGGATACTTTGTTCTCCCAGTACTTATCAAAGAACACAAGTTTATTGAGGGCTGGTAGACTGCATTCAGAATTATGCATAATCACATCAATTGCAAGATTGATAGCTTCTCCTGTGAGAGGCATCTGAAAAAGCAAATATTTTCATTTGACGCAAATTGGCTTACTACAGAGAGGATAGCAATGGCATTTACACCACTCAGGGAAATTTTTTTAGTCAAACAGATTTACCTAAGGAATACTATGTTTTCTGCATTAAAAACTGTGTTTCTGCAACCCAGTAAAAATAAGAACATAATCTTTTCTTGCAAAACCCTATCAATATGTTGTAGGTTATCAGTGAGTCACAAGACTAAATTTTATGTAAATCAGTTGTTCATATGCTTTTTTGTTTTGTGTATTGTTGATTTGAAGAACTATTGAAAGGAACTGTGTATTGCATTGAAACAGGTGATGGAATTCTGCTTCTTTACATAGTATTTAATCCAGGATGGGAATTTGTCAGTTCAGAATTATAGGAAAAAATATCTGCATGATACCAGAAATAATAAATTTATTTTTGCTGAAACATGTAATAAAATATTTGCTATTACATCATATGAACAAAAGAAAGTTTTTTTAACCCTTATCATCTCCTAGCAAGCAAAAAGAAAAAAATCTGGCATTTCTGTGAGTTATTATTTTCTCCTGTTTCACCTAAGAAGCAAAGGGAATGAAGGAATGATATAAATTCAAGTAAGATTCCTGAGGGAGTTCTGTCTTTTATTCTGACTTTAATCACATCATCTGTGTCTAATACTGTCAGTAGGCAATGTTATATTTTTTCTTGTTTTCCTATACATTATCTTCCAAATTCTTCTGTCCTGTGTTGCTTAAAGCATTCTGCTTGGTCTGTTCTTGGATAGGAGCTGTTTTCTGTGGCTCACTGATTTTGCCACATAATGCCATGACCTTTGGAGAGCTTTTTTCCCTCTTTGAGTCTATTCTCACGGCTGCTTTAGAGAGGTCTGTTCATAGTTTTTTCAGACAGCCTAGAGGAGCTTGTTCATCAGCACCCCAGTCTCTGGAGACAAACACAGTCACACAGCTCTGGTAAGGAACACATCTCTCAGCTGTGTGACATGGTTCGCAGACAAACACTACGCTGAATTTTCCATACGCTACACAGAGCAAGTAGAGAGGACAGGATCAAAGCTGTGTGCTCCAGTAGCTTCTGGAGATTCTATTGTAGAATGAAACACTTTGTAGCTTCTCTTTCTCCTGTCTAGGTATGTCAACCTTCCCTAGGGTGTCACACTTCCTTTGGAAACAATGGCAAGGATAAGTGGTCTCTATTATAAAATAATGTGTAATTGTACTAAAGTGTGGGATGTAGTGTGAGAATATGAATAACATGGATATGAATAAAGTCTAGCTATGCCTAGCTGCTGCAAAATATTGACATTACTTTGCATTTTGTAGGACCAGCCTTGCTACTGATGCCAAAGTTATTAATATCAGAATATTTTGCACTACTCCATCTGCAATGTCTCATTCCTAATCCTATAACAAATGGTTTGAATAGCATCTGGACAGGAGGAATATCTAAGAACTGAGGGCAAAGAGGATTTATAGTTCCAGTCTTTCAGTGATGGAAGTTACTTGGGCTTTTGCCGCAATTGCAATGGCAATAAGATCAGATCATAGTTATAAATTATTTTCTATGAATCCTGAAGAATTGGAAATTATTTCAAATGATGCTAGTAAGGGTTCAGTCTCACAAGGAGGACAATTTGATTTGAATATGTCTAGAAAAGTCCTGGGTGTTTATATTTCATTTTCTCCATTATCTCATTCATGATTTTTTCCTTTTTTTTTTTTTGAATTATCTTAATAACCATCACCTTATATGGATGGATGGATTTTTTGACCTTTCATAACATCAGTTTTCATGCACCAAAACACACTCTATTGTTTTAATATAGAGTTGTATAATTTTTTTTCCCTACCGGAAATCTGACTAATGTCCGTGACAGATCTTTTTATATCTACTGTGCCAGATTTTTTTCTTTTTTTGGCAGACAGTTTGCTCCCTGTCTTTGTTTTACCTTAGAAGGATTAAAGTTTCTATTCATGCAGGGGCTTTTATAGATTATGTTTTTTCTTACTGATTAAGTTTGTGTGCCATTTTGTAGGTCAGATGCCTACTCAGTCCTAACTGAACTCTTTGAGAAACCTGGTCTCTTAAGGACATATTCAGGCCAATGCAACACAAAATGTCTTCAGACACTACCACATTATATTACCTAGTGTTCTTTGTGTGTTTCAACACATTTTCCCTTTCTCTAGCAGAAAAATATAAGGGCATGCAATAAAAGAGGAAAAAAGCTCAACACTTAACTGATGGTTTATAAATATAATGAAAGATTTAAATTTACACTGAAAATCTGGATCAATAATTATTTGTCCATGCATCATTGTCCACTCAAATTGCCCTTCTTAGGCACTTCAAACATATCTCAAATACAAAGACAAAAATTCTTATTCTGTTCAGCAAGGCAATATACAGAACAATCTACATGTAAGGTGCTGTAGGGTGTTCATCACTAACAGCAATTGGATTGTACCCTGTCTACATGTACACTTATGCAAGAAGTGATTTGAATTATAAAGTTGAACTTCTGTGAAAGCCACCTCCTGTTTGGAAAGGAGTTGAGGACACCACAAACAATCAGGATGTGGGGTGATTTCCACACGCTAGACAAGTTTGCTGAATGCTGCAGAATCTGTTTTCTTCCAAGCAGTGAGGACCCTGCAGACAGCGGTCCCCCATGAAGATGAAACTGTTGGTTGATGACTGGACTGTGTGGATGTCAGAATGAGATCCTTTATCTGGAGCACATTTGCTACATCCTGACAAATCACCTGACAATAATAATTGTCATCTACTGCTCAGACTTTCTTCTGAAGTGTCATATTTTTTACACAGAAGGTGAGAAATTAAACCTCTACCTGTCTTTCACAAATTTTAAAAGTGTTCAACTTTGCTTAAGATTTTTTTCCTACTGTTTCACTGCAACTCAAAGTGAAACAGGTGTCCAAGGTCCATGCCCAGTTCGCACAGAAGCAAATCTAAAGGCTTCAGATCCATTCAATATCTAGCTATGTGACTGGTAAGTATGGTCATAATGTTTGTAAATGTTTTCATCTTCACACTGGAGAGAAAAGAAATTGAGTGAGGAGAGTCCCAACTTTTTGAAGAGGTTGAAGTGTGATCAGCACTTCCTTCCTTTTCTATTCTTTAATTATATTCCTACTGTGCTTGTTACCTCCCATGATGTGCCAAGAACACACTGCAAGGCAATCTTGAAATGCAGCCCCTATATCCCAAATACAAGACAGAAACTAACACAGATAAAGGCAAGAAGAGCTGTTTTATCTTGTCCTGACAGTCAGAAATATTGTCTGTCTAAAAGTCTAAACACAGAATATATGTTAAATTTTATCACACAAATTAACAGAGAAAAATAATTCAGTCCATTCAAGTTCCTTGCTGAACAGCAGAGTACAGCAGCCTGTTGAGGCTGAGATGACTGAGGTCCAAACACAGTAACAAGTTCATCGTATATGGTCCATAACATTCTGTAATAGATGAACCTTTTCAGCTTTGGGGTTGTGATTTGTCTCCGTTACAATGAAATTTTTTGGAAGGATGAGTCACTCTCAAGCAAATGAAATGCTTTGCACACCATTTCACTTCTGTCGTGCATTATTAAAGGCTGGCATCTCTTTATCCATACATTTTGTGCAATTCAGCCATTCCTCATGTTTCTTTCTTTCTTTCACTTGTGCTGTTGTCACCATCATTGTCCCATAAACTGTGATACCGATGAAAGGGTCAGCACATAAGAGGTAATGAGGATAAGCTTCACTTCAGCAAGATACATGATTTCTCTGACCTAATATTACTCCACAAAAGTGTAAATACCCAGGCTATTATTTATTCGTGCTCCCTTTACAGTTCACAAAAAACACTCACTTGAGTGATAAGACTGATTTTGAATATGATTAGTAAGAAGACTCCCTTGAATGCTCTCTCACCATTATAGTCATGGCAGGAGAGATGCCTAAAGAAAACTTTTAGATGACTAAATCCAGATTACAAAAATCCTCCCCTACATGCACACATGGACATTTCAAGACATGTACTTTGCACTGGAAAGACTTTCACATCACATTTGAAAGTTATCAATGAAATTATGTTGCCTAACACTTTCTGATGGCCCATGAATTATTTTAGGTATACTGATCAGTTAACTTACTGGAAAGACTTGAGTTTTAAGCTGGCAGAAACCATGTTCACATTACTCCAACTCCAATTCGCTGGCCTTCTATAGGCAATTTTTCTACTTAGTTTGACCATGCTTACTGAACTGTGTTCTCTGAACTTTCTGATAATGATTTTAACAACTTTTGAAACACTGAATATTTTCTGGCTGGAATAGCCACTATAGCGTGCAAACACTCCAACACTGACTTCTACATCTCATCTTGCACTTTTTAAGTTGTGCTCATAGAATTCCTGCCCATTTCCCAAAATTCACAAACCCCAAATACTCTTGCTGAATATCTGATATCAAGTCTTATTTCAGAATAAGGAGGTTAACTTTCTCAGCTCCCATCAGAGTCAGTGATATAATACAGAAGAGAAGGGTGACAAGAAATAACAAAAGGTTCAGCAATGGCCTGTCAAATGCCAATCACTTCGGCAATTTTGGACCATGCTTCAAAAGAGACTCAGAAGCTAAATGCATCAGGAGTATATTTCTGACTAACATAATGTGGCCTTTTTGTTTTGTTGACAGGAAAAGTTTTTGGCAGCTCTTTGGCATAAAAAGCTTTACTCCTTTACTCTCTGAAGGTTCACTTGCAGCAGCTCCTCCTCCTCTGGGGTTCACAGCCAGCCAAGATAAAAGTGGTGGCCAGGATTTATTCCCAGAGGAGAGAAAGGCAGCACACTATTTTTTTACCAGGGTAAAATTCAAATTAAACTGCATTATAAAGCTCATAACTTTGTAGATGGTTATAGAAATGTTCAGCAAAAACAGCCATGAGTGGGAAGGAAGGTGGTCATTATGGTTGTACCAAAAGGATTCACAAGGCTGGAGAAAGGGTGTTAGGGAAACCTCGGGGTGCTCATGGGCTGGGAGTGATGGAGATCATCACTCATGAGGGTTTTTCTGAAAAGCCAAAGCAGGACCCCACATCTTGGGCCCATCCCCAGACAGGAGCAAGGCAGTGGGGGCAGCCCCAGGCATTGGGCACTGAGCTGGGACTGGGCTGAGCTGGGATGTGAGCTCATGGGCAGAGCTGTGAGCAAAAGGAGCCCAGGGCTGCTGCAGGGTGGCTCTGGCAGGAACTGCTGTTTCTGGGAGTGAAATGAGCCCCAGCAGGACCCGGGCAGGAACACCAGGCCTGTTGATGCCCTCCAGACTGGGACAGGGTGGACCAGCCGAAAACCTGACCTTGTTAGATATTTTCAGTGAAAATTTTAGCACAGCAGGTAAAAAGCAATAAGAAAATTTGGAAGTTTATCATTCATAAATTACAGGTAAAAACCACATATGCATATAATATGAAATAAATATCCAAATGGTACAGTTGGACTACATAACTGTACAGTTTGGATACGAAAGCTGGAAACAGGATGAAAAACAAAAGCTGCTATGCTGCACAAAGCAGTTTAGCAGAAGAAAAAGGCCAGAGTTTAATAATAGTAATAAATTACATTTGTCATCAGTTTTGATAGGATAACATAAAAATGGAACAGGAAAAAATTTTCAAGTTTTCAGCTGACCTAGTCAAGTATTATACGACTGTATAATGGTTAGCCCACCTGGACCCAAAGCCAGGCTCTACTTGCCCCAAGGCACCTCGCTGGAATGACAGAATTAAAGTTTGCCATTTCAGTTGCCAGAAGGAAGAAAATGAGAGTCATTATGACTTCTTCCTGGCTTATTTCCTTGAGGGAAGGTAAGAACTATTTGAACTGAAGGGCAGTGCTAGAAGACTTCTAAATGTGCAGACTAATAAAGGCCTAATGCCTAATAAAATTGTTGTGGGGAAAAAGGAAGTTAGATATTGATGCTAAAATACATACTTTAGAATAAAAAATTGATGGAAAAATTAACTAGCAGCAGTGGCAGAACAACATTCACCTCTTTTTTAAGTTATAAACTCCATCCCAAACACAATGACGTCCAATAACTAAAATTTAAAGTTAGGAAATTCAAAACATACCTTTCTTTAAGAGGCACTTGAAAATATGAAATTCGAGCTGCTAATTTGTGCAGGAGTACATTCAATTGCCAGTTGTAAGACAAAAGAAAATATTTATGTGCATTTTCCAGAAATAAATATTTTGCCTTTGAAAAAAGATTAACAGACTGGTAGATCAGTCATTCAACTCTAGCACAAATGAAACTGGAAACTGTAAGTCATAAGATGATATATGGCATCTAAGGACTGAATGAAAACAAAATAACATTTTCATATCTTGAAATTTTTTGTCTATATTTTTAAAAGAAACATTAGAAGCTTTTCAGAATGTTATAAATTTCCTACTCCTTGCCCACAGGTTTTGGGTGGCCTAATTTAAAATTGATGCTATAGAAAGCAATACCAGAACACAGTTTTTCTACATGTTGGCTTTCTGAGAAGTTTGAGTTGTTCTCAAATTACTTTGGCATCAGTGTTAGCAGAAATACACTATCTGAAAAATAAAAAATTAGTAGCATTGTTGAAGATATTGTGCCTGACATGACAGGGGTCATTAGTATACCTAAATTACCCTGGAACTTTGTAATATATTAGATGTCTTATAAAGAAGGAATAAGACCTACCAGAACAGAAAAGAATAATTTATCTTGTCCACATCTGTTTTTCAAAGACAGCGGCAGCTATGCCTGAAATATCTTTTTCTATTGAAATTACAAAAACCATCAATATTGCTCATTGCATCTCTTTCAGCAACCTTATTCCAAATGGTTACTCATTTTAGAATGCTTTTGCCTTGTATTTTATTTTGTGGTAATTTAAGCTTATCTTCTTAGATAAAAACATGAACATATAATTTTGTCACTTTCCTCTCCACAGCAGCCTCTTAAAGATTGTCACAGCATTCAAAATATCTAAAGAAATATATTTGTCTTATAATAAAAAAAAAAAGGAATAAAGTGTTGACCCCATGTAGACTCCATGTAGACTCCCACAAGTCTTATTCTTACATATGTCCTACCATATTGTTGCAAATGGTCCAACAACTTACCACAGACTGAAAACAACTTACTTGATTTTGATTTAAATTTTCAGCTGAGGAGCTTGATAACACCATTGACCAAAGTAAACCAGAAACATATTTCCTCACCGGTGGCCTCCAATACAATTTTGACACATCTTTGTACAATACTCTGAACTCTGTCGTATCACCAGCAGTGGTGTGGCCAGCAGGACCAGGGCAGTGATTGTCCCCCTGCACTGGGCACTGGTGAGGCTGCACCTCGAGTCATGGTCAGTTTTGGGCTCCTCACTACAAGAAAGACATTGAAAAGCTGAAGAGAAGACAGATGAAGATGGACAGAGAAGAGCAATGAAGATGGACAACGCAAGTCTGGTGAGGAGCTGCTGTTGGAGCTGGGGTTGTTCAGCCTGGAGGAGTCTCAGGACAGACCTTATTGCTCTGTGGAGCTACCTGAGAGGAGTCTGTAGCCAGGTGGGGATCAGTCTCTTCTCCAGCTAACAAGTGACAAGAAGACAGGAAATGCCCTCAAGTTGCACCAGGGAAGGCTTAAATTTGATATAAGGAAAAATCTCTTCGCTGAGGGGTTGTCAAGCACTGGTGCAGTCTTCCCAGGGAAGTGGTTGAGCCACCATCCCCAGAGGTGTTTAAAAGTTGTGTAGATGCAGCATTGAGGGACAAAGTTTAGGATGTGTTAGGATAATGGTTGGACTAGATGATCTTTAAGGACTTTTCCATCCTAAATTATTCTGTGATTCTCTGATTCAATATTTGAATACTACCAATGAGATTTCCTCTTTCAGCAAACATTTAAGCAATCTTAACTTATTATTTGTTTCAGAGTCGCTATATTGACTTACTGAGGCACACATTTTTACTTGCTATGGTCTATGGTCCTGTGTACCATCCTCTGCATGTAATTTTATTACTGAACTTAAAATAAAAAGTCAAAATCATTTAACATTGCTTATTATTGTACTAAGAATTTTTAATTATTATGATTGTTTCAAAGGAATATTTCTCTATAAAAATAAAATCACTTTAGGATCTTGACGTCAACTGGAAAAATAATTGTTAATATTTCAATTTTCAGTAGATACTTCTTTTCATAATTTTTATTTTCATTCATTTTAGGAATACTGTAATTCCAGAGTACAGTAAAAGATTTTCATTATTATAAAGAGATATGATTTTTCATACTGAAATCCTAAAAAAGTGAAAGAACATCTAAAAGGCAATCTTAAAACTCATGCCTTAATCTATTATCTTGACGTGAGCTGAGCACAAAAAATGGATGGTATGATAGGAGCAGGGTCAGGGTTTGATCTGACCAGGGCAGGTTGTAGCTATAATTTTCTTCCTTTCTGAAACTTCTCTAAGACTAAATTGCACTTTATTTTGTTAAAAATAGCCCCATCCCTCTGATTTTAGATGTCTGACAATTTCTACTTCTTGTCCTGCTTTGTGCTATTCTGGTATTGCTGGTTCCTCTTACCATTTGAATTTTAGGAGCTATTTCAGTACTTTCAAAATTTTCAAGACTAGATTGCTTACAACAGTGTAAAATACTTCAGTTTTCTATTTAACATAAGATGTAAACCTCAGTTGTTTTTCTCAACCTTCTTTCTCAACATCTGTCTGTCTATCTATCTGTCTATCTATCATCTATCTATCTATCTATCTATCTATCTATCTATCTATCTATCTATCTATCTATCTATCATCTATCTATCTATCTATTATTCCATGATTCTGCTGCCCACAGAACATACTTTACTTAACTGATACACTACCTTCTATACCTGTTCCAGTAATTTGCATATTAAGATTCACTTCTTTGGTTTTGTCTAAAAGAAACTATTGAAAAATAACAAAAAACTGCCATTCTAAAGCTTTAGTCTTTCATGCATAAATTAATTATGTTTTTTGATCATAATCAGCTCTGCTTTTTTTTTTCTTATATTAGAGCAGCGAATAAACAATGCTCTCACCAGAAAATCTGAGATAAATATAAGCAGATTAATAGCAAGATTATGAATTTAGAAGTCTCAGGAATATTCCTGACCATATAAATATATGTAATAATTTATAGCAAACCAATTCTAAGATCTTAAAATTTTCTGGGAATTTGACATTTCACTTGTTATTTTCGATTTGGAATGTATTTTCTTCATTTTTACTTTCACCAGTCTTATTTTAACCCAAGCAGTCTTGAAATACTGATAAAATATGCAATTGCAGCTTCCTTTGGCTTAAGCTGATGAGTTTTAGCAAGCAATTTGGGATAAGGTTTCTTTCTTGTTTTTCGTTAGTAATGGCTCATCAATTGGTCAAACATTACTATTTTAATTCATTAAAATTCACACGAATTTCACACTTGATTAAGTAAATCTTCATAAGTGCAACAGCAGAATGAAAATACCTCAAAGTCATTAATTACCTGTTTAAAGGAATGTTATTAATTTGCTGTAATGAAAAAAGAATGAAAACATATTTTCCCAAGAATAACTGAGCCACCACCACTTCACAGGACAATGCTGCCAAAAAACATTTGGTGCAGTAAATTGCTGAATGAGGTGCACTCATTATTCCTAGGCCATCTCCAGGAGATCACCTTGGCACATTTCATGGTGACTTCGCAATGTGCTCCCTTCATGAAGTGCTTGCAGAGCCCCACACTCCCCCAGGCTTGCAGAACTAAAGTCTTGTTTCAATTTCTCTCTTGGGCTCAGAGCAAACTGCAGAGCAGTCTGAGAATGAGCAGTACTAGAATTTTTGTGGTAATATTAGGGGAAAGGAAAAGAGTCAGAGATCTGAGTGCAGAAGAAGGATTTAACTTCTGCACATTCTTGACAGACATGTGGCTCTTCATCTTCTTATCAACCTTGAGTTACACAGGCTGCATTTATTAGTGTGTAAGACTCCTCTATGCATATCTTTAAAATGACCCTCATTTTACTTCAAGACATTTAGTTGTTCCTTGTTTTCCCTATTAGTATGCCCCAGTGAACACTAGCATTCATCACTAGAAATGTCAGACATAACCAAGAATTTCTTCAAAAGCCATTTTTTATTACACACATACAAAGAGAAAAAAAAAAAAAGAAATTTATATTTTATATACCTTCAGTTTTCTTCAATGTGTCCTTGATTTATGGTACAGTTGTCCTTGATTCCTTTGTTTGAGTTTTAAATGAATATCTGCTATGTAAAGAGTGCACAATATTATGTACATGTAGATAGCTATGGATCCTCCCATGTGCTGCTTAAAAGAGAATTATTAAACAATGACAAAATGTGCTGTCCTTTCACACTGAAAATCTCACTGTATAATCAAAACTGACTTACTTCATGTATGCAGTGTGCATTTTGTTAATTAGCTTCCTTCTGGCACTTCTGAAGCAAAAATCAATTTTTCACAGAATCATTTTTCCCTCCTTGTAATAAGTAACACTTAATATTTGCTGGTACTGTGATAAAATGTATTTCAAGGTATTTTTATGGAATACTAAATTAAATGTTTCAATTAGAGCTTCAGTGAGCTGTTCAGCAATGATTTGAATGAACCTCTGTAGGCAAACCTTAAAAAAAATCCCCAGGCCTATATTTTCATGCACTCAATAAAGATGTGTCAGGCTTGCAATTAAAATAATTCATTTTTCTAAAAGAGCTGAGAGGGATCACATCTCTTTTGCTCAATTACTTCTATTTCTACCACTTTTTCTTCCATGTTATTTTTCCCATGTGACTCTGAAGCAAAAAAATAATGTGAGAGTTTGGAAAGTAAGATTGGAACTTAGGATCTGTGAGCTCCAACTTTGGAATATGAAACAGAAAAGATAATTTTGATTGTTTTGTTGAGTTTTCCCAAAAGGCAAAACCCTTCAACATCCATCAGCTGAGCATCTCTTTAGACTTTCTCTATTAGCATCCTCAGGGTCCTGCCATAAGATACTTATCCTAAGACTGTTGTTTCTTGCCCTGTCTCTTTGCTTTGGTCTGTAGGCTTGTCATCACCCCCTTGAAACTGTTTTTATCTGCTGTCATTAGGAATCTTCCAAGTCTGTCAAATTACAGCTTTGAATACTGCAAGTCTCATGAGAGAGTGTTTCTTAATCTTTAGCAGTGTAGACTGGGAATACTTTTGACATCTTTTTTTATTTCCTTTATTCTCTGGGTTTTTTATTCTTGGTGGCTAAGGATTGTGATAAAACAGATGGTTCCTGTGAAAGTCCTAATCAATGTATAGGAACGCAGACAGAAAAAAAATTTTATTTCACAAGGTATGCAACATACTCATAATAAAACTGAAAGTAGTACAAAACATTTTCACTTCTCCCAATCATGCCTTTCATGATTCAATCTCATAACTCTTCAGAAACACAAAGCAGAATCTTTTTTTTCAAGCAACTTCTCCTTTATAAAATTTATTCTCAAATGAAAAATATTAACAATGCAAAAACCAGGAAAAATGGGCAGAATTTTTGTGTAAAATATTACATAATTTTACTGATTTTATATTAATACTTGGGCAAAACAGAACCCTTAAGTGTAAGAATAATTTCTGAGATGATTCAGTGCCAAAAGTTCAGATCTTTTGGATAGCTATTAGCATCAAATTCATCATTCATTAGTAGTAGGTGCATTTAAAGGAAGCAAATATTTATAATTTATCAATAATTTTGTGAGGTACCTTTTGTAAGATCAGATTTGCGTGGTTTTTTTTTTTAATTTTTAATGTTTTGCATTATTTGTGCTTTAGACAAGCACTCAGACACACATAGCTAATGGATTCCACAGGACCCTGGCATATATTTATGCTTAAATATGAGCTTTGTTGCTGTCCTAAAAAGTCAGAATGGAAGAACAAATCTAAGGAAGCACAAGGGGCAAAAGAAAAATATTACTGTACATTTCCTCTCCCCTTAAAAGGACACTTTCTAAAGCTAGTATGAAAAAATCAAAAGTATACACAACTTGGATAATCATGGGGTCAATAAAAATTCAGCAACTTTTAGAAGATACTCAGGAGACAGGAGAATAAGAAATCTTTTATGAATGAAATTATATTGAACTTAATCAGTAGTTTTCATAATGATCTGAGAAAGTTTCTTATCTGAACTGATTCTAAAGGAAAACAGTCATAAGGACAAAATCTCTTAATAAACACAAGCCAAAGACAAACAAAACACTCAAAATAAACACCAACGTGGTCTTTAGACAAATAACATTCTACCATGTAATATTTTCTGACACTGACTAATGTTTTCTTTTTGCATGGGCAGCTCATAGGCACTCTCTAAGAAATTATTCAGTTGAGAGAGACTCAAGCAGCAAATAAACTTCAGTTGAGTGCACTTAGCTCTCAAGAACTGCACTAGAAATAAAAACAAACATTATTTAAATATCTAATCAGATAGATATCTAGTATATGTGTGCTGCACTGTTAAATTGGCTACATCATACATATAATATATATCCTGTTTACCTTGTATGCAAATGTTAATGTGTTATTTTAGTGCACTCATTTAATCTACACAGTAGAAAATATGCAGAAGAAACAATTTTCCACTTTGATGAAATATTGGGTTCAATTCAATTTTTTTTGGTCTAGGCAATTACACCAGCCCTGAGAATATCTTAGTCATTCTCTCTCTCAACCTTAGAATTTAATTTAGAAAAATAATTACATTTATATTATTACAGTATCTATGCTGATAGAAGAGCTGTTGTATTTTCCAATAAAACACTATTTTCATTGTGTAGTTTCTAAATAAAATTCTGCTAGCAATATGTCTAAAATCAAATTAATTATGAATGTAACTAAAAGGGCGTCACAAGGTTAGAAACACCAGTAAACCATGTGTCACAGCAAACATCACATTAAACATGTTTTCAGGATTTAATTCTGAAGATTTATAAGTCACTTGACTTATCTCCTCTGTCTCAACGTCTGCATATATCTCCCAAGACATAAGCATTATAAAAACTCACTATTGCTGCTAAAAACAATAGAGGATTTTGTTTTGCTAATAGCACAATTGGTTTCCCAAACAGGAAATTAGAAACAGCACCCTTAGGAGTATTTTTGAACTGCAGTGAAATGAAATAAAACTCTCTTCATTGCTATTGACAGAACCTAATAAAATGTTTCACACTAAATTGCCTTTGATGCATCTGTACATAAAATTAATTATGCAAATAGTATAGTATCTTATCTCTATGGATAATTACAACAGTAATCATGCTGTTTTGTTTTTTTTTCACAGGTGAGTCTATTCCAAAAGTGGTGAAACAAAACTCTGTGATTCTACCTACATTGTAGGTGCCTGGTGTATCACAGAGGGGCTGAAGCCAGGAGACCCCACTGAAGCCCATCCAATTTAGTGCTCCGCTCTGGACAGGGTCAGCTGGAGCAGGACACTCAGGGCACTGTTCAGTCAGGTTTTTATGTGTTTTTAGTATGTCCAGGGATGGACATCACTGTGCCAGTACTCAGTTACCCACACAAAAGATTTTCCCTGGCTTCATAATCCTCGCACCCTCTCTTCAGGTATTTAACCCATTGATCAGATTACCTCTGAGCCTTTTCTGCTCCAGGCTGACCAGTTCCAGCCCTCTCAGCCTTTCCTCTTGAGAAAGATGCTCCAGTCCCTTCAACATTTTTGTGTCCCTTTGTTGGACTCTCCAATATGTCCGCATCTCTTTTGTACTGAGGAACCCAGAACTGGACACTGTATTTCCAGTGTGGCTTCACCAGCGCTGAGGTAAAGGAGGACACAGAGGACCTCAGCCTTTTGCATGACCTCTTTCACAAAGACCCATGCCCACTCACAGAAAGCCTCTATTTTCCCCAGCCTTCCTTCTCCTGCCAGCGTAGCTGGATTGGGTCTGTGACAACTCTTGTCAAGATTCAGCTCCAGGTGGGCTCTGCCATTCCTAACTCCATTCCTGCATGCTCAGACAGCATCTCTATCTTTCTTCTGACTGCTCTGATCCTACTGCCACCTTTGTATGATTCCTTTTTTTTGTTTCAGTTTAGTCAGGAGCTCCTTATTGAAACCCACTGACTCTCTGCACCTATGCCAGACTTTCTTCTTGATTGTTCTTGAGCTTAGACGGTCTCTTCCTGTCCCTCAGCACAAAAGCAATTCCCAAGCATATGACAGGAAGGTTTAGGAGGTGTTGCAAGCACATGGTCTCATGAAGAACACAACTCTCCACTGTGCTGAGAGATCGAATCATCCAGGGCAGAAATTGTCTGCCCTTTGTTACTGCAAAGACCATCTCATATCTCTTCTTCCAGAATTCTCCAACTGAAACACAAATGGTTTCCATATGCTGCCATTCCAGACACTTTTCCTGTGCCTCATGCGCTCATTTCAGATGACAGCAAAGAAGAAATAGGAACAAACAAGATATGTATCATATGAAATGCATGCCTCACAATCATGGAAGTTTTGCCTTCTGCATTCCCCCACCTGCTGTCTTTGTTTATTGCCATCCCTTACTGTGTTATGTGCAATTTAGTTTGCATGCTCCTTGAGGTTAGGATCTGTCAGATTTTATTTGTCTGTACAATGCTATACACACCTATGGCACTATAGAAATAATTAATAATAACAATTTATGACAGAGTACTTTGCTACCAATGATCACATATTGTGTTCACTCTGGTAAGACACAAAAAGCTTTTCTAATGGAAGTGGAATAAAATGCCCTATTTCTTGATAATTCACTTCTTAATATATTATCTGTATAAGCATGAAGGGTTCCTGAAGAAGGGCTCATTCTTCCTAATCTCATCTGTATTTCCAACTTTTATATTTTAAAAAAATGAGATTTTCTTCAAAATGTGCTTTTTGCTTTATGTCCTGAGACTGACAAACCAATTCTGGTAATGCAAAGATTCTACTGTTATCATTGTGGCACATAACATGGCTTTTCCACACAAAATTCTTTGCATAACAGGACAGAAGAAATGCAGTAATTATTTTACATATGCAGACATAAACCAAAACACAGGAGTCTCTTTTCTTCTCAAGGTTAAATTCATTTGCTACAAAAATTAACCAAATATCTGGTGTACTTCAGCAAAAGAAAAAAGTCACCTTTGAGGAATTTATAGACTTTACTATCTTTTTTCCAATATGAACACAAGATACCGAGTTACTCTTCTAGGTAGGAAACTTTTATATCTACACCTTAAAATTTTGGTTTACCTGAAGTCATTGCTCTGGAAAACAACTACATCTAACAATTTATCTGAATCTCCTTTTGCAGCTGATAACTGTATTTGCCCACTAGTCTAGAAAAATAACTGTGTTTAGAATTTATAATAACAAATATATTAAAGAAACGACTATGCAAAGGAAGACCAATTCTTAGGGAGGAGTTTGTGGAATGGAAATTTTCACAACACAATGAAACATTGTGCAATTATATAAACAGAAAAAATTCTGAACTAAAGGGCTCCAAATTTTTCTAGATGTGCAATAAACTGTTTAGAAGAAAACTGCATTTTCCTAGACAACCTGATAAAAAAACCAAATTGCTAAGAATGGCCTGCAAGTACATCTGGAGTTTATTTCCTGTGGACCTACATATTGTGCTTTCAGGCATTAAAAAAAAAGAAGTGGTATTTTCAGAATCACTACACCTGCTATCCTGTACGTATATATCTTACAATTATTTTTCATCCCTCCAGAATTAAAAATATAAAATGCATCACAGCTTAGTAACACTGCAGAGGAAACTCTCTTTGACAAAATGGGAGAAGTATAAACTGTAAGTATTTTAATAAAATCATTTTGTTCATTATTTGTGGGTTTATTTGTTTTTACACGTTTCCTATGTGTGGAATTCTATAGTTCAGTTTGTACTGACATTTTTTAAGCCACAGATTCACTGTTTACTGAAATTTTACTTTTGATAGCACAGAGTGTTGTTTCCTTGGTTGGACCTCTCAGGACAACGTCTTCACATATTTCAACGTTCTTTGTAATCTTTTGTAACACAAATAAAAATGAATAACATTGATCTTTTTGAAGTACTTTGACTTCTGCCAAAGCACGAAGGCTGCTCTCTACAAAAGTCCCATGTACACCACTAACAGAGATTTATTTTAGCTCCTTTACCTGGATTGAATATCACACCAAATTAATTTTATTAACTCATTACACTAATTTTATCTTGTTCAAATGATATTTAGAGTCTCTCCTTTCTGTGGCATAGATTGTAACAAATTTAGTCACACAAACTGTGCTCTATTATGCTTTGTTTTTGGTTTGGGCATGAACATATTTACATTTCAACTACCCAACAATTCCTTGCTAACTACTAAACAACATATGTAGTATAATACATATCAGTCTTTGAGGAAATCCCCATCAAAAATATGAAAGGAAACAGTCATATTTTTCCCTTGTTAACTTGATCACTATGCCTGTCTGTAGCTTGAAGCGAGAAAGGGAAATTGCAGGAGACCTTTGTACAAACTGCAGTCTTGTGGGGCAGCCTTTGTAGGCACACAGTTTGTGGTAGTTGGGAGTGGGGCTGCAGTGGAGCCTCATCCCCAGTGGGTGCAGCTGTGAGCAGCAGGTGAGCAGCACTGACAGCAATGGGACATGGAGCGCCCAGGGGCACTGACAACCACCAAAGGGGACAGAGGGCACAGAGGTGCCCCCATCAACATGAGGGCTATAAAAGGCTGGGCTAAAGAACAAAAAGGGCAGATGCTTGAAGCCTCCTGAGGTGAAATTTTTCTGCATGGGCAGGTGTTTGAAACCTTCTAAAGAGGTGTGGTTACTCAGTATGGATGAATGCTTAAAGCCTTCTGAAATTGTATGAGGATACTGTGTGTATAGTGGATATCTCAACTGTGGCATATGCTGTGACAAACCCTAGGACAAACAGCTATCCTGTTATGCAGGGCAAAGAACTCCCTTCCTCTACCCTTTCTTTCCCTCTTATCTCTGCTCAAATGTCCTCTCCTGCTCCCTCTTTTCTCCCTGTGTGGCCTTTCAGGAACCACAATTTGTCACTGCAATTTTTCAAATTATGATTTACAGCCATGATTATCAAAACTTGGTATGTTATTTTCAAATTGATTGTTGTATTAAAAGTATTTTAAAAGGTGGTCTGTCTTTCTAACTGATGTAGCAATGTGTGGCATCTTTCAAATGGGAATTGTATTATTTATTTGGGACTCAAGCTGGTGTTTCCTTGTGTTTTACAAAGGAAAAACAGCTCAGAAGTGAGGGGTAATCTACAGGTATCTTTAAGACCTGAGCACAAATTGCATGAATACTGAAGATAGACAAACATGCAAGTACCGTAAAAATGTCTGCTTATAAATTGAAATTTACTTATGACTCAATTCAGAAAGAATAGGAAAACAGAGTGTCCTCAGAACAAAAATCTGAACCAAAATAACATATGCAATATAAATATCAGATTTGACCCATGCTAGCACGATCTTTTTGCTGAAGGAGGTAGAAACTTAAAAGCATCTATGACATTTACACCTCTTTCCTAAGTGTAATCTTTGCTGCTATTTGGAGAGACCCACCTCAGGGTAAAAACCAGAAAGGTGTTCACTCATACACACAAACACGTATAACAAGAGAGGATGGGAACTGGATACTTTACTCAAATTGGAGTAAAGTAAGATAACTACAAAAAGACTACCTGTGTTTATGACTTTCAATGTGGTAGGAACATTCTCTGTCACTGAAAGTGGCTAGCTTGAATCCACCCATACCCGTATTAACAAATACTTTTTTTCCAAGACAGAAACAATGTGGTCTCCTCCTTTCAGTAACTCCCCAAATGTGCTCAGGAACTGTACGGGAAAATGCAAGCTGGCCTGGGCCCAAGTGTGTTCCAGGAATAATTCTAAAATTTAATAGCAGAGATAATTGTGATCCAGTGCCTATGGCTGTTTCCTGACACTACCTTCTGTATGTGTACAAACACAGTCAAAATGCCTGGTTCATGTTTCTCAGGACTTCTGTTAAAATCAGCATAAGGTCTCTTAGATTTGGCAGTGCACATGGATTACTGGCCTTCCAAAAAAAAAGTTACATACATTTCCAAGAATGTTATAGTAAACAAATAAGCTGCTAAATAGGTAACATAAGTCAAATAATAATAGGTCTGTTTCTTATGTTCTCCACACAGTATTTAGAAATAGTCCTTAGACCTGGCAATCTGCATGTCAGAAGCTGAAAAGCACAGCTTCAAAGTAATCTGACATTCATATACAGACTGACATAAAGGAAATTATGTGCTCCCTTTACAGAAGATGATTAACTGGAAAACTACTGTACGTGTTTGGTCTTTAAGTTTGGTCATCTGAACTAGGATTTGATATCAAAACCATAATTTGGTCCTGCTTTGCACATGTTGTGTCATACCTAGAAAATGGCTGGTGGTCAAAACAAATGAGAGGAGACATGAAAAATGAATATAGGTGCTTGGCAACAAAAGTTTCTCATTTAAAAACTTAGAAAGACATGATTTGCTTACTGTAGCCATAGCTATTATCTTCTAATAGGATATTTGCATGTAGTGGTAGAATTTATTTACTTTTTTCTAAACCATGTTTCAGATCTTTAGCAGAAGGTAATTTTAATCTTTTTCAAACTCTGCTATCAAAATGGACTGCTTCAGAGCTGTCTGTCTGAAAGGCAAGGAGAGCTTAATTCAAATTTTTGTGAGGGCAGAAGATCATCAAGCTACAGGCTGGGGGCAGGGGTGGTTGTTGGCATTTGTGTAGTTAGACCAAAATTAGTGTTAATTGCATGTTTTTCACTAATATGAAGCCTGAACTTAATAGCTCTGTTCCCTGAGCCTGTTAAGGAATCAAAGATTCACAAAGGACCTTATTTTTAAAATTCAGTACTCTGATGCAGTGTAATTAAGAGCCCTAAATTAAACACACTGCTCTCACTTTACACCCTCAGCGGAGCATCCATGGAAATGGGAAACATTTACCCAAACCAATGAGAGGTACACAGTAGAAAGTCCAGCCTCAGTGTGCAAATATTTCCTTCATTTTTGAGTTTTGCATTTGCAATGTAGAACAGGTAAGGTGTGTCCTGGAATAATAGAGGTAAAGGCAACAGAGTGAGAGAGTGATCAAAGGCAAATGAGACATCTGGGGTCAAAGCTATTCTCTAAATCAGATCCAGCAAGGACCTGCTCCTATGACTCCTCTTCAAGGAGAGGTACTAATCAAGTTACATGGGATGAAAATCTTCTGCTCTTTTAGGTTTCTTTTAAAAAGAAATTACTTTGGCACCTAACTCAAGTTAGAGGACAAAACAGCGATCCTAGGTGGAAGAGATTTTACCCTATGAACATCACTCAGGTACAATCTTGCCACCCTAAAGAGGCCAGTACACAAGTAACATTCCTCTAAAAAGAACTTTCTGTTGGTGAGAAACTTCTAAGAATCTCCTCTTCAGTAATCCAGCTCTTTCTAGGTATTATGAGGAGCCTAGATTCTAATGGGAGATGGCAAACCCTACATGATAGGTGAGTATGAAAATTACTGAGTTTGAAACTTAGAGATGATATGGCACTAAAACTCTTGTTATTCCTACTCTATACACATCTCAAATTGCAGCAATGTAACCACACTTGTGTTACCCCTCAGAGTTGATTATCTAGTCACTTCAGTCGCAGGGCTCTACTGAACCTTTCATAATGGAGATTTCATGGAGAAAGTAGTGTTGAGATCCAGAGTGTCTTTACCACAAGCTTACTACTCTAGGGCATTTTAGGGTGTTTGGCCTCAGCTGTTGCAATGTCACATGCCTGAGACAAGCATTTCATAAATACCAGTTGTAACAAAACCCTCTAGAAAGTACCTATGTGGCCGTTTGAGTTCACAGACCTGTTGTGTCACTCCTTTGCTGCAGCTGCCACAGATGACCATGCTGTCACATTTTGCACTGCAGCAGCAGGGCTCTCTGACAAAGAAAACCCATGTAAAAGGCATTTTCTGCCTTTGATTTTTTTTTCCTTTTAATATCTATAGCAAGATTCATCTTTATTATTTGTATTACACAAGCTCTCAGTTACCCAGGTGTAGATCTAAAGGGTGAAGTTGTGAGAGATACTGAAATATTAACATCTTTCTTTACAAACACATATACTCTCAGGGCATATTGAATTGTAATAATTTATACTACATCTACATTCACTGACAAAAGAGCTACTAATATAGACATCCCTTCCTATCACATCTCCCATAAAGCCAGTAGCAATTAAGCGGAATTTCAGTTATGATAATTAATTCCTAGTTTGTACAAATACTTAAATTTTTGGATGATTTTCTATTTAATCTCTACTCTGAGAAATTAATGTCATCTTAATAAAGGAGGAAAACAGCCCAGAAACAATTTCAGGATCTGACCTTCAGCCTAGTTTCAAATAATGCTTTGACATCTGTATTCCATTGATTTAGGTTGGACTTATGTGTGACAATATCTTTGAACATTTGCATCTTCCTATATAAAAAAAATTGTCATCATACTTGTATTCCCAAAAGGTTTAAAGTTTGATGACATTCTGTAGGACTGAAAGGAGCAGGCAGTTCTTTTACGGATCACATGTGGTATGGCTCTATTAATTTCAGTGGAATTTCAATAATTTTGATATTCCCTGCAGTCTTCCCTTTAAAAACTAGGAAATATTAGGAAAAAAATTGATTCTATTAATAAGAGAGCAATGGAATCAGTTGATTGAAAATAATACAGGCTGTTGATTTCTAGGGAAAGAACTGTAGTATTTCAATCTCTTCTTTAGGTCTCCAACTTGTATGAAAAGGGAAAATTAAATGACACAAGCTGATATTTAATACATGTAATAGAGTTCTGAAAATGATGCCTTTTAAAGCAAACTGCAGTGCACCAAAAATAGTTGAATAGTTAATGAATTATGAAACAAAAAGATGGTTGACACTGAGAAATAGCTTAGTAGTCTACTGACAAACATTTCAGGAGTAGTTTGTACAGGTGGTGGCTCTCACTGTGAGCCCAATGCTCCTGAGGCTGTTTTCTGCAGAGCCCTTTTCCCCTTGAGCTTCCACCACCTCTCATGAGAGGAAAACTTGTTACAATTGCTCTGCAATTTCTTGTCCCTGCTGCCCTACCCTCACTTTGGCCATGCTCTGGTGGGAATGGCAGACTAAGGCTTGTGACCTGCCACTGAGAACCTGACCCCTCCTCATAGTTTACCAAAGGAAACTTCTACCTCCTGAAAGGTTTCTGTACATCTCTGAGGTAGAGAGGCAGCTTGCCCTGGGTAAATACTGTCTCCCTTTGCAGCAGCTGGTAGTCTGGACAGAACCAACACACAGCCTGGCAGCTTAGGAAATCATTTATTGTGTCTGGAAAGGGTGGCAGGGGAAAAGAATGAGAAGCAGATACACTCTTAAATCAATCATAAAGACATATTTATTTATGCAGCTGGCAAGTGTCCAAATCCACCAGTGCTCTGAATGAGTTATGCTCCCCAAAGCTTTTGCACAGACCTATAGATTAGTCATGCTCTAAATGAATTGCCCATTCAGCACTACAAGCTCTACCTGGCTACTTTCTAGTTAGAAAATGTGTGTGTGGTAGCAGGAATGGACAGAGTCAGACACTGAGTTGTTCAGTCCATGGCGAGGAAGCATTTGGCCCAATCTCAAGGCCAGCTGGGCTGCAATGATTACCTGTGATGCGTTTCTGTCTCCTGTACCTGTTTCTGCACTGAACCAGCAAGCACAGCCACATTCAAAAGGCTGCTGTACCTGACATGGTGATCACAGGATCAGCAGGCCTGCCTTTACACTTTTCTCCCTTAGTGTCCCTGCATCTTCATAAATGGTAACTTATCATGCCATGGAACTAATTTTGGCATGGTTTCTTCCCACAATTCTTCCATATATCTGGGCAGAAACATTTTGCATTTGCACTTAAAGAAACTGAGCAATTTGGTGCTTATTCACATATGTGTTTACCTTCCTATTCGCTCAGGCTCACAAGATCTGTCTCAAAAGTTATATTACAATCCACCCTCTGATATCACAACATTTACTGTTCTTCCCTCAGATCATAAAGTCACGTCAGCCTCAGATGGGGAAAAAAAAAACTTTGGGAGAAAAATATTAGACAGTTTCTGTAGTGGAAGAGAAAGATGAAAGAAATGTTGATGGTGGTAAAAATATTAAGAAATACCCTGGGAAGGGGGGAAGTCTCGAGTGCCTGAAAAGTCAAAAATTTGTTCTGAGAAGGAGGGAGAGAAAGATATTTGGAAAAAAAATTGAATGCAAAAAGGGCCAATTATGAGATACTCAGTAAGACATAAAAAAGAAGTGATTATGGCTGAAAGAAACACATTTAGGGATGAATTTTTATGGAAAGTGGGATTAGAACAAGACTCCCCAATAGCATGAATAAAAAACCAGGTAAAATAGCATCTTGAGGACCACGATATTCTGGGCTTGATATTGTGCATAAAAAGAAGGATTGTTCTGGAAGAGAGACACACCTACAGTTAAAAGATTGCTTGGCTCTCTACCCACACCACTGCTAAAGAGCAGTTTGTAGATGAGGTAAGGGCACAGTCTGCTCCTTCACCTCCATGCCCACAGCTGCTTCACAGACTGCCTTCAACAGCCTCTGAGGTTGTGACGTGCTGGGGTCTGGGAATGTGTGGGCACATGGGGTAGCAACCGCACTGGGACATTGCCCATCTGGGCCAGGCAACTGGGCTGCTGCCTGAGTGTCTGTACTGCTGGGGAATCAAATGTCAGAGCAGGTCTCAAGGGACAGCAGAAGCAGATTCACCATGGCTCCAGGGTCAGGATGTTTGAATGTTAACTTTAACTAACCAGCAGTTTCCTCTGCGCTTCTTCTGAGCATTGATTAAAATACTAGTGAGGGTAGCATGAACTGTGAGAAAACAGACTGTGTGAAAAGCAAATGTGACTTGAGAAGAATGCATCAAAGCAAAAAGCTGCACTGATAACCAATCACTCAGACAGCAATACTGTCTTCATAAAGTGTGAGCAGAATAGAAAATTCTAAATGTAAAGTTAATTCTGGCTTCATGTCATATCACAAACATGCCTGTTGTCAGTAGTCATAAGTAGTGATAAGGACAGCTTAGATGATTCTAGCATTTTAATGTCTCACTCTTGTATTTACCCGAACAGTGAAGTTTTATGCCAGTTACTAATCACTTCCTAGCCAGAAGCAGCAGACTCCTTATTCCCTGAAGTCTGTTCTCAGTTAATTGCACTCATGAGTATGGCAAATTTAGAATTAGTATTCTTTAACAAATCCTTCCAACTCCCTGGCCAGGAAGCTGGTATGACAGCCTGGCAATATAAGCTACATTATCACCTCATACTGGTCTAATATTATATTTCAATGGTGTTTTTTTAACTATCGGTAACTGACATCTGTCCTGTCAAAAGGTGGAATCAACAAAACATGCATATGTATAAATAAAGTCAAAAGTAGTCCTTATAAAAACAGAATGAAAATTGATGCTACAATCTATTTAGTACTTTAGTTTATAGGGTAGGCTTTATGAATCCACACAGCACATTCCAGGAGAAGCTATGCCCAAGCAGGGCAGCTAATGGTAATAACTGATTAACTCAATTTCTTTTGAAGGAAATGCATTTTGGAACTGGGTATTTCCATTAGCCATTGTCATGGATTATTCTTAATAGCCAGCCTGAAAAAAATTAGTTATCGGTTTCAAAGTGTGCCTTTGGGGCCAGATTCACAGTTGGAAGAGCTCTGCTGATTTTTTGTAGGCTTACACTGCTTTGCTCCAATGTTTACATGAAGTCTCATTCTGATTTAAACGATCTGAAGGAAACAGTGGCAGTCATTAAACCAGCAGAATTTTCTTTAGTGCTTTCAGTATATTTCTGTCAGAGGTTAGACAGCTTTGCTGCTTGACTGAGTTGTAAGAACTGGTTTTGCTTAATTTTTTTTGAGTGAAGATAAGTGACAGTGTCTTTTACATCTAAGGCAGAAAAACATGTTTTAAGAGACCAATTCTAACTCTTAGCTAGGGTCTCCCATGTGACATTCCCTCTGAAGGTACTGACAGACCTCACAGCACTACTCTGTATCCCCATACTTCTGCATTACCTCAGCTCAGATCCTCCTGCTTGCTGCTTAACAGTGGGAAAGACTCACTTACTGCAGGGCTTGAACAGTAACACTGAACTAGATGAAAAGATTTAAGTGATGTTGGCAGACTTTGACTCAGGACCTGCTCCCATTGCACACTGTGATAAAAGGGGTGAAGGTGGCTTTGCTGGGCTTTATCTCAAGGAAGGATGCTTCTCCTGAAGGGTGTCATGAACAGCAGCTCTTAGTGTCAGCAGCAGATGTGAGCTTGGAGACTTGCCTAGAAGTGATCAACTTTTAAAAGGTTCAGTCAAATTGTAAATAATTCAACTCTAACCCCTTTTCACAAAGTCAGGAAGACAGGAGATGGTGGAAAACTCTATCACAGAAGACTTCCATTTCAAAGACTCCTGTTCAGAAATTAATGAAATGAAGCCAAATAATATAACCCCAAAAGTATGACTGCAGTGATGTAAAAGAAAAAAATGTTCTGAAAAATACAAGTAGCCATGGTTACACACACATACACACCCCATCACAACACAATGGTCCTGTCATCCACTGCACTGAAAAGCTGTTATATCCCAACATAATGTAAGTCTTGGAAGAAAAAACAAGAGCCCAGTGCCACTTAAAAACTCAAGAGTTTCAACTCTCCGCAGGAGGAGATTGACTGTTCTGCAGGAACACCCTCAAGTTTAGAAACACATAATGGGAAACACAATGAGTTAATTGCTTACGTAAGCAACAATTTTGCAAGCTATCATAGGCAAGCAAACTGAGGAAGGAACCCCAGGACTGCCTTTTTTATATCAGGTAACTCCACTAATGAGCAGTGCTAAACATTTCTATTTGAGCTGTAAATGCCTAAAAGCTTTGACACGTGTCTGGTGTTGCTGGCTTTTTATAGCTTTATGCAATGAATCAGGACATCTACAGAACACCTCAGAAATGCATGCTGCAACAGTTCTCAGGGCCTGTAAAATGCTGCGTATTTTCTGAAATAATTTTCCCTAGACTTTCAATGAACACAGATGGGCATACTGCTACCTTCCAAAGCACAAAGTTTTCCTGAGTTGGTCCAGGTTCTCCACAGACTGCATGGGCAGTTGGGAAATCCCAGAGGGATGCAGATCAGCACTGCATGGTGCTGACCCAAGGGCAGCCAGTGCAGGTCTTTTTCTGTCCATATTTCATCCCTGAGGGCCACAACACAGCTGCAGTCTGGCCATCAGGAAACCAAGCTTTTACCAGACACATCCTCTTCTCAGCTGGGCCCTGCTGATGGCTCCCAGCCACAGGAATGCAGCTGTGCAGATTTGGGACTGTGCCTGGTTCAGGATCTGGAGCATCTGTATATCTGCTTTTGCTGTATAGGGAATCTTTAACCTTTTCTGTACTTCAGTTAATATTGGTGAAAACACAGATAAAAGAAGTTTCCTGCTCTCCCTGGGTGTTCTCAGTCAAATTACATGAAATATTGGATGTTCTTTTCTCATGAAGAACAGACTCCTGATGGCATGGCTGAACCACGAAGAATATTTTTGTGGCATCCTGAAGTAAGTGTTCAAAATCCCGTAACTTATGGAGCTGTGAGATGTTGCTCATATGAAAGAGGCAGAATACACTGTTTTCCATGGACTGAGTTGCTGCCACCACCAGGAATCTTTTATTTAATTCAGCAGAGCTCAGATCACTCAAGAGTCTTAACTGGGAAAGAAAATAATTGGCAAAACCCCCAAGTTTTGCTGTCCTAGTCTGATAATAGTGCTGCATAATGTGGTCTGTATGCAGAACAGTACAAATCACAAGTTTAGTTCTTGCTGTAATTCTCTGGAGTACAGTGTGGCATCAGGGGTCCCAATTATACTCAGAGCAGTTTTCTGAATGGAATTAGAGAGGAAGCCATAGAACAAGGCTAAGGGTATTTAGATTCTGCAGTTCAAGAAAAATTACATCTATCATATATGACTCCTGGGAAAAGAGCAATTGATCAGAAAATGTGTTTTTCTAAAGCTTAGTCTCCCCATGACTTTATTTTTGAAACATAATCCACTCTTAAAGAGCATCCAGAAAGAAGGAAAGCCAACATCCTCACCAGCTAATCAGAATTCTTAATTCTGTGTTTGCTGCAGGTGTGGAAATTGCTTGGATTTAGGTAATTAGTTGATTTATCTGCCTAAAGATATTAGGACAAAATCAGAAGTGGTGCAAACCCACATTCAGAAGAGCCAATGTTTTAGATTTTGAAAAATATAAACCGACAAGAGGAATGCAATAGATGAAATATAGAAAGAAAATAAATGAAAGAAACCCTTCTGGGGTACTCTAAAATAGTGTAAACTAAAATAATGCTCCCTTCCCACCATCTACTCAAATGTAAACAATGGCATGGATAGTTTTTTGGCTGTAACTACCTAGAGTCACTTATTTGCAGTAGTAATAAGTAAATAAATTCTCTCTGAATTTGGGTCCATTTTGGATGAGGCTTCAGACAACTAAATGTTCTTTCAAAGTCTAAAATAGTTTCTGTTACACATTTCCCAATCAGTGCAGGGGAATTATCGTCTCTGGCTGATGATTTATCACAACAGTGTGAAAAACCTATTTTAGAAACATTTTCTGGAGGTGTCTAAATCTTCTAAGTGATGGCTAGCTGCATCCCCGTAGTATCAGAGTCACAACAAGGTCCAATCCATAAATGGAGTTTCCTTTAGATTAAAAAATTTTACAAATAAAAATATGTTTTCTTTCTAAATCAGAAAGAAAGCTCAAAGTATCATCATTTTTCACAGCGTGGTAGCTACAAGAAGTATAGAATCAGAAATATTGAGCTGTTTGTTTTGATCATTGTCTAATTGTCACACTTTGCTAATGTTAAAATATCTCAGAAAGCTAAAAGCATTTAAATAGCACTGGAAAAATAAAAGTTAATATAAATTATAATAGAGATGAACAATGTGGTCTGTCAATGTGAAAGCATCTCTAAATATGTGGTGTAACATTCCTAATATAGAAACTAGAATAAAACTACATTAAGTTGAAGATTCATAGCAATTTTTTTTTTCTAATACACACTCTGAAGTACAAGGAGGATTAGTTTAAACACCTGTTTGATCAAAATAAGAAATAAAAAAAAAATTCAAACAAAACTCTATTTTCAAGTGCAAAGTTTCTTCATTTCCCTGTAAAAGTTTTGGTTATAGCTCATAGAAGGATCTTTGCTGAGTGGATGGCAGCTGCCTGCACTGGATGATGCCATCTCAGAAAAACTCCATTTTTGGTGCATGTTTCAGCTCTAACTACTTCCACAAGCTGTGGCAATATTTCTGCATCTGCCATCCCTGTAAGCAGGAAATCACACCCTGTTGTGAAGTATCATTATTTTGAGAAGTGGGTGGGACAAGAGTTCCAGTGGTCTAAGTGTTTCCAACTCTAGAAACTGTTAAGTGCCACCCAACAGGTTTTTCCTTTTCAGCTGCCCTGTAGCAGCAGTGAGAGAGCTCTGTGCAAGATCCTCTCCTTGTTAATGACACCATAATGCCAAGCAGAAATGCATTCTTTGCTTCCTTGGACATTGTATAAACATACATTACCTGGACTTTTGACCAATCCATGGAGTTTTAATTCTAATTTTAATGCTTACCATTAACGACAAATATTTGTATAATAAACATCACTGCAACAAGAAAATTGAGACCTCCAAAGCTAACTATTTTTCAAACTACATTTAAGCTTTGATGTGATTGTATTTTTTGCTTTCTGTTATTATTAAAGGTTTACAACATAGAATTTCCAGCCAAAGATTCCCTATATGACCTTATTTTTTAACCAAACTTTTGTACTAATTCACCAAGAATATGAACAAGTATCTTTGGCTTTTGTCCTAATCTGTATTTTATTCCACTCACCCCATGTTTTTTTACATAATATAACTGTTTCTGTCAATGACAGGCAAAATAGGACAGGTCAGGAAGGAATTATATAATTCAAATATAACTAAATTTCACCAGTTAAAAGCGAGGCTAGAGTATAAAAGAATCCTAGAGAAAATCTATTTCAAAAAATTAATTAATTCACTCTGATTTTATAAGTTGCCCAAAAATTTAAGTGCTGCAGCTGTCAGTACTTAATTTTTTCAAGATAAAGGAGAGTGATAGGTAAATTTTTTTAGCAATAATGACAAGGTTGTTACGAGCATATGAGGGATTGGCAGTCTGGACAACAGTTCAGCTGTCCTTGCAGACCTTGGGATGTTTTTCTGGCTGTTGGACATTGTTTAACTGTCATTCTCCATGCAATTCTGAAAAACAGTAAGAATGTAGTCTCCAAACTTCAGCTAATACCTGCAGAGTTATTCCCTCATGGAGACCATACACAGCTTCTGACTTCACAGGAGAGGTTTTTAATTTTCCAGTGGAAATTAATAATGGAGAAAAAAGGAGAGATGAAGATAACAGTTGCCGCTTTGGAGTGACATCAGAAGAACCGAGCTGGGAGACAGGGCTGTGAGCATCACCCACTGTCCTTGCAGACACACTGGTGGGCTCCATGTGTGCCCAGTCTGGATGCTTCAGACCTGCAGAGCCCTGCAGGTGTCCATCGTGGAGGTGAGCACCCAGAAAGGCAGATCCCAGAGCATCTCACCCAAAACAGAAAACAGTTTCCAAGCATCTCTGGTGAAAAACAGGTGTTTTCTGCTGAAAGAAGCCACTTGGTGTGAGAAATTTCATGAAAGAGACAGTGTTCCACATAAAATAAAGGTGAGACAGTCTGAAATAACTCACTGAAACACATTTGACAAACCTGACATATTGCCTTTGATGAGGACATCTTTCCCAAGCTACCAGGACATAAAGCTATGTGTGCTGACAGGTATGAAGCTTATTTAATAATTGTGCTAGAAAAAAATGTAATAGTTTACAGCTTCCACCTCCATGTCCTGTTTTATCCCTTTTTACACAGTGAATGGATATAACAACAATGGAGCTAGAGCCATCTAACTCAACTATCTAAATGCCAAGTCCTAATCCCATGAATAAGTGATGGGTATTAAGTACTTAACAGAGTAGGGACAAAGTCCGCATTTCCAGGTGCCATAATAATTCTCTCTTTAGCCTTACATCTTCTTCATTAAATGTATTATTTTGAAATTAAATTTCTACTGTAGATCTGGGGAGTGTCATAGATGACCCTGAACTTTTCCTTTTGTTACAGCTACATTGGATGGTCTTATAGGAGATATTACCTTTCCCCACCAAGCTTTTCTTCCATTATTATTCTTAGAACACTACAACTGCAAAAGCACCAGCACTAGTTTCAATTATTTCAGACAGCATGAAACAGCTTTCATGGGACTGAGAAAGCCTTTACACAGAATAGCCTATAGTGTGGCCATTATGATGTTCTTCTGGGACATGGGGGAGTGGGTTGAATCCTATTAACCAGAGGAGACAATTGAATCTGCATTTTCTGCAACCTGGGTGAGTACTTTAATAATGGATTATTGGATAAAAGGTTAGGGGAGGGTCGCCATTGGCTTGTCCAGAAACATTTCACGAGAAATTAATAATAGCTCCGTATGCAGTAGAGTTTCAGTTTTGTGAGTCCCACTGGCACTAAAGTTGTAAGTACTGGAGGACAGCTTAAGCCCAGCTTTGTTCCTAGCAGTTCCTGCTGGCTAGCTTAAGTAGCTCAGCACAGTTTTCAAATCTCATTATTTGGCAGTTATGTCTCCTAGAGCACTGTACTGAAACCAGGCACCAAACTCATGGCAGCAATCTAAAAATTTATTCACTGAACAACTAACTAGGAAGCCTGAGACAAAATTCTCCAAAAAAGTTAAATTATGCATAATTTTCTGATAAACTGGTAACTTCAATATCCTACTTCAGCAGTATAACTGATTCTCTGAAATAAAATATGTAACACATGTTCTTTGGGATCTAATGCTACTCTTTATTCTGTACATTTTTCTGAGTACTGCTAGTGGATGTGATTCAGACAATTGAAAACATAGATCTTCCATTGCCATTACAACAAAAGACAACACTTTTGTTCTCAATTCTCTTTAGATATCAGTTTTCAGGTAAATTAAAATAATCTTCTTTACACAGATTTTTACTTCAGAGATTCTGTGATAGTAACTTAGAATACAATTTAATTTAGTTAACCCTATCTTCATAACTTAAACAGCTGGAGATGGATTTATGGGTCATGTGTACATAATTTATCATTATATATTGCATAACTTGTAGCCAAATAAGCACAAAAGTGCAAAACCAAGACATATACATGCTTTTTTCTATCTAGCACATATTTTCACCATGCTACAATCATACAAATAGGCAGAGATTGCATCCAATGTCACACAATTAAACATACTGTATGCTCCAGTAATAACACCAAATGCTTAAAATGGCCCAGTTATCAATAAATTATTTAAAATATTTTGCTCCCAGTTTTGCTGAGAATTGCAGAGAAAACTCTGCAGATGCCAGGGTGTAACCATGGAATTCAGCCTTCTGTTTTTTAAAAGGTAGCAAAGGCACATTTCCAAAGCTGCTTTTGCTCGACGTTTGAAATGCAATGGAATACATTGAGACATACATTTTTTAAAAATCTCATGCTTTCATCCAGTCCTAAAATGTATTTGACATGCACTGAAATGTCAGTAGCATTATATGAGATGACTTGATATCACAAGTCGTGGTGCCATAATAGTAAACAACCTTGGGAATGGGAACTGGAGCAGCATATATATCTGAAAATGCAGAAAGTCCTTCAGCTGCTTACAGCTAGTTCTTTGCTGTCACAAAGATATTCAGCCTAGATACAACCTCAGCTTTTGAGTTTACCGATTCTTTTATCTCTCCTACACTTTTCTATATCAAATTTCTTTATAAATTTAAGTTGCATGCAGCTATATTTGCTCCACTGGGAGTACAGACAAAGGAGGTTGCAGTTAGACCATTAGTGTGAAGGTAGACTTGAGAGCTCAGCACTGCTCTGCCACAGAACTCTTTGATGAGTGTGGGGAACTCAGGAGCTTTCTGTTTGCAACTTATATGCAAGTGAGGCTGCTATGAGGTTTGTGAGGTGTTTAGCTAGTACACTAAAAGGGCCTTCTAAATATCATAAATCAAATATTATTTCTAAAGTGAGTCAGAATTTAATTCAGTTAACAATTTCATTGATGGATAATGTGATCCAGAGCTGTCTATACTGTAAGCTAAGAAAGCAAGTGTTTTGTAGTTACCTCACTGGAGACCTTGCACTGCCACTTTACATCTGTTTCCAAACCTATTGGTCAATTACTTATTGTCACATTGAAACAGCTCAACTAGCAATGGAAAATTAGTGTACATCTTGTCTTGTAATATTATAGCCACACTGGGAGACTGAAATATGTGCATTGCATTTAGAGGTTTTTATTCTATGTATGTGCAGTCCTTCAATGAAAAGCATCTGAATATAGTCAGCAAGGTATGACTCTTGAAAATACTATTTTTCAACATTTTAAAAACAGTTTTGTGTTTCTATCATAACTGCAAGAATACTCTGAATTTCACGCTCTATATTCCCTGAAACTCTCTTAGAATGCTACCTCATTCCCATCGGTGGTTAGCAGACTTCAGATTTCAAAGCAAAATATTTGTTTTACACAGAGTTCTAGGAAAACTGTAACTGTCACTTGCAAGAAATTGAGATTTCCTAACTATATCCTTTAAAAAAAAGGAAAACCAATGACCAAAATCTCTTGCATAATTTGAATTAATCTCTCTGTATATATCTTTGTATGTGTTTATATATGTATACATACACCCAACTGTAACAGTAATTATAAGTATAAACATGTATATGACTTTAAATGTCATTTTGGGAATAATTCTTCTGTCCCAGCTGTCATGTCTAAAAGTTTTATATTGAAATCTAATTTAGGCTTTCTAAAAAATGGAAGGAACCTATCATTCCCCAAGGATGATCTCTTTCTGCTGAAGAAAAGTACCCTAAAAAAGAACTGTTTAAACCATTCTCTGATGTACCCATTTTCTGCAAAAACTACAGACTGCTATACATTACTTAAAGTCAACTTTCTTTAGACAAGCAAAATAATCAAAAATCAATCCTATTATTTGACTTTCTTTAATTTCATCTCAGGGTCAAACTTTCAGAGCCTCACGTGCTTAAAAGTGGGGCTCTGGGCAGCATCAGGGTGGTTGAGGTTGGAATAGGTGCCCCTTAGTGACCAAGCTGGCCTTCCCCCATGCGCCACAATCTATAGGAATATTTCTTCCTGATAGATCAGGATCTTTGGAGGGTAAAACATTCCAGCAGAAAATTTCTGATCAGTTCTAGTCTTCAACAGCACTGATTCTTTTTTTTTCATTAATTGCAACACATTCTAGAGGGCATAGATGTTTTGATTGAGCCTTATAGATGCCCTAAAGACCATAAAGCAGATGATCACAATATTGGCATCTTCTCTTGCATCACAGTTAATCGAATTTCTGTATAAGTGAAAACCTGGTTGACCAACATTTGCAATAAAAGTGATTCTCCAGCTTAAGATGCCTGTTCATTGCTTTTCTAGCTGTGTTCAGACAGCTCAGGAAAGATCTCATATCAGCAGGGGTGGGATTGAGTGATGATACTGAAAAAGACAAAACTAAATGCAAAGCTAAATAGCAAATGTGGGAAGAAACAAGTGTTACAGTTAGACATTATACGAGCAAAGGAAGAAAGAAGGGATGATGAATGTACACAGAAATTAATCTAGATAATCCATCCAAAAGAGATGTCAAGATGATTGTTTTAAGGCAAAGGAAAAACTGAATCTCTAAAGAAAGACTGTAAGGGACAGAAATTTCCTCTGAATCAGCAGTTGTTTGCATGGTGATGACAGCTGCATTTATGGATAATCGCTATTTGTTCCAAGTTTAATATTTCTTAGTCTCCTTGACTGCCCTCTGTTTCCCTTTATAACTGTGCAAAGTACATAACTAGAGTTCCCAGATTTAAAAAAAAGTGAGCTGAAATATTGATTTTTCTGTTTCCTTTTCTTCGAGTAAAAGATAATGAGCAAAATTCATCACAGGAATAATTAGTAGAAATTATTCCTATTGTGTTGTGAAACCAAATGACATTTCATTGTTTATCTGGAGGCTTAATGATGATTTCTGGTGATAATTACTAAGCTTTCAAAGTTATTGTTAATATGCGCCAGATTTCTCTGTTTATCTAAACTCAGAAAGTATGTGACTATATAAAAATATTTTAAATAGGTCTCAACTGTTGAGCTGTCCTGAATGGAAAAGCAGTTTTCATTTTTTTTTTTATGTTTCCATCCCTCAAATCTTTCTCTTGAAATCTGGATGTAAGAATTAAAGCTGAGAGTTTACAAATGGGCCTTAATGTTGTAAATCATGAATAACAGTAATGAACAACCACAAGAAAAGCAATAGCTAAAGAAAATAAAACCAAATAGGAAATATTTAAATTCTCTCCTGCGTCTAAACTTTTTCTGATTTAGTCACCCACATCTACAGTACCAAAACTGTAACAGGTAAATCTTATTTCATGAGTACCTGTAGTACAGATGGTGCAGAAATCCTTGAGACAGGACTGATGAAGCCAGCTGTAAAACTCCCGCAGTATGTTTAGTTCAGATGCAATGCAACTTCCATGTGAGTCTGACTGCTTTCAGGGCAGTAATGCATGGTGTTCTGCGGATGGACCGGGTTACAGACCACTACACATCTGAGGCACTTCTAAGGTCAAACAGTGAGAGCTTTAATTATCTAAATGTTGGAATCCTGCTCCTAGAGGGACAGTTATGGAGGTGAAATAGAGACCATTAAAAATTAAATTGAAGAAAAATGTGTAAAACTGTGTAGTAATACTCTTTTACACATATTTCCTCAATTATTTTTTTTAACTACATTTTTTGACATATTGGAGATTTTAAGGTCAGATAGGTTCATCATCCAATGTGATCTGCTGCTTAACTCATGCCAGAGAAACTTTCAAAGGATATTTCTTAAAGCGATATCTTGAAGCTATCCTTTTCCTATGGGAACTGAAATAAAAATTTCCTTGTTTTGGAAAAATTTATCAACATCAGTAGGACTTCATTATACTTGCCACCAGTTCCAAGCCAGCTTCTATCTTTGTCCTGTGTTATTGTCATTTGCATTTTGATTCTTCTACTTAGTACGCTATTTCTGTCTGTGCTTTCAAGATTGACACGTATACTACTTTTTTCTTTTTCTCATTTGTATCCTTCCAGCTTTTTTCAAGGTCTTAATTAATGGCTGAATAGTCTGGACTTAGATTTTAAGGCTACTTCAATGAGAAATTTGGTTATCACGGTAAGAATAAAATGTTTTTCAAAATCTCAAAAAAAAAGTCAGTGGCTCATCACATCAGTTATGGAACACTTCAAGTTTTAAAAAAAGTGACATGTCCTTGTCCATACTTTATATATGTCAAGTTAAAACATAGAATCATAGAACAGTTTGGGTTAGGAGGGACCTTAAAAATTCTCTATTCCTAGCTTCCCTGCCATGACCAGGGACACTTTCCACTAGACTAGGTTTCTTAGGGCTCCATCCAACCTGACATTGAACACTTCCAGGGATGGGGCATCCATAACTTCTCTCAGCAACTTGTTCCAGTGTCTTACCAGCGTCACAGTAAAACATTTCTTCCTGAAAGTCAATCGAAATCTACTCTCTTTCTGCTTAAAGACATTGCCCCTTGCCCTATTCCTAAAAGCCCTGGTAAAAAGTCCCTCTCCATCATTCTTGTCGGGACCCTTTAGGTACTGAAAAGCTGCAGTAAGGTCACTCCAGAGCTTTCTCTTCTAAGCATGCTGAACATCCCTAACTCTCTCATCCTCACACCTCATAGCAGGTGTCCCAGCCTTCCAAACATCTTTACAACTCTCCCCTGGACTTGCTCCATCATGTCCTCATGTTGAGACCCCAGAGCTGGATGCAGCACTCTGGGTGGGGTCTCACCAGAGCAGAGCAGATTCCCCTCCCTCACCTTGTTGGCCATGCTGCCCATGCAGCCCAGGATACAGTTGGTTTTCTGGGTTGCAAGCTCACATTGCTGGGTCATGCCAAACTTCTTGTCCAACACCCCAAAATCTTTCTCTGCAAGGCTGCCCTCAGTCCAATCTACACCCAGCCTGTATTTGTATTTGGAATTGACCAAACTCAGGTGTGGCACCTTGCACTTGGCCGTGTTGAACTTCATGAGATTCCCAGAGACCCACCTCTCAGCCTGTCAAATTCCCTCTGGATGCACCCCCTCCCTCAAGCACATCAACTGCTCTGCACAGCTTGGTGTTGTTGGCAAACTTGCTGAGGGTCACTGTCTATGCTGCCAACAAATATGTTAAACAGCACTGGTTCCAATACTAACCCCTGAGGAAACACTCATCACTGGTCTCCACTTGAACATTGATCTCTTGAGTGCAACCCTTTGAATTCCTTTTCCACCAAGCGGTCCTTCCATCGAATACATCCTTCTCCAATTTAGAGACAAGGATGTTCAGGATAGTGTCAAATACTTTGCCCAAGTCACAGAATCACAAAATGGATCATCTGGCCCATCCTGCCTGCTCTGCAGAATTAGTATTACTTTAGTTTGAATTTAGGAATTTAAGACAGCACAAGGACATTTTGATGTGTGTAACTTCACAGACCAGCTAGATGTTTATCATTAGAGGGAAAGCACACCAGTTTTGGGGATCCTGTTCTGTTTATGCATTATTCAGGTTGCATATTTCTGTTCCTGTTTATGCATTATTCAGATCCCAAAACCCATTTTAGCAGAAAATTAAGACCAAGTTGAAAAATCATTAGAGAGAACACCTAGCACTAGGAACTTGGACTGTCACCTGACCGTCTGAAGAGACACAAGTCCCTGGTTAAAATCAATACCTCTTACACACTCATCTGTTCATTTCTGAAATAATTAATATTCTCTGCATCCATAGATTGGTGACCATGCTCATCAGGAGGAAGCACTGGCAAACTTCTTGATGAAGCCAAAAATGGGATATCCTTATATCTCATTTTAGACAAGCTTTTTGCTTTGAGTGTCCATTTAAGAACACATGGGCTGGCAGCTACGGTTGTAGGAAAAACATTCAAACCAGTACAAAGACATTCCCTCACATAGAGATCCATCAGCTCTAAACATTCAATTTTTGCTCTAAACAATCATATGAATTCCAATAAACTGTAATTAATAAAAAGTGCAATAAGGGCAGGTACTATCTCTTACATTTTATTGACCTGTCAATCCATTCCAGCATATTGAACTTGGCTCAAATGCTTAGGAATTTACTGTGAACTATACCATCTCCCTTACCTCTAATTTTAATTTGATGTGTCTTAAAATGAGACATGAAAATAAGAGCTGCTTTCAGGCCAGTAATTGTTTCTTGATGTTAGGCCCACTATCAAATTAGCCTCAAACAGAAAACTTTGATGAAATTTAGCCAACTATTAAGGCTATTAGTTGAAACATTAAATTGATTTATTTTTCATATTACATTAACCTTCTCCTTTACATTCAGTGGTTTCTTACACAGGGCAGAGTAAAAACAACTCGATATTTAAACATGGCAAAAATTAATATAAGACATCTTGTTACAAGCCACATGTTACTGTAAAAACAAGTTGGCAATGACTTCTTAAGGATGTTCAGTCCCAGCAACAAAATGGAATATTTGTAACAGCATCATAGTGGAAAATGAATTTGATGGCACTGAGAGAGGGAATGTAATTAGTAATAAGCAGGATTTATTTGAAAAGTTTATGAGATATATGACCTGCAGTGCAAAGATATTTGAACAGAAATGTTCTTGCAACTGTAAAGGGGGGCAGAAATTAAATTAATTTGTTCTGCCCATCTATCTAAGGCATTTATAATTAGATTGATATATTTATATCAATGAGCAAAGCTTCTGTTTTGAATGTGGAAGAATTCCCGTAACTAGAGAAGGGAGCAGGTAACCCTGTCATTATTAACAGGCAATTATTTCATGAAAATAAACTGCTAATTTAAAAACATACTGCTTTTGCACAAAAAAAAACCCCACAAACAAACAAACAAAAAAAAAACCAACAAAAAACTAAGAGCAGAATATGAACAATAATTTCATACATACTAAAGCAGTAGGTGTTTTGACAGGATAAAGCACCTGCTCTTCACCAGCAGAAACTGTATTTTGAATTTCAGCACAAGATCCATACAGCTGCTGTGGTCATATTTCTATCAGAAAGATATCTTCATACAAATATGTAAATTCATGAATCCAAAATATATTTACTGATTCCTTATGTGTACAAAAGACATCCTTGAAATGTCATCTCCTCCAGCTTCTATTTCTGTTTCCACGAACAACCTCTCAAAAACTCCACAGATCCAATAACATGGGTCAAAACATAAAACTGCAGGTTAATTTCATTTTTCTATGTACTTAGAAAGATCTTTTTTTCTCCTTAAGAAAAGTATCTGAGGGGAAATACTGCTTGTGAACAAATGTGCTGTAAATTTTGCCTCTAGAGAGAGGAGGCTCCAATTTTGGCTAGACTGACGGGGGGGAAGTAGCTGCCTTAGTGATGCCAGGCAGATGTGTGTGAACATGTGTGTCCCCTGAAAAGCTCCTCTGTCCCCTGCCCCACTCACATGCACACACACACAGAGCCACAAAGGGAGCAGCTCGTGCTCTGAGCACCATCTGCAGGTGAGGGCACCAGCAGCAGGGGCAGCTGTTAAACCAGATGAAGCGCTGGTCTCCGGGTGCCCTGGTGAGAAGGGAGACTTGAAGAGTTCTGCACATCAGACAGAGGCCTGAAGCTGCCAGCTGGACCATGTTGCTCCATGATATCAGCAATACAGGAGCTAAAATACGTTCACAAAAGGCATCTTCTACTCCACCATCAGCCTATACATGCAGAAGCTGAGTACCAAGAGGCAAAAGCACTCTATTTTACAGGAAAAGTGTTTTTTCTCAAGCATCACTCAGAGACAGTGTTTCTAAGGTTTCTGAGTATGATGAAGGTTATTTGTACTCACTGTACCATTTGCAATTACCAAATGTCACTACTCAGAATTTTTCCCAGGTTCCCTTTTCCTTGCTGCAGTCTATGATTAACACATGGTGTTTTCAGAGAATACCCAGCCTACACTTACTGTTTTGCTTTCATATTTTTCTCCTTGTTTATTTCGTTGTATTCCTGAAATTGCTTTGCTATTTGGGGACCTAAAAAATATTTGGTTTTATGGAGGTATTTTAAAAGCAGCTTAGCTGGGCTTCCTGGGCCTCTGATAGACAGAGTGAACTCAGACATGATCTGTTTTCCAGTGACTCACTGCTGGTATTCCAGTGGTTATCTTAAAATACCAATAAGGTTGTGGGATCGTGTCCACTTGCAACTGGGAAGCTGACCAGCCAGCAGGCTTGTGCTGGGAACATGGGGCAGCAAGTTCGCCATCAGGGATGTCATGCCATTCCTTAAAATCAGCTCTGAGGGATCTAAACTAATGCTGTAGTGTTTTGGGTGCCCTTAGCACACACCATCAGTGCTAAGGGGTGGAGTCACCCATCTCTAAACCCATGCCAGCATTCACATATAAGAACCATACATTAAGGCAAGGAAAGAAGAAAAAGATCTCGCTGACAACAGCACTACTTAGAATTTTGTCAGAGCTCTGAAACTAGGAAAAATGTTGTCACATTTTCAAGCAATCTGATTTTGACCTTGTTTAACTTTGCATGAACATTTGGAAAACTGATAACACCATATTTTACTATTATCAATATTCATGTAGAGCAAGTACTAAGTTTTTATGCTCAAATATTTATAGAAAGTGTATTTTATGTTTGTTTTCTATAAACATTGGTATCAGAGTCTGGTTGTTAACATCAGGGCTTCATCATCAAGAATGAGAAACAGCACTATGTGTCTTACACAGCCATCACAGTTAAACAATACAGACAACACTCCAAAAGAGATCTATAGAGCAAATGAATCATAGAACAACAGAACAAATGTGCAGAGACAGTCAACTTATATAGGCTTTCTGTCAATGGAGAGAAAAGCAAAATGTATCAAATTAAATTTAAGTATTAATTGTTCAGCCAACTCTTTTCGCAGACTTGCCTTTCAGCATTATTATTTTTCATGTTAGACTATACTAACTCACTTTGTACACATTAGGAAGCATCTGAGCTATTATTTTTATAAATTATTTGAACACAGTGATAGTGCTGAGGGCTTCTGTTCTTGTGCTCCTAGAAATTAGTCAAGAAAAATACTTCTCCTGCTGAGGCAGTAAAGAAAACAAACTACATATGAAATGACATGAACATTATTGTCTCCCTTTCAAAAATCAACCATTACTATGTTTTTAGATAGCATGGTGGTAGATCTAAAGATCTAACCAAGTCTCCTACTCCTAATTACTAATAAGGTGCATGTAGACAGATTCCATTTTCCTATATATGTTTTACAGCAATTTTTAAGATCCATTTCATCTTTTCCACAGAAGCTTCTTGAAATCACAGGCATTGAATAAAATTCCTAAAAATTATGTTACTTCCTCTAGAGGTCACAATTTTTAAAACAATTGCCTTCATTTCATTCCAGTATCTATGAGGACTATTTGCCCTCACCTCTGCACCAGGCTGGTTGCTGTACACCCTGATGGGCTTTCAGAGCTCCTTTCCAAAGCCAGGAGCATGCACAGGCGGGATAATTTTTTGGCTGTGGCCACACAGCTTTTTGAGCCCTGCTCATCAGACTTGCACTGTCACAAGCACTCATGTAACCAGGTCCAAGAGAAGCACCAGTGGACCTGCAGAGGCTTCAGAATAGCGATACAGAACAGCATAACCAGTAGCGAACAGGGAGAAGGAAGCTGGAATTAGAGTAGCCCAATCCACATGCTCATTCAGATTTGTCCTTCAAAAGCCAGTTTTGAGTAACTTCCATGTTGCCTCATCAGCAGTTTCATTGAGATTCTGTTAAAATTTTTCTTTTGCACAGTGTTGTCACAGGTTAAAAACCATCATCACATGATACGTTGGCACAGTCACTTTATCTCAGCTAGATGGTTATGATTTTGGACAGTATTTCCCACAAGATGTCTCTTGTTCCATTTTTGCACTATCCCCAAAGTCATGTTCAATTTCAACTTTTTTTAAAAAAGGTTATTTTTAAATCTTAACTTCACACTGATAGCAAAGCCTACATATTCAATGAAGGATCTTAAAATCTGACTATAGAGCATTGTAGACCCTTTTTTGCTAAGACATTCTTGTTAAGATTCAGGAAGAGGCAGTGACTGGCCCCCTGGATCTATTTGATTTTTACAGTGTGGGACAGCCTTTCTAACCAGAGAGGGGAGTTATTTTGGTAGCCGATCAGGATCCCAATTTACAGGGACCGTGCTGCACTCAAACGCCTTCTCACACTGGTGAATTCCTATTGTGTTTGCATAGTGCTTATTTTTAGCTGCTGTCATTGAAGTTATTACTAGAGACAACATAGGTTCAAAATGTCCCTTGCACTTAAGAAAAAATAAAGGTTTCCTGGGATTCCCTGCACTAGGAGTTTTGCACTTCATTTTTTCCAGGTATTAATGCATTCTGAAGCAGTCGTCCCCAATTAGTCCTGCTGGTATCATATGCTTGTAAAAGTCACGCTTTTCATATCAAATTTCTACAGTCTCTATATCTTTGTAAATTCTGAATTTTAAAGAAAGGGTATTTTTTATGTGTAACCCAGTTCTCATTTAGGAGTTCATTTTATTTTAATGGTCTTCACATTTCTCAAATAAGCTTCCTAATTTTCACTTGTAATTAGTATATTATCCAACTAACAGATCACTCTATTTAAGACTGTTATTATGCAGGCTGCTGAAATGCAGAAAGATTGGTAGCCATTGCTGAGAGCTGCCTGACGAGAACAAAAATAAGGGGTAGTGAATAATATGGAGATTCAATCAAATAGAAAGCATTAAACATTCACTGAGCAAATTGACCACCATTCAACCAACACCTTATTTATCTGCAATTAAGTAAAGTGAGAATTAATAATTTTTCCATTGTGTCTGAAAATGTATTTGGAGACCCATAGCTGCTGCACCAGCTGCTCAGCTAGCAGGGTGGGAAGGTGAAATGAAATTGCTGGGCATGGCTGGAGGCAGGACTGACCTATAGACAGGGCTGTGCTCTCCCTCAGGTGTGCTGTACAGGGTTAGGTACATGCCATTTCCACCCAGGCTCATCAGGAAAGCATGAATTAAACCTCTCAGTATCCCTTCCCCTCCCTGGGCACAATACTGCTACTCCCATGTGTGTCCCTGAGAAGCAATGGCTGCTGTGGCTGCTGTGACCATCAGGGCACAGTGGCCCCTGGCCCCTGCACTGTGACCTGCTGCTGCCAGCTACTGCCAGCCCTGCCAGCTCAGGGGAAAGTTTGCCCTCCAATTCCAACCCCTTCACTGTGTCTTTGCTTGTGGACACATGGTGCCCTTTTTCTCCTGTTTGTTTTTCCTCTGCAATCTTTTCAGGATTCCAGCGCTAAGCAGTGGCTGCTTTTAGTCACAAAATGCATTAGTGGCTCTGTACAGATCATAGTGGAAATGATTTTGTAGCAAATGACAGTCATGAGGGAGGCATAAGGAATTATTTTTGGGAAATAACTCTTGTAAGGGAGTCACTTGTGGTATCACTCAAGTGTTTTTAGTACTCAGTAGCAGGCTATGTGAGGTAAAAGCTTTTTCTGCATTGGATGCAATACTATAAGGGACATAACAGCTACTGAATATATTAAGGCAGCTCATCTGTCCTTCTCTCACAATGTACTAACGACTCTACATGTCAATTAATGTAATCACTTCACAGGAAGACTCATCTCCTACACCACTGAAGTCTTTGAGAGGAACATGTAAAACATGTAAGGTTACCTGCATCTACTCCAGATAGAAGATGAAGAAAGCTTTGGAGTGGGAAGGGGGAGGGGGCTTTGGAGCAGGAGGCTGGGTGGGTGAGGAATACCATGGAGAAGCACTTCCCACTGTCAAAGAGTGCTGCTGCTGAAATACTCCAAATGCAAGCTCAGTATTGAATATACCTCATACATCGGGATTTCCCACCCCTGCTATGTTCCTCAGACCTTAGAAGTACACACATCTACTCCCCAGTGATTTTAAAGGAAGGCTGAGATAGGCTATGGTGCTTGCATGGAGGAACTGACTTCATAGGACACACAGAGTTTCAGAACTCCCTGTAAAGGCAGAGCCAAGAGCCACTGATATTCTGAGTGAGGGGCACGGAGTGCTGGGGCCTGAGCTCACAGCAAGGCTGAGAGATGGCACTGGTTATTTCCCCCTCGCTGGCACAGGACCAGCCCTCAGATAACTCCCTGCTGTGGCACTCAAGGCCAGCAGGGAGAACGTTTTATCAAAGGGTACAGGTGTTTCTTAGAAGATAAATGGCTTTGAGAAGCAGGACTCTCCTTTGCAGCCAGCAGACATTAAGTGCTACTCTATAAGATGCTACTTCTTTCCACGGCTTGCATTTTAAACAAAATGTAAAAAACCAGTTTCCTCCTGAAATGGGTACCTGTTTGGTATTCCCTAGGCAGCTGTGAAGTCCTTTTCACAGGAGATATTGCTCAGAAAAGATTTATGAAATGTGGCAGGGCAACATCAAGGCCTTAGAACCATTAATTTAAAATGCCTTTCTCCTTCATCCTCCTGTGTAAATTGCTGAGCAATCATGATTTCTTCTTACCTTCTGCTCTCAGTGATACAGCTCGTGTCATGCCAGGATCACAGTTCCATGACATTAATTATACACAGCCAAGATACACTTTTTATTTTGTGCCCCAAATGGAAAATAGTGCAAAGGAGCACATAAGACACTGGCTGTGCTTAGGGAATTTCATTTCAACTCTGAACCTTAAAAAACAAAACAAAAAAAACCCAACCTGTGGTTTGAGAAATCTTTCATTTGGAAAGAAGTAGGTCACTGCTACATTCAGAGCTGCTTACAGTGGTATGGCTTGAAATATAGAATAATAATATCAGCAGAGAATTTCATGGGCCTGCTTACTTTTGTGTAAGGGAAGGTAGATGGCACAGCCAAGATAACAATCTGACCCCAACCTACCCCCCTCAGTGCGGTAAAATAGAACCATGTAAGTCAGATGTAACAGAGCCAGAACATCAGGTCAGTGAGTCTGCCTCTTCCCAAGGCAGGACTGTGGCATCTAGTACATCCTGCAGAGTGAACAACTTGCATCATTTTAACCACAAATTTATACTATCAGATTTTACCTGCACAGCTGCAAAAATTATCCCAAAACATTAGTGTAAATTAAATATGTTGTATAGAAAGAGACCTTTACCAAATTCAGGGCCAAATTCAGACACTCACCCGGAGCAGGATGGATGCAGCAGGGAGAGCAGCTGACTATGCACACAGGCACAGGACTATGTATGCACTTTCTCACTCCTGTAATGATCTCCCCAGCCCAAGGGCAGCACCTCCTGAGAAGTCTTCACTGGATCAGCATGGGAGAAGTTTTCAAGATCTACTGTGGTCCCTGGGACAGCTCTGCCCAGGATACAGCTTAGAAGAAGGTATGGGTACTCATCCAGATGCCTTGAGGATGCTGGGTGGGGGAAAGCCCCCAGCAAAGCTGAGAAAGGCAACATTAACATCAGATATCACACAACATCTACGCCTCATCTGCAGCCCCATGGGCTCGCAGAAAGGCCAGCACCAGCAAGGTCCCACTGCTCCCACAGAGCCGTCAGGAGCTGTAAAAAGGAAACAGTAACCTGAGATGATCCCAGATACAGGCTACAAGCCGCTCAGACAGCTTGGCAGATCACCAAGCCGGGCCTTGTCTCTGATGGTGATGTTCCAGTGCTGGGGAGCAACACAGAGCTGTGTATCGCTCTGTACCATCCTTTGCTTTGTGGGTGGTACAAATGGAGAATGAAATATTTTTACTTCAGCAGCCATGACAATCTAGAAAACACCACACTACTTTCTTCCTGAAGTCCTTTTTCAGTTCTGCCAACCATCCCAGGTTACTCTGACAAATGAAGAGTGCTGCTGCAGACAGAACAAGATGCTTTTTAGATGAGGATTCAAAAAATAAAAAGAAATTATGGACTTCTCAGGTTTCTAAAAATCTATTTGGAGTGTTTTGAAGAAACATTGGTGACTTTTAATCACTTTTCATACAAATATTTTCCAATTAGTTTTTCATTATTTCTGGGTCTTCTTAAGCTTTTGCCTTCCTTTAACGCTGTGAGCTTAATGAAACTCTTTTGTGATTGATCTACAAAAGCAGGTTTATCATGGTGTTTTATGAATCTGACATTTCCACACACATGAAATCCCAGGCACTGAAAATGCAGTGATTTATTGGCAATCTATATTGTATAAAAGAATAACAGGGAGGAATATAATGGCATAAGAAGAAATTGCATACAGCCAAGACCTGATCCATTGAAATACCTACCAAAATTTCTTAAAACATGTAAGTAGCCCATTCTAATAGATCATCAGAACCAGTCACAGATTTCACTTTTTAGAGGGTTTTTAATACCTTGCTACTACTACATGTGCCTTTACAGTTTTCTACTAGAAGATTCTTTTTTTTTATTTCCAGAAAAAAATTGAGATAATTTTCCTTAGAAATACCAGCTTGAGACTCCTAGGTGTGCCCAGAAGTCACACCCACAGACTTTTGTCAAAGAGACAAAATTTTAGACAATGAGGCTCCCACTGGCTCTGGCTGTGATCAGCGTCTCCCCGAGCCCAAAAGAGCCCAGACAGGAGCTGAGGGGAGGGACACGAGGGCCATCAGCACAAGAGGAGGAGGTGAAATCCTGGGGGCCTGGTCTGGGACAAACCAAGCAATGTGACCTTACCCCATCCTCAGGAGAGGCTGCAAATCTCAGGCACAATTCAGGCCTGGAGGCAGCAACTGCTATAGGGAAGGGCTATAATTTATGGTAGAGAAAAGATTCAACTGCAGAGTAATCAACCTTACCTTTTTAACCTGTGCCTGTGTACATTATTTCTCAATGTGGAGATTCAAAATTCTTCAACTTTTCAACAGCAATCAATTATTCTCTGCAATAACACAAGAACAACCAAATTTGATGCATAATGAAAACAACAAATGCTACGGTGGTGTTATGCCAGTTTAGCTATGTTAAGCTTTTACTGCATCCTTTATTCCTAGATTATATTGGGGGTTATTTATTGGTGTTTCGTATTCTTTCTTGTTATGATGCACATGATAAAATTGTCCATGTATGGGAGAAAAAAATTAGAAGTCTGCACACTATATATCTCACATACAATATTAGACCCTGAGATGTGTAATGAACAGAAGGATGTCAAACCAGATGGTAAATTTCCCAATAGCTCAACTAGCACTTGTTTTTTCTGATTTGTTTTTATTTTCCAAGCTCAAAGTAGCCATGATCAGCTCCCTTGCCTTGCTGTGTGTGCTTGGGCACCCTGATGTAACAAGTCACAGACATTCAGACTGTCACTGATCACACTAGAGAATGACATTTAGACTGCTTTGAAGAGAAATTACTAGCTGTTCTTCAACTTTGAGCAGACCTATTCCTATAGAATACAAAACAGGAGCATAAAGTCATAAACCAAATAGAAGAACCACTGACTACTGAACAACAGCTGTCTTACAAAAATCCCCAGGCTGACTCTGCTGGGGATACTGTCTAGTCCACTGCATCCTGAAAATTTCAGAAAGAAAGATCAACTAACAACTTTAGAGAGCTCACAGGAAAGAATAATGGAGAGCAGAACCAGCAACTACAAGGATTTTGTGGTATTTTGAGAACTCAGAATAAATGAATAGATTTGAGTGCAAAAGTAATAACCACAGTAATTTGTCATCTGCTCTCTTCACTTAACTGTGGCCATAACACTGTGATCACAAAGAACCTGTGCAGTTCCTACCTACAGTCCAACACCTGGAATTACATTTCTTTGTATTGGGAGCATATTTTCAGTTAAACATTTAGCATTTCTCTGAGGAATCAGTACTTATCTTGCTTCTTTAAAAGTGCTAAAAATACTTATTTAAAGTTTGAATTTCATAAGCCACAGCTTCCAGCTACTGGCTTACTTTGTGCAGCTTGTGAGATTAAAAGCCTACCATTTTCCACTGAAAAGGTTAATCTACCTGTGTTTTTATGCTTGTGTGGCAGAAAAGGAGTTTTATCTTCAGACCAGGATAGTAGTGCTATTTAAAAAAATATAGGTAGCATAGAAAAACAGAAAAGTATATTCAGAGCATTTGTCCAATATTCCCCTCATGAAGAGTTGGTAAGATAGCACAACTGTTTTTTGTGGACTGAGCATGATACTATCATGAAAATATTTTTTTTTGTATATATTATCTAAGAGAGGTAAAAAACACAGTTTTTCCCCTAAAAATGCAGAACAAAGAAAGGCACTCTTAACTGTGGTAGGACTTGTGGAAATTATCTCCACTCATTATTCTAAGATAAAACATGGGTTTATTGTAATTAAAAAGCATATTGTCACAAATAAACCCATTGCAATGTTATTAACTCACAGATTTCTGTAATGAAAATACGTGAAATGTTGATTAATGCATAATGCTGACAATTTTTGCTTTTGTGTCAAGGTTCAGTATCAAATACAAACTTCAAAAAAGAAGTATGCAAATCACAGCCATTAGTGCATTAATCTTTTGCAGCCAGGTTTTGCAAAATATAAATCTCATTAATGTGTTGAGGCAATAGGGAGCCTTGTTATACAAGGCTTTTCTGCTGTCTCCAAAACATAATAGTTACTGAAAAAAGTGAGAAAATAACCACAAATGCATGATACCTATTGCCATTAAAACTGTTCTATAGAGACTCACTGATCCTTTTTTTGTACACCTGTTGAATTCTTTGTTGTATTATTTATCTCTTGCAAAATCTAACTTATTGTACTGGATTTTTAACCTCCTCAGTGATTAAATGCAAGGTTATGATTGTTAATTGTCTTTAGCCATGTCTAAGTAAAGCAAATGCCTAAATCTGCTGTCTTTTTAATGAAACATGTCACTGTTCTCACAACCAGCCTTGGGGCCGTGGTGGCAGCTCACACCATAGGGGACAGCAGATGAAGGCTGTGTGTGTCCCCAGAGCCAGTGTGGCTGAGGGCAGGTGGCACTGGGCTGCTTTGGTGGCTGGGGTCCCCAGGGGCAGCACACCACTCAGAAAGGCATGCCAGGTTTTTTCTGCCACTGCCTGTGAGTGAGAAAAGAGCAATTTTCCCTGTGCCCTGGCTCCAAGAACACCTGCATGTTTTAGCAAGTTCTATCCTCTCAATATTGCAAAGTCAGATGCAACTCCCCATTTCTGAGATTCCTTACAGGTCTAGGATGAGTAACTTCAGCTGCAAGTCAGGGAAATCCACAAGGAAAACACAACTTCAAGGCAGTGGTTTTTTCTTTGATCTTGCACATCCTCTCCTCAGACTCTGGGTAAAACAATTGAATTTGCTTTTTATCCTGCAGTGAGCTTGGGAGCTCTCCCAGGTTCATGCACAGAGGGGGTTGCTCACCAGTAGCATCTGGCTGTGCACCATGTCACCAAAGGCCACCTGGCTAAGGGTTAGCAGCAGCACAGCACACTATGGTGACGATACTCTGCTGTCCCCGGAGCTCCCTCCCAAACAGCTGCCAAGTGAGGGAGACAAACTGTCTGTGTCTGTCATTGCAGCCGCCTCCTGCAATATCAATTTGTATTCACTTCTGTGATGCACTTGGGTTGTAATTAAACCTGCATCTCTAAATGGGTACATTTAACTATAGGCTCTGATGTTTTTGGACTTAGAGGCTGAAACAGTTTCGACAGCATATGCACCACACAGGTGACCACAGTCCTCAAAACACAAGAAAAAAGAACAAGTAAGCCCCTCTTTTAGGTATACCTGCTGCTTTTCCTTCTTCCATCTGAAACTTGAGGCCTGGTTTCATGCCACATTTGGCAGCATGAAGGGAGTGTTACAGGACAGGCCACACAATACTGCCAATGCTTCAAATCTGCTCCATCATGAGCGAGACACAAGTGCAAGACAGAACAACTGTTAGTAGTTAAAAGAAAATAAAGCGTCTACCTGCTTACTCTGTACTAGGAGCTCATTAACCACTGGTTGTTGCACAGGCTGAGTTTGATCTCTTAATTTTTGCATGTAAAATTTAAATGGACTTGATTACATAAGACACGGGAGATACTCATGACTGGTGCTCTACTTCAGACTTCTGATTGGAAGAGAACAAGTTTTTAATGAGGTGATTTTCCTGCTAAGAAGAGTAGCTTCATGCTCAAAAAAGAAACCAGAAGTTAAAAGCTTCTGTTTTGGTTTTGGTGTTTTGTTTGGTTTGTTTTTGGTTTTTTTTGAAATGAAGCTTAGCTGTGACAATACACCTATATGGCCTAAACAAATTATTTCAATAAATTCACTTTTCTTTCTAGTAATCTAAATCACCTGTCCTTCCTGTGTATCAGAGGCAAAGCCATATACTCAGAGCTTCTAGATGACACAGAAAATATCTTTGAGAGCACAGAGGACAATATCCAGATTTCTCATTTGCTGCTTTTTCAAATTGCCCACTATACCAAAGTGGAATGTACTCAGCAGCAGCCACACTGCTGCAGAGACAGATCCCTCTCAGCTCCCTTTCTATCACAGTAGCTCTGATTTGGGAGAGCCCCTGCTGACATGGTCAGGAAGTGCTGAACCATGTAGGCACTTCTGTTACACACAGTATATTTATTTTTCTGAGGGAGTTTGCAGCAGCTCAAGTCCAGTTATTCTGCATCATTCGCAGACTACTGGATCAGCAGTGTTCTCTGTAGGGAAAAGCGCTGGGAGAAGGCTGTGAGTAAAGTTATTGCAGAGAGCTAGCCAGAAAGACCGTGACCTCCTGCTACAAAAATTGAATCTGGGGCAGCACATCTATTCTCCTCTTGACCCCAGCCATGTATTTTCAGGTGTGCTGTATCCCAAGAGACAGCAAAGAGGGACAAGAGGGAAAATACCCACCAATACCTTCCGCCTGTGAGATTTCCACACTTGGTAGCTCCTTCTATTCCTTCACAACCGCCTCTTGTCAATGCAGCTGCAAAGCCCTCTGAACCATAACATGGAGAACAGCCAGGCTGTTGAAGGAAAGTCCCTCTGAGCAAGCAATGAATTCTATCTCACATAAAAAGTAGTTTTAATGCAGTTCCATCTGATTTTTTGGGTTATTGTTCAGATAGGTATTAAGATCTAACAAATTGTCATCATTTGCATTAATTGGCATTTATATTACAGTTAAATGCAGATGTCAACTGCCTGCAGGCTGGTTTCCTTATCTACATTTACCATTCCACTATGACTTTTTAAATCATGGCTTTCAAACAGTTGGAGAAACAAAGCATTGAGGAAGTGTCTTCTGAAGATGGTGTACTTACTCTCCTAAAAGAGTTGATTTTTATAAGGACAAAATAAGAACATTTTTAAAAGAATCCTGCACAATTTCACCCGAGAAGAGTCAGAGAGAGGGTTCTGTACTCAGCAAAAGCAAAATCTGTAAAGTGAATAAGCTGTATGTACGGGTGCAGATTCTGTTGACAATTTTTCCACACAGAACACGCCCCATTTACCCCAGCTGGCACAAAACTGGGAGCAACAGCATTCCCCAAGCAAGCAGCATTAGGGAAACTGGGTAACCCCGGGTGAGCCTGAAGTCTGAATCTGGAGCAATGCTCCAGACCCCATGGGAAATTGTGGGCTTGCTGAAAGAACATAATGTGAAATTCAGAAGCCTGGAGAGGGCAGAAAGGCAGAGGAGATGATCAAAATAACAACTCCTCTTTGTCTTGTCACAGAGGGAGTCTGGGCAGACCTGTGCTGCATCTGCAGCTGAAGAGCAGCAACTGACACCCATTCCCACTCCACACATCCCCAGCTTTTCACCCTTTATCTGTTTCAAATATGTGATGATACTAAATATTTTCAACCAGATGAAAGTTTACCTTTACTAGTAGAACAGATGTTATATGCTCATCAATTTAATTTACTAGATACCTAAGGAAGAAATATAGTCATCCACAGTATCTAAAAGCAGATGAGTTATTCACCATATTGCTGGGTGAAAGATGTTAATGTCCTCCCCATCTCTTTATTACCTGTGCAAAAGTTCCTGATAAATTAGTTGTGGCATGATGGCAGAACATAAATATTTCAGCTAGGAATTTTTAAACCACAAAAACTGTCTGTAAATTCCCCCACATGTGGGAGCTACTCCCTAAAAAATTGTTGTTAAATCTCAGCACATAGTACAGGTCAAAGAACTAGTTGGATGTAAATATTCCCAAGAGCCAGAACATTGCTGATGACCACCAAATGCTCTTAATCCTTTGCTACTCATAGGGGTGCTACCTCTGTGATCCTCACCTTCCTTAGTGATTTATTACCCTGAAATCTTCTGTCAGGTTTGATTCAAAGTCTGCAGTCCTCCAAAGTTTGGTTTGGTAATAAATTTATCACATTTTTGGAATGGTAAGTTATACAGCAAAAAGTTGTATTCCTCAGGGTTGTTTAGGGGAACATTTTTGTTAGAAATTAAAAAATTAAAGACTTCTTTCAACAAGACTGAGACAGTATTTTGATTCCTCATTTTTATTTCTCAGCTCATTCTGACCTACTATTTTGGAATTACTGTTATTAGAAGAGTGCCTGGCACCAGTCTCTGAGCTCAGAGCCTCATTTATTGCTATTAGCCCAGCTAAGGTGTATTGAAAAGTGTGGCATTCATCAAATGCAATTTGTCCATCTAGGTCTTTATTCTTTCTCTACAAATGCTCTGAGTAACTCTGATTTTCCTACAATTTTCTCTGAATTACTAATTATTACATTTGATTTCCATTAATATGAGCACCTAATGTTATTTGAAACAGTCTGTCAATAGAGCAGACCTTCTTATTTTATATCTCTCACATTTGTATGTTTTCCAAATATGGGTGTACATAACTGTAGCTAATTAGTGTTTAGTGCCTGGTACCAGCATTCCAGTTCTCTAATATATATATGTGTGTATATATTATATATATATATTTGCACTTTGCTGCAAGGACCCAGTTCTGCAAAGCATTTAAATTCCCGCTTTGGACCTTTGGTGCTTTCCTAGCCAAAGCCTAATTCTGTGTGTTTTTTCTCCAGACATGTTTTCTAGATGTTAAGGCGATGGGAATAATGTCAAATTGGGATGCTGAGAAACGGATAGGAAACCCACTCTCTCTGAATGAAAATTTAATCTGAGCTTAGTAGAAACCCTCCTGAAGGAAGGTTTTCTCTGTTCCCACTGCCTCAGATCCCACTGCACCAACACTCCATTCAAAGCTCTGTTTTCTCACCATAGGAAATTCCATCAGGAAGTGGAATAGTGTACAAAGAAGCAACTTCCATTACTTTTTCTAGTATCAAGAAAAGATTTAAGTGAAATTAAAAATTACAAAATGGTCTAAATTTTTTGTGCTTTTGTAAGCATAGAAGGATGCAAACAGTGTCCTTAGAAACATCAGCTTCACAAGAATGGGTTCTGTAGATCAGTGCAACTTATCCTCATGACTCTGAGCTGAAAACTTACAGGTGTATTTCAATCAAGCAAGTTTTTCATTAAAGGTATGGGAACAAAGCCACAAACGTTTCAAATTAGAAATGCTTCTTAAGGCAATGAAGAGGTGAAGTTTAGCTGCCCAGTGATTCCAGGTGTAGCATAGCACTTTGACTTCTGTGAGGACCAGACACCGCATCTGCACTAGTTAGAGGCAATGACACATGGGATAAGATGAGCTGGCCAAGAATCCCATCTGCAGGTAAGACTACAGAGGGGATGCAGCTGAAAAATAGCTCAATGTTTCTCAGGACAATAATTTCTAAACTGAGCAATCTCATGTGATAATTTTGAGTTTGAGGATTAAAAGGTCAGTCGTATTTCTGTTACTAAATACTGATACAAATTTTTGTCTTTGTGCTCCTTGGGCAGGTGAGGTATATCATAAAGATTTTAAATTAAAATAAGTTCTCCATTATGGACTGCATAAAAAGTGTGGAATGTAAAAAATGGTACATTAAAAAAAAACCCTACTAGAAGTGTAAAGCATAGTAAGAAAGTGTGTCATTAGAGAAAAAATATTGCAATTTAACTGGTAATTTGTTTCTTGAATTCTTCTTTTTAAGAAAGTAAGACACAATCATTGACTAAATTCAGGTTAATAAAATAATTGTTTGCTCATTCTTTACAGAAAAGGTTTGACTGATGTTCTGAGAGGCACAATTCGCCATCTGAATTTTCTGCCCAGGATTATATTGCCAATAGGTCCCTCTAGCAGGAGACATAGTTTTTGTTTGTTTTCCCCCAAGCTGTTTAAAATTATAAACATATGGTGAAAATATATAACAATATTATGTCAACCCAAAATGGAATGTGAGTTTGTAACAGAATCTTCTCTAAAATAATCTAAACAATCTCTGTGACTTCAGTCTGACTTAATTAGCTTTTGGACTTGCCTTTCCCTTTTATAAATGAGATCTAGTGAATAAAGAGGTAATATATGCCAAGTTCCCCATACAGACACTAACATGCTGCCAAATGCTGCCCAAAGCAAAGTAAGCTGCCTTCCATGGAAATTCACCCACACAAAATAGAATTATGTTTTCTACTCTCCCAGAAACTGCCATACAATCCTTCTGTTTAATTTGAGAAGACAGGAATAACTTTGTAGCACAACCCATGTAATAAAGGGAACAACTTCTGTTGGGAGTCCTTCATATTATAGATGTAGCTTACAGAATAAAGACAGCTGACATTCTTAAAAAAAAAGAAAAGCAAGTAGCCAGTTAAATCAGCCTGATGCAGTGGCTTAGCAGAGGGGAGCACAGACTCCACTGAGTTATAAGTGTCATGGTTGATTTACCAAGCCACTGTCTGGATCTGGGGAGTAAAGCAGTGGCTGGCACTGGCAGAGCTGCATTATCTACTGATGCATCTGCTGTGCTCCATCAGGGCTGGACACTCAGCACCATCCATGGCCATGAGTACCTCTGAGGGACAGCGACTTCCATATAAGCCCTATCTGCTTCCCCAGGATGGTAAATATTAAGCTTTTCATTTTAGATAAACAAAAGGCCATGAGGGCCTTGGGGAAAAAAAAAACCCAACCTTAACAGAAAAATAAACAAAACTTTAATGCAGAAACCACAGTGTGTGATGTGGGAGCATGCAGACAATCTGTTTGTTCAAAAGGAGAAAAAAGCCCAGGAATCCCCTGTTCTCTGTTCTCCAGTCAATCTACAAAGAGGGGTGAAAAACAAAGGAAATTTTCTAAGATTTGGCTCTTCTTATAAATCTTTTGAAAAACAAATTGTAGAAATTCTTTTGCTGTCTTTGCAAGTGAACTTTGCAAGACCTTTACAATTTTGCTGGGGTTTTTTCATTATTCCTTTCTTCAGCTGTACCTGCACACAAAAGCATTAGAGGAAATGATGCTGGTCTAGCTGCAGAAATGTTGCTGGTTAACCTCTGCCTGCCCTGTCTCCACACAGGGAGGCAAGCTGAAGAGACTGATAACTGAACTGCCTGCCTCTTGGCCTCCCCATCCTACAGCACCATGGAGACCAGGTGCACAGAGGTTACTGAACAGTAGGAAAGATATTTTTGTCATCTAACTTGAAGCATTTTGTCACCTTCCTCTTCACACAGAAATAGCAGCAGGTAGAAGAAGAGCATTTGTCAAAATGAGGGTAAAACTTGTTAAGGACTGCAGTGCCTTTTATATGGCAAAATTTGATACCCTGTGACAGATATAAAACACTACAGATTAGCATTTTAAATCTAGGAGTCACTTTCTACACAACTGAAAACTTAGCTACACCACACAGTATCTCACAAGCTCTCAGGCATTCTGTAGCAACTTGGTTTGTTCAAAATGTGGTGCAGAAGGGCCACATTTTGCAGAAGGGCCCAGCTGTTATGGTTTATTAACCTGCAAATGAGCATCAAGCTGTGAAAGAAAACCTTCAAGATATGCCCTCTATTAATTAAACATGAATTCTTGCACCATTTGAATGATAGTCTGCCCAGTTTTTTGTTTTTTTTTTTTTTTTTTTGTTTTTTTTTTTTGTTTTGTTTTTTTTTTTTGTTTTTTTTTTTTGTTTTGTTTTTTTTTTTTTTTGTGTAGAATTTAACCTAGCGGCCATGGTTAATTTTTTATTATTTTATTGTCATATTTTTCAAAGATGGTTTGGAATATACAAAAGATTACTGGAACAAACATTTTTGTGTTTTAGTGCACAGATGTGAGGTAATATTCTTCAAACCCAGTTTCCTGAAATCAGGGTTCTGGTTTCTATGTTCCTTTGCTTTACAGGGTTTCACAAGCCCTATAATGAATGGGCAATGACTTGGAAAAGTCAAGCTAGTTTTGTTTTATTTTCTTAATAGTTACTTTTGAAACTAACCTTAGGCATAAGCTGTAAACATGCTGTCTACCTGAAAATGTCTGAGATTTTCAAAGATGTTCAGGGCTAGCCTAAATCTACACGACCGTTTAGTGAAAACATTAAATGTAGATTTATATCCATCGTTATGGATAAACCAATACCATGCACTTGTGAGAATCTCATCTTCATCGTTTATAGGTTGTTACTCTGACTTTAACTCCATTATTGAAATGGAAAATAAAGCCCCTCCCAGAAATTTAAAGATTGGGCATGCACAACTCTCTTTCAAACCAACAGACTGAGTGGCCGAAGCAGAGCCATAGAGAGCAGCACAGTTGGCAGCATGTGTAGTGCCTGAGGATGCAGGGTGAGCACCTAAAACTGTGCAAGAGTCTCCTGGGGAGCTCCTTGAGCCATAGGAAGGGCAGGGGCTTGGGGATCATCAGGCACCCTTTGGTTCAGGGCTCAAAGCCGCCCCTTTTCCTGCTGCTGCTCTACTGACTGCCAGGTAGCACCCACCTTTCTGGAGAAAAGCTTATCAAGCCCAGCTTGTGAAGGCTGTTTTGATGGTGCCCCATCCATCATTATTTCCATGATTTGTAAGTGGCTGGCTAATAGGGGTAGTCTGCTGTGAAAAACTCTGTTCCACGGATGGGACCTTGACAGTGACAGCAATAGCTTTTTCCTGATGATTCTTTAATTTATCTTGATTTCCACCACCATCTACATCCTAAATTAACCCTTGTTTCCCAAGACTGTTCACTACACCACACCATAGCCCCTATTGGCTAAGGCATTTTATTAGTGCAGTGAAAATAGTCTTCAAATAGGAAAAATTCCACCTGATCAATTTTATAATTTTGTCATTTGATGCCAAACTTTCACACAGTAGAATAAGTCACAAGAAATAAAACAAACAAACAAAAAAATCAACGTGAAATAAGATGCTCAAGGTGTCCTTGCTCATTGCAGGAGATTGTAACTTGATCACCTCTCAAGGTCCCTTCCAACCCAAACTATTCTATGATTCAATAATATGCTAATTGAAATAATAAACATTATAAAATTCCTCTCAGTTCATACCAAGCTTTCCTATTATAACATAAATATTACAGAGACCAACGCACAGTGTAATTACATGACATTAAATGATTCAACATATTAAGGTAAAAATGTTCTGGATTTGATATTACTTGGATTGGGTTCATATTTTGGCTGGAATTAAATGAAGTTTCCCTAATGTTTCTGACATAACCATTTTAAGCAAATACTTTGTAAAAAAATACTTGATGACACAAATTAAGGGATATCCCATGAAAGTCACAAGCTAAGTGGCAAAGCCACACTGAAATTTCTCTGAATGCATGTTTTTTATACGAAAGAGAAATATTACTGGATTCTACATTCACAGTGAAGGAGAAAACCGAAAGCATCTCATCATAGGTTAACTGAGTTAAATTAGAAGAAGAAACAGCTTTCAAAACACAGGAAAAACTCAATTACTTCCTATTTTTTCTCCCTCAGTGCTATTACACTTTCTCTTCTAATCCATCCTGTGTTTTTTCTTGTTTGGAACATTTTTAAGCCAGTATCTCGCATACCTATAAATGGAAAATATTTAATTTGAGAAGTGAAAAATCCAGCCTTGGAACAATTGAACCTAGCAGCAGAAGTTGATATAATTCCCAGTGAAGACAAATGGTGTACAGTCCTGGGCTTATTTTGGTGCTTTGCGCTCTACTCTTCACCATTTCCAGCAGGACTAATCTCTCCCATAGCCCAGTGCTGACTTCTGCATGCAGACAGCAGTGTCATATTTGCTGACAGAAATCTTCCTCCAACCTCTGTGCTGGCCAATGTAACATGAGGTTTTCTAAAATAAATAAGCCCTTCTACTGCGATTTTATGTGTATTTTCACACATGAAAATATCATTGCCCACTTGACCTCTGTAGCATATAATAAATGCAAGTTTTGCCCTTTAAGCAGCCTTCTTCTCTTCCCTTTCTATATTCTCTTGTCAGTTTAGCAGGGACTTGATTTACTTTCTTTTTTCTACTCAGTATTTGTCTTTCTTCCCACTTCACAAGTGTCACAGCATCTACAGTTCATTGTATTTGATCAAGTTAGATCACATATACATAGTGAAGTCCCTGAAACACACAGGCACTGCAAGTTGAATTAAGGAGGTCACGCAAGCTCTTAAAATCACATTTTATGAAACCAGCAGAAAATCCAATGGTAATAAAAGGCAGTCAAACCACAGATTCTGCAGAAAGTGTCTGCTATAAGGCAGCAGGCTGACCAGTGCTTCCTGCCTGCCAGCTAGACAAAATGGGATGCAACTTATTATCTGCTAGCTTTTCTGCCAGTCTGATAAGATGCAATTCACATTTCAAGTGGCGTGGCTGTGATCTCCTTCAACAGTAACAGTTTCATTGCAATCACTGAATCTGTCCCTCTGCCTCACTCCAAACACTCATGTGCTAATGGGAAAATATTGAGGGCCAATTCCTATATGAGTATCTAGAGACTTGCTATTGATGTGGAGAATAGCACTGTTTTCAGCAAACTACCAGATCCTTTCCCTACCCCAGGAAAAAATTGAGGAGTGTTATCCCATCTCTGACTTGTTCTACTTAACGCCAGAAAGTAAAACCTTTTTTCCTTTTCTGAGTTAAGAGGACAAGGAACCAGCAAGTGCCCCAGCTTACAAATGTGTCAAAAGCAAACCCACATTTCTGGCAGAAAGTGCTGCCCTGGGGGCGGAGGTTGCTTCCCACAGTGACTACAGCGCCTGTTATGTCTGGAGCATGTGAACAGTAAATGTGAACATTTCCTGAGATCTAGTTCAAGCTCCAGACATCACAAAGTTAACATAAGTCACTGCACTTTGTGCAAGAAAGAAGGATAGGCAGAGTTTATACAGATGTTAAAGCACATTGTTAAGAGCAATTTGTCTGTGGTACAATTATTGTGCAGCAGCTGGAAGAGAGGTGGTGTCCATTTACATGCACATGGATGTGCGCTTGTGTTTGCAAAGTGGGACAAGCGCAGGGAGATGGATTTGCCTCTCCTCAGCCCTTAGCAGGCAAAGGTTTGGAAGTCCAAAAGATGCAAGTCCTCAAAGTACCAGGGGACCTCAGAGGACAAAGGACCTCTGGGGCTGGAAAACCTTGTTTCCCAGTCTCTACACCACCACTTTTCTACAGGTCATGGAGTGGGGCCAGGCAGACATACTTAGCTTACAAAATTAGTAGTAAAACAGTCATTACAACCAAAAAAATGACAGGATTTGAGCCCAAAAGCCCAAGATTTCTTTGCACAAAAAATGAATACTCAGCAACAGCAAACACTGCACTCACCCGTAATGGGAAGTTTACCCTATATTCAAAGATCAAACTTTATACCAAAACTCCATACACTCAGAAATAGTCGACAAAATGTAACTGTACTCCCCAGACACAAATCAGAGCTCCCAAATGTAATAAAATGAGCCAAGATGGAATTGACAGCTACTAATGGAGAATGTAATCTTTCTCACAAAATTCAACACAGAGAGGAAATTTAGCTCTTAGGAATAGGTGCTATTTATCATTTGTTTGCAGTTCCCCAGCTGATCAACTCCCAGCTGTACACCAACTAAACATCAGGGGATTAACTCAGCTTTGAAATGGAGTAATCAGTCTATTTGGTCTTTGAGCTGCCTCTCACATAATCAAAATTCCTTAGAAACACATGGTATTATTTTACTATTGCACCAACAAACTCTAAAAATGGTATTTAAGCCAAAAATTGGATGGACTGTGAAAAACTCTTTGAATAACAAACAATATTCTATTTCGTAATGAACTGGCTAAGAACTGTTCATTAGAGACCCTATTAGAGACCACAAGGATCCCTTGCATCACTAGTCATAGATACACTAGTTAATGATATCTTAATGTGCTGCTCACAACACAAATACATTTCTTAGGCTGAATTGCCATAGACTGAAATAGTCAACTGTGCAATGGATTATTTGTATGATGAAGAATTAGCCTAGCCATGGGAAAATATCCTGGTTTCCTGGTGCTCATCTGCTTTCACTGAGATACTGGCTGGTCTTACAGAAGGTCAAATGCTTCAGCTGGAGCATTTGTATTTGATATACTTTTCCTACTGTGACAATGTGATGTATTCATAATGATTTAGAGGGATTGCAAACGCAGAACTTCAGTTCTTTGCCATTTACAGATGACACCAACTTGCACAGGACGAAAATATCAGCTACATATCAGCAGTCAGTGCAGGTTTGCAAAACTTCAGGCCACTGTGTGTAGGTTAACTCGGGTTGTACATTTATACACATAGAGACCTCAACCAGGCACCTTATGGCTCCATCCTCTGACAACATGACAGACACTTCAATTTTGCTTCTGGCACAGCATAGTAAACCTATGGCCATCTCAGTCATAGTCTCCAGTGCTAGTGAAAAAGAAAACAAAAAAGCCACAGAGGCCAAAGGAGAACAATCCCATTTGGATTTCTTCCATGTGTAAGTACCAGCTGTTGCAGCAGGAAGGTATTAGGATTTTCTGCAGAAAAATAGCTGCTAAAGTGTCTCTTGCTTCCCATGCTGGATCTGTACCTGTAAATACAGGCTTGGGTCTTATTTGTTTGCTTGCTTTTCTTACATGGGCTTCTACTCTGTCATGCACTGACAGTCTTGCTCAAAAAGTTAATTAAATGTTTAATATATATTACAGCTTCCTTCCATTAATATTCATTTGTAAAAGCCTGGGTCAACTCAGCCATTAAGTTCAGATACGTATAATTTGTTCTTAATGTGTGCTCATTATTTGCCATGAAAATATGAAAGAGATTTCTACACAAGCCTTTTATTCAATACAATTTCATGCATAGCCAAATAGGCAGTACAAATAGCACTGGCTCTATTTCTGAATCTTTGCATCATGAGGGTTAGGGTTCCAGGCATGTGCAATGCAATCTGGAATCCTGTGCATCAGCAGATCACTCGAAAGCAGACATTTAATTGTGAGCTGTAAAATGTGTGTCAAGGGTTGGTTCAAAAACCATTCCTGAGGCAAGATGACTTGTGTCTTTGCACTCTTACTTCCAACCCAGTAACATTTTGTTGAACAATGATAAATACTTCATTAAATATTTTAATTAATATTTTGCTATAAAATTACAGGCGGTTATTTAAAGATTAAAATAATTTAGTAATTATAATAATTTAATAATTTAAAGGATATATAATTGCTATATTGAGAATCAGACAGTAATGTTATTTCAGGGAAGAAAAGTATTTCGTCTCACCTGTCCTATGCTTTATCTGAATTCAATAATTCCCTAGCAGTGAACATTGGCTAACAGTCCTTTGCCAAGAATAAATCAATGAATCCCCTTAATTAACTAGTAATGCCCATGGTAAGTTAAGGCTTCTACATCTGCATATTTTAGGCAGTGACAGCCAAAGATTAATGTTCTTGTCCTTACCAGCAGCCTTATTCAGAAAAAGAGCAAGGCGCATGCTAAACTGAATTTCTCCATATCCTCACTCACTTCTCTACCACTAGGCGGGCAAGGCAGTCCTGCTGTAAATTTTCAGACCAAAATTGCAGAGTTCATGAGACTTCTGCTTTCACAGAAAAAACATCAACCACATAATATGCATGATGGATCCTGAAGCAGTACTCTTCTTATATGAATCACAGGTTTCCATCCATGTCAAGCAAGTTCTGGACAATCAATGCACAAACCTTGGTGTGATTTTAGTTATTACTTTGTACAGCAAAAATACAAGAATGTAGAGTGCATTAGACAGCTTAAAAAAAAAAACAAGAGAAAGGGGTGTCGATTTTTTAATTTTTGATAAGAACTATTTTATGGTCTGAATATACCAACCTTTCCCTTTGCATCTCTCTGAAGTGTTAATTTAAAATAATCACTTGGTAAATGCAGAAATAACAAGTCTCAAACTGTCAGTTAAAAGGAGCCTAAAAACCATTTAGAAATTAGGCAGATAGCTAAAAATACTTGGAATTTCTTTTTATCTATAAGTTTCCAATAAGTTCAGTGGTCATAGGGGTATCACAATTACAGTCTTGAATTTTAAACTGATCCTTGTCTGGAAGACAAGAGTGCCTGAAACAGGCCTATCCAGCTGAATTTCTCAACAACAAGAAAGCCCAAACAGCTTTTCTAACAGTTGTTTCTGAATTTTTCTGAATCCTTTGCTCAACATTTTTGGAGTTTTTTTACTTCTGAATGTATTAAAATTCACTAGGTAGGACAAATTAATTCAGAATAAAAGGACATCTTTCAATTTAAGCAATAGGGAGGTACCACACACACTAATATCTTCTTAAAGGGTGACGCTCTTGGGTTTTTATCTAAGGTATGGTCTAGAAGAGGGCCCACAAGATGAATGAATGCCCAGAAGCTCTCCCAAAAATACTTCAGACTGAGGTGGCAGACCAAAAAATTGGTGAACCAAAACCACTACATGAGGCTAAACTGGGACATACTGGGACGAGGCTTCAACTGGTATGTTGAAAAGGTTACTGGGAGGTCATGGCCTGTTTCAAACTGCACCTAACACAGCACATAGAGTGAGATGTGGAAGGGTGTTTGTGAGAGAAACCAAAGCTGGCTGGAAGGAAGCAGGATGTTGCACAGTCTCTTCTCTCTGCACTGTAAAAATCTTGGTTCCTACTGCAGGAGCTTTTTTCCAGCTGCTTTGTTTGCTCTGTGATTACATGTGTGAGCAACCAGAATTTATGAGTCCACACAGGTCAAGTGAAAGGCTAAAATTTTTCATTCCAAGAAAATGACAGGAGAGGGAGTCAAGTGAAAGTTCAAGTCAAAGGCTGTGAGGAGTTAAACACAGATGAGTCAATAGCTCACACATGGACATATCCCAACAACAAAATGCTTCTATACTTCCTCACTAAATTTTTCAGTTCTCTGACTGAAACATTTTAGACCCATTAACGTGATTCCTCTAATAGTGCAGACAGGCTTTTTATGCAGGGATGTCTCTGGAGATACAATAACTGGAGGAATATTCCTCTCTATCAGGAGAACTGTCAGAGGAAATCACTCTAATACATGTGCACACAACTCCTCCAGAAGAGGAAGGCTGCTCCCTTATGGGGAGATGAATGGAACCTCAAGGATATTGTAGGCTTTGGTTATTCCCTTTTGTTTCTTGCTTGAAGCACTTTTAGATCATGTCAGGAGATTTTAAGCACTAGAAGTAAATGAGAGCTTCCATTTACTTTTCTGGTAATTTAATGTTTGGCAAGCTGGAAAATATACAGATTAATCGATCTGCCAGGCTCATCTGGTTTAGCAAATTAATGAGTCTGTGTGAAAAAGAAGAAAAACTGCCAAAGCTTTCCTTCCCTAACAGGTTACATACACATTAGCTGTGTCCTGTCCTTCCCCTCCAGTGAAGGTTTAGGAGCTCAGCAATGCAAGTAATAGGATTTCTGTTGACAACAGTGATTTCTGTGGTCTTTGAATAGATGCTAAGGATTGTACCCTGCTCTAGTGAACTGCTTGGGGAATTTTCCACTGATTTAAAGTTCAGTCATTCTACAGCTAAAGAAAGGGGTTTAAAAATATATGGGAAGCAGAAATTCTCTGAGAGAAGGTGTAAGGCATACCTCTGGATGAATAAATTGTCCTGATGCTGCCCCAAGCAGATCAAAACAGCTTTAGAAAATTCTGTTTCTTTTGAAGTTAAGACAGAAACAGTCCACCAATGACTTTTATAAATCCAGTTTGCAACACATGCCTGGAAAAGGGGAGAGCAAGATCCAGAAAGGCTGTAATTGTTTTCCTGCTGAGGTTTCACAAGTGGACCAATAGGGGCTAGTACAGAGGGAGGTGGGAGGATGCTGGGAAATACCATAAGCACAGTGAAGAACTGCAGACCTGTTGTGTCCCTTACACAAATGCACTTTCCTCGTGCTGATGGGATGCCTGTTTCCATTCCACCTCTGGGTCACTAGCTCCTCAGTCTCACACCTGCTCAGGGCAGCTGCCTCTCTGCTGTGGCAGCTCTGCCCAGCACACAGGGCAGCAGCTGTTGGTTGCACTGAGGCAGGAGCTCCAAGGAGTGCCCTGTTGTGCCCTGTCGCAGACATCTTTTCACTAAAAATCTTTTCTTTAGGATTTTCCCTTCTGAGAAGCTGAGGCCTCAGAAACAGAATGTAAACAATGGTTATCTGCTGCTGTGGAATGCAACAGGTGGATCTGTGATTGGTCTCATGTGGATCTTTTGATTCAGTGACCAGTCACAGCAGAGCGGGCTCTCTCTCTCCGTCCAAGCCAGCTCTTTCTGTGATCATTCTTTTCTATTCTATTCTTAGCTTAGCCTTCTGAGGAAACCTTTCCTTCTTTTCTTTCTAGTATAGTTATAATGTAATATATATATCATAAAATAATAAATCAAGCCTTCTGAACATGGAGTCAACATTCTCATCTCTTCCCTCATCCAAGAACCTTTGTGACCACTGTCACAGTGCCCAGCCCAGATGTGTGTTCCCACCATTGCCCTGCTGTAGAGGGGTCTCTGCTATCACTTAATCCACTGCTACTGAGTTATGAACAAAGAGAATAAGAGCAAAAAGTCTGAGGCTGGATCAAACCCAGGACCTTTCCGTTGCAAGCCCCAGTGTGACTGCTGCGGGCATCCTGAGAAGGCTGGGGGGAAGGTGCAAGAGGAGCATTACACAGACCTCAGACCAGCAGAGAGGGACAATTTCCAACTTGTTGTCACCCTCCAAAACACTTAATAGGATGCTTTCTTGCATGATATAAACATTTTTTGCAGCATAGACAGTACGCCTCTCCAACTATTCTTCGGAATTGTTGGCATGTTTAAATATTTATTCTAAACTAATGTGACATTTTTAAACACAGCATTTATCTCATCTAACAGGCAAGAAGATAGTTACTCAAGTGCCTCCCAGAGCCATTAAAAGTTCAATGTCTGAAAAGGGATCCTCTTCTCCTGCTTGTAAGCTTGCAGGTGGTGCAGAGTCAGCGGTTTCCCTCTCTGGGAGCAGGAGCCAGTCTGGTCTGCTCACATACCATCACCTCCAGTGAAATTTCCAAACTACCAGAAATATTGGGAAAGATTACTCTGCTTATCACCAGTGACCAAAAATTACTTTTAGAAACAGAGAATGTCATGAGTGACTTCATAAGAAAAAAAAAAGGGAAAAATCTGAAGGGTGGGTTAAGCCTAAGGGATAAGCCTAAGGCAGTGTTTACAGTTTATCAGCTTCCACTGACTCAGTATGTTTATTTTTTTATCTGTTTGTTTTATAGTAGCTGAGGTATTTGTTTATAACAGCAGCATTTTTGTATCAAAATGTTAATTTCCATACGTAGGGTCTGAGCTTTAAATTACATAAACCCAAAGAAGGGGGAAAGCATCCTGAGAAAGACAAACACAAGGGATATATGGAGGTCAACAGATTGCAATTGTTCAATGATTAACCATGTCCAAGGGCCCCAGGCAAGCAAAGTAAAACCTCCATCCCCACACAGGCAAGCAACTACAGGGCAAGGTGAAGGCATGATATCCACATTTTATTACCCAAATGGAAACCACGCCAGACTGCATTCTAGAGATTTAAAGGGAGATGCAACAACATAATTTAAAACCCAAGAAAAATAAACTTTATTGGTTCACATAAATATCAATGCAGATTGATTGCTGGGGAGCTAGAATATTAACAAGCCAAGCAAGTTCACTGTCTGCTCTAAACAGACATAACTGCAGGTCAGCATGCAAATTCCTTCTATTATTTATACAGTCCCAGACAGTTATAGGATATTGCATACTGCATAGAATATTAGCAAAGTCGTGGTCCTGCAGAAAAAATACCCTCCAGATTTTAACTCTGGTTGAAATATTCAGAGCAGACCTGAGAAGTGACAACAGAGCATTATCAGTTCAACACGATGTTGCCACACATGCTCCAGCTCCCCACCCAAGTTAGTTTGTGTTCGGAGTCTTTACACCAGCTAATTATTCCATTAGGAACCCCTAGAAGAGTAAATGAGGGAATGATGACTCCAAGATTTGGGCTACACAGTGGGAGAATGGGTAACTGGAACGCAGCAACCAAAACCTCCAAAAAATGAACAGAACTATAAGGCCTCTGTTGGGACTTTTTTTCTTTAGCTATTGGTTATTTCTGGTACTGGGCAATTTTCAGAGCACAGTGTGAAGAAAAAAAAATGTAGCAGCATTCCTAGAAAGCTCAAAGAGCTCAGAAGAATTAGAACATTAGTACCAATTTCATGTGAGACTGTGTATCAGCCTTGGACTGAATCAATGAATGTATAACAATCCCCTCTGTTTTTTTCTTGTCTCTTATGAAGATAGCTCTGTGTATCTTAATAGTCTGAGACTTTCCAGTGACTGAAAGTCATTAATAAAGGACGAATAGCATAGATTTTTTTGTGCTTATCAAAGCTACTACCAGCATTTCCATTCTGTCAGGTGAGAAAACATTGAAAGATAAATAATTAAACTAATCCATTAATTTATGTATTATGTACAGGAGTTGGCATTATAATGACTTTCACATTTCCCACCAGGATACAGTCTCTGCAGTTTACATTGCAAGTACACATTTTTTCCTTGCAGTCATAATTTATCTCACGACTTCTGCCTTCTGACTAAGGTAGAATCTTTATTCCCTTCCCTGCTGTCACCACTCAGCCTTGGAAGGACTGGAACTTCTCTGCTATCCTCACTGCCCAAATAATCCAGCTGTTTACCCAGACCTCATGTTCTTATGGTACATATGGGAAAGGCCCTCACACAAGACTCAAAGCACTTTAAACCCTGTTCAGTTTGCACAGTGCTGCTGTAGCTCAAGCTAGATCATGGCAACTTTGAAGCAAACCAAAAGCAAATTCCACAGAAGCCTGACAAGAAGAAAAAAACCTCTCCTATTCCTTTTAAATTATTTAGGAAATAAATCTCAATTTTCCTTTTCTTCATGGAAACTCTGAGGTCTTTTTATGCATCGCTTTATTAAAGTGACCTAACAAACTGGACTATGTGTTTATAAAATGATATCACCATCATTCCTTTCAAGTATAGTGCTGCCAGCACATGCTCAGCAACCCTTCTGGACAAGACACCTCCTCTACAGTTACCTGTGATGGACAGGGAATGGACCCAGCTCCTCATTTGCTATGTAACCAACTCATAAGAATTCCTCAGTGCTGAGAACTCTATGACAATTAAAATACAGTGTATTGAAAGCCTTATTTCTGTTATTTTTACCAGTAGCAAAGAAAGCCTGAAAATGAAAAAGTGAAAAAGGGGGTGTTTTTCATGAAAACAAAACCTTCATCTCAAAAATATAAATTTTATTTTATTAAAAGTGGGGCAAAACAAGGGTAGTGGAAGACAGAAGAACTTTAAAGATAATGCTTCTTCCAATGGAAAAAAAACCCTAGTGGGAGAAACTAAAAAAAATTTATATATATTTTACATCAACAGAATATTTTCCAGAATAAGCTTCCAGAATAAACTTCCAGGTCTAATTAGGAAGGTTCTCCTGCCCTTGGTGCTAGGAAGGGCAGTCTCTACCTGCTGGTAGAGAGCTCCTGAAGTCACAAGGGCAGCAATAACAGCAACAACATGAGAGTCCCTAAAAACAGTAGGAGACAGCGTTTATTGATTTTGGCAGCAATAAGGCTCATTGATTTTACTGCTTGACACAACCAGAAGCAAAAGAAAAATCCTCTTCAAGGAAGATATGTCATATGTGTTCTCTGAATACATTAACAAAAGAGGCCCTTTGGAAGCAATATTAATATTCTACAAAAGCCAGAGAAAATCTGACATGTTTTGAGGATGGTGCTGAAGGATCTGAGACATAACCAAGGATGAGTGGCAGCCTCTCACACTCGCACCATGATCACGGCTTCCACTGCTTTCTTTCTCAGGTGGTTTCAGTGACTCTTCTTGGTACTGAGAAAAGGACAGAAGAAATGGCAGTGTAGGAATGTCAAAGGGTGAACAGGAGTCACCAGCATACAATCCTCTGGTTTATCTGTATCTCATCTATTAAAAAGTAGTTCAAATAAGAACAATATCAGGCCCGGCATTGGATGTGAAAGAGAGCACCTGCAAATCTGCTCTAGAAGGAAAACTGAAGGAGCACTTTTACTGATGGTAAAGGAATGTACCTGTGCATTACCTACAGCTTTTCTTCTCTGCATATCAGCGCTGACAACATTTCTTCTATTTTCCTGCTAGAAGTTGCAACAAACAATAGGTATTGCTTTGTGGAAGCAGCAGGTAGTTCGGAGCCCAGATTGGGTGTTTGAAATAAAAACCAAATAAGGTTTTAGCCTTACTTCATTCTTAGTAGCTAGCACTTGTGAAATTTTTCTTTTCTTTTAGTATAGATATAGATGTATATATCATAACAATAAATCAAGCCTTCTGATCATGGAGCCCATCTGCTTTAAAAAAATTCTTTTTGCAACTTCATTTCTCCTAGAGGTAATGTAATCTGACTGAAAACCAAATAAGGAAGTACATTTCATTGTTTTCCTTACCCCACTTAGATAGCATAGATTGTAGTTTGCAGAGTAAAGAATTTCTTGGGTATTATATATTAATGCTTCATTTACCAGCTAAGAATCTTAAAATATTAACAGAATTAACAGATTACTGTGTTCAAGATTCTTGGCAGTTACAGATTCTTGATATTTTTCCTCTTTAAAATGAAAGAAAAAGGTAATGAAAATAAATTATATGTTTTGTTTGAAGGCACTCAGGTCTACTCTTTAAACAGAAATTGAACAACAGCTCTTTGAATAATAGAGGGAAATAACAAAATGCTGTTTCTGGTTGACCGATGAATATAATTTTGATTAGTTGATAATTTTAAAACACAACCAATCCAAAAGAAATATTTTGCTCTACCCAAAACAAGCATTTTTTATGTTTATACTTTCTGGTTCATGTCAACATCATTCAGCAGCCACTTTTAAAGTATAAATTATTTCTTAATATAGTTCAAGCATTTAATTTAGAAAATATGTTTGCTAAATACTTGGGCTTTTCAAATCGAAATAATTTGCAAAAGTGCACATTTTGAAAACATTTTGCATGACCCAAATCAAAATATCTGGGGAAAAAAGGGTCTAGTTCTGTTCACTCTACATGGTCCTATTCACTACATTGTCCTTTTCATTTCTTTCAGGACTGAATTAGAAAAGAATGAAAATCAAATGAGCCAGAATAGGATTGTTTTCTCCATTTAAAAGCCACATTGCAGAATGAAGGGATATAATTAAGGGCCATCAATTATCATTATTATTTCTCCAGAAGAGAGAAAAAAGACCCTTGCCTTTTCACTGCATAATGTGACCACAAAAGAGAAAATTCCAAAATAATTTTCTTAAGAGTTTTCCAACATTATTTGGTCACCTTAGAAGCTGAAAATTATTTCTGGCAGTAACCTTGCAAAGGAACCTGGTTCTATCTCAGTAGTCTCTATTATCATCAAAGTGGGTTACTCTGTTTTACAGATTTTAGCCTAAGAATTTAGAAGCCTGTCATATTTGTACATACATCTTACCAAGTCTTAATCTGCTTGACATAGCTAAACAACATAAAAATTAGTAAACATTATTCAGATTGTACCAGATACAAACCAAAAGTCTATTTAGCAAAGGCATGTATGAATTAGAATTATTCAGTTCAATTTAAATTATTCTACTTCTGAAGTAGCTGTTAATACTGGTCAAGACATCCTATCATGCAAAACACTAAGACATTGGTTGGAAAATAAAACTTTAAAGCTGAAAAACTTATCAAGCCTGTCTGTGTCTTATTCTGTAACAGATCAGCCCTGGAAATAAGCAGTCATACTGGTGAGTACAGACAAGATTTCCAAAAAGTAGCCTGGTATAAAAAACTTGAAAATTAACAATCTTCAGAAAACCTTCTCCTAACAGCAAGAAAAATATTCTCAATATCCTTTCAAGCCTCAAGGTCATGGGTGGGTGGAAAAACCCTGCAACTTCAGAGGTTCAAGTATACAAATATCTAAAGCAATCAAGTGAGCATTCAACCATATCTAAATTTGTACTTATTGGATGAAATTGTGCAACATTAATATTTGACAGAAAAACATCATCATCATCATTATTATTATTATTATTATTATTATTATTATTATTATTATTATTATTATTATTATTATTATTATCTATAAATGGAAAAAGGTAGAACCCATACAGCAGCACTGGGTAGCAGTGTGAGGAAAGACAGGAATCCCAAGTGTACGGTAGAAGGTATTTTCATCAACGATCACAAGGCTGAAATATAAAGAACAATAGTTCACCCTGCACCCCAAGTGCAAATGTCCATAATTGGATATGAAGCTGGAATAGGGTACAAGAAGCCCTCCTCTGCTCAAACTTTTCATAGCAGGGATAAAAATGCTCTGAAGTGAAAGAGCAAATACATCACAATGCTACCAATTCACTGATGAGTAAGGGAAAACACCTCCTAAACTCATCTAAAGGTGGCACTGGCCAGAACAGAAATCTTAAAATTGACATGGGCTCAAAGACTATTCATCAGCAAGTCTCACACATCTACCATGAAACTAACATGTCTGCTCAAAGGATGTTTCATGTTCCTCATCTTTGTCATCGTCATGTGCAGTGCAGAACCAAAACTGGATCCCTACAGACCCAGACCTTCCCAGCTTCCCAAAACACCACGATTCATCCCAAATGTTTTAGATGAAATGGGTCCAAGGGAGAGCTGTTCTTAATGCCTGACACTTGTGCCCCCCAGCATTTCTTCCAGGACCCTGCACAACTTGTCTTTGGCAAGCTGGTATCTGAGCAAGCATTGAGCACGGGGCCGGAGGAGCAAGCACTTGCTGTGGCTACTAAGTGTGTGAACTGACAAATCCCATCTGTGTGCCTTACAGGTCTGAAATACCCTATGCCCTCCCAACCTTGCTCCCGCCTTTAAACCGTGCATTTCACAGACTTTAGTATGACTGAACTAGATGGCTGAGCTTCCACCATTCTCACCTCTTTAGTAGGAATAAAAGAAAGGCCAAATACTGCCTGTGAGAGTGGCTGAGGTGAAAGGAAAGAGTTTCCTGCCAGTTTCTTACAGACCATTTTGGAAATGAAAGCCACTTGGTATGAACCACTGTGGAGAGATCATCTGTAAATACAACACGTTTGCACTCCAAACATGACGATACTAGAGCCATAACGATGTTAGTTCCTGTGTGGGAGGAATGAGCTGCATGTCTTCACCCACCAGAGATGAGAGGGTGGGCACATTTCTGATGTGAATATAGGCACAAATGAGCAGCTTTTCAGGTAGCCCTCAGTGTTGTGTTTCCTTCTTTCTTCAGTCTGAAGATGCCATATACACTCAATGCAAATTACAGAAAAAATGTATCGTTAGGAGTCACAGATTTCCAAACCACTTTGGCAAAGAAAGCAGTTCTCTAAATTATAAAGATAGGCTGTGATCTGTATTTGCATAAAAACATGAAAATGTCTACTGTGTGATTCAAATAGTTCTAGCACTTTAGCATAATTGCTGTTCCTGCTTAAAAATCACCCATGGAGAAATGGATTAGGTCTTAAAATATAGCACAATACAAAATGCATCTTATGAACTGTACAGGTTCTAAAATGATCTTGAAACTCAAGAGGTGGCATGATTTAAGGTATACTCTCAATTTCTTCTATATTATAGACTACACCCTCAACCCCAAATAGTAGGATGTCATTAGCCCTCAAACTTTACGAGGTTCATGGCCTAGTAAAAGATTTCCTACTGTGCATCTGCATTAGAGTTTTTATTCCATTCAGGAATGCACTTTTGAAACTGATCTCCTGGTCACTGAATGAGCTTTAGTTCAAGTGATAGTCTCAAAGCACATGGACTTGAAGGCACACTGCAGGAGTGCCTGCATTGTACTTCAACCTCTAGTGGATGAACACACCCATTGGACCAGACTACGGTTTTCTTGCTTTAAAATTCCTGAAATTTTTGTAGTGTGGATATTGTATCTGTAGTACCAGTAGCTTTACTAAACCACTCCCATTTGTTTCACTACTTGCTGAGGTAGGCATAGTGTATGGCTGTGCAGATGCTAGATTAGACCCTTAAACCCCTGTTGGAAAACAGGATCCATCTTAGAGAGAAGGTAGCCTTAAGCAAGACCTGACCTTGTGTGCTTTGACTCGGCTCTCAAACCTTCATGACACGATGTTCTTACTTCCCATGCTTTTTCTCCAGTAGTGGCTGTGTTCTACCAAAAAAGTAAATTGCCGGAATGTAAAGTGCTTTCAGAAACCAGGACTGGCAGCATTTGTGGAATTAGAAACTCACTGAGACGAAATTGTAAGATTATGTATTTTCATCTTCTTTCCTCATATATGGAAACTGGACCACACATTGCCGTTCTCATTGCGATATTAAAAATGTTTTTGCTCCCAAATCCTTATATTTGTAGCTTTGACTATATTCATAATTTAAATGTTCTTCTCCTCTGTGCTGCAAACTGTAGTGCAGAACCCAAAAGCTGACAGCGAAGGTCTCATTTCTTCAAAGCTTTAGAGAAACCTATAGGCAATTGATTTACTCCAGGCTAAGATAATGTACAGTTAAAAAAGAGATTAATGGAAATTATTCCAGCTTTGGCTGTGGTCATAATACATGCATCTGGAATGCAATTACTGGGAAATAAAAAATTACAATAGCATAGGCAGCAGATTTTTTTTCTAACTGTATGTACAGACAGCAAAGATGTTATCAAACACATACATCTGCATTCAGCAACTTTCACTTCTTCAAATAAAAGGAAGGAAAGTATTTGTTGGCTGAACAGTGACTGCAGTGTTCTGACTTGATATTAAAACAAAATCACCCACATACATCATTCTGTAAAAAAACAATAAGTGATAAAAATAAATGACAGTACAGGTACTGGGACTAAGATGGAAAAGCCCCAGTCACCAAACAAAATTGAATGTTGCAAAAAGGATGATACAGAGTGTAGTTGTGTAGTTTATAATCCCAGGAAGAGATCAGCTTCTCACTAGAGGTCAGGCAGTGTAGTTTGGCATTAAGAAGCATGGAACTAAATCAGATGAAAATATAAAATTAATGTATTCACAGGCGAAAAGGGAAAAAAAAATGAAATGTTCCTCAGGAAGTTTCTCCCATTGCTCTACTACTGAGAGAGAAGAACAAGCTGAATCATAGTCAGTGGTGGCCATGAAGGTTTTTCTTTAAGCCAGAGCAGGGAAATGTAACACAATAGAAATAAATTTGTGCTTCTCAAGCGGTCCAGTAGTCCTCACTATGTCCTGTCTACAACAGAAGAAGAAGCAAGGAGGGAAAGTCCAGGCAGGAGCTGGGGCTCGGGAGTGGTATGTAGAGGACAGGTGGGTGTTGGAACGAGGCACTGTAAGAAGGTGTTTAAACTGCCGGTTCTGGTCCCACAAGCTGTGGTCTGTGGCCAGCAAGCCCATGCCTCACTTGAGCAAGTCCATCAGCTACCCTCTCCACCACCCATCTTCTCTCTGGCCAGGCTTCCCTTTCAGCATCCCCAAATGTCCCTGTCCTCAGTTTCTGTGTGTGATCCAGGAGACAAAGGCTGCAATCCATTCCTGCAGCTGCAGGGGGCTGCCCTGCTCCTGCTGCAGACAGCGCCACTGCAGCTTGGTGGGATGAGCCAAAGGGAGCCTCCACATCCTCATCCCTCACTGCTCCCTAAACTCTCCCAGAGGTGGCACCTGGATTAGAAGTTCTGCTGCTTTCACTTCTCATTTCAGACAAAGAGAACTAGCTCACAGGGATGTTGACAATTGTCACTACCTGGGCAAAGGGATTACAGAAAAAGGCCACACACTGACCACCTCTCCTTTTTCTGAAATGAAACACATACCACTTTTTTGCTGTCTCTTTCTTAGTATGCTTTACTTAGTTGTTATAAGCCAAAAGAAATACATAAGACTAACAATTTAAAATAAACTATAACAATTAAAGTGAAAATTTTATAAACCTTAATAGAAATGGTCATATATGGCCTATTTTGCAAAGAGCCTTTAATATTAATTCTTTCTCATAAGAGATTATCAAGCTGATATTATCAAATTGGTTGTATTAATCGAAGTAATAACCTCATCTAAGTTTCCATGTTCTTATTTATCCTGTTACAACAAATTTTTAAACTTTTATCTTGTATCATTGAAATTACAGATTATTTTAATAAATATTTTAATATTTAATAGAACAATAATTTCTTTTCTTTCATAAAACTGGCATTATACTTTAATCACAAAATATTGTTGTTCATTCAGTAGTTACTTGCTTGTGAGCAAACAATGTGTACCTAAACTCCAGCTACCACATGAATGACAGTTCAATCTGTTTAAAAGCTCTGAGCATTCCTAGACTTTTCGATAAATGAATTTGAGTTAAGATGAATTAAACTTTCAAGAAACATTTAAAACATAGTTCTTACTACATTAAGATTCCCATTCTTTATTTTCTACAAGACAGGCAGAGAGAAATTGAATAAAAATCAACAACATAATCCTAAATACGAAGTGAAAACATAAATTGATACTTTGGTATATGGCAATTTTATAGGTGAGCATAGTGCAATTACAGACATAAAATGTTTAACTGCTATTTAATATTAGGTCTGTCAATCAAGCTACTTTGACAAGTGACAAATTCTCAAAGTGGTAATTGACCAATATCCCAGGAAGCAATTGTTTACTTTAGCACTTCATCTAGATAGTTAAATTTGGTTCAGGCAACAAAAGCTTTTCTTGAGTGATGCCTGCACAGTTGGTGGAATATTAAGCATTTACCTTAAAAAGATTTCTTTATTTGGGAAAGACTTCATCATCAAAAGATAAAAAATTGTGAGTTGTATCAAATGCTTGTTTAAGGATGCTGCTAAACAGAATGATACAGTAAATACCAGATGGAAGTTTTGTGCTTCAGTCAAGAGAATAGACGACTGTAAATTCTGGAAAAGTGAAGGGGAAAAATGAACACAATAATACTATATGAAATTTTAGCCCCTTTTCAATCCCAAAATTCAGTTTAAAATAGTTTAAACTAGCTAGTGCACAGACCAAGTTCTACAGTTTAATGTAATTTCATAAATCTTTTTCAGGGGGCAGAATCTCGAAGGTATTGCAGGCAGAATAATCAACATTCAACAATGAGCATTTTTTCTGACAAAACATAATGAAATTCCATCCATCAATGAAAATGCACTTGTACAGAGTACTGGAAATAATCTTGAAATAAAAACCATTAAATAATTCATTATATAAATATCATGTTGTTGATTATAGGACAATATTCTAACAGATTATGAGAAGACTTTTGATTTTTAACACATTTAAAAAAGTATTCTTATCAAATCTTATCCAACAGACAAATATTTCTTCATGTGACACCAGGAATACAAAACCCATATTTGACATATTATCAGAATACAAGTAAGTTCTGGTCCTGTACCAGAAGGATATTCTGCCTACAGGCCCATCTTAAATGTATAGATAATGTTTTAATCTCTGATGTGTTCAGTTCACAGACACATGTAAAAGGTATTTGCCCTCTTCATGTCTGCAGAGCAGCAGTTTAGTGAATCTGCTGAGCATCACATCATTCCTACAGACATCTCTGATATCTGCATACATGTGAAGGTACACTGGGTTTTACTGAACTAGAATTCTTCAATATTTTTCTCCAACTCAGGCTGTTAGTTATTTATCTCAGAATTCATGTGAATCAATTGTTCATCAAATGCTGTACGTTAAGCATGTAAATTGGATCTTTGGGAGGGCAATAACACAAAAAAACTCCTTAGGGGAAAAAGTACAAAATTATTTCTCTGTATATTCAATCATTTAAATGAATTTACAGCTGAGATGCAGGATATAATAAAAGTTGAAGGAGAAAACAAAAAGTAAAACAATATTGCAGTGTGGTATTATTGAGGAAAAATGTTTAACTACAATGTGTGACATAAAAACAAACAATAAAGAGAGGCTTATGGCACCAGCCTTTGATGTTTGACCTAATCACGTGTTTTTCTAGAGAAAAGTGTCTAGAGAAAAGATGAGGATTAAAATTTCCTACCCTTTAATTGACTGAGATGTTTTATGAGTGACAGCGGACTAGTAGTAAATTATATGAGAGAAAAATGTCAAGCTCACTTACAATGAAAAATACATGGGATACCAGAGGAATAGTTGTCCTGGTCCTAAAGGCTTATGAGAGGTAACAGTGGAGATTACAATTTAAAGTGATCACTCTGAAATGAAAAAAAATTTGCTAGACAGTGCAAGACACTGACCCATGCCTCAGTTGTGGAAACCAGCTCTGTATCCTTTGACATCCTCAGCAATATAACCCTATATAGCAAACAAACACATTTTTATGTTCCTATTGCTTTAGCTGGACAAAGCGTTTTCCAAGCCATGGACCAGCCTCTAGATGAGAGATACTGCAGCTGAACAAGCAGAACAGCACATCTGAGCATCTAGTCCTCCAATCCAAAGCATTGCAGAGTGTGGTGATGGAGCTGACTTGGGAGCCTGCTGGAGCTTCCCTGAACCCCTGGAGGAGGTTCAGGAGCACCACAGATGGTGCAGGGAAGGCAGCTGGAAAGGCTCAGGAGGCTCACACCACTAAAGGCATGAATTCACGGGACAGAAGAACTTTGAGGGGACCAAGTGGAAACAAAGTCAGGACAGAAGAACACAGTACATTATTGAAAGATCATGAATGAAGTACAATAAATGATGGTACAGCAAGAAAAGAACTCATGGGAGCTCCTGGGTCTGAGATAATGGACAAGGCAGAAGAGCAGACTGAAGTGAGTAGATAGGCAAACCAGAAGACTGATTTAAAACTGCTGCTTGGAAAACTACAGTAATGTGTGCTATAGTCTCCTGCAGCTTAGAAAAGATTGCTTAGCAATAGCATTAATAATTAATCAGTTCTGCCTCACCAACCTGCCTGCCACTATCTCAGCTATAATCTGCCATCTCAAGTAGCATGGTGCTGGACAGATTGAAACTGGACATACCGTGTGACATAAAATCTCTGGCTGATACTAGCACATTCTACAGCCATTTTTGTGTGGATATTGTGAATATCTGTATCTGTTTAATGCTAGATAAAGCACCAACCCTTGAATGCAGTTTGCCTGAACTGCATTAATAATTACTCTTCAATTGTGGTTAGTCAGCCATCTGTCTAACAATTTCAAAAGCATTAACCACATCACTTTTTTCTGATGTGTAGTAATGTCAAATGCTCTGCTGAAGTCAAGTGATATGTCCTCTTTATTCCTCTTTTCTATGAGGCTTATTATCTCATCAAAGGCAGAATTCAAGTTAGCTTGACATGATTTATTTTTATGAATCCATACTGACTTTCTGCATTAATCTATTTAAAAAACTTGTAGACCGTCCACTTCATTGTTTGTTCTAATGCTTCAGCTACTTCTTCTGGCCTATGCCTTAAAATATTTGATATTTTATTCAACTTTCCTAAAGATAAATAGTTTTAATTGATGTTTTGTACCAATTCACATAAGCTGCTAATCTCCAAATTGAGTCCTGGCCATTTCTTTTACTATCCAGGTAAACAAGATGGATTAAACCCAGGTTTGAGAAATTTCTGGCCATGCTTCAACTGTATCATCATAATGGAAGCCTCTGACATTAGATTGTCTACCACTTATAGAGACAGGTCTGTTCTCTGCTGATTCCTGTACCACGCTGACAGGGAGGGTATCTTGATATCTGACTAATGATTTTTGACTGTTAAAGGACATATTTTTCCCAGTGTTCTCACTGACACCATTTAATATTGTTGAGTGAAATTCACTATGAAAATAGAAATATAATCCAAACAAGGATGTCCAGCAAAGCTCTATTCTCTGAAGAGTCTAGAAGATGTAGGACAGCTGTAGACACACCTTAACATTTATTTCACCAAGAGTAGTACAATCTCACTGCAATTTTCCCACACAAAGTGCCTATCTGACCCATGGGTGCTCAGGGCTTCTCTTGCCATGCCTTGGGTAAAGCCAGGTGCAATTTTTCTATGAAGGTTAGGATTTATCTTAGAGTTGCCAGTAATTCTTGACTTCAGACAGTAACTCTTGGACTTCAGGGACCAAAGGCTGGCAGCTGTGGATATTGAGGAGACAGTAAAACCTGATTTGAATGCAGGATAAAATTACTGAAGAAAGTTGAAAGATTAGATACAACTACATCATCCAAATCTAATGGGAACCCACATTATCTGTCATGTCTGTCACATTACTTGTCAACATGGACAAGAGCATGGAAGGCATTTCTGGCAAGATTTATTTTTACTTGAATGACAGCTAATTTGTCATATAAATTGATTTCTAGAGCTATATGATGTCCAGTGTATAAAAGTCAGTGACTCATGTTAGCTGAAAAATATGGCACTTTTAGTGAGACCAGTATATTAATACCAATATTTTTATTATTCAAGGAGCATAGGGCAGAAGAAAAAACGTCTAAGCTGACATTTCAGAATTACAGACATACAAATGTGGAACTGTGGCTGTTTGCCATAGTAAATGATAGCAGAATGCTAAATTTTATGTTAATTTTCTCACTGGTGGTGAATTCAGAGTTTCAAAAAGGAAATAATTGCATTATAAAGACAGATAAAATTCTGTCAGCACTTCTGTGTGAGTTAAATTGTGAGATTCACTGTATCATTCTCTAGACCTTAGCATTAGTGAAAGCAAATGAGGTCACATGAATGAAAACAATCATAATTATTTCTATTAATTTTTATCACCATTATGTTACTGAATTTATTTAATAAATACGTTAGCACTAATTACTAGTACAATTAGAGCAGTATCTTTTCAACTTTTATTACCCAAACCAGTTCATTATGACAGATTTGTGCACTGAATTCTAGACAAATGTTGTATGTCATTTGTAGAATTGTGATGATTTTCTTTGCAATGCAGTCAAAGCTTTGACCTAAACCACATCCTCTGTATCCTAATTTTCTAAAAGCTGAGCAGTGCTTAAGCACACTAGATGTATTAAATGTTGGATAGATATAACTGTCATCAATGTAGTGTAACCAAATCTGTAAATTTTCCAGAAGTAATAATTTTCAAAAAGCATAGTTCTCTGTATTTTGTGGAAGCCATATTTGCACGTATGTAAAAGGGTCACATCAGGCGACCCATAGCTCCTCTCTAACTGCTACCTGTAGGGCCATCTAATGCTCTTGAAAAGGAAAGGTTCTATTTAGGAACACACCCTCTTAAGGTTATGTTCACCATATTATGTTAATTTAGTGTTTCAGTCATATAAACACAGCATTCAAAAATGCCATAGATTCAGTTTTCCTGTAGGATGTGTTATTTCAGAGATTTTAAACATTTCTTGGTGTATAGATACACCACCAAGGTATCTGATGTTACTGTCCAAGAAGAGAGCCACTACCTTATCTGAATTTCTTGTGAGCCAAAACAATCCCATGCAACCACTGTAGTGCAGCTCCAAACTCAAGCTAACAAACTGAGATAAACTCTCCTGCCAGTAATTATTAGATTTATCTCTGAAGTTGCACAAATTCAGGTCAGCTCAAAGAGAGCTTGCACTTGCCCAGAGTACATTTTATAAACATACCACAAAGAGGCAAAATAATTAACAGCTACTTTCCAGGGAAAGACATGTGCCTTTTCCCTCATTGCTCCCTGATGAAAATTACATGATGTTTCATTTTTTCTAGACTAGCCCAATTTCATAAAAAAGCAGTTTGATAGCTCAGTTTATTTAAAAGTACATTACACTGTTAATTTTAGTGCCACAACTTGGTTAATTTCCTCATCCAATAAATATTTAACTTCAAAAATATTCAAGCAGCATCTGTGTTCACCCATACACTGAGTCTCAGATACTTAGAAGAGATCAAAGGGAAAGCTATAGCTTTAAACCTAAAGCAAATTTTCAGGGTAATCTTGTTGCACTAAAATGCATTTTTAAAACCTATATCTTATTGATCTGAAGTGCCTTCAGAAATCTCAAAATGCTGCAATTTAGATCAAGTTTAAGAAAAAAATTCTCTGATTCCTACATACTGCTCAAAACACAGGAATTTAGGGTAAAGGTCTGCCAAGGAATGTGTCTTCTCAATCTTCTACACAGTTAATAGAGGATGTCTCACACTGAAGTAAAAGCTTCAGTACAGACTGCATGAATATTTTGTGAGAAGAACCAGAAACTCAAAAAGAGAAATAAGTTATTGAGCATGAAAAATTAACATTCATTTACTGATTAGGGGTTACAGTCCCAAAAATGTGCAATTCAATTGAACAGAACATGTGTTTTTGTGAATAAAATAGGCATAGTTTACAGTCTGTAATTAGGAATGATGAACAATTACAGATCTAGAACAGAAAAGGTGACCTTAAAAAATGCAAATCCTGATCACACTTCTTTTCCCCCAATTTGAAACATTTGCAAATAGAGAACATGATTAGAGCATGATTATAGGTTTCTGATACAAAATTAAATTTCTAGATGAACAAAGGGGAAAATTCTGGAATTTCCTGCAGCATTTGTAAAAGGCAACGGGTAACTGACTGTATAATATCCCACTGGCCATCAAGATACTATTTTGCAAGAATATCAATCACTTAATCACTTTTTTTACATGTGTGGCAACATACACCCTTTCTCACATCTAGCCTTTATAAGAATTGTGTATCTTGGAAAGATATACAATATTTCTTTCATCCATCGATCTAAATCAGCAAGGTCCTTATGAAATTTTGGGTGTGTTAACTTTACATGAGACAGGTCTGTGTCTGTCAGAGATAGCTGAGAGGCAGTCCCTGTCTCCTGTTTCCCTCTGACTGTCTAGCTGGCAGTCAAAATTTGCAAGGGCTTCCAAGACTTCCCTCCTCATGTATATTTTCTCTCCACTATTGTGGAAAAAATGTAAGGATTTTCTTCCTTTTTTTTTTTAATAGGTTTTACAATTTATCTGTTTTCATGGTATTCTAGACATTATGTTAAAAAAATAGTTGCCTGTGAGAGAGCTGTATCTTATTTTCATCAGGTGTTCCTCAGATGAGTTTTGCCTGATGAAAGCTCTGTAGTTTAGCTTGCCCTTTGTTATGCATTCATGTTGTGCTTCTGTTGAGATTTCCTCCCCATGCTGCTGTTTCTCATGTTGCTCACCATCCTCTCTTGCCTCCTGGTGCTTCTCATATTACTCTTTACCCCCATCTTCACACGTCAGATACCCAAGCAGGGCTTGCTCAGGGTTTCTGCTGTGCCTCAAGCTACTGAGTTCTGACCTATTAACAATGTTCCAAGTAAAATACCTTGTAGAACATTTGAGCTAACCATCAAAAGTGGTTTAGAAGCTTATATAGTCTACAAAACTTGACAGGCTGCATTTTTTGTGAGAATTTTTGGAACATGTTATGCCCACATGTCCTGCAAGACACAGATCCCAGCACCTTTACTAGGCACAGCCTAATAATGCTCAGCTCCTTTGCAGAACTAGACCTTTTCTGAGAGATTTTCTGGCTCTAACCAGTTGGCCTGGCTGTTTGAGATACATAACACTCTGGGATTCAAAAATTTGCAATGAAAATACACTGAGAATTCATTAGGAAAAGACAAATGAATTTGACATTTGTGTCCAATGAAAAGATGTGGCAGTAGCATATCTAAAGAACAAAGGAGATCCTTAATGAACTACAAACTGAGAGCAGATGACATATTGCCTGACACACTTAAAGCTGTATTTCATGCACAAATTAAAGGCAGCAGATTAAATACAGGACTGCAATTTATTGGAATTTCAATATTTGTGTGAGGTGCATGATAAATGAGATAATATATCTCTATGATACAAAGAGGGAAGGCTTGAGGACCTTGTGGCTGTATAACAAAAAATAGGATTAAGGAAAAGGATATTTAAAGATGAGAGGCCAAATATGACAGGGAAAATTAGAGGCAACACTGAAAAAAATCCCTATTTTTAAGAGCAGAGCTTTGAAAAAGCCTATTCTGATGATAGTAAAAATTTAAAGACTTCATAAAGACAAGACAAAAGGGGAGGTACGGGGGACCATGACAATGTACAGGCAATACACAGATCAAACAGTATCGAACGGATTCAGATTTAAATCTAAAATGTGATGTCACTCCAAGGAAAGCTTTTAAGAAAGCTTTTAAGGCAGGGAAGATGAAGTGGCAAGGCAGGAATTGAACATGCCCTTCCAAGAAATTTGTTGACAATAAGTATCCAGAAGACCTTACAGAGCCAGTAGGATTAATTTGTGGAGAAAGACTGAATTTTCTAACCTCATGAAGCCTAAATGACAGCACAGTGGGAGGCTGAGGGTAGACATTTCTACATATTTAACAGAGTGTAAATGCCACAGGGTAGATCCTGTGCAACCCAACATGAACTTTGAACTGATGGAAGTGTGAAGAAGTTTTATTAATGGCAAATATTTTTGACTGACCTAACATTTTCACAGGAAAAGAATAAAGCAATTTTCACTTATTCTAATGCTTTATTTTTCTTGACAACCCTGTTGCTATTACAGAGGAACATGAAATTCTTGCAGTTTCTGTGTTATATGCAAATTTTACAAGCTAACATGCCTCAAGCAGGCCACAGGGGTGAGCATTTTTCTATACAGCTTTACTCAGTCCTGATCTCATGGCACATTTCAGAGGAAAAGCATAGCCTGTAGTGGATCTTTAGAGGTGAAGCATTTTTAGAAGCATTTGCTGCTGGGAGAGTGAATAGAAAAACTGTAACTGTTGGAAGGACCAGACTCTACACTAAATCAGCTGCAGAAAGCAGACTAGGAAGGCAGCTTGGAAAAAATGTGAATAGTCTAAATAAAATAAACCAGCTAAGAAGATGTGTTTTGACCTTTCCCTATTCCTTCTTTTGTTTTTAGTGTTCAATCTCCTTTTCTGCATTGTCTATTTCCCAGTTTTTCTTTTTTAATTTTCTTTTATTTTTCTTATTTTCTCCCTTCTCTTGACTTTTTTATGATCTTGTTCTCCATGTCTCTTTAATAGATCTTCGATATTGTTACCCACCTAACTCATTAGCCATCTTTCTACATGCCCTGTGCTCTTACAATTTCTCCTCTTGGAGAAATAGTCTTTTATGAACAAGACATTACAAACTTGTTCTTTTCTTTTTAATAAGTAATATTCAAGGGACTGTACCAAAGTGGTCACTAAATATTTCCAGTTTACAAATTGGCAAACAGAAGCACAAGGAGACTTGGTCTACAGCAATTAAAACTTGTGTCTTCCAAGTAAAATTTATATGCTTTTAAGTATTAACTGTCTCTTCTTTATTCTAACCTTTATTCTGTGTTTCAAGTTCCTCTACCTTTTTAGTAGCTCTACCTCATCAGCAGCTCTTCTTTATTCTGCATATTTTCTTTCTGCTTAAAGGTTTTTTCCCTTTCAGCCACCAGAAATATTTTGTCACACATGTACACACATACAAATATATATATATATAAGTATTTATATGTGATACTGCTATATTCCCACACGTAGCTGAACAGCCAGAGAACTGTGATAAAAAGAAGGTATGCAGTAAAGCATCAGTTACATGGGATAATGATGACTGAGACACACTGGAAATCACCAGATATAAATATCTGAAGACTTAAACTATTTTTGTTCATTATTTTATACAGTGTTCATCACTACCTCAAGAACTGAGCATTTAGCAATACCATGACACAAGTAATAGGTAGCTGTTCCATCTTCTTTTTATGAACCCATTTGGTCCTCGGATATGATTTTTTCCCTAGTTTTCATTTAACCAATTATTTTCATCCTATGTGCCACAACATTGGTGTCTTGATTGGAATTTAATATGTCCTACATCTGATGCCTCCTCTTTACTTTCTAATTAGCAGGAAAAAAAAATCTCATTATACTGAAAAAAAGCCATTTTCCATTTGACCTAATTTTTATGGGTTTTTTCCTACTAGAATTTTTTCCCTGAAATACTAGGTCTCAGCTTTCTATCAGGATTTGAAACACTTTCTTTATAAACCTTCTGAATTCTAGCTGTTCTCACAAAGAAATTGTGTCATTTAGTGCCTCACTGCACATGTCAGTGACATATCAGTGTCACATATCTTCAAGGGTTGGGATCAGGGAAGTCTGTTAAATATTAATGATTATCCATTCAAATGGGAATAGCTTAAGACAATAACATGATCACTTTGCAAGTGAGGTTAGATTTGTCCAACTTTGATCCCAGTGACTGAAACCCACAAAGTTTAAAATGCCTCTCAAAAGTAGACAGGTGTTTTAGCCTAGACTTGCAAAAGCAGAGTCCCTGAGATATGGGAAACTTGTACAGAAGGAAAGTACATACAAGCAAGAACAGTTAGTGCATTCCTTCGTGACTGGAGTCCTTTTAATAAAGCATCAAAAAAAGCTGTGACAATAGGCAATGGTTTTGAACTGAAAGAGGGTAAATTTATGTTAGACATAGAGAAGAAATTCTTTACAATGAAGAGGATGAGACCCTGGATTAGGTTGCCCAGAGAAGTCATTCCTTTAAATGTTCAAGGCCAGATGGAATGGGGCTCTGAGCAACCTGTTCAACTGAAAGATGTTCCTGCCCATGGAAGGGGGGTTGGACCAGATGATTTTTAATCCTAGAATCCCAGAATGGTTTGGGTTGCAAGAAAATTTAAAAGATCATCTAGCTCTAACTCCTCTGATCCCGTGCCTCGCCACCCTCATTGTAAAGAATTTCTTCCTAATATCTAATTTAAGCTCATTATCTTTCAGTTTAAATCCACTCCACCTTGTCACATCACTTTCTCCATCTCTCTTGTAAGTTCCCTTCAGGTACTGGATCCACAATCAGACCACCCCATAACCTTCTATTTTCCAGGATTTACAATCCCAACTCTCTCAGCCTTTCATATGAGAGGTGCTTTATCCCTGTGACTATCTTGGTGGCCTCCTATGGACTGGCTCCAACAGGTCCATGTCCTTCCTGTGCTGGGCATCCCAGAGCTGGATGAAGTGTTCCAGGTGGGATCCCACAAGAGCACAGTGTTGTCTTGGACCACCTCCTTGTGGCTGCTGTCTTGGGTCACCTCCTTGTCCCATGTCCCTGAGCATACCTTCTGGGAGGATTTGATACATGATTTTACCAGGCATAAAGGTGAGGTTGACAAGTTAGTAGTTCCTCCTTTTTACTCTTTTTGAAGATGGCAACATTTCTCTTTTTCCAGTCACCTGGGACTTCACCTCACTGCCGTGACTTTTCGATTATCACGGAGAGTAGCTTGGCAACTCCATCAACCAATTCTCTCAAGACTTTGGGATGCATCTCATGGGTTCCCACAGACATGTTTGTTCAGATTGTTCAGGTGGTCACAAACCTGATCTTTACTTATGGTGTGGGGAACTTTGCTCCCCCAGTCCCCGTCCTGCTGTCCATCCAGTTAACAGGTGTGGGAAGAGAGTTTACCAATGAAGACTGAGGCAGAATTCTCATCCGTGGTTACCAGTTTGCTAGCGTCCATTACCAGGAGATAAACCTTCTCTGACCTTCCTTTTCCGCTTAACATATCTGTAGAAGTCCTTCCTGTTATTCTTTGTGTCCTTTGCCAGGATTTGCTCCAGCTTTGCCTTGGCCTTCCTCACCCCATCCTTACACAACCAAACTTTTCTTCTATACTCCCCCCAGGCCACCTATTCTAGCTTTAACTGCCTGTGCATTTGCTCCTTTCTCTTTGCTCTGACCAGCAGGTCCCTACTCAGCCTTGCCCATCTCTTGCCTTCCTTGCCTGATTTCTTGTTCCTTTGGGTTGCCAGCTCTTATACTCTATAGAAGACTTCCTTAAAGATCTGCCAGCTCTGTTCTGATTCCTTGTCCCCAAAGTAGGTCTCCCAGGGAATCCCATTGATCATCTCCTTGAAGAGCTTAAAGCTTACTTCCCTGTAGTTCAGGGGTCTAATTTTGCTCCTTACTTGACCCATATCTCCCATAATCCCCAACTCCATCAGTGTACGATCTTTGAAGGTCCAGTCGTGACAATCATTCCCTAGAAGCTGCACTCCAGAAGAATTTTTGAGTCTGCACAGAGAAAAATATCCACAAAAACTATCCACAGGCACAATTTAAAGAACATTTATGTTCTCTGCTAAATAACAATGAAACTAAACATCTTTTAAAGGTAAACATGGACCTACAGGGTTAGTTAAGAAAACTAGATCATGAGTATGGCTCATTGTAAGTAGTTGCTTATTCCCTTTTAATAGGGAGCTGTTTAATTCTTCTTGGATATGCAGGTTTGAAGGGTTGATTATATTATAAATTACCATGTTCACCACCACTTATTTCCATTTGAAATTTCACAAATAGTGTATGCATTTCAGTGTTGGAAAATTTAACTTTAAACTCACAGAATTTATGTCTATTGCCAGAATAAGTGTTCTATACCTTTATAGTTTTACAGTATCTTGGTTAATAATCAAGTCAACATGTCCTAAGATGATATATGGCTTAAGATCATTCTTCTTTAAATAGATATATTTAAGTCAGTGAAGAAAAAGTTTATTTAGCAACAATTTTCACTTCATGAGGTCTACCTTAAAATGTTTTAATCATTAAATATCTTTATTTTCATGGCTTTGGCCACTCAGTCATTTCCTGTGTACCACAGCTGCCTTCCTGTCAAATCACTGTGTTAAAATACCTAAGATTTTATACCAAAAGTTGATGCATCAGAAAGCACAACCTGAAACCCACGTGCTATTGCTGCCTTTTAAAAGAGCATTTCTAACAATGGCTATGCTTTCTCATGCAAGAATTTATGGCTTCACAGGGAATCTCCTACCCACTCAAGTCATGTAAGAAATCCCATTGCAAACTGAAATGATACCTGCTTTTTGCTGTGCCTGGTTGACTTCATCTGTCACTCACCAGTAAAATCAGCTACTTCTTAATCTCTAAAAAGACTTTCACACTATTGTTTCAGCCAGATCCTAGACTATGAGAACCACAAATGAACGGAAATTCTTATGTCAGATACATTGTTACGAAGTATTATGTTTGCAACAGGACCTACATGTGCTCAGACTTTCAAGGCACAATAAAAAGCTTAGGTATAAACAGATACTGTTAGTAAAATCCCACAGTTATCTAAAAGCTATATGCAATAATTTTTAGCTTAAGAACTATTGCACTATGGCTGAATAGCAAAAGATCTGAAAAAAAAGCTTTCATATTGACTTTTTCTCATATCTATTCTATATTTGCATAGAGAATTAGAAATGAAAGGATTTTATAACACAATTTATCCTAATGTTTAATATTTTTTTTTAGTTTTTAATGGATAAATAATTGAAAGCCTATTGTTTTAAATATATTCCATATTACCTGCTGTTGGAGACAATACTTAGGAATCAACAGCACCAATTTCCTGACAGTAAACGTTCTAATGAAAAATAGCTTATTACAATCAATGCAGTGAATCTACATTCATTTCTATTCCAGGAAAATGCAAATAGATATTAAAATAGAAACTAATTTGATCCTTTCTCCTGGGTATTTTTCTATAGTAATGAATCAGACTGTAGCATACCAAGTGTTGTAGAGTATCACACTTCTGCATATACAGTTTAATCCCACAGCCAGAAAATACCCAAACTAAAGCTGAATATAGTCTCAGTTCTGTTTTGATGTATGGAAGCATTACAATAATACTTATTTTGGTACCATTTGTTTTATCATGTTTGTAATGTGGGTGTCTCTCAATATTATCTTTAATTTAAATTGTTCTTTGAGACACCACACATCATGGCTTTTAGGCTGCTCTAGACACCTAGGTGATCTCCAGAGCCTTCAGAGCTGGGCAGCACGAATTCCCCCACTTGAGGTTACAAGATAAGGCTCTGTGGGACTTCCTGTGAAAGGATGGAAAAGCATTCCCCTTTCGGTGAGGAATCTGGACAAGTCTATGGCCATATAGGAGCAAGTCAGTCCAGTAAAGCATTTTCCCAGGTGTTTGTGGCTTGAGGTTTACATGAGAAGGATGTCTGAAGGTTCCAAGGCCTGCAACACCCCTGCAAGGATCCTACATCCTCATTCACAGCTCTCCCACTTTTTTGTGCTAGCACAAGCAATTATGAAGCTGTGCTATGATCAAGGAGTGAATCTTATTAGAAATAGATACGGCCAGAAAAAATTAGATCTGGTCGGGGAAAAAAAGTTAGTTTTAACCCTAATCAAGTTGCTGATTTTTTCGGACACTAATGTCAGAATCCTCAAAGATATGGACACATGATCTGGTGGAAAGATAAAGCTGGTGGACTCTCCAGATCACAATGCCCAGGCTACAATGCCCTGACAAGTTCCCAGAACTACATATTTATAATGTAGTCATAGGAGAATCAACACTATCTCACTAATCCAATATCTTATCTACCTATTAGAAAGAAAAAGGTAATCTTGATCTTGCTAATCACCCCAACCACACTAGGACACTGTAAGAAGCCAATGGAAGTTGTTACCACTTAAATCAGCTAATAAGTTCTCTTGCTATTTAGGGTCTTTTTAAAATACTGAACTTATCCGTAAATGCAAAATCCTCACAGTAAGATTCAAAAACTTCATCTTGCCACCCAAGCCACAACTTTACACGAATGTGGGCATTTTACAAAACTTTGTAATATAACACCTGTTCCACACTACCCATCCCTGGAAGCATTGGACAGGTTCGATGGGGCCTTGAGCATCCTGATCTAGTCACAACCATACTCACAGTGAGGGGGTTGGAACAAGATGATCTTTAAGATCTTTTCCAACCAAAACCATTCTATGCTTCTATGTACATTTGGTAGATTGTTGTTCAGCACTGTGGGATCATTAGCCTCACTTCTTACTCCCTCACTCAAAGGTAGTGCTCTGCTCTATGGAATGCTTTTCCTCTAAATGGACCGCAGTTCTACAGTAACCCTGTACTCTTGCTATTTGACTGTTGCTAGACTGCTGAAGTGCAAAGGAACCTGTCTAAATGAATCTAAACTGTAGGTTCTGGGTAGGAAACCCGGCTTACAGCCCTTCCCTGCCTGCTCCAATGACTCTCCTCCAGCTCCATTAGACCTCTCTGCAATCCCAGTTCTCTACACCTTCCAGCCATGAAATCTAGCCACAGTTGTGAGTAGATATTAATTTTTTATCTTGCCTATCCATTTCTTTGTTGCACAGATATTCAAACACTTATTCAAAGCACTCTTCAATCTTCCTGATTTGTAAGTCAAATATGAAAACTTTTTACCCCCCTCTGGTTCCAAACTTGACAGTTTACTCATACCTTTAAAATCAGCTAAAGCTAAGCAAGTTTTAAAAAGGCTACAGTAGTTTTCTCCATCAAATTAGTGGGGAAAAAATGAAAAAAATGTATTAGTCAGTGTCAGAACTTCTTATTGAATCTGCCACCCTGTTGATATAAAATGAGCTTTACTGCAAGGGGTTAGCTTAAAAACCTAACAAGAACTGTATGATTTCTAGAATACCAATTTAACACATGCAGCTCTAATGCATTAAGCATGACAGAGACCATACACAAAGGGTGGTAATTGAATTACAATTGAGTTATAAGGCAATAAATGGGAGGTCAAATGTTGTTCTCTCAAACTACACCAACACTGTTCACTGCAGCGGCATTAAAGAAGTATGGACTGAAAGAGAATGGCTTAAAATGTGTCTAAAATAAACTTCTTACATTTTACTAGAGATTAATCTCTTCTTCTATTTTAAATGCAGAAGGCATTCTTAGATAATCTAGCTTGACATTCTGATTAATAAAGGCCACTGAATGATCCTCTGGCTGCTGTCTTCCATACTATAAGTCACAGAGTTGAGCCCTGAAATAATTTCTAAATATACCCAAGGGACAGAGTCTAAAATTAGTCTCATCATCCACCCAGTAAGACATTCCCCACTATGACTTGGAGTGATAAATTTCATTTTTTTCAAAACTAGTGTTTTGAACTCTAAAAATCTCCAAACCCAAACAATAAAGAGTATAAAGGAGACTATAAAATATGACCAAAGGCTACACACCCTCATGGCAGCAGGCATGCTTGTTGTGAAGGTTTCTGGCGACCTTCAGGTTAAGTGCCATGTTTTTTAAATACAGAACATCTACCCTCTCATGTTTTCTCCAGAGGAAAAAGGAGGAGATCCCTGAACATCTGGCCTCCAACAAAGGGAGTAATTCTTTGACCAGATAATCAAAGCTGGTTGCTCTTGGATGAAAGTAAGAAACTGTCTATAAAAAGGGACAAGAAAAATCTGAGGTCCAAAATCAGTAGAGGGATTTGGGAATGCTAAAAGCATGAAGAGCATTTAAAGAGATCAAAGAAATCTTCAAAGCCTGGCTAGGACATCAAACTTTCCGACTGCTTATCCATATGAGACCCCCACAATTTAGAGGTTTGCTCACAGGGGCGCTAAATTAAAAAGATTAGAACCAGACAAGCAGTTCAAACTCCTATATGAGTCCTTTTGCTTTGGCAAGTGACCAGCCTAAAAGCAGGCTTAATTGGGGAATCCTACTCAGAGGCAGAAGACAGGCAGAGCACAGATTTGGGTTAAAGTACCCCTGATGTTTCACCAAAAGTACAAGGTGAATCTGGATCTCCTCACAGACTCACACACAGAGCTGACAGCAATCCAAATGCCAGTAAAGTGTTTTGAGGCCCAGTCTGGCACCAGCAGTGTAAAGCAAACAGAACAGTCTCTTGTATCTTCTGACTGCTGCTGGTGCACAGTGGCAACCAAAAGGAATTGGCAGCTTGTATTAAAGGCAGACCAAAAAAGGGCAGATTTCAGTGTCTTCCACAACAATAAACTGAGAACAGGAACTCAATGTTAATATTATTGACAATACCACCCACTGCAAATCATAACATCCACAAGTGGGTAGGACACTTGACAGCTGCTGATGAAATTATCCACCACTACCAAATCACTAGCACATGGACCTTGGAACACAGGCAGGCAACCTCCCTGTTTTGTCAAAAAAGCTTTCTGTGGTTAGCCAAATTAAAAATACAAGGAATCAAATAATAAAAAAGGCACATTTAATGAATATATTCAAAAAGCAACATAAAATTATTTATGGCTCTGAAAGTAGCAGAATCCAAAGGAAGGCATCATTCTAATAGTTCCCAAAAAATCCAATACACTCTTAGGCACCAAGACTTGAACATATGTAAATGGACAAGGGACTCAAGTCAGCTCAAAAGCAACCAATACATCAGAATACTTTTGGGAAAAGAGTCTTGACTTTTTGATAAGTAAAATAACAGTAGATTTTAAACTGCAGTATATGGCAATGAAGCCTTTTATTATTTCAAGTAACAAGATCATTAAAGAAAAAAATAAAAGCAGAGGAAAAATAAACCTCAGAAAACCCCAAACCCTGCAGGTGCCACCATCAAAAAAGTACCACAATATTCTAGCCCAGCTGAGAGGGGAATTGCTGGCCATCTTGCAGATCAGTGAAATTCAATGAGGCCACCTGAGATGCTCCATGTTTCCTCTGAAATTCAACAAATTCCTTCAATACAACAGGTATCGGAAGAAAAAAATGTAGGAAAGGAAACAGCAACTAGGGTCATGGCAAACTAAGTGGCAAAAATGTTCAGTCTTTTGTGAAAACTAAGAAACATGTATCTTCATTGGCATCTGCCAATATGCAGCAAAAAGCAGAGCTCCCTGTCCCAGCTGATGATGCCTTAATTTAAATAAGCAAAACCAGGGTAAGAAAGAAATGTATTTTGTAATTCAGAACATAGTTTTCAATTTTCAATGGTAACAAATACAAAAAGAAGCTAAAGGAAGAGTTTAGAGTGAATTAGTAGCTTTTATGCTGAAATACTATGGCTGAATTCATCATATCAACAACATAAGGGTTTCAAGTATGACTAATGTGATTATGAATCTAGATTCAGTAAAATTACAGTAATAATAATAGAAAACTCCCTTACCTTTGAATAGAATCCAAAATTGCTATTTTCCTCAAAGACTTCCAAAACAACATCTCCACTAATGAGAATGTGATACAATCTTTTATTGCTGAACAAAAGGCATTTCTTGGAATATGGCTATGAGTTGTCTCCAGATAACCTAAGGATCTCTATGTCCTCCAAACTATAAATCCTGGTATCTTCTTACCAGGATGGGATAGTTAGCATACTTATTTCCACAGCTGACCATTAAGATGAAGAATGTTTCTTCTTGTCATAAATTATTAAGATACAGCCAGAAATATCAAAGCTAGTGTCAGCATATCAGATAAATTTAGGATGCGGAGCATAAATAAGGTAGGCAAAGCTGTCACATGCCATCAAATGTGTGTCTTCAGACATAGGCCAAAATCTGCTCCACGCTTGGACCTGTATGAGGTCCAAACTCAGCAATATCCCACAGGCACATCCTGAGGCAGGGAACATCTTAGAGAATAGGCTGCTGCAAAGAAAATAACATAAAATCCTACAAGATCCTGCAGTAGGATCACTGAAAATCCAGGTTATACACATACAGTTTCAATACTGTCAAGGTATCCCAGTGTTTCTATTTGCTTTTATTTACCCAAACTAACTATTAGTGTCTAGAAATACCATCCATTTGTCTGTACCTCATCAGCTTGTCTATGAGGATGATAAAAGTCTAGCTGAAGTCAAGATAAAAGATATCCCCTACTCTTCCCTCATCCATTACCAACTTATCAGGTTGGTTAATCATGACTTGCCCTTCATAAATCCATGCTCACTACTTCCAGTCACTTCCCCCTTTTTCATATATTTGAAATGGTTTCCAGCTTCCATCAGCTCCATCAGCTTCCCAGAGGTCAAGGGAGGCTGACTATGTTGTAGGCCCCAAATCCTCCTTATTGCCTGTCATTTACATTCTGAGTCCCCAGAAGCCTCCCCCAGTCACCATGTCCTGAGATTATCAGTTCTTTCTTTTCCTAGCAGTCCTTGATCCTCAAAGATGGCCCCACGGTTATATACCCACAAATATCTGGTCTCAACAGCAGTTGAGCAGCCAGTTGTTAGATTTCTAGATTTCCTGAAGCCCTTGCCCCTCAGTAACAAGATCAAGGAGAGACTTCCTGTGCCCCCATGCCCTTGAAAATCACCCCAGAGCCCTGTAGTCATGATTTATACACTCCAGACCTCTTCTGGCAGAGAGTGGTGTCAGAGTCCCAAGACCAGACAAGCCTCTGAAGTCTCTCCACATCCTGGATTTGAGTTCCAAGCAAGCAGCAAGCTCTCTAGAGAGCAGATCAAGCCAGACAGCCTGGGCCTCCATCTTGCATAGCAGGATGGAGCTCCATCATTCACAGCTCTCCGTTGCCACCTTCTCCTGATCCCATCCAGCTCTCAGCCCCTCATCTGCAGCCAGGGCACTGAATCTGCTCAGGAGATACAGATCCACAGGCAGCCAGGAATTGTCCTCCACTGTCAGCAGTCACAGGCTCCCACGCGTACAAACTCCTGCAGCCTTTAGCTGGGTGCTGGGTGCTGGCAGCTGTGGCCAAGTCCTGGCTCTTACACCGGCCACTCCCCAGGACCACTGCAGGGATCCTCCAACAGGGGAGGGATCCTCCAACCCCTCTTCAGAAGGCAGCTCGAGCAAGAGCCCCAAACCCACCATGGGGAGGGACAGCTGGCAGAGCTCCTTAGAGCTCACCAAGCTTTTTCTAGAAGTTGAAGTCTCTGGATGGAGTCAGTAGAGAGTATTTCATAGCATCACCAGAGGTCCTTCAGCAATCCTAGGAGTTCTGAAAGAACATAACACCTTTTTTCTTGGCCACAGATTTAATTTCCCTTAAAACTTCCTCCAGGAAAATAAACTTCCAATGACAGTAAAAAACTTGCCACAAAGACTAAATACAACGTGTGTAACTTTGTACTGCAAGTGCAAAGTTGAATTCCAGTATCTTGTTTCTCTCCTTGGTGTTTTGCAGCCTTTGGACTCACTAAAACATTCATCAAAGGCAAAGCAAAATGCTGGAATATTTTAGAAGTAGACTATTTTTTAAAAATCATTTAAAGACAAAAGTGCAAACAATTATGCATGTTTAAGTTCACACACAGAGGTGACCTCAAAGACAATGGGACTCATGTGTGAAATCAAGAATCAGCCAAGAGTTTGTGGTGCTGGGGATCCAGTCTAATGTCGGGAGAAGTGCTCTGTCAAAATAAAATCAATTTCAGTGTAAATTACAGTTTTATGGTGAAACAGAAAAATCCATTCTGAAGCTAACAGGTTAATTTTTAGCTGAAGTCTTTCCTAAAACAGTTACAAATGCAAATATTATTTTTTTGCACCATATGTAAAAGACAGAAGGCTGCAGTTAATAAATAGCATTTCTCATTCTATTTTCCAAGCCTCCCAGGGGAAGAATTTGGCATCTTCAAAGGGGGTAAAATCCATGCAAGGCAAAAAATGAAAAGAAAGCAGTATTTTTCATTTTATGCTTCCCCATTTTTGCCTAACATTTAGCAAAAAACAGAACAATCTATTAAATACAGGCAACTAAATACATGGTCTCTGAATATGCAGTTTCTGGTTTGAGTTTTGCTAAAATACTCATGGAAATTATCCACCAAATAATAAAAAAAATTGTCACAAACACATATATTGTTGAACATATATATTTTCTTCCCAAAATATGGGACTTTTAATTAAAATATTGATATTGAAAAGGCAATAATTTCAGGAAAACATAGTCATAATTCAGAATCTTTCTACATATTTATGAATTTTAGTTATGGAAAGGTATGATACAGTAATGACAAAGGATTTTATTTGAAATGGTTTTTATGATATTATCTCTTTGAAAGGCTTTTGGTGAGGCACCCAATCTTCTTCATCCTCTTATTACATTAAGAGGACAGATTTGAATGACTGAAGAAAAAAATCCAGCTCCTTCTGCAGATTCCCCAACAACCTTAGTACCACTGTGTCCTTGCTCTGAGGGCATCTTTTTACAGCCTGAATGTCTTTTCAATATAGATTTTTACTTTGGTTTACTACAGGAGACAAACTTACACTGTCATATCTAATACCACCTTTTGTCTCTTAACAACGAATTTGAACTCACAGATCAAGCTTAAGAAATTGGCACCATGGTAGAGGTGCCAAAACTATGAGTGTCATGAAAAGAGACATGGAAGTAGAAAAGACAAGAATAGTGTCTCAGTAATGTACTGAAAAACAGAGACATTATTGTAGCAACACAGTTAAAAATGTATATTTGTATTAATTGACATCTAAGAGACTCTGTACGAAGACATTGGACCCCAAGTAAATTAGATGATTTAAAATGATCATATGTAGACCCAACACACCACAGCAGTTCAAGTCAGATGCTTTAAGTACCGCCACAGAGTGTCATGGAAAATCTCATTCATCCTCTTCTACAGAGATGTTCTTCCAGCCACCCTCCCCACTGCACTGTGTGAACAGTCTGACCAAGGCACATGTTTGGTGTGGGGTCCAAAGGTGACAAGGGCAGGGCTTAGCAGGGCACCACTCCTCTCTGCTGTACAAGAACCGTGCCTAGGGCACTCAGGGGCTGGGCTCAGGGATTGCATTTCTTCCACCAGCTCCCTTTTGACAAAGTGATGATGCTCAGAGACAGTAACACAGCCATAAATTAAAAAAAAAAATTATGGTCACCATATACTGGTGCTATTTTGTGGTCTTCTGATGGGGCAAAGGATATCCAAGCAGTGCAACAGGTAGTTTTAGTGTTTTCTCTTGCTGAGGTGCAGACAGGCATAAAAATTAACATTCCATAAAACCCTCATTGAACTTGGATACTTCACATCTTCCAATCACTACAAGTATCATTCTGTTTGCAGTTTTAGTATATTACACATGTAATGCAAACTTTCCAAACTCCATGTGAATATAGTTTTCTGTCAAGAAATTTTTGCTGTTCAAGGGTGGCAGTAGTACAATTCAATCATCCCAGGCTCAGGTATTTTTTACACAGGAAAATCTAATATGGAAACAACAACAAAAAAATTGTTTCATATACAGAAACAATCATAATTCAGTCTAGCCTTGAGCAGAAAGTACATAGAAAAACTGTCTTTAACAGTTTGCTTACTATCATCTGGAATTAAAATGTTGTAATTAAAAATATATGAAGAGCACATAATTTTTCAATATTATTGGCAATTTTCTGGGACTTGTTAAGGCTGGTTCACATATAAATCTTAAATGCTAAATCTCACATTCCTGAAACAGATAAGAAATTTCTTCTTATCTTGAGGATTCAGGTGAACTGATCATCCCTTGAGTCGGATGACTTTTTAAGAATAAGGAACAGACTGGCTTACTTTGGAGGCACTGGCATTTTGAGCTAGTTTGACTTGGAGAGGGGAAGCACAAGGTGAAAGAGTTGCTCTATCCCTTTATAGCTGGCTTTCAGACCCAAGGACTGAGAGCATAATTTTTTCACATGAAGTAAAACTTGAAAGTAAGGAAGGTAAACTGAGCCCTGACAGTTGATAGCTTTTCTTTTTCATTCACACTGAAGAAAGAGCACCTAGAATTTCACAGCTTATGAACTGATAAATCCTTTTCCTTAAGTCTGAAAGGATAATTCTCCAATGTTTGTGCTATTACCTCATGAAGATAAAACAGTTCTTTCATAGGTTCCATTTTAATAAGAAATTTTAACAGATTTTTAATTATAATATCAGGAGAGTTTTTATGAACTTGTTCAGAATGGTTTAAGTGTTGACTACTGCTTTTTTTGATTTCTTTCCAATTAACTGAAAGATTTGACAGGTAGCATAAACTGACACATGGAAAAATGTTATGTACACCCAATGGTCTGCAGATAAAGAGAAAATACACTTGAGTATTTATGTTTGCAACCACTGAAACTACTGAGAACCAAGCAGGTGAGAAATATGGCACAAAAGATCCAGAAATAGCAATGAGGAATGGATAACTATATTCTCTTTATTTATTGATTTAATAGACACAATATAAGTAAACAAGGATTGGATAAATGAGTAGCAAGTGGAAATATGACTTACAGATAAATATATTAATGAAAACTGATTTGAAAAATCAAATCAAGGTGCAGCAAGCGGACAACACTAAAAGGTTCAAAAGCAAACAAAAGACAAGAGTATCTGAACAGAGAGCAAACAACAAATTAAAGAGGAAGAAGCATCCTGGGAAACTGCATCTAGATTAGAGTATGTAATTATAGGATTTGCAGCTTGATAAAGCAATTGATTATAGCAGTGGATTAATTTTAAGTCGTGAGTGAATACCAGGATCTGAAAAAGAGCCAGTTACTTTCTTCTGCTCAGAAGTTGTAAGTTAGAGTTCACCCACTTGATGATCAGGGTAAAACTAGAAACACCCTTGAGATATGTGTTTTTCACATAAGAGCATACCTAAATATATCAAACAATGAAGAAAATCTTTATTATTGCAATAATTTTCAGACCAAATAAACAGACAATTAAAACACCTTAAATTTAAAATTTTGAAGATAACTTTAGCAGCCAAATGCCTAATATTATTTTCAAAAGAATACTGAAAATTTGATAATGTCACAAGCCAAAAGTTAAGAAGCTCTGAAGAAAAGAAAGCTGAAATGCTAAGCCAACTTTATTCATGGTGTTTAATTATATATATTTTTATAATAAATACAAAATATGCTCAGTGAATCATGTATTCATATAAGCACAATCATAACTGCATCCAAAAACTGATTTCTTCACCACCTGTTTCATTTAACACAACTGTGTTCTGTCCTTTTCTTGCATGTTTACACATAAAGATTGGCATCTGTGGACTGATCACATAGTACTTCCTGAAGATCCAGTTTTCCCTCAACAAGACCATCTGTGAGGCCCAGCCCAGTGGGATTTATTGTTCAGAGTGAGTCAAGACAGCTGCATACATAATTACCTTTATTACAGAAGAAAAATTTTAATTCTTTTGATCAAAGCTGCAAATACAGATAGCTCAAAGTAACTTGACTTAAATGATACAAACCTTTTCATCATCTGTTATAGAAATCTGAGAACTTCACCAGCTCACTCAGGTTAAATTCCTAAACATACTTCACAAGATTTAAGACACTAAATTGTTTTCAAATGCTTATTATTTCTTCACTTCAAATGGCAAGACTCTGTGCTTTATGTGATCTGGTCAACCTCCCCAGTGATGCTCACCATATGCTCCTATCTCTTGATTTTTCAAAACACCTTCAATTGTTCATAGCTCCACAACCAAAAAATATGAACATGAAGAAGAAAGGGAAACTGCCACATTATATCAAACTATGCAAACAACTTTTATTAGTTTATGGAGGATCACCATGAGTCCTGTGTGCACTTCTGGGCATTGCAATATAAAAAAGCTATTAAGCTATTAGAGAGTGTCCAAAGAAGAGTTATGAAGATGGTGAAGGGCCTTGAGGGGAAGCCTTAAGAGGAGCAGCTGAGATCACTTGGTCTGTTCAGCCTGGAGGAGACTGAGGAGAGGCATCACTGCAGTTACAACTTCATCATGAGGAGAAGAGGAGGGGCAGACATCAATTTCATAACTCTTCATTCCCTTAAGTCCCAGTGATGGGACTTAAGGGAATGGCATCAAGCTGAGTCAGGGAAAGTTTAGCTTGGGCATCAGGAAAAGGTTTGAAAAACCAGAAGGTGGTTAAGCACTGGAACAGACAACCCAGAGAAATGGTCACAGCACTTGTGTGTTCAAGAAGTGTTTGGACAACACTCTCAGGCACATACTGTGATTCTTGGGGAATCCTGTGCAGGGCCAGGATTTCGACTCAATGATCCTAATGGTGTATTCCAACTCAGCATATTCTATGAAACCTCCCTCACACAGCTCACAAAGGAGCTTTCCTGGAGTGGTTGACTGCTAGACCTGCTGTTTATGAACAGAGAAGAGTAGTGGGAGAGGTGGAGGTGGGAGGCTGTCTCAAGCATAGCCACCACAAAATGACAATTTTCAGTTCTCAGTGGAGTAAGGAAGGGGATCAACAAAACCTCTACCTTTGAATTTCAGAGGGTTGGAAACGAGGGGACCACGCTCAGCCAGCATGGGTGTAGGAAATGCAGGTCCTGCTTCACCAACTGATCTCCTTTTATACGAGGTAAACTGCCTAGAGGATGAGGGAAGCTGTGGATGTGTCTACCTGGACTTCAGTAAAGCCTTCAGTACTGCTTCCCACACCATTTTCCTGGTGAAGCTGGCAGCCCATGAATGGGACAGGTGCACTCTTCAATGGGTAACAAAGCGTCTGGGTGTCCAGGCCCAGAGAGTGGTGGGGAATGTGGTGGTGTAGAACTGGTGCTACATCCAGTTGGTGGCTGGTCACTAGTGGGGTTCCCCAAGGCTCAGTATTGGGGCCAGAACTGTTTAATATCATTGTCAATGATTTTGATAAGGGGATCCAGAGTACCCTCAGTCAGTTTGCAGACACACCAAGCTGGGTGAAAATATCAATCTATTGGAGAGTAGATCCACCCTCCCTTGCAGAGGGATCTGGACAGGCAGGATTGATGTACCAAGGCCAGTTACATGGGATTCAACAAGGCATAGTGCCAAGCCCTGCCCTTGGGTCACAACAACCCCATGCAGTGCTACAGGCTTTGGGAAGACCAGCTGGAAAGCGGCTCAGCTAAAAAGGACCTGGGGGTGCTGGTTGACATTGAGCATGAACATGAGCCAGTGTGTGCCCAGGTGGCCAAGAAGGCCAGTGGCATCCTGGCCTGCATCAGAAACAGTGTGGTCAGCAGGACCAGGGCAGTGACTGTCCCCCTGTACTTGGCACCAGTGCAGCCACACCTAAAATACCAGTTTTGGTCCCTTCACTACAAAAAAAAACCTTTTTTTTTTTTGTTGCGGACAGTTCCTGCTTCTCATACATTTGACTCTTACATATTTATTGAGTCAAATTAAATCTGATCACTTTTGCTATGTAAAAATTTAAAAACTTAGTAAGGATGCATTCAACTATGTAGAGTGACACATCTTGGCTAGGAAACAAAAGTGAAAAAATAGACTTCAGGTTATAAAACTTTGTTAAGCATTTTAAGAGGGTTTTCTTGTCTGGTTTATCTGCAGTAACCAGAAGAGGGAAAAAAATGTCAAAAAATGGCAATGGTAAACAATATTCATCTCATTCACTTGTGAAAAAAGTGGGTAAAATTTAGTTTGTGTTTAATCAAAACATATATCTCTAAAGCTTTTTAACTAAAATTCTCTTCATTCTGCAAAAATTATTTAGATATAAACCTTCAAAATTTCATTTGACATGGATGAAGTGCCTTGCTTCATATGTAGAACAATCTAGGTAGTTATGTAAATTTTGCTTGTTTGAATTTCCTTAGCAATGAAAAAATCTCTCCAGTTTTAATCACACTTTTTTTTAAATTATGACATAGGAAAAAAAAAAAAGAAGGACTTTGTCCCCATTTCTTTTTACTGACTTCAGTTTACACAGATGTACTGTATGAAAAATTGTGCCAGATAGCATGACCCAATGTGCTTTGATGAGATGCAAATATATTCAAATATATGCATTATGCAAATAATTCCTATACTTCAGGAAGTCTAGACATATTCCTACAGGATCACTAACTACTGGAAACAATATTTGAGCAAATATGCAAATGTGATTCGTTCTGCAAAATACACTCTGGAACACATACAATGTCTAGAGTTCAAGCCATATTATTCTAAAAATTCTCTTATGATCTACATAAGATGTACATGGTATCCAACTGAAGAAGAAATACAGAATGAGGAAAGTAAGAAACACTTGTAGTATAATAGAAATGCCATTTCTGAGAGATGAACTTTACTTGATCATTATATTTAATAAAAATAATCCTATTACAAGCTACAGAACATTAAACTTAGCTAATCTCTTAGAATTTGCTTTATTCACTTACCTAAATTATAACAAAAGAAGAAAGCTAGTTCAGAGAAACCTACACACCAATATGTAGTCAGACCTTCTCTTGACAATAAAAATAAGTAAGAATCAGAACCTCTTTTCCACTGTTTAAAGATGCATAAAAATCTTTGTCCCTTTTTAATGAAAAATTCAAGTAATGCTGTTAATGGTGAAGTAGAAAACATAAGAAAATAGCTTTTTCAATCAATAGTTCTAATTCTATTTCATATCATTCTATTAGGAATTTTACGCTCCTTAAAATTTTATAGCTTCCTTTAGAAGAGTCTTGATTTGCAAAGGAGGAACTGCTTTAAGACCAGAAATAGACATCTGAATATGAGAGAAATAAAACTGTCTGGTTTCCTTGAGGTTTGGCAGAAAATGCACAGACAGAAACTGTGTACATATTTACATATTTACTCTGCATACACAATGACCATGATTACAGTCAACCAATCATTAATTTATCAAACTGATCATTGGTACAGGAGTTCCTTAGCAAAATATCATTAAGTTATAAAAGCAAATTCGCATACATTTTTGCATGCACGCTTGTGTGCCTGACCTTTTAAATATCAGGCCTATTTTTACTGTGATTTATATATCATGTAGATGATCATTAGGTACTGGGGTAGAATCTTAATGACTGAAGCTTACCCAAGACTAGTTTAAGTACATTTAGCGCTCATCTGGCAGGATTTGGCACACACACAGGTGAATGTTTTTGCTGATCTGGGACAAAGGGACTCAAAAGGCTACAAAAGTGCACATGAACCATACACAGTCAAATAACCAGCAGGCCAGAGTATAAAAGTAAGTTTGAAACATTCCAAAACATACACCTGACTTGCTTTGTCTACCTGGGTGTGAAAATTAATACATTGACATCTGGCAGTGCTGCTCAGGGCCAGGTCAAATACAATTTTGATTTTAGCTCTGGTTCCCTACAAAGGTGTGCAAACCTTCAGAAATCATTGTTCCAGGGGTTGTACAACCTTGCCAAGGAAGCAGCAGCACAGAAACTGGGCAGAGTCTGTGGAAGTCAGTCACCTGTCTCGTAGAAATATAAAGGTGACTTCAGCAGCAGCAGCAGCAGCAGCAGTGGCAAGAGATTAGGGAGGCCGATCAGTCTTTACAAGAGGTCCATAGCACAGAACAGCTCAATCATAAGAATGCCTGTGCCAGCAAAATAGCTGCTCTTTAGAACACAAACAGCACTGCTGAGGGACAGCCAGTTTCTCTACCTTTCCCAATAACCTAACCATGATGTTGGTACAAATCACTTACAAGAGTTTTGGAGGGTTAAGCAGGTAAGGAAAATAAAAATTTCAGACACCAAATATGAAGCTAGCAGCATGGACTGAGTTTAGGATGGGCAGGAATCTTAAACCTACAGAGAATGGGGAGGAAAGCGACTGGCTTTGGAAACCACTATTAAATACCCCAGATGAAATTCCACAGATCTTTCAAGAAAAATATATTTCCCTTCCACCTTGGAGGAAGAAACATAATCCAAATAGAGTTATCAGAATATCCTCAAGTTCTTATATAGTAAGGCTACACAAAGCAGGATATTGAAATGCAACACTATATCAAGAGCTGAGCAGGACATCACCACTACCTGTTCACAAGCTCTAAAAGGGATGCATTAAAGACTCTACTATTATAAGTTGAAAGATTTAATTCTGCATCTTTCCTCCCATCCTATTCCCATTTACTCCTCCTTCTTAGGGCAGTCAAAGTAAATTTAAGATTTGTTAGCACAGCTAACCAATTAGCAATTACATAGATAATTTATATCTAATTTGCCCCTAACATTATCATTGGTACTGGTAATTTCATAATGAAACATACTGCTGGTCAGTTTCCATCTCTGAGGTAAAGCAAGATAAAAGTAAGTTAACTTGAATGGCTATTTTTATTTCAGAGTATGAAAATATGAAGTTTACACTCCACCATCAGCAGTCAAATATGAAGTTTACACTCCACAATCAGCAGCCAAATATTCTGCAGACAGAAAAGTAGGCTCTTCTGTGACATCTGAACTGCTAAAACTAGTCAGACCATTTATTCCAGCACATTACCTCTTTAGTGAAAACTAGTTTTTCTTTTACCAATACATCTGCAAAACAGTATAAAAAATTTCAAGTAGTCAAAAAGAAGTCTAGTGAATTTTCTTATTTCTATTTAGCCAATGGATCAACAATCTCTGGAAAAAAATCTCATAATTAAAACCACAAGTGACAAATGTTTAGCTTTCTTGAAAAAACTTCCTATTTTAGGAAGTACTGTTACTCATTTATGCTGTATTGTTTGTTGACAGGTAATCAATAAATCCCAGAATAATATTTAATGCCTAATATTCCCAGAACAACAGCATACAGGTTCATTTGTGACATTTGAATAACTGTATTTTGTGCTACACATTAGAGAGGGGAAAAGTGGGCTTCACGGAATAGCTACCAATAATCTTGTACAACAACACAACAACATATACCACTAAACCTCAAATATCAACATGGATTATGACACAGGGCTTAAAAACCCATGTAGCTTCTGCAGAAGTAATACAATATTATCTCTCTGTACACCTCAAGAGACCCTCCAAAATCAAAGGACTGCTACACTGCCAGTCCCATGTGCAATAATATTATCAAGTCTCCCCAGCCCCTAAAATATAGGCCTAAAAATCATGAGATTTAAAGATAAGAATCAACACTATCCCTTATCTTCCCTTGAAAGAGCTTACAATTCTTCATTTTCCACAATAGCAAAGGTTATTTATTTTCTAGAGAAGCTTGACTTCTCAGAATATAATCTGATTTCATAGCCAGAGCTCTAGGAGAAACACTGAATATTGCTATGTGATATTGTGAAAGCATGTAACACAAAATGAGGTACATAGCTGATTTTTTACCCATTGCCCACCTACCACAAATCATCAGAGATGTAAGCAGATGGGCTCTTTCGAGGAAAAACACGGCATCTTCCCATGAACAGATAACACCCCTGCGTAATTTCATCATGATATATGGCTCAACTATACACACCTCTACTGGAAGCACTCCTGTGGCAGCACAGCTATTGGGAAATACTCTGGTATGCACTTAGCATGCAGCAGTAGCAGGTATAGCAGATATTAACTTAGAGTGTTCTGTCCCCCAGAGGGCAGGAAGGTCAATGCCCCACCTGCAGTGCTAGCCCCTTCCCTCATGGAATTAGTGCTGCAAGCTCAATGTGGACATTACTAGGAGGGAAAGACAGGGAGCAAAAGCAGTACTGTTCTGCCTTTTCCAGGATCTGTGCATTTCCACACTTCATGGCCAGGAGAAATACAGTTCAGAGTTTTCCATCTGCACTGTCACCTGGGATGATGCAGGTGGAGGAATGGGGAGCAGGATGGAGAAGAACAGGACAGAGGGAAGGAAAAGGAGGAGAATGGAGGAAGAGAGTTCTGTTGGGAAAGAGATCTCAGGAAAATACACCCAGTCATTACTCCTCTTTGACTGTCTCAAATTGGAGGCGGAGTAGAAATTCTTACACAGATCTGCTGCCTGCTTTTTTGTACACCTTGATTTTGCAAAGTGTATTTGCAATATACAAATTGCAAATATGATATTTACATGTAAAAGACAGGGCTTTTACATAAATTATTTTAGACACAAATATTGTAAAATAGTGAACAAAATTTGTAGCAATTACTGCTTAAAGTACAGATTATTTTCAAATTATATATTTGACCAGTCTTTAAATAAAAAGCCTCTAAATAAATGTTAGTGTTCAAATTTTGTCACTAACTTCCAACCAACCATTTTAGAAAATCAGGGTTAATTTCCCTTACCTATGTTGATCAAGCATGTGCTTTCCACAAGCTACCTCATCCAGACATATTTTTGAACTACTAAACCAAGGGGATCTGTAAATTCCCAATTCAAGGAATAATATGGCCAGTTTAACAAGTGACCAGTTCAGCTAGCAATATGCAACAGGGCTCAGTTAGATAAATTAGATGCCATTTAGTCAGTGGCCTTATTTATTTTTTACATGGCTTGTTAATAATTAATCAAGTGTGCATCCTCTAGCTAAACTGATAAGAATGCATATGCATTTCCATTGTATTCACTCATTTTAGCATATTACAGCTCCACCATAAAATCTGGCCTTTGGCAGAAACCTGGTGTTCAAAGACTCAAAAGATGTATATAATACAGTTTTTAAATGGGGAAACTAATAACCTTTAAAAAAATTAAAAGCATATTTAACCCATTTTACACATTTGTGTGTGCAGATCCCAAAACACAAGCATACTAAAATGACAGCACTAAAGCCTTTTCCTAAAATTGCAACACAATAAATGAAACTCTTCTGCTTACTGAAATTTAGTACAGAAAATTGTTAGGATATCTATAATGTTAATGTGCAACCACAGTTGCAAACAACTGTCTACATTTTGATACTAACCTCAGCAGTGTAACATAAAACACAGGAAAAAAATCACTAAGGAATTTATTGACATTGTCCTTACTCACAGCACTGAAAACAGTCGCCATAGAAGTCTTTATTTAATTTATTAGATTATATATATATATATATATATATTTATTTATTTATAATCCCATTCGATTTCACTGGTATTCAGAGAAGAAGAATAAGCAACAGATATCTGTTTCATTTTCATATGACTTTAAAAATTCTCTCTGAAACGGCCTCTCTGCTTTCTGTTATTTGTCAAGTGCAGACAAAATCACAAGACACAGCAAAGGTGTTTATTCACCTGTGCATGGCACCTCTGCTTTAAATCTCTGAATTTATCCCTTACTCCTCATAGGTGCTGATGTTGACCTAGCGTTTTGTGGGAAAGGCCTGGGATACTTCATATAGATCTTAAATAGGTCCCAACACAGGTATGTCTCACTTGCTTTGATCTCTGCTGGTAATCAACACAGATCGATTCAGACTTAAATGTGAGACAACAGCAACCTGAGAAAATAAGGGATTACTGAGGTAACTGCAAACAAGAAGCTGGAAAGCAGCACTATGGAAAAGCACCTGGGATCCTCGTCAATGGCAAGTTAGACACGAGTCAGCCCTGGCAGCCAGGAGGGAGGGACATCACGCACAGTGTCACCAACCACGCAAGGGGAGGATTGTCCCACTCTGCTCTGCACTGGGGGGGCCTCACCTTGAATAGTGTGCACAGTTTTGGGTGCTGCAATATAAGAAAGACACTAAGCTATTAGAGAGCATCCAGAGGAAGGCCACAAATGTGGTGAAGGGCCTTGAGGGGAAGCTGAGTGAGGAGTGACTGAGGTCATTTGGGCTGTTCAGCCTGGAGAAGATTGAGAGGAGACACCACTACAGTCTTCAACATCCTCACAAGAGAAAGTGGAGGGGCAGGTACTGATCTCTTCACTCTCATGACCAGTGACAAGACTCGAGGCAACACCTTGAATTTGTGTCAGGGGGTGTTAAGGTTGGATTTCAGAAAAGGATTTTTCACCTGGAGGGTGGTTGGGCACTGGAACAGGCAACTCAGGGAAATGGTCACAGCACCAAGTCTGGCAGAATTCAAGAAATGTTTGGACAATGCTCTCAGGTGTCACTCTTGATGGGTCCTGTGCAGGGACAGGAGTTGGATTCAATGATCCTGATGATGTATTCCAACTCAGCATGTTCTTTGATTCTATTCTATGATTTTACAGCACTAGTTACAGACATTCATATCCAACTAGCATTATTTTTCTTATACCTAGTTTCTTCTTCTGATCCCTCAATTCCCTAGTTAGAGGCCAATTAAGCTAAAGATCTGCCATCAAGTGCAATGTTTCTCATCCTGCTCTATCTGATTATACCGAAGAAACAATTCCTGCAGGCTGGATACTCCCCACAGGCAACAGTGAGACTGCCAACCATACCCTGAGGGCTAGGTTGATTACATATGCCCTTTACTCACTTTTTAAAAGCACAGAGATTCAGATCATACACTGGGGTTTTTTCCCCAGGCTAATCTTCCATGTAAAAAGCTTCTGACATAGCTTATTTATTGTTCCATTAAGCTCAGGCCCATTTACAGACTGCACTCAAGAGAGCTCCTTCCTTCTCTGCCTCACTAGCAGAGCCCAACCACAGGCAAGGAACCTCCAGCATCCTCCTTCCACTGCTGCCAGCAATAGTCTGCTCCCTGCAGAGGGAGCTTCCTGGACTCCAAACACAATGCTCAGGTTGCCATTGACCTGTCTTTGCTCCAAAGCCTGCCCTAAGGTTAATGCTTTCAGCCTGCCACTCACCTTCATACACTTGAAATGCTCTGGTTCCCTTTCCTCTCCTGGCTTGTCAGGCAGACAGCAGCCCTGTGCCAGCCCAGAGACCCCAGTATCTGCTGGACCACCTGCATGCAGCACAGAATAGGCTCCCTTGTACAGCTCCAGAATGGAGAAGGGGACCCACCTGTGCTTCCTCAGCAGCTCCCAGACCATCTTATCCTACTTTTCAAAGAGTCATACAGAGAGCAGGTTAAAAACCCCAACACGAGGTTCCACGGCACCTCCCCTCAATTCATTAGCAACTAGAAACACATTTCCACACAACTATGTTTAAATGCAGCTGGCAACCTGAAATGAGCTCTTTTGAAATAAGCTTTTGAGAAAGACATCATCAATTGTTCTATTAAAATGTAAATATATTGTCTCCATTATACACCTTTCCTCCATTAATTTTGTAATTTGATCATGGCTTGTTTTTTTTTTGTTTTGTTTCTTTCCTAAAAAAAACTATGCTAGTACTGGCTCAGCTATCCTCTAATTATCTATATAAATTACAGTGTCCTTAAAGATATCAGCACCTATTTTGATAGTGTATTAGGGACTGAATTGACCATCCACTGAAAACAGCACAGAAAGTTGTATGTAGTAATAATGTACCTTACACTTAAAAAGCTGACAGTGAGTTAGCCTGAGTTGATACAAATTATTTTCCACACCTCTGAAAGCCTTAGTAAGTGTAATAAACATTTTTTCTTGCACAACAGTCCCCAAAACTCTTAAAATCAATAAGCCTCTCCAACCCTCACAATATTGTGAGAAGTTTTACAACCAGTATTAGTGATGCCTAGTTACAGTGGTGATATACTAAAACTGCTTTTTATAAAAACAACAACCCAAGAGAAAAAACTCTTCAGCAACATCACAAAAATCTGTTTGTGATTAAATTTTGATAGGTTTAAACTTCATAAGTAGATATAAAACACTGAAACATTACAAATGTACTGGCAGTTTTATTTTTAAAAGATCTTTTGCATTGTATTATTGAAAAATAATAAAAATACTTAGTCTGAATTACATTCAACGGTTCTCAGCATGAAACTGCAAAGGTTTCTCTATGTAAAGGACAGGAAAAATACAAGGTTTATGACAGAGTTTTCACTTCTCATCCTTTGCCGTCCCTTGAAAGAACCACAGAAACAGAAAAGCAGAAAAATGTTCAGCTGTACTTTCCATGTCACACTTCCTTTTTAGAGGTGTAATACAAAACTGTCTACTGGAGATCTTATTTGGAATAACTGATTAGAGCTTTGTTCATTGCTAGTTATCAGTACATCCTTCCACAGGACTTTGCCTTGTAACACACCAGACTTCACAGTCAGAAGGGAACAACAGAAGGTTTTCTCCGTGGTTTAGTAAATCCTTGAGTTTTAATCTAATATAAAATTTTGAGCTAACAGAGTACTTCTTGACACGGCTCTTATAAAAGCTTATGAAGCAAATATGCAAACTCAAAGCCTGTCTTGCATTATCATGAGTTAGAAATGCCTTCATTTCTAAGGATAATGTCAATATTTGTAGACCTGCAATTAAGAGTCATAAAGTTTCAACTCCTTTCTTCAATTGGTGCTTTTAATTAGATCAATAATTTATTATCAGCTGAAAACCAAACAAAACTTACTAATAGTATATAAACAACATTCTGCCTTTATACTGCCAAATTTAAACGAGATGACAATTAGGATATCCTGATTTTCTCTAAGCATCCTATTCTAGGACAGAATTGACTCTAGACCAGAGAGGCCAGATTAACAATTTTGAAGAAAATATCTGCAGCAGAATTCATTAGCATCAAAATAAAAAAAAACCTGTATTACTGAAACAGAAACACATTCAGACCCAGTGCAAGCTACAAGGCACCCACAGTAGAGAGCTTAAAGGAGGACAGAAGACAAAGCCTAGGCCAAAGAAAAGAAACACAGAAAACAATAGAAAATTATATACCTTAAATCCAGGAAGATACAGATACATACAGCTAGAAGCAAACATTAGGACATTTAGATGAGAACAAGAAATAAAGGAAAAAGCAAAGGTGAATTGGATTCTACAGGAAGAAGTAATGAATCAGAAGATATGGTAGCATTACTGCATAAAGTAATAACATAGTATGTCAAGTACACTCTGTTTCTTTGATTACCTAATCATAGCAAGATTATTACAATGTTTGAAATAATGCTGCACAAACCAGGCAGAACAGTAGTAGGACTCAAGGTTAAGACCCAGGAATTACAGATAGATTCTCCTTTTACTCTTGAGATAGTAGTAAAGTAGATGAAGTAATGAAGTATATGCTAGACAAAAAACTACAAAACAAAAAAAAAAAAAAACAGAAAAAGAAAAACAACTCAAAAAAAAAAAAACAAAACAAAACCCAAGACAAAACCCCAAGCAGAAAGCAGAATCCAGATATTTTAACAAAGACAGGAAGCAAAATGCATAAATTTAATTTTTTAAACCTGTATTTTTCTAAAGTACGTGTTTTACAATCAGTACGTGAACTGGTGAGCTCACTCCATCTTTTCTTTGGAGCTTTAATAAAAGTTACCAAACTAAATCTAATCTTAAGAATATTTGAAAAAGTATGTGTATATATATATATATGATTCAGTACCATATAAAGAATTCTTGCATTATTCTGATCATCTGGGCAGGATTTAAGAAAAAAGGAGTGCCAGCATGTATTTTTGAAGAAGGAAAAGGCTGAAGGGGCTGGACAGGGGCTGAACAAAAAGAACAGAGACAGAGGAACAATTTACTGCAATAACCACCTGGTCTAAGAGCAAGAGTAACTGGAGGGAAAAGTTGCTGAGTACATAAACAGCTAGAGGATGCCTGTGAGTGTGGTGTGAGAGTGAGTAGATTGCTGGGGTGTGAGACCCAAGTGCTGGCAGAGAGGCAGGTGGCCCTTCTGACTGCTGAAGCTTAGAGTGGTGGACATAGGCCTGGGGCAAATGCAGCCCTTGTTTCCTAAGCTGGAATGGCCCATCCTCAGCTTAAACCTAGTACTGTGGAAGTTTCCTGTGTTTGTAGAAGTCATAATATTAACACATTTTCATTTATATTAAAGACATCCTATAATTAAGCAGCAGTTCGGATGGTGTGCGGGATGGTGTATGGTGTATCATTAATGCAAGAAGGAATTTCTCCAGAACATTTGGTATCCCAAGCCCCTCACTTCATGCTGCCATTGCTTTCCCTCTGTACTTTCAGTCCTCTACATTCAAGTTCTCCTTACGTCTGCTTCTGTTTTTCTCATGTTTTCTGGAGATGAAAATTACCTCAAAAGCAAGGCAATGTGTCACCATTGCATGAAAACACACAAATACCAGACTCTGGATAAAAACTTACTAATTTCCTCAAACCTAGTGGAAATAAACAGAAATTATCTCTCCTCTTACTTCTCCACAGAATCAGAGTATCATTTAGGCTGAAAAAACCCCTCAAAATCATCGAGTCCAACCTTTCATAAACCTAACAGTCATAACTGAACATTTCAGCTCTTGCTATCAAAAAATAGCTCATGCTAATATTTACACACTACTAGTTTACATGTACTAGACTCCTACATATAAAAAGGAAAAAAAAGAAAGAAAAAGGAAAAAGTATAAAGGAAGATGACTGCTTTTACTGCTTTTCACAGTGCTTGTAAGTGCAAAACTGATATGCTTACAAAAATACATCTGGCAAAAAAAATTAAACAACGCATTAAGTGAAATTTTATCAAGAAAATATACTGATAGAAAATTATAAAAACATAGTGTTACATTTTCAAAATAGGGTTCATTTAGGAAATATTATCTCAGTGGAGGAAAACCATTATCAGCAGGCTATATCACAAAAGTACTCAGGCCACTCAAAAGCCTAACCATACCAGAAAATTATATGAATTACAGACAAAAGTCCCATTAGTCCATCCTAAAAGCACCCAGGGATTACAGCAATACTTGTGGGTGCTTTAGAATGAAAGTAGGAGAAAGAGATGTTGCCTGTCAAAATAGAGTTTTTCCCTGATGTTTCCCACTATAATTTCAAATGTCTTAAAGGATGGAGTTTTTAAATTTTTTACGAAAGCTCTTCCACAATTGTACAGATCTCCATGTCAGGTAGTTGTCTTGTTATTGATCTAAACTGTCTCTTCACTAAATTATATCCCATTACATCAAGCCACATTCCTTTCAGCACATTTTACATACAGTAAGTACAGAGACAATCTTATCCTAACAAATGCAAATAATTTAACCCCATTTTTGCTGCCTCTCGGTACTTACATAATTCCTGTTTCTCTTGGCGCCTTTATTCACTATTCAGACAAACTATACAGAATCATAAAATCAGAATCATCAATGTTGGTAAAGACTTTCAAGATCATCGAGTCCAGCTGTCAACGCAGCTCCACCAAAATGACCCCTAAACCAAATCCCCAAGTGTCACACCTCAATGCCTCTTGAACACTTCCAGAAATGGTGACTCTGCCACCTCTCTGGAGAAGTGAGGTGACATGTTGTTGGCATGTCTAACCACTCTTTCACTGGATTTTTTTTTCTAATATCTAATCTGAACCTTTCACAAACTTAAAATAAACTTCCTCTCATTCTTTCACTTTGAGACATGGCAGAAGAGACCAAGTCCCACCTCACTACAACCTTTTTAAGTAGTTGTAAAGACTACTACTTCCCTAAGCCCCTTCCAGACTAAACAACTTCAGTTAACTCATCTGTTCCTCACAGGACATATTTCCTAGATCTTTCACCAGTTTAGTCTCCCTTCTCTGGAGATGCTCCAGCCCCTCAAGGTCCTGTTTGAAATGAGTGGCCCAAAACTAAACCCAGCACTTGAAATCAGCATCACCAGTGCTAAGCACAGAAGGACAATAACTTTCTTAATCCTGCTGGCCACACTATTCTTGATACAGGCCAAGATGCCATTGGCCTTGTTGGTCACCTGGGCAGACTGTTGGTTCATGTTCAGCTGCTTTCAACCAGGACCCCCAATCCCATTCTGCTGAGCAGCCCTCAAGCCTCTCCTCTCCCAGCCAGCAGCACTGCACAGGGTTGTTCTGATCGAGGGGCAGGACGCTTCACCTTACTGAACCTTGTGACAGTGGTCACTGGGGTTTTCAGGTGAGGTGAGAGACGAGAATGTTGACTCCATGTTCAGAAGGCTTGATTTATTATTTTATGATATATACATATATTATAACTATACTAAAAAGAAAAAGAAGGAAAGGTTTCCAGAAGCTAAGCTAAGCTAAGAATAGAATAGAAAGAATGATAACAAAGGAGCTGGCTCCGACAGAGAGCGAGAGCCAGCTCTGCTGTGACTGGTCACTGAACCAAAACATCCACACCAGACCAATCACGGATCCACCTGTCGCATTCCACAGCGGCAGATAATTACTGTTTACCTTTTGTCTCTGAGGCCTTAGCTCCTCAGAAGGGAAAAATCCTAAAGAAAAGATTTTTCATAAAGAGATGTCTGTGACAGAACCTCATGCAGCTGTCTTCAGCATATGCAGGTTTTGCTTTTCTCTTTCAGTTCTGTCTGCCGACCCTCTCAATAATATCTGTGGGTGATAAGGAACTGCACATGTATATTCCAGCCATCTTCTCACCAGCATGTTATAGAATATCCCAGCTTTGTGATCTGGTACCTTCTGTAAGTGATGGTACCACTACTTACGGGGTGGGAACATCTTTTCAGTCATTATAGATATTGATTTGATGATAATGTGGAGTATGTAAATAAATATAAGTAAATGAGAAAGCAATTGAGTCTCTACTGTGTGTTTGCTTGGTGTTCAGGAAAAAAAAAACCCTGTATGTATATGTCGTGGGTTTACGGGAAGCAGGTTTTCTGGGAATGGAGTGGCCAGAGGCCAATAGGTGTTCAGATTTTAAATTGACACCAGGATTGGCCACTGAGGGTGGATGCGCCTCTGAGAACACAGGGGTTAGAAGCAGAGCCCTCGCTTGGGCTCCCTCTTTGATTTCCGGCCAGCAAAGAGGCAAGGCCTCCCCTGCCCGGCTTTGAGCTGGGCGGGGAAGGGGAAAACCTGCAGCCTGGCAGAGGTAGGCCTGACCCCTCAGGATGGAAGGGTGGTGGGGGGCACCAGGAGGCGTTGGGCAGCCCCCCCCAGGAGAGACAGAGGGAGAGAGGCCCCGGAGGATTTGGGCAGCCCCCCCCCACCCCCCAGCCAGAAGTCGAGAGAGAGAGAAAGCCAGTACGGGCCTGTGGCCTTGAAGTGATATCGGCCTGTGAAGAAGGAGGGGGAAGGGGGGAGTGCAGCAGGGGAAGGAGCCTGGCCGAGTGCAGGAGTTTGTTAACCCCCTTCCTGGACAATGACGACCTCACAGAGCATTTGGACCTTTCCCGGAGGGGAGATGGAGTGGATGATAAAGAGGAAATGGGCAAGTGAATGACAGTCGGAGCAGTGAGTGAGGCTGGGAGAGTAAAGAAGAGGCCGGAGAGAGATGATGGAGTAGCTGGTTGCTGGACTCTTTTTGGTACAGCCATGGACAGAACCATGCTTCCTCGCGACACAGAGGCTGCATGCAGGGGGGAGGCGATGGCTCAGAACTGAGAGGGTTCAGTTTTGGAGACCCCCCGGCCCCAGGGGGTAGACAAGTATGGGGGGGACAAGAGGTCCTGAGAGTGATGAGGAAACTGTGCTTTTTTCGGAACTGGTCAAAGCACCCTTAAAAGGATAACCCTTGAAGCAGCTCTGTTCCTTGTCCAGTGGTGAGAGCGCTGGGCATGCAAGGAAGAGGTCACCATGGCCCCAAGAAGGACTCCTCTCCTCTTGATGGACTGGAATTGAGTATTTACAGGGTGATGGGTGGAGACTTGAAAATTGGAAGATGTATTGGAAATGTGGTGGGGGGAGGAGGAAATGCTTTTTTTGTGGAGTGTTCATTTTCCAGGTGTGTGTGTGCGTGTGTGTGTGTGTGTTTTTTTTTTCCTTTTGTAGTTTAGTTAATAAACTTTTTTTTCTAAGGTAGAGGCCTGCTTTGCTTATTTCCTGGTCATATCTCACAGCGAACACCAGGGAAGTATATTTTCATGGGGCACTGGCATTGTGCCAGTGTCAAACCATGACAGTATATATAATAATATTCTTTGGCTCCTTCTCCTTGCTTTTCTTGTATTAAGTTAAATACCACCTAAGCTCAGGATCCTGACACATTTGCAAGATTATCACGACCCCAAAAGTAATTTTGAAGCATACAGCAGAAAACACAAGGCTGTCACACCCCAGAGCACCTATGGGTGTCTTAGGGACAGTCACTAAGTCAGACACCAAATCTGAGAATGGTCACTGCAGTGTGTGGCTGCTCAGAAGTGTAAGCATCATTAAAGGAGACACAGCCTCATGGACAGAGGCAGTCATTCCCTCCATCCCAAATGACAAACCTCTCCATGGATTACCAGTGGAACCTGAATGCGAACAGGACCCTAACCAAGGACTAGAAACACCCTCTATGTGACTGACTCTCCCCAAGGATACAAATAAAACAACTTAGTCCTTACTCCTCCAATGAAGCAGGTATAACTCTCCACTTGCACAGAATTACTTTCATCCATTGAAAATTGGATTTTTGCGCTTCCTGCCTAGTCAACCAGATAAAAATGAAAAAAAAAAGATTAGACTTCAGAAGAACAAGCCCAAAGCAATATTCCAAGCATGAAATAGCAGAAATTCTCTGTACCTTAGAGGAATAAAGTTTTCCTGACAATTGGGAATCAGGGAACCCTACTCCTGCAGTTTGTTTCACTTAACTTGGCTAGCCACTTTGAAATCTTCCTCTACAATCTCTCAATCACACTCATACTACAGTAGCTGTCGTTCCCCCTCTAAATCAGCCCCTCCAAAGGGTCATCAATTGCTAGATTTTTCTCTAGATATGAAGCTCGAAAACTCTTCAGCCACCATATAGTGAATAATGGCATATACTGCACATGCTATGTGGCAACTTCAGGGTCTTAAAATTGTTAGGTGCTGTAGCTACAAGTTCTATGCAAATAAAAAGTTTAAAGAATGTAAAAAGAAAAGGAAAAAAATATGGCTCCTTTTATTTCAAAAGTGAAAAAACCACCAAAAACTGAACAATTTTTATGCAGTTATACAGTTAAACATCATCTGTAACAAAAAGCTTCAGAGAGGGAATTTCATTGATGCCAATGATGGAGTATAAATACAAACCTTTCCACATTGTTGCACTGTCTTCCTCACCACAAAATAATATTCTGGTTTAAATTTTTTATTTTTTGGTTGATGAAGGAAACAACTTTGGGGTTGTATTGGGCTTGAAAATATTTCATGCAACAACCCCAGTTTTCCTAGGAGTGTGTTTTTACCAAGATTCTTACATATAAATAAGTCTCCCCCTAAACCAAGTATGATTTGTACATTTGGTAAATGCCAAAGAAAAGGTCTTGGCTCACTGCAATTTACCATGCTGGATTATTAGGTACAGAAGAAGTCTTGTTTACTGTTTGTTCAGTTATTGAATATGCAAGAAATAAAAATAACAATAAATAAAACAATTATCTAATCAAAATACAAAAATAAAGGTATATAAAATAGAAAAATATTTATTTAATCTCAAATATCTTAATCAACCAGCTGCTGCTGCAGTTGCAGTGGCATATGAAGCTTTTCATAAAGCTAAATGTTTTTTTTGGAAAACAACCCATTCCTTACAAAGGGCTGGCTAAAGCCATACACAAACATGGCATGGGGTTTCAGGAGCATATTGGGTTTGCAGAATAAATGAACTTCATAAAAATGCCTCCTTTTTCCCCTTTCCTTTCCCTTTCCCTTTGCCTTTTTCACATTAACTTAAGTTTTGGCAGTCCTGCTTGAATAGGCGCTGAAGGTAAAGGTGTGTGTGTTGGAACAAGAATGAGCCCCTGAGCTTCAGGAAGTTAAGAATGGTAAGAATGGTTTATGAAAACATGAGGAGGTTGGATAAAAAATATAGTAAAAGAAAGGTTTTTGGGGGGTAAGGTGGAGAGGGGTGTTTTTTTGGAGGGGAGGAAGTTTTTAATTGGAAAATAAAGGATATTTGTTACATAAACAACAGGCATGGGAAAATTAGAAAGAGATCACCATATAAGCAACTTATTTGCATTAGTCTTGGGCAATTTTAATTTTTCTAGTGATTTTATGAGAGGGCAAAAAGGTCAAGATTTAGTGCTGTAGAAAAATGATAGCAATAGATCAGAAAACATTAGAATGAGTACTGTATTAATTATTGCTCCAGATTAAGAAAAGGTTGAATCAAGATGAAATGTATGATAGTGGGGTTTATGAGATGAGTTTTAAATTAAGGAGTACAGGGGAAAATTAGAAAGAGATCTGCCTTAAAAGCTGTGAGTAGAGGAAGGTATGACAGTAAAGAATATGACAGTAGAAGAATGATTACCGGGGAAAATTTGAAAGTGTGATAAGGAGAAGGAAACTATTAATGTGGATGAGAACAGTAAATATGCAATCAACATAGATAATGAAGGGAATGAGCTGGCCTAGCCTGCACAATTGAAAAGAGGTAGATTTGCTAGTTCCTAAAGGAAGTAAGTGAACTGCTGAAAGAGGAAAGCAACAAAATGGAGGTGTTCAAATTACTGATACAGATCTCAAGGCAGCTAGTGCAAGCATAATAAAAATATTAGGGTAATCCTGTCAGGGATAAAAAGCATTGTGTAAAGGTGCCATTGATGAAAGACATATTTTTCCTATGAAAGAGAGAAATATTACACTGTAAAATAGAGTTGTAGTTTATTGACATGACAGTACATCAGAAGGCATAACATCCAGTTGGCAGCCAGTCACCAGTGATGTCCCCCTGGGATCAGTGTTGGGATCAGTCCTGTTTAACATCTCTATTGATGATCTGGATGGGGGCATGGAGCCTGCCATTAGCAAATTTGCAGATGACACCAAGTGGGATGGGAGTGTTGATCTGCAGGAGGGAAGGAGGGCTCTGCAGAGGGTCCCAGACAGGCTGGAAAGATGGGCTGAATCCAAAAATATGAGATTCAACAAGACCAAGTGCCAAGTCCTGCACTTGGCCACAACAACCCCCTGCAGCACTACGGTCTGGGGACAGAGTGGCTGGACAGTGGCCAGGCAGAAAGGGACCTGGGGGTGCTGACTGACAGATGGCTGAACCTGAGCCACCGTGTGCCTACATGGCCAAGAAGGCCAAGGGCATCCTGGCCTGTATCAGCAACAGTGTGGCCAGCAGGAGCAGGGAGGTCATTCTTCTCCTGCACTCGGCACTGGTGAGGCCACACCTTGAGTGTGTGCCCAGTTCTGGGCATCTCAACTTAGGAAGGATGTTGAGCTGCTGGAGTGAGTCCAGAGAAAGGCAACAAGTGAAGGGTCTGGAACAGAAATCTTATGAGGGGCAGCAGAGGGAGCTGGGGATGTTTAGCCTGGAGAAGAGAAGGCTTCTGGTAGAACTTACTACAGACTACAATAACCTTCAAGAAGGGTGAGGGTAGGTCTCTTCTCCCAGGCAACTGTCCCTTGTGATAGGACAAGGGGACATAGCCTTAAGCTGTGCCAATAGGAGGAATTTCTTCACAGAAAGGATGACTGGAATGGACTGCTCAGGGAGGTGGTGGAGACACCATCCTGGGAAGAGTTTAGGAAAAGACTGGATGTGGCACTGTGTGCTATGGTCTAGCTGACAAGGTCATAGGCTGATTGATGATCTCAAAGGTCTTTTCCAACCTAGTTGATCCTGTGATTCTATAAAGAAAGAATAAATTCAGATCTAAATTAATACAACAATTAGATTTCAGTATCAGCAATGTTAATGAGCACAGTACCCAAGGATGAGGGCTAATTGTGCAGAAGATACAGAAATGTTGTATCCAGCCTAAACTAAAAACAAATCTAAAGCAGTTTAATGCTTGCATACACTTCAAGTTGTTGTCAGCCTTGCTTACCATGTCGCTGCGAACTTCAGGATGCAATGGAACAAAGTCAGGAACAACATCTAAGAGACAGGGAGGAAGGAGCAACAAAAGCATCATCCAGAATTCAAACAACAATTTTCATTTTTTTAATGTGGAGAAGAGGTAAAAACAATTTAAAATCTAAGAAGGTGCTATTTCAGCAGCTTTGAAGAGAAAACTACTTTTATGTCTGTGCTAAAATTTGAACTGAAGTACAAATGGCCTTGGTGGTTTAATTAATAAGCTAGAAAAGGAAAATCCTTTAGTATTATGCTCTCACTATATTTTTAAAACCTTACTTTAATTAAAGTTTTGAGTGCACAATATAGGGCTATCAGCAAGGTAATAAACTACACATGATGGCACCCTGCTACCTGCTTCTGAGGAATGACAAACAACATAAGACTATTGCAGTTCTGCTGACTCAAGTCAGCAAGAGAACAGATTTTGGGCTGGTACTTCTTCTAAAAAAAATACTATCTGCATATAATGAGTTTAGTGGATAAGAGCTGATAGGAAAAAAAAAACCAAAACAAACAAAGAAACAAAACCCAAACATATTAATATCTTATAATTTGAAGGAAAATATTCTGTCAGAGACTTTTTTCAGCATAAATAGATAGTATACAATACCTGTTATAAACAACTGGGGTCAGTATCCCAATAAAAATTACCTGATAATTTCATTATATGAAAAATTCAGTTCCCCTAGTTTTGGCAAATTCTGTAGCACAATTGGTATAATACACACAATATGACCATGTTTCTTGATGCAAGAAGTTGAAAATGCACCCAGCCAATAAACAGCATTAGATGTGAAGCTTGAAGGTTTAACAAAATTATAAAATAGCTACAGATATCTGAAATATTTATAGGTTTGGGGGGCATTTTTGTCATTATTTAGTACTAACTTCCAAACCTGTGAAAGATGCTTTTCTTTCTGTATGTTTAAAAATTGTCAAAAAAATGTACTGACAGAAAGTGCTGAGCAAGTTAAAGAATTAAATTTAAATAAATATTTTATAATATAAAAAATACAAAAAAAAAGCAAAAAAGTTAAATATAATTCAACATAGGTATGAGTAACAGGATTTGCCACATCCATTGATTCTTAATAAACCAACTGAGCAGAAAGATATTTCACAGTAAACAAAACATACTGGATATATCAAATACCATGCTAAAGTAGCCTGTAACAATAATCATTTGAGATTCCACTGAAAACACTTAATTTTGCTGCACGTAACAGTTTATTTAGAATAAACTTAAGTGTTTTAAGATGCTTTTGCTAGTTTCTAATGTACCTTGAACTCACAGGTTTTTTGTTTTATATTAAAGATTTTGGCTAGTAGGATGACTCTGACTCCCTACTAAGGACTTAAGATTTTGTATATTTTGGTAACACCAAAAATTAGAGCCCTTGTTATGCAAAAAAATACACTAAATAATTTCACATTGCCAGAAGCTTTTTTTTTTAACTCATTCATTTCAGTCCTTAATATTGGTCCTCTTATATCTATTCTTCCCTTTGTGCTTCTGTAAAAATATGGCATAAGCTCATCTTATTCAACCAGAAAATCACATAGTGACCTGTGTTGAATTTACATAATAGCATGGACAACCTTGCTGACAGAGTTAAGTCAAAAATGTAAGTTTCTATTTACTCATTTAAATTACCAGAAAAACGTCTAATTGAAGTACATTTGCGCAAGTGGCACAAAAAGGACAAAGCACATGCATTTTTATTCTTGCCTCTTAAAGGACAAAAAATAAAGGATATACCCAAAAATCCATTCACCTATAATTTTCTCAGTCTGCCAAGGAATGCATGATATTCTTATCTTTCACCCAATTCCTACTTTCTATGTATACTCTTCCATGAGCACTAGAAACAGAATCAAACTAGTGGCTACACCAGGGAAGTGTCTGTATAATATCCAGTAGACAGAACTCATGATAAGGTCATATTGGTACTGCCTCAACAAGCCATGCTACTTACAGAATTAATAACAGGATCATCATGCATGCTGCCACACACACGGAGGGGCTTCGGGAAAGCAGTTTATGAGCTACAAATGGAATGAACATGCTGCCAGAGATGTCGTGTTCAAAGGTGCACAAAAGAGAGTTGCAATGTAGAGGTGGATGTGCCTTGAAGTGTTCTTCAACACAACATATGGAAAAACAGTGTCCTGGGGGGCACATTCATTTTAGTGCTTATTTTGTCACTAAAAGCCACATTGAGAACTACATAGACAGGGCTGGTATTCCTGCAGGCAGAAAACGTAAAAGCAGTAAATCAAGCTACCCTAGTTCCTCTATCACACTACCAGAATTGTCACTCATACTTACTGAAATTCATACAATTCATATTTGTAAACATAGGCCCTTAAATAGAAACAAATTCTTACCAAAAATTTTTTGTCATCACTGAACTTTCCTCTTATAATTTCATTATATTACGGTGGCATCAGACAAATAAAATCATAAGCATGACATTTTTCACAGACTGAATGTTTTGACAAACTGGTTTTATGTATGCAGCAGACTTCAAGTACTTTTTACATGAACTATAGCTTCCACTGTATTTACATTTATTCATAATTTTAAAATGAAGTTTATTCCAACTAATTCAGGTTTCTGTTTAAGCTTTACATTCTAAAAGTTTAAACAGGTCTTCTATTTCTTCTTCCCTCTTGCGAAGAAAAAACACCACTCTTAGAGAAAATACTTAATTCTAAACACTTGAATTCATTTCCTTTTCAGCCTTAGTGTTCCCTCTAGAAATGGGGTTTCATTACTTTTTATATTAAAGATCCCTATCTAAAGTACCTACGTAATATTTAGGGATCTGTGTGAGAAGTGATGGAAAGCACTGAAGAGCAACCCATCCTTTCTTACTCTCTAAAGCTGTGGTCCTGCCAACCAGAAAGGCAGCAGAGCTCTTAGGGGCTGGTGATGTGGTATGAGGCCCAGCTGTGAGCAGAAGAACTAAAGCACCAACTTTGCTATTAAGAAATTTAGAAATATTTCTGAGGCTGGACTTCTGATTTTCTGCTCCCTCTTCTAGAGGGAGAACCATGGAGAAAGTTACAATTTTGAGATTTCACTGATCCCATGCGGATCTGATTTAAAACTCTCCCTGGTTCAAAGACCATTCTGATTCCTTTGGTCAGTGGCTCATTTTTGCAGTGAACTAATGCAGGCCGCTTATCAGAACTCTCCCTGGCTTTTGAAACCTTGACCATGGGTTTTTCCTCACACGTTTTCAGATCTCAGCAGGACACAGAGAGTAGTACCATTATACCATTTCAGTAGCTTTATCCCTGATGAAGTAGAGATGGTAGTTGAGCTGGCTTAACACAATTAGTCCCACAGCCTGCTCCTCTGCTTTAACTCGTTTAAGGGAGCAGCCTTTCCAAGGGACAGTAAGGCAAGCACAGCTATGCTGTCCTCAACTGACACATCTCTCTGATTCTGCCACCACCCAATATGTGTGGAGATCGACACAAAAAGTACAAGACTTGATTATAAAGGCTGGGGGAAAGCTCAACAGGCTAGAGAAAGAGTGTAAGTCATGCCCTGTGTTTAAATTAAAATATTTTATGTGTTCTCCATAAAATTCAGAATATTTTATCCAAAAAAGAGGGAAAAAAAAAAGAAATAATAACTCAACATAGACACTTCCACATCAGCTTGGTCTTGAATATATAATCTACCATTTATAACATCAAATGATTATTTTACTTCTGACTATCTACACATGGTAGTAACATTTAATCCAGTCAGCAAAAGCTCAGAATGGAAGGGGGCCCCTGAAATAAAAAAGTGATCTCCCTTTCTTAAGAACATGGTGAGGATCAACAATAAGAAGAAACTTCTGAGCATTGCTTTTCAACACTTTCTTAACCCAAGCTAAATTCAATCTCTGTCATTCAGCACTTACTTAATTTTTGAGATTACTGCAGTATTTTTAATAGGCTCTTATGAACCAAACTGCCTGAACACATTGTATGATGCTATTCAACAGAGCACTACAAAAGATCAACACTCATTTCAAGTCCATTTAACTTCACAGACTTTGAAATCAATACATAAGTAAGTAAAATTATGCCACACAGGGTAATTTGCTAAGCAAGTCTTACAGACAGTCAGTGCAAAGTTCATTAAATCCATTTTTACTAATCCCTTTTCTAAGGTTTTGACAAAACAGTTAATATAAGAAAAATTCAAGAAGTAATTCTGAAAAACTAATATTTGTCATAATCTTACTTTTTAATTCTAATACTAATTGCATCATGGGAAAACCTATGAACTAGAAAGTAACTTTAAAAAGTGGATAAAAAGTGAAATCAAATGACAAAAACTTGTTACTAGAAAAAACATTTCTTTAATATACTGAGAGAGCAATAAAAAGGTTTTCTGGAGACCTTTGTAAATCATACCAAAGAAAAGAGAAAGGATATCCTTGTTTATTTCTTAAGGTATTTCATATTCATGGTCAATAGGTTTTAAAATGAAACCCTGTGCTTGCCCTTTCTGAGATATTTTAGATTACAGCCTTGATTTCTAAATTTAAGTCTTTCTTGACCAGCAATATAAAGACAAAGTCAAAATTAATTTCAAGGAAAATTATTTTGAAACAAAAAACAAGGCTTCAGACCTTTTCAAGACCTGAACAACTGGGTAGTGCTGTCATTCAATTCTTTGCCAGCGAAAAAAGGAATAGCACAAATGATTTTATTGGTGCTGATAGTGTGATATTTTTACCATTTCATCTTCTGTAATAGTTTAGATCAGCCCTAAAGACAAGATGGATTCAGAATAATGTTCAGACATTGGAGCTTCTGCTGCCCAATAGTTCCATGAGAAAGAAAAAGACATATTCAGAAAAAGATATTCTGTTTGAATACATTATGGAGGGGGGAAAAATCCATTTTCTTCTTTTTTAGCATAGGCCCACAAATGTAGGTGTTAAAAAGCACTCTAAAAGCAGAAAAAGAACAAGCAAGACTAGGCTTTTCATGAAAAAAGCCTTCCTTACAAAATACATCTGGCAGTGGCCAAGTAGTCAGTTTAAATTTCCTGAAAAATTAATGGTTTCAACTTCAGTCTGTACTTCCAGGGACTGAAAAGCCTTTGTGTGCAAGTAATTTTTCATAGTTACAGCTGAATAGGTGTCAGACAAAGAAGCTAGGCTGGAAGGTGCATAAGTTATTAATGACTGTTATGCAAACTACAAAACTACCACAAGAGTAGGCTCCCTTTAATTTTTTTTAAAAAACAAAATACATTGGAAATTTTTAAGCGTACTACAGAAAAAAATCCTACCCGAGACTGTATTTTTTTTCCTGTGTTTTGCCATGTTTGTTTGGGTCTTGCAGCAGATTTCAGTATTTCAAGTTCTAAACCAGATTTTGACCCACATCTCGTAAAAGATTTGCATTCACCTTTCAGAGGACTTTTTTTAGCTATTGATCCTCAAAGCCTTATCCATATGAACAGATTAAACTTTCCTTTGCTGCTGTTATTACTTTTAACACCAAGCTCACCAAGATATTCAAATGAGAGAAAGGTGTGCACACACATATGAGGTGAATGTCTTGACTTCCTACAGCAGCCCTGCACCTTCCAAAATCTTTTTTCTTCTATGTTTTCTTCTACATTCCCACATATTCTTAACATTTTTTATTGTTTCTTCCTTATGCTTTGACTTTAATGACTATTTTCCAGTATTTTGCTTATACTTTAAAATGCTTTTTTTTTTCTCCTGTAAATGATCTCTTTTTAACCCAACCTTTTCTAAGAGCACACTACTTGCATGAAGTAGATTTTAGCTCTCTATATATACATCATATTTGTTGAATCTGATTAATTTGTATTTGATTCCCCCAGGTTCTGCAGGTCTATTCTGCTGTGTATTTGCAAAGGCAGTAATTGTAATTGGAAAACTTGGGGCTGAATCAGCCACCCTCACTAAAGAAAGAGAGTAACAAGTCTCTAAACTTAATTAACTACACACCTATTCCTGTGACAAATCCACACTCTTGGCCCTTAGGCTAGATTCAGTTGGGCATCTGGAAGACACTCCACATGGCATGGGTGAAGTGAAGAAGTAGTTCCTCAACTGAAACATCAACTGCATGCCTTACCATACTCCATAAAGAGTTACGGAAATATGTGTCTACTGCAGACATGTATGACTACAGGGTAGGGCATTAGGCTGAGCAAGTAGAATAGTGTTAATTGGAAGAAAGGTAAAGCTATCAGAAAAAAGTGTATTTTGCAGGTTGATTGGACATGCACAGCACAGCAGTGAGTTAACTCCCAGCTGTCTCTGTTGCTGTGACCCTTTCATTGTACCAGCATTAGAATAAACATTCAAATTAAATGTATTTTGTATGTTTAATACTCTGTTTAGTGCATCACAGTATATTTCAACAATCAAAGCTGTTTTCTTCAAGTACTTCCTTGAAAGCTGCACCAGCTCTGAAGCATTAAGATATTCCCATGATCTGCCAACATCTTTTTAACAAAAATCCACCAAAATACCACTATTAAAGAGTGTGAGATACCATCTTCTGAAAGCCAGAGCTTCCTCACATTAGAAAACACTTCCACATCAGCTGCATCCTTAACTTTGTCATCAAAGCTGGATTAGTTATATTTCACTAGCACCAAGTCAGTGAACACTGTGAGACAAAGACAGCAGTGAGCACCTCAGCTGTATCTCTGTCTGCTGTCGCTAATTTTCCCACCCTTTTAGCAACAGGCCCACACTTTCCTCATTTAGTCCTCATTAGTGTTACTAATCTAGTGGTAGTAGCTCTGCTTGATACCTTGGCAAGCCTCAATCACTGTTGAGTGCTACTCTTCCTAAAATCCTTCTGCATATCTGGAGAATCTTTCTCAATCCTTCTTTGAATGCTGTGCTTTTTTCCATCTTCCCCATCCTGCCATTTTGTAGAACACATTTTAAGTGCATTAACAGAACTTAGGGAAAGAAAACAAAGAAAAATCAGGGAAAGCTTTTGACCATCTGGGCAGGGGAACGTCCTTGGTTCATGCAGGCATAGGCCCACTTTATGAGACCAAATCTGCCTGCGCAGCCATTGATCCTGAAGACATCACATTGCGCACTATCAATAACCATTACACCTCATGAGACTTGACAAGTGGTTTCTCAATTTTATGTCTCTATCCTCTAAGATAATATTTTTGCCTCAAAAGGGGCTCTCCAGTAGTACAAGCAATTATATTTTAAAATCATAGTTTCAAAAGGTAGGATGAATATTCATTCTTTTTTCTTTATAATTCAGTGTTAGGCAATCTAAACAGAGTCCACAATTCATTACTGATAACAGAACACAGTTTGCATCTGGAAAAACAGTTCCATCCACCTTTTTTAACCTGCCATGTTAGACTTTGCATGAACAAATAAATGCTCTTTTATGTGTATCTAGTCTTGGAGATTGCTAAAGGACTCAGTGCCATACACATTCTCACCTATGTAACCACAGGTCACAAGAAAGGAGCACTTACCATTTGTTGGAGAACTAACACAAGAGGTCATTCTCTGGTGAGTTCGTTTGATTGGCCAGATTATGGATATTTTGGTTTTTCTAGTTTTCTCATTAGATAACCTACTTTATGTCTTAGGTTTGTTGGCAGCAGACATTCCAGACAGATCTCCCCCCAGAAACATTATCTGTTTTTTTCCAACATAATAAACTGATTAATAGTACCTTTACCAATTTTCTTTAATTCTCCTAAATTTATGTGATCTTTCATGATATTTTTGACTGAATCTTTGTCCTTTTTGACAAGAGAAATCATAGTCTGGTATTTATCTATGTGAGCCAAAGAAGCTCACAAAAGGTGTAAGTTTCTCCCCCTTTACCTAACCTTGCTAGTTTTGTCCTTGCACAGGCACTGATGTACCAGTAAATAATTCTGTATGTTTTATTCCATTGCAATACAGTGGCTCCTTACTGCTGGACAGGACTTTTAACATTGTGCTGTTGTACAGTTTTTCCTTCACACAACATTTGCATTATACACATTTGCATCATTACACATTCTCCACCACAAGCAGAGCATCACAGCCTCATCTCTTGGGTGCATTATGCTCAGTCATATAAACAAGAGCTGCATATTCACCTCCACTCTATTTCTCTAGAGCTCTGCCCTCTCTACCCTTAGCAAATACATAGTCTATGTTTATATATACAACAATACAGGTATCACATACAAATCCACATTATTATATTTCTGGATTCAAGCCTGACAATTAAGTATATTATAAACTGAAGGTGTAAAATCACAAGAGTTTTGTTATGGGCTCAATCCCATATCATATAGGGAATGGAGACACTTAGCAGAAGGAGGTGACTGTTACCATTGAAATTATTATTTGAACAGCACTAAACTGTCCCTGTTTCCTTTTAGACCCTGAAATTCTATATAGAAGCCATATCAGAAGCACTGTCAGTGCTCCTACCAGCACTGGAAATATTCTCAAAAGGGGTTCTGGACCGGAGCATGTGGAAGAAGAGGGAATTTGGAGAATGAGAGGTGAAAGACTTTCTATGGCAGAAAGTGCTCACTTAAAAGAAAGGGAGAGAATGCAAACAGCTACTACACTGATCATCTAATGGTGAAAGTTGTTTTCTGGACAACATTCAGCCAACAGCAGACTGGGTCTAACCTACAGGATACAATATTCCTGTGGACCACTCCAGAATAGGGGCATGTTTACATCACGACATTCAAGTTTCCATGCCAAAGGCTTTGACATATTTGGGATGAAAGCCACACTTGGAGTAACCACACCAAAGCCATTATTTCACATATTGTTCTGAGTAAATCTGAGCCACCAGAGAGGGAAATGTAAATGCTACCCTAGAAAAGGTTTTCTGTGCAGTCACCGACAAAGCGAGCATAAGCAAACCCTAATGTAGATCAGAAAAATATATGTCACACACATCTTGGGACTTCTGCTACTTCTCTTCTTAATAGAAAGCAGAGAGGGCTTATATATGCATCACTGCAGGGATGACACTGACTTGAGAAGGATGCAGAAGTTGTAACTTCTCATTTTTTGGGACAGTTGGAGACCCTGACACCTCCTGATGCATTTTACACTGTCTGACGAAACAGTTTGATGTCCTGAAAAAACAGTGGCTTAGGAAGACTTCACAGGCATAATTGTTAATAAAGAATCCCTTTACTCTTTTTTTCAAAACAAAAGGGCAACATCCCACAAAAAAAAACCCAAAAACAAAAAACCCAAAAAACACCATGGCATATCAAAGGGATCAAATTATGAGAAGCAACAGAAATTCCAATAGTGTAAAATGTTCTACTAATGCCTTGCAAAAATTTATTGAAGGAAGCTTCACCTACCCTTTCTTGTCCATAGGCAGTGAGAGACGAAAACATGTATGCCTACCATGAAATGCTGTTTTTCACATCAAGGTGAAAGAATAGTGTTCACCTGCATGCCATGGTGGGTGGAATGTGGCTGGACATCTGGTGCCCATCAAGTCCACTCTAGTACTCCCTCTCCTCAACTGGACAGGGGAAAAAAATATAATGAAAGGTTCCTGGGTCAAGATAAGGACAAGGTGAGTTCATCACTGTTACTGTCACAGGCAAAACAGATTTGATTTGGAGAAATTAACTGAATTTATTAACAATGAGATCAGAGTAGGGTAATGGGAAATAAAATTAAATCTAAAAAACAACTTTCCCCACCTCTCCTTTCTTCACAGGCTCAATTTCACTCCCAGTATTCTCTACCTCCTCCACTCCAGAGGCACTGGAGGGCAGGAAATGGGGGCTGTGGTCAGTTCATCACAAGCGTCTTAGCTGCTCCTTCCTCCTCGGGGGGAGGACCCCTCACAGTCTTCCCTCTGTCCAGGGTGGGGTCTCCCCCCAGGATGGGGTCCCTCCCATCAGAGGCAGTCCTCCTTGAGCTTCTCTGAGTTCTTCCCACAGGCTGCAGGTCTTCCTTAACTGCTCCAGCGTGGGTCCCTTCCAAGGGCTCAGAAGCCCTGCCAGCAAACCTGCTCCAGAATGGGCTCCTCTATCCATGTGTCCACCAGCTCCTGCTGGGACCCTGCTCTAGCATGGGCTTCCTGTGGGGTGACAAACTCCTTCAGACTTCCACCTGCTTTGGCATGGGGTCCACCATGGGCTGCTGTGGAGCTCTGCTCCACCATGGACCTCCATGAGCCACAGGGCACAGCCTGACTTCCCACGGTCTGCACCACAGACTGCAGGAGAATCCCTGCTCTGGAGCCTGGAGCCTGGAGCATGTCCTGCCCCTCCTTCTACACTGACTTTGGTGTCTGAAGAGTTGGGTTTTTTTCACATATTCTCACTCCTCTCTCGTCTGGCTGCAGTTGCTGTTGTGCAGCAATTTCCCCCACACTTCTTACATGTGTTATTCCAAAGGCACCTTCACCACCTGACGGGTTTGGACCTGGCCAGCAGTGGGTCTGGTCTGGAGCTGGCTGGCATTGGCCTTGTTGGACATGGGGGAAGCTTCTAGCAACATCTCACAGAAGCCACCTCAGTAGCCCCCTGGCTACTTGCCTCACAAACCCAGCAGACACATTTAGCCACACCATGACTTTTCTATAGCTCAGCGAAAAGCAAGGCTGGTTTCACATATTTTCTTCTGAAACTCTGGCAGCTCTGCTTAGTTTAGGATTTTATTAAGCTGTAAAGTACTTCTTCTAATCAGAGTGAGGAATACTGTTGACAGTGGACTTAGTTTTATGAGGAAACATTTAAAAAGCCATCCTGACATTCAAAAGACATAAATGTTAGTACAAATTGAACTGCAGCACTCTGCGCTTCTGATTCATTTTGTGAGGTACTCTGAGACAATTTGCCTGGGGAAATGAAGCAATAATGTCTGAAGGCTTGATTTTTCAGAGATTTTAAGACATACAGCTCCAGATGTTGTCATAGAAATCTATGGTACTCACTGATTCTGAAAATTGGGCTGTGGATGTATACAGCCTTGCCTTGTGCTTGTCTGAAAAGTATGTAGTAGAGGACAAAAAGTAAATATGGTGTTTTCAAAATAAACCATTTCTTGCTTCCTCTTGGAGTGTAAAATTACAAATGAATGTTACAGCTGAAATGAAAACTTGTGGAAGTAAGTATGTCTAAGCTTTCTTTTCATTCCCATCTGTTCACAGAACAGGTCTTCACTTATACTTCAGACATAAGGAAGAATTCTTCAATTAGTGTAAGAATGCTAAACTTTATAATCCGTTGCCCTGGAAATGTAAGACTTGGCTGTGGCCATGCAATTACTCTAACCTGAGCTATCTAAGCTCCCTAGTCTGGCAGAACCTTGTCTTGCTTTGCCATACTGCAGTCTTCTACGTGCATGATGTCGTGTATGAACCAAAGAACACACAGGTATAAATCTTTCATTATATACAGTGGAAAGAGACTCACAGCCAAGAATATTCTTGCTACTAAAAGATGTGTCTACATATCTACCTTTGCTTTCAAAGTATCATTGGTAGGCAAAACACATTCAATCTACATTTTCATCACAAAAACAAAGTGTGCTTTTAAGCACATGAAAAGCTAAGTGGTTTTCATTCTACAAATGGATAAGGAGTTTCCTTGAGTTGGATACTTAAAAGTTTTTCTTTGCATCACTGTGAGTAATAATAATGCTTTGCAGACTTCTGACACCCTTTATGTCTTGGTAGGTCCATTCAAGACTGCTGTAGTTAAATCTGTCAGCATTTCCATTTAAGTCTCTCCTTTTCAAAAGTCTCAAGTTTGGTGAAAGTATTCTCATTATTGCTATCTTTGAAGCAAGTAGACCTTCATAAATCAGACCTGTTGTATCTTAATCTCCTTTTAAGTGTACTTGGCCATTGCAATACTAATTTGACTACATAATCATTTTCTGCTCTGCCTCAGTCAACTGTATGGTGTCTCTGCATAGATACCAGAACCAGAACAGACCAGCCCAATGAGGGGTGCATTTTGATACCTTTTCTGACATCCAAACTTGCATTTTTCAAGTTTTTTACCTTTTCTGACAGCGGCCTCCAGCATAAGCAAAAGAAACACCACAATGACCAGCCACAGCATGGCAGACTTTTAAGCAGCTTTGCACATTCAGTCACAATTGACCTGCCTTGTTACCTGGATGATTAAATTCCATTGTAGATTTTTCCTCTTCCAAAGGGTGGTTTCCTTGGCACATGCTCCTAACAAATGGAAATATCCTTTAATCCATATTCAGGGTTTTTTTAACAACATCCTTGTATATGTAAAAAATCCAAAAGTCTAAATTAAGACACTCACTTATTTGGATTTTTCATCAAAATTTAAACAACCTATTTTTTCAAATACTTGCAGATAGAGTAGTTCCACTTATAGCTCCACTTACTTCCAAACTCTGGAGAACAGAATAGAATAGAATAGAATAGAATAGAATAGAATAGAATAGAATAGAATAGAATAGAATAGAATAATGCTCTTCAGTTGAAAAGAACTGCAACAGTCATCTAGTCCTGACCACTCAAGGGCTGACCAATTGAAACATGTTGCTAAGGATATTGTCTAAATGCCCCTTAAACACTGACAGGGTGGTGATAGGGACCAGATTTCTAGGATGACTGTCCCAGTGTTTGATGACCGCTCTGAGTAAAGAGATGCTTCCAAATGTCCAGTCAAAATCTCCCATGGAAGGTTAAAAATCTGGGGGTGTCAAGTCCTTCAAAACTGTTTCAGTGTGGCAAATCTGAAGAGTGGTCAGGATAGGAAGAGAGTGAATACCTATGAGAGCTTACATAGGTCAAATGCAAAATTCCCTGTAAAATGAGAATTTGTCTGCATACATACTGCATGGCACAGACAAAAAGCTGCTGAAAATATTAAAAGATAAAACAATGTTTTAAAATTGCCATTTATGATTTCTAAACCCTACTATCATTTTTTTTCCTAAGTAGCTTTGATTCAAAACCAGAAACAAAGAAAACTTGGAAGAAGATTAAAAAAATAATTCAGTGAAAATAAATCAATTTGTTGATTTCAGAATTAACAAAAATAAGTTTCCAGTTACAATACTTTCGTTGGCAGGCAATTACTGTCAGATGTCATCAATACTTAAGAGAAAGAAAATTATGCTTTAAGAGAAAATGTCTTCTTAATTTCCTGCATTTTGCTTAATGATGAGTCTCCTCTTCCCTTTAGTTTCTTCTAATTACCACATCTGCAGTAGGACACAGTAAATTATCATTTTATTTCATTTGTTCTTATGACATTTGAGGTCAAATCCAACAAAACCTCAGGCTCTGTCCTAGAATGAAATTAAAATTTAAATGCTTTGGAGAAACTGTGCCTGAAAGGCAATTCTCTCTTTAGCATTGCTATTGACTGAATTATTTTGTTCCTAAATTAAACTATATTTATCCAAACTGAAACAGAAAAAAAAAAATTGTCCTCCTCTTATTCAATCCATTCCTGGTGAATTCAAACATTAGAAATAACTCTCAGCTTTTTGTTGACATGTTGGAGAAAATCGAAACTAAATTTCATTGAACTAAACAGCAATAACAAAAAAATATTCTAGCTTGAAATGTACCCATTGCTTTTCTTCTCTATTTAAAGATCATAAAACTAATTTTATTTTTGTGAAAACTGTTAGAACTTGTAAGTATATCTGCTTCCAAGTGTCTAATAATTGTAGGTATTAAAAGAAAAAAATATTAATGCAGTTTAATTGCCAACTGAACATATAGAAGTGTTAGTGTATTTTTAAACATTTACAATCTGTGTTCTGCAATATATTTCAGTTCCTACAGTAACAGCTCTTTGGTTTAATGTGTGCTGCATGAATGTAAAAGGGATGGCACATAGCACTAGGATATCAACTGCCTACTTGGAGAATGATTAATTTAAGATAAATAGATGCCTGGCTTCAGCTACACTGATTGTATTTCCTATCCCAAGCTGCAGAATCAGTGTTTCCACTCAGATGTTGTAAAACATATGCAGGAATCATTCTTTTCCACTCACAAACCACACTGCATCACAGATTTAATCTTGCTCTTCTGCACTCTATGGCTGAATTTAATTTTACTCCTGCCATCAGCCTAATAGACAAAAAATGTTTCCTATTTATTTTAATACATAAACTAAACTCATGTTTTTCTGGTTTCATCCCACTTCAATTTCTTGGTTTGATGGAAAATGACAAAAAGCTTAACTCTACCTACAAGTACATAATAGAATCACTTGGAAGAAACACAAGAAAAAAAAATCACAACATACCTAACTGGAAAAGTATTTCATTTCATAATGATCATGGGATTTACCAGACATGAAAAACACAAAGACACAGAAAAAAGATCTCACCTTTTTTTTCCCCAGTGCTGCAAAACAGGACTATTTGTTTGTTCCATTGTAAAATGCATTTTTTAAAAAGACTCCTAGAAAAATTATTTGCTCTGTCTTATGAGATTGCATATCCCTAAAACCCCTACCCTCTGGGTTTAAAGCAAACAGCATCTCCCACTCCACTCAGTACTGTCTGCATCTGTTTCCCTCTTTCTGTAGGCACTATCCTACTCACAATAAACAATTACTTCCCTCAGCAAGCCAGGTAGGAGCTCAGCCTTTCTCAGGCCCCATCCATTGCCTGTCTGGAGGAATTGGGTTGGATGGAGTGTAGTGACCTACAGTGGGTAGAAAGGAATTGGAGACTAGGAAGGGGCAGACTGGTTGTCTGGCTTAGACTGAACTTGGGGGACAGGAAGGACGGGAGTTCACTTAACAGTTTGTTTGCTAATGACCCTCAGCATGTGTTAGAGTAGGTTCTTCCAAAGCACTGTTTAGTAAACCTGTTCTCAAGCATGTAACTGGAGATAGATTTTCTACAACTAGACATGAGTCACAGAATTAAAAAAAAAAATCAGACTGACCTGAAATTGGAGCATCTTTTCATATCAGTCAATATGCAATAAGTCAGATAAGCATCCCTTGAGTTGAATGAAAAGAAAAAAAGAAAAAAATCTATGTGCATTTTAGTATTAAATTTCTTTGTATTATGTGTATGGATTCTAATAACTAACTTCAACATTTTTATTTCCCCTATGTAAACATTTAAAGCAGATGTAAATTATTCAAGAGAACATTGGAACATGGAAATTTTTCTACCCCATCACAGAAAAGATAGCAATAAATATGTGAATATTAGGAACTACCTAAGAGATCAGAGATTATTTTACTCCTTATTCCCATTTATTTTCTCCCCAACACTATTCCAGTCAGGGGACCAATTAGTGCTGCACAGTAATCTAGAGTTCTAAGCATTTGTCCACAAGAATAAACCTGCAATTACTATACCATTTTATGTAGGCTCCCAGCATCTAGAAGATGATGACAAACTTAACTGAAACTTCTTCTTTTAATTGCAAAACGTATTTAATACACACAGCAGTTTTTAATTATGAGCATGACTTTATTGCTTCTAGTGTTTTTTTGTAAATAGTGGAAGCTTGCATCTGGAAAACACCAAAAGGTTATGTTGTTGTCTGTTGTAAATCCAACAGTAAATGGTGTGAGGAGCAGCTCTTACCTTTACCCTGCAAAATTCTCTCCCTGAATCACTTGAAAAGATTCCTGGTATGTTACTCTGTCTTAAAAGGTTGCATATTCTACAGTTATATCACATCTTACAAAGAATCCATAAAAGGACATTGTACAGTTCCCAATTTATGTCCTCAGGCAGAAGCAGGCTCTTTTCCCAACTCTCGAGTAATCTAAATCCCTTAGAGAATCTCCCTACTGCCCGTGTCCTGCCTGGTAGTGGCTAAGAGTTGCAGACAGGAGATTCACACACATTCAGAGGAAGTTTATTCACAGTGCTGAGGTTTAACCCCAGCCAGCAGCTCAGCCCCACACAGCTTCTCATCCATTCCCCCATGGCAGGATAGGGGAGAGACTGTGAGGGTAAAAGGGAAAAAAACTCATTGGTTGAAATAAAATCAGGTTAGTAGGGAAAGAAAAAGCCATACACACAAGCAAAGCAAAATGAGGAATTAATTCACTCTTCCCATGGCCAGGCAGGTGCTCAGCCATCTCCAGGAAAACAAGGCTCCATCACGTGTAATGGTGACTTGGGAAGACAAATGCCATAAATCCAAATTTTCTCCCCTTCCTTCTTCCTCCCCTAGCTTTATATGCTGACCATGACACCATATTATATGGGATATCCCTTTGGTAGTTGGGATCTGCTGTTCTGGCTGTTCCCTCCCAGGTTCCCATGAACCCCCATCCCACGGGTTAAAAACTTGGTTCAACCCCACTTAGCAATAACTAAAACAGCCCTGAATGATCAACTTTTCTCAGCACAAACCCAAAATGCCTCCCCATTCTAGCCACTGTGAAGAAAAACTCTACCCCAGCCAAACCAGCACAGTCAGAATGTTTTGGATATACAGATTAGCTGCATGGAAAAGCAAAACTGCCCACTACAATGGCACAGCAGCAGCACCCCATATTCTTTCACGTGCCACACAGGTGCCAGTATGCCAGGTTGAAGGACAGGTAATAATGCTCTGATGTAAGTTATATCAGTAGGGTGCAAGTCACACTCTCCAAACATAAGAGACAGTAATAATATTATTGAAAAACAGCCGTGACATCCACAGAGCTACAAGGTTATAAAACTGGAGGAAGCAAGATGAGATTCCAGGCATGTATTTTCTATCTAGACATAAGTTCATTTCTAAGAACCAAATGACTACCAAATATTGTAAGTTTAGGTGTCTAGGCCATTTGTCACAAAGAACTTTCCATATTCATACCATTAAACATTCTGTATATTCAGCAATTATGGTTTAAGTGATGAGCGAGTCCCTGTTTCAAGTCTTGATGGAAAGGGAAAATATATAAAACATCACAACCACATCTGAATCACTCAGACTTCATCAATATTAAGGCAGATACACTGCTGGTTAGACTATAGAAAAATGATGAACTGAGGAATTGTATTACAACAAAAGACAAATTATTTTTATGATATAACAAATGAAAGGCTGCCCTAAAACCATATGCAAGTTAAAACAAAAAAATGTAAAATTCAACATTCAGATGACAACTGACACTCATATATTAAAGTATGGCCTGCATGAGATTTCCTTCAGGGTGTACATTTAAAGAGTAATTATTCAGAAATATGTGCCTTAATTTAATCTCCTTAGGTAATATGGAGGAGAAATCATATTAAAAAATAAAAATATAAAACCCACAATAGAATATAGCTCCTGGTGCAGCTCCATTTCACCTAACTTCATCAAACGGGATCTAATGCACAGAATTGTCCTCAAAAGTTTAAACCTGAAAGGACGTTGAAGATAATTAAACAAGTTTTAAAACATCTTTCATGGCATCAAGAAAGCATCAAATACAATTTTCTGGAGTTTAATGACACACCTTGACATTGTTATGTCCATACACATGAGAGATTTTTAAATACCTTACCGTACAAGCTTGAAAGTGGAATTGCATTTAAATTATAACAATTGCAATATTAGAACTTGGTTAATTTTAAACTATATGCAAAAGAAATGTTTCAGACTTTGTTTTAAAACATGTTTGCATATATTTGATTTTAAAGTAGGAGATAATTAGTCCTTAAAGAGAAATTATGGAAAATGCTGTACGTAGAATTGAGGATTACATCAAAACTAATGATTTTGTGCATTGACTATGTGCTTTTAAATAATAATTTAACTTTTATTTGTGCCAGTAAAGCTATTGATTCAGGTAATGTTTTCAAGGCTAATCTTATTTTCAAAAACTACAGTAAGATAGTATCCTGAAAACTAGGCATAGGGAGTATGTGACAACCACTTGTTACAGAAACACCCTTTTCTGAAGCAAAAGTAAAATCCTGTGGCAATGGAAGTGGATGGAGCTACTCCACTGGTGAGCAGAAGTAAGGAAGCAGGAAGATGCAGAGCCCACATGGTGCACAAGGCAGTCTTGCTGGTTTTGTCTATATTATGATCTCTATGCACAATACTTCATTAATTCTTGCATCCTTCTTTCTGCTGATGAGGTAGCAGAACCCTGTACCTGCCAGTCTGCAGAAAGCAAAAAGACTGTCTCAGACACACAGAACCCAAGCCCGAGTATTGTGCTTTTAATCTGCTCTGTGATTTGTCATTTTCCAGTTTTTCACCATCATGAGCAACACAGAGGTCTCCAAACAGCTCACCTCTCAGGCAAGCCTGAAGCATGTGCCTGCACTGAATTTCAAACTCAGTCTGTTTCTACCCATTACTGTTTCCACAAAAAGCATTCTTGCCATACAAGCTGACTTCAGCAGCCTGCTGCTATTGATAGCCTTTATTGTTTAGGACACAAAGAAGAAACATTTACTTCCAGATTTCCAAAGCTCTAATTAGAGACCTGGGAATGCAATACTTTAAAAATTAGATATTTCTGGGTATCTGCTTTTCATTACAAACTGCTGAGTCCCATTTAGCTCTCATTTACAAATGTGCTACATAAATGATTCATTGAGATTGTCTGCATATAAATAACTATTGAACTTTTGTTTTCAAAACCAAGTTTTCCCCACTCCCCAAATCACATACATCCCAAATACATGATCCTGAGCTGCATCTGGTCTCCCGGATCACAGCGGCCAACAAGTTCTCTTGATAAATCTGATTTCAGTTTTTAATTGCAAAAAAACCCAAACAAACCCCAAAAGCTATTTGCATTGAAAACAATTTTTGCCTCATTCTGTTTCAAGTAGAAACTCACTGGAGGACATCCATAGGAGGGCCGTAAAATCAGTGCAGTCCTCAGAGGCAACCAAGGGATAAAGCCATGAGCTGTAGCCCATGATCACACTGCAGTTCTCCTCCTGTGAAGCCTTAGGAAAAGGCTTTTGAAGAGCAGATCACATATCCATCCTGATTCTTTGCTTAAAAGAGTCTCTGCACAGACCAGAATACCTCACACCCTCTATGGTGTGTCAGTATAATCATGCCACATCCACATAAACTGAGCAGAGTTTATGTTCAATTACAGTTATATCTGAAATGCATTAAAACTGTGGCTTGATGCCTGAGTCCACACCATGTATTCATATCATCTCTGCCTATGTGTGCAGCAACAGATACATCTCAATTCCAGTAAGTGACATTTAGACACCTGCTGAACATGGGAAGAATGCCTGAGCCTCAAAGCCCATTGCTGCTGTGAATCAAAGACCATTTGCCATCTCAGAAATTAGCTGCTTTTGAAGACAGCATGTCCAGATGCAATGACATCTGTAGCTGTTGAGCCCACACCAAAGGCAGCAACGGAACAAAGGGCAAGAATTTTTTACTGTGGTATTTGATCCAGTTTTCCAAGTTATCACAGATTAAAGAAATGTGTACATTTAGAAAAAAATCTAAAATCTGAGATGATTACTAAAAGACAGATTTAGTAAAGTTAAAAGAAAACAAAAATCCCAACTCCTACACAAAGTATTAGGTATCTAACACAGAATTCAATGGATTTTAAGCCTTTCAACCAGAAGACAGTACAAAATCTCCCGATCAATCTTAACCCTGGAGATAAAAAAATGTGTTTGAACTTCAAGATTATCTAAGAGCATTGCCAAAAGTCCTAACACTCCCAGAACTCCCTGTTAACCAGCACTGACCCTTTGGCTGAGCTCCACATTTGCCAAGCCAGGCACCATTTCTTGAAAGAGCCTGGAAAAACGGGCTTGGTGAGAGCATGGAAACCACACAGAAACATAGACTCAGAATGAGGTCAGCCTGAGTCAGAAGGAACACTAAAGATCATCTACATCCAATGCCTCTGCCACGGAAAGGGTCACCTTGCAGTAGAACAGGTTGCTCAGAGTTCCATCCAGCCTGCCCTTGAAACAGTACTATGTTTTGGCATTCAGAAACACAGGAAGACAAGGAAAGCTTTTATGGACTTCAATGGTTAAAAAACTTGCCAGAAATTGTGAGCAGTGTGTTTTGTGTCCTTTCAACTGAAAAAATCCCAAACCTAATCTACATCTTCCCACAAGCACTCTAAGCATCACACAGATGTTTATACCTTAGGATTTTTTCACCTTTTTTTTTTTCAAAATCTTAGGAACGCTGTGCAAATGGCAAAGCTGGATGATGATTGCTGAATTTCCTCATCTCTTAAAGCACACATGTACCTGATTCATGGGGCACTGCAGGAATGCATTACTTAAAGCATCATGAACAGACAAGAGCAGTATAAATTACAAGTACTGTTACTACTACTAGTAGCAATAATAATAATACTTGACACTAGTACAAGCACCTTTCATCTGAGAAGCCCAAAGCACTTTACAAAAATCAATTATAAAGATGCTGTGAGGTGGGTAAGTATAATCTACCTCTTATAGATGATGAAACACTGGCTCATATCGGTTAATTGAATTGCTAAAGTTATCCAGGAGGCAGGCATAGAAGTACAATAGATAGTGCACATAAGACCTCCTCTGTCATCTCTAACTACCAGGAATTCTTCTTTCCAATGTGTCACCTATTTGCTCTCACTTATCATTTTTGTGAGCTGTCTTCAACAAGTAGTTTTCATTACCTTTCCTATCATTATAAATGACAGAATTAAGGATATAACATTAGAAAATATACTCCTGTCCCTTTATTTCCAGGATAGGTGTCATGTAGCATTATATGAACAATCCATTTACATGTTGTAATGCCCTTTAATATTTAGTCTTTTTTTTACTGTTTTGGGGAAGAAATAAAGTATTGCCTATCACAAAAAAAAAATCTAGTAGATTTTACAAAACCATTCACTTATTCTCATGCAAATACTACATAATCTAACTACTTTCTCTTTTGCCCACTGATTAAGAGGGAGTAGATTTTTTTTTTTTTAATAACATGAAATCATGCCTATATGGTCAGGAACAATGTCATGCTACATGCCATATGATCTCACCCAGTAAGCTGCTCAGACACTCCTGTTAAACGCACCTTCACAAGTGAATCCCACCTACAACTGCAACTTCTGATTTCAAGGACAGCCCCAGGCTGAGGGATCTGTGCTGAAAGGCCCCAGCCTGGAACTGCACCTCACCTTGTAAACTCAAAATTGTTGGTTTAAGATTGACTGCTCACAATTTAGTTACTTCAAATAATTAATGACAGTACCAGAAGCCTGCTACTTTTAGATTATCCTGAGTTTAATACAGGTGATTAACACCCAAGTTCTGCCAGAATATTCTCCTTCATTAAGGTTGATGTATTATTATTTTTTTCAAAAGTCAAGTACCAGCTAGTCACTTAGCTGCACAAGAAATTTCACCGACTGGAAAAGGAAGAAATCTCATTAAAATTTTCTAAGCCAAGATGTGTCAAGTGAAGTACAGATAATGCTACCACTGGACCCAGGCAAAAATTACTGACACTGTTCTCATAATATTAATGTGATAAATTTTTAGTCTTGTTAATATTACCATAAAATGAATGTATAGAAATGTAATATACATTTTTAATTTAAACATTAATTTCCCCATACACATTTCTTGCCTCTCCAGTAACAGTATCATATTTTATCAGGAGAATACTAGATCACTTCTTCTCTAGCTTTAGTGAAAATGTACTTTACTCTATTTTTTATATCTTGGAAAGACATCAGCAGTATTTAGATATTGTGGCCTAGAAACTGGATCATGTTAAGTGCTTACATGCACAGTGTCCCTTTGCTTTCTGCAAGCAGTTCATTAACAGGAAGCAGTTCATTAACAGGCCACCTCCATTTGCCTTTTGCTTCCCTTCAAGATTAATGGAGGAGCTTCCCAACCACTGCAGCTGCTGTGTTGTGCAGTCCTGTCTGCACAGGCGCTCTCGGGAAGGGGACTTGGTCATCTTGGCCTCCTTGTGCCTTCCTTTCCTGACCTTCTGCTCCTGGCCCTTCTCTGTCAGTCACCAGCTGTGGGTGTACACTCTGCACTGACCCAGCACACAGCAAGCACTAAGAGCAAAGCACATTGGAGCTTCCCAGGAGCAATCAGGGAGACATATGGATGCAATTCCTTCATACAGCATTCATTGGAACCTTCCTTTTCTTCTGACTTTCCCTTTTCCATGCTTGCTGAATGTATTTTTACCATATTACTGCATAAATACAGAGGGAAAGGAGGGTGGCCAAATGCCCACAAGATTTCTCATATTCTGTGAAAACACTACATGTCCTACTCCTATCCTCGAGCTCCAGTAAGGAAAGCTAAAATCAAATTTCGCTCAAAACTCTTTCTGCCAAAGAACATTCAGCAACTTTAATTCAAGATGACTTAGAATGGGAAGTGTACATGTCAAAAAGACATTGTTCTGTCTTCATGAGAGAACACAGCAATCCCATTTCAACTATCGGCCAAAAGAAGTTGGCCTGAATTTTGAGCTAAAACTGCCATCATTTTAAGCCTTCCTTCTCTTGAGAGAACAAAAACGGGGGCGGGGGAAGTAGTTACAAAAATATCTTTATAAGGATACAGAGAAATAGTCAGTTATTGGTCACAAAAACTCTCAATAAATCAATTAACCAACCTTTGCAGCATGTTAAGTTTGTTCAGTTTTCAAAAATGACAAAATATTAGCAAAGGTACAGCAGTCTTTAAAAGAACTCATATGGATAATGTTTGGTGTGCTAACAATACCAACTGCCCAAACACACACACTTTAATAGCCCAACCATCCAGAGTAAAAACCCACATCATTTACAATATCCTGCCTAATCCCACGTTTTCCATGTTTTAAATCCAGTACCTTCCAATACCCTCACATTTACATGCATGTAAATCTTTGAAATCAACTTGTATTAAGTTTTATACATTTCTAAATTTAAAAAGACACAGTTCTGCTGTTGATTCTGAACATTGGATTACAGCTTCTAACCTTTCTGTAGGAGATATCTAATTATACATCAGATCACATTCAAAACACAAGCCCCATTTAGCTTCCTTTAAAGACATTTCAGCCTTAATATCTCAGCCCAAAAGATCATTTAAAATTAACTCAGCTATACAACCACTTATGTTAACCTTGTTTGCTATTAAGCTAAACCTGATAGAAACTCAGTAATCCCCAATTACCCCTTTCTAACACAGATAATATAATGACCCAAAAGTAATCTGACTGAATTTCTGTTTCAGAACATAATTATAGGATTGCAAATATTTTTTTTTCTCCATGAAAACAAAAAATTCTGCGACAAATTTTGTATTACATTCTTCATGGAGGAACTCGAAGCATTCCGTATTTGCCATTGTTTTTTGTTAATATGCTATGCCTAGATTTATTTAATGACATGGGGTTTTATACAACTAGAAAAAAAATCAAGACCTTTATGTGCCAATCATAAACCAAAATAACACCAAGAAATTTTCTCAACTTCAACATATGCAGGATCAAGCCCTGACCTGACATTATCCATCAGTCTGTGTATATAACACAAAATTAATTTGGTATTTTAAGTTTTTACTTGTGATTGTATTTACTCTTAAATCCCCTTGGGAGCATAAAACGTTCACAGAAAGAGTAAGATGTGCCACTGCATATGGCAGAGTAACTGCATGGGAGCCAGGATTCTCTATAAACATTTTTTTTCCAAGAGATTTTGCTGAAAATCATGAAAGTCAAACCCAGTAAAACTCCTTGACAGAGCTCAGGGAATCACAGATTCATTCCTGCACTGGTCACAGGGTAAATAATGTACCTTTCTGACCCCTAGCTTGTAAAATGCCAGCCCCTGGTGCAGGAATGAAGCAGCGACCTGCTGCTGCCTTCTTGTCCCCAGCCTGCCATCAGCACTTGAGCACCTGTGACACTTTGCCAATATTAACTAATGGCTCAGACATAAATTATTGCACATGCCTGCCTAGAAACCACATTTCTAGGGACATACCTGCCATGAAAAGGTGTGGTCCTGCAACTAGAAAAGATATTGATTCATTCCTTCCTTTACGCAAAACCATTCTAAGCATCACACCTGAAGAGGGGAACTCTTCTTTATTTCCATTAAAAAGCTGCATTTTTTCAACTTGTAGTTTGCGATAAACACACTCACAGTAATAAAAGAGCAACAGTTTATAGTTTACACACACTAATAAAAACTCTGGAATTACAGTCATGCAGGGGAGGCAGTTCACCCATCTGCATCCTAAAACCAGCCCTACCTCCATCACATTGCCTGTAACCTATACACACACAGAGTAAATACACATAAATTAACTAAAATCCTATGTAATCTGTATCTGTGTTTCAGTTCCTTTGGGGGTAGGATTAAACCAGTGCCAGAAGGCTAAATATCACAGTGAAAGAGCTGACTTGTTTCCAGTTGCAGTTGTGGACTAATTCATTAACTATCTACAGGGAGAGCAAAAATATCCTCATTCAAAATTGCCAAGATTCTGCTTTCCAAAGATCTTACTTCTTTGTGTCAACTATTTTAGATCTGCTATCATGTTGCAGACCTTTGGCCATGGATGAATACCTTTTGGATGCTACCTTTGCTAGCTTGCTAGCATCATGAAAACTAAACCAATGGGGGAAAAAAAAAGTATGTTTCCTCATATTTTGCTTCCCCCCTTTTTTTTTCTCTTCCCCTTTCACCTTCCCAGGGCAGTTCTTCACATCACCTCCTGGCTGCTGAACCATGATGAACTCCAAATGCATCTCTGGCAGGATGAGTATCCCAGCCCTTCACCATTCCATCCTCATTATTCCTCCTGCACTTTTGGACCACCTCCTGCACTTTGGTACCACTGCCTTGTGGTACCACCATGCATGTGTGTAACTGCTAGAAGATGTACCAAGAGATGGGCCAGCAGAAAGTCATCATATAAATCCACCCCAGCTGGAGAAGCTGAAGCAGTCTCATAAGCCCTCTGGCATACCCACAGATGTCATTATGTCATTTTCCTGGATTAGAATCACAATGGAAATATTTACCACCTTCAGGTAGTAGACCAAGACATCTCGATCTCTCACTGGCTGAATGGTGCCATCAATAACATGACAGCAGTAAGACCTCCCAAAGGTGAATCCTTTTTGTCCAGCAAAGCACCAAGCTCAAAAGCTTCCCAGAACCCTGCAGTCATGCAGATTCCCACAGCATTCCTCCTGTGCTCTCACCTGCAGGACTGAAACAGCACAGTGACTCTCTAGTCCTGTGAAGAAACACATCTTATGTGGAAATAAATGGCAGCCCTCCTGTTTTATCAGAGGACAAGATCCCACTGAAGCCATTAAAGAGCAGGATTCTTCCTCAAGCAGCCTTACAGATAATGGCTGTAGGGAGATTTCTGGTATATATTATGTTAGAGGAAATTAGCAGTATTGCAACACTGTAATTAAAGAAAAATAAAAAAACAGCAATCCCTAACAGGGCAGCTAAACATACCAATCCAGAAAATCCATTTTATATTAATAAAGGATAATGCATTAGATTTCAAATGAAACCTGAAAATGACACTTGTCCTTCATAAGAAACTAATCACTTCTCTAAGCCAACAGCTGAGGTTAGCTGGTTAGCTAGCCTAGTCACTCACTCAGGCACAAAATTGTAACAGCAGAGAACTGGATATCAGTTTAATATTAAGGTATTAAGATAGTACTAGTTTAGGATTAATATTAGCTAATATTGAGATATAAAGTGTGATCACTAAGTCACATTTCAAGAATGCACTGCTCTGCATTCGTAATCCAGCAAAAGTTGCAACTGATTTCTGAGGAGCTTATTTTCTTCTGGAAAGATAAAAAGTGATTTTTGTGTGTATTTTACTAAGATCTGGTTTATTTCAACCAGAAATCTGGATCCTAAAATTAAGTGGCCCCAATGTTACTATGATGAGCCTCTAAAATATCTAGTATAACACCATCATCCCACAATGAATAACTCTTAATTGTCCTTCTGAATGAACACCTACCTGCTATGAGGATAAGGAATGTGGCAGCAAGTTCTGAGTCAAACTGTGTTATCTCAGGGAAATGTGCAAATCAAAGATGTGCTCCATAAAGAGAAAAAGAAACTGTTTGAACACCTTTGCTATAGCAGTATGGTTTGTATTTAACTGTTTGCGTTTCAGTAATACAGAAAAGACAGTCACTTTATAGAGTCCAGCAAAAATATACAAGGCTTTACACTTGGAGCACAGTTGCATTTTCCTTCTAATTGAAATTCTGTGACTGAATCACAGTGATGCTTCCACCCCGTGGGTCCTAGCAACTAGTATTCACTAACTTTAACCATATTACTTACTAAACAAAATCTAAATAAAATCTCAGGACCAAATCCTGCTGGCATAAAACAGCCTTAGAAAATGTATCAATTTAACAGTTTGATTTACACAAGCTAAAATTCTACCCTGAACAGTCGCTATGCATGTCTGCTTCCTGTGAATCTTAAGAATTCTTGAAGAAACTTCAAAAAGTACTACAAGAAGCTCATTATGATTCACCAATACTCTCTCATCTGCTCTTTGTCTTTGAAGTTTGCTGCCTGAATGGTGAAGCTGAACTTTCTCTCCTCCAATCAGCATATGCATATCACATTTATTGGGAATCCTCCTGTCAGGAGCACAACACAGATTTGTAAAGGGATTGGTGAGGAAATGTCGCTATAGGACACGAAAGAACACAAGCGCACACTGCTGCTCTCAAGGTGAAGAAAAAAGGAAGCTTATTATCTGACTTTAATATTTATAGTTTTCCAAAAGTGACAGTGGATTGGAGCGTGAAAGTGCCACCTCTCCAATGACACTGGACAAGCCAATAGCCTATCAAATTTCTCCTATAAAAGAATGCAAAAAAATAAGTTATTTACAGAAAGTGCGTAAGAGAGTTCGTTACAAGAATGTAAACATCAGAAGGCTTAGAAAATCTTAAAAAATCAAAGTGACAAGGAAATTCACCTGCTTCATCTGATCCAACCACCAGACTGCTGTCAGGAGATCCAGGTACTACTCTTCAGTCCTCAGAAGTCCCAACATCCCGAGACTGTGCTATTTTCTGCAGAGCTTGTTGGAGCTGGAGCCCAGGCTGCACTTATTCTGGTAACTGAACAGGGCCTGGACACAGGCTCAAGCACTAGTGGTGCCATCAATTCTGATTTTTTCACAATGCTTCCAAACACAATTTTGTCTTATGACACCCCCATTCTCTCAATGCACAGTTACAGTTTTGGGAACAACAGTGTCTGAGAGATTTGCCCTGCAGGTGGCTAGCAGTCCCATACACAGGTAGGATTTCAAAGTCAGTTAAAAAAAGGAGGCTTTTACCTGTCACTGAGTGGCTCCTCAGTGCTGTTAAACTCTCTTGGAATTGAAACTGCAGCAATGTCAATGTTTCTGCCCTACCCTAGTTCCCAAACTCTCTCCAAGAAATGTTTGGGGCAATGCTACTTGTTGAACAGCACAAACATACTGGAAACAACACTCACAATTTCATTGTTTAGCTGATTAAGCTCCAATGCCTGGCACAGTCCCCGGTGTTGTTTACTAATGCACACACATTGCCTTTGAGGACCTGAGCCTCAGTGCTTTCTGTAGCAGACTCATTTACTTTGCAATTAACTCCCTGTTCACATTTACTATCCCCCTTCCGTTCCTCTCACCAGTCACTTCTGAAAGCGGTCCTCTCCATACCTGCCAGCTGTAGTGCCCACGGGTCTTTGTTCACTGTCCTTCAGAGCAGAGGCAAGGATTCACATTTTTGCTCTGTGCTCTCCTCACTGTGAAGCAGTGTACAATTGGAGTACTAAATCACTGTATTTGAGGGCTCATTCTTAATATGCAGATCTTATCAAAATATATTAGTACCATCAAGTAGAAAATTGACACCTTTATGTTTCTTCAGATATCACAGATCCTTTTTAACTCTGTGAGAGACTTGAACCCTACAATTTATCCTATAGTATGCTGTAATCAGAAGCATCAATCTTTTTAAGGCTGTCTAATGTCTAATGCCTGCAGTCACCATCCTTATTAGCCAGAGGTTAGAAGAATAAACGTAGAGAACTACTCTTACTATGATAAAAAGAAACATTTTCTTTCTAATCATATAACTTGAAGAGACATGCCTTTTTCTGTAGGAAGAGACTCAGAAGTCTTTGAGTATTTAAAACACTTCAGCATAAGGTGCTACAATTACTTAATCAGTTATTATTCTTAAAAGGCCATCAGGAAGCACATTAGGATTTCTTAATGGCTCCCAGGTGAGCAGAAGGTCAAGATCTGAACTTTACCTGAGCAGACATAGGAAGAAAGGCTGTCAGTGATTCATCAGTTCATGGTGATCTCACATGCTGATTATTTTGCTATGCTTGGGGGCATGGTTTGGAGTAGCTTGGGGTTGCTGAGTTTGGGATTTTTTTTTCTTTTTTTTTTAATTGAAGTTTACTGCCTGGTACAGTAATAAAGCACAGCAGTTAAATTTTTTTTTTAATTATATATTTCAAGCACTTTTTGAATTATAACTGTTCTTCAAATGGTGCTAGTCAGAACATCAGGGAAAAATATTACTACAAGACATGTTTTGGGAAATATTTGGGATAAAGAACTGTATTTCAGTAGAGGGAAAAGGTTTTCGATGTCCTTATTACTGGAGTTAACAGATGAACTTCAGATTTAAAAAGAAAGGCCTTGAAAACTGTTTATCTACAGGAATATTTCTAAGTGTACATAATCAGTAATCCTCATTTGCTATAGCTTAAAAAGCAAATCTTCAAGAATACACAGTGGAAACAAAACATTTTTGCTGTAGATTTTAAGCACATTTTTCTGCCTTTGGTCTTTATTGACTGTGAAGATTATGCTTCTGTTAAGTCATTCTGTAAACTTGTTTAAATCCCTCTCAAGGAAAGGAATTTTCTAACTTCTTCCAATTTGCTGTTTATAATGGTCTTTACTGATGAAAGCTGTCATATATGCAAATCAACATAAATATTTAAAGGCTGATTCCACAACCCACAGAAATCAAATTCAATCACCTGAAACCTCAGTGATTCTGTAAGGTGAAGAAATAACAATATAAACAGCAGATAGCTGTCAAAAGAAAAAAAAGAACCCAATGAATTTATTTTCTCTATTATTCTTTCCCCATTAAAAGCAATAACATGGCAGATGGATACAACCTTCTATTTCAAGTCATCATATCTTCTTTATATAATAAAAAGCCCAGTGCACAGATTTATTAATGTAGTCAAAATGAAAGGCATACCTTTATCCACCAAGTGTTATCATTTTCAAATAAGACATGTCCTCTAGGGAATAAATTTGAAGGCCATTTTTTACTCATTTTTTGGGAAAGGTTTACTTTTGAGATAAATAATCACAATATTAGATCTGTATTTTTGAAGTTTAACTTATAAAATATGTTTATTATAATGCTAAGCAAAAAACATCTATTGTGCAGTATATACACAATAAGAATCTCCTGTTGCACACGGTATAGAATACACTGGTTATAAATAGGTCTTCAGCAGAAGATGAACAAAGTATAAAATCAGCAAGTTTATATATTGAATACTTATTTCAATGTAATTTTTGGTTTATAGGATATGAATACATCTGCATCAAAGAACACAAATCTGTGATTTTTCCGTTATTAGTCATCACAAAAATTTATCACTCACTCCCAGAAAAAGAGCTTTTTTAAAGTGGTGCTTATTTGTGAATAAGCAGTGTCTCCAATATTGCTCCTTATATTGCCTCTTTTCCGTATTTAATAGCCAAGGATGCATTTATCATTCAAATGAAAATTGAAATCTTTGTATGTAGTACCAACCTGATTTTTCTTCATTTGTCTGACTAAATTATTTTTTCATACGGGTTTTGCTATCTTCTCTTTAGAGTGAAGTGTATATTGAAACATTACAAAAGGAAAAAAATGCCTGTAGATGTATACAACAAAGCAGCCTTGGACTTCTATACAGGAAGAGCAGTAGTACAGCTTTGTAAGGACAGCGTTAAGCATCCAGACAGCTTGAAGAAGCTGCATATGTACTCACTGACATTTATGGGATGTTTATTTATTATTTGGTACACACAAACTACTTGCATGCACATCACCTTGTGAGTTTGTTCCCTCTGGGGACCTACACAATGATGTTTTTCAGTTTCTTTTCCTGAACTAGTCCTCAATATCTGTGGGACAGATTCTGATCCATGTCCATCAGACCAGGCAGCCACTCCCTGTGTGGAGATACCTCCATGCCTCAGCTGCTGTTTGGCACGGACCTGCAGCCATGCGGGTTTTGGGAATCCTGGATATTGTGTTCCTACACCGTAATTCCTTCCAGCACAGAGGAGCCATCAGTGCAGCACCTGGAAGTCAGCAGAGCCTTTCCCAGGCTGAGGAATCCTTGTTATCATTCAGTCCACCGACCACTTACCTCAGCCAGCATTTGGACCACAACATTCACCAAGCAACCAATGCAAGGATCCTGCAGTCTGTCTATCTGCAATGCATCACCAGAAGCCTCTTGCAATCAAAGACTGCTTAAGGGCAGGCTCAATACATCAAGATCATAACTGGGTTTTTTAGTGTCTAACAATGGGTGGCATAAATATACACATTCTACTTCTTCTTAGGTCTCCATGTAAAATCCATGGTCAGAGTTTACACACCTCACAGAAGTCATACTTAAACTGAAAATGTGATGATTAGCACAGAAAAATGAAGATTGGTTTAGATGAACAATTTGTACTGGTTACTTCTGGAACTCATAAAGCTAATAAAATTAGAGCTATAAATGTCTGAATATGAAAACTTTTATTTGAAAAAAATACTCAGAACACCTTAATAACTATAAGAATTTGCATTTCTAGCAGACCCTCTAATCATAGTATTCATACAGATTTCATTCATAATTTTAACCCCAAAACATAATCTAGCAAATATTTTGCTATGAAAGGGTGTATTTTAGGGAACTCTCTTCTTACACTTTCTAATCTAGTTTCCCAAGTCTTCCTCACATGTTGCAGTCTAAGTTGGAAATGAGGGCTGCAGATTTACAGCTGATTACAACTGAGAATGTTCTCAAAGACACCAAATACAGCTCTCCAATTCAGTCTGGGCAGAATATTGATAGAATATTTCTGTTGACACAAAAGCACTAAATCTGTTTTAAAATATGTTCCAGGGAAAACATCAATTGAAAAATTGATATCAACTAGAGTTGATTAATGTATGAATTGTTTCAGAGCTGCATGCAATCCCCCAGCTACAGTTCTATTTCTTTACTTGAACCAGCTTGCCAATTATCATTATGCATAACTATGAAACTGGGACAAAATTTTGATGATGTTTACATCTTATCTAGTATGCACATAAATTTAGTCTAGTATTAAAAAAAAAAAAAAGAAAAAAGAAAGAAGAAAAACCTGTAATTAAAGTGCCTTATGACAGGGCACAGAACAATATGTTCTGCACAGTGAAGAGCATCTTCAGGTATGTGTACCTACCCCATGACTAATCTTGATACTTGAGCCCTGCAGTTGATTGTACAAGACAAGCAGTAATGTGTGCCCACACAAAACACAGAAATCCAGGTCTGAACTTTAGATATCTGGCCCTAATATTGCAGCAGCCATATCACATATGCAGATTATCAACATAAATCATTTTAGTTCTCCTCATTCAGAGTTTGGAAGGTTCAAAGGCTAAGAGCAGAGCAGGCTGAATCTTCAAAAAACAGTGCTTACAACTGTCAGTGTGGATGCTAAAAAGTTCTTTTAAAGGTTTTCTTATTGCCATTCAGATATGTTTATATGCATAGACGGCTGCATGCACATATGTTTACAAAATGGCTAATTCTCCAGTGAACACTTCTTAATTCTTGGGAGGGTCAAACTGGATTTTAATGGTACTGCATGTTATGTTGGGAATTCTGGTTCCTGCAAGTGCATGCATGCATCTGTGCTTCTTTTTAACATCAACTTGATGTTGCAAAAAATTTAATTTGACCTTTTATGCAGATTATTCCTAATCCTTTTTTTTTACCGTGGAAGGTGTACAAAACTTAGATAGTGAGATCCTAACTCTTGAACTCTAAAAGAGGGTCTACAGCCTCTGCTCTGTTTTGTAACAAATGTGATACACTGTTTTTCATGGATAGACACATAAAGTAGTAAAAATAAACATTTCACAGTGTAGCACATTGGGATTTTAAAGTTAAAGCACTTCAGCATGCAGATAAAAACACTTTGAATGTCTTTTTTTTCCACAGAAAAGTCAACATATTCCCTAGGACAAGTGAGTAAAATTAACTTTGCTGGTAATGATTGAGTCTTCTAAAATGATCAGTTGTGACATAATAAAAAGACTTATCAACATTTCTTCATGCAAAAAAGAAAAAGAAAAAAAAAAAAAAAACAAACCCAAAACCAAAGCAAATCAAACAACAAAAAAACCAACTCAAACCAAACCAACGAAACAAAAAAAACAAAAATCCAAAACCACAAAACCCCAAAACAAAACAAAACCCACTGACAAAAAACAGCCAAAAAAAAACCAACACAAAAAACCACACACACAAAAAAAAATGCTCAAACTAAAAAGCCCCAAGCCTTGCAACCCAAGGCTATACAATCCACCAGAAAACTCAAGGAGGGGAAAATGCCTACATTCTGGCCAGCCTTTAAAAGCTTTCATTTCCTTCTCCATTTAGGTGGTTTTTTACAGGGGACTTTTGCAAAACTTTGGTAGGGAATAAGTAGATTCTGATTATGAGATTTTTTTTTACCATAGTTTTCTTTTCAAGGAATCTAATCTCACATGCAAGCATTTGCATAAATAAAGTTACTCAGTTTATTTAGTTGTAAACTGGTCAAAACAAAGCGTTCATTTAGACAGAGGAAGGAACAGGAGCATCCTCCCCAGCAAAGCCAGGCAAGTGCATACCATGGACAGCACACGTGGGCAAGAGTCCAGAAAACAGGGCTGAACAGGCAGAGGAACAGCCTTTAATGCTTAGGGCCTGGGTAGGTCAAACCACCACCCAAGGGAGCACCTTGGATCACAATCAGTAGGTCTCTATATTAATCTTCAAATTTGTACACAGTTCAGAATTTTAAAAAATTAATAAAATAAGAAAACTCACTAAACTGTTCTGGGTAAAATGCATATGAACTGAAAGTGAGAATGTAAATGGATGTAATGGCAATAATTCTGGAACTAATGGACAAACAAGCATTGCCAAATGCAAAATAACACAGAAATTGATCTTGGTTTACGAACTCAATTGAGGGACCAATAAAAATATTAGACTGCTGGAAAGGTGCTGTCAGACATAAAGCACCTGTTTAACATTATTGCTAATTGTGGGTGAAGGAAATGGCCCCAGTAGAAATTGGTTGAAGATGATTAAATTTAATTGCAATGCTATATACAAAGTGCTAACCACTCACTGAATTAGAATCAAAATTGCTCAGAAGTGATAGATTCCACAAAAACCAGGTTTAATACAAGGCATGAGCAGCAAGGCTACATGTGGCACAAAGCACATTCTCATTTTCTGAAAGTTCTTTCTGCCTCTTACATGTTGCAGAATTGCACAAAAAGCACCATAATAGGAACCATGAAATCAGGAAATAAGGTCACTGTAAGGTGGAGTGTGGGCTGCAGGGATGCTCATATTCTCCAGCACAGCGGAGGCAGGAGGGTTGGTAGGAAACACAGCCCACTCTGAGACACAAAGTGCCAGGAATCAATGAGATCAGAAACAGTTAGCAGGAGTGCCTGCCCTTGGTTTGTGTAAGGCAGATACCTCTGTAAGCCAGCCCCAAGCCTTCAGAAGAGCGCACAGAATCCCCCCTGGCAGGCAGCCACTGTTGCTGGAGGCAGCTGCCAGAGACTTTTGGCACAGAAGAGTGAAAGTACAATTTTCCATCTTCTTTACAATTTCTCCCTTTTTTCTTTCCACAAAATTTTATTAGTGCAGTTGGGGTTTTTCCCCCCTTTCCTTTTGTAGGAATATTTATTAGAGTTGCTGGTTTATTATCAGCCCCTTTAGACTCTATTTCCTAATTTTACTTTTCATGCATTTTCCTTGTAATGCTCCAGCACACCCTTCCTCTCTGCTTTCAGTGCTGTTGAGAGTGCAGTCACAGTGCTAAAGGATGCAGTCAGAAATGCACAAGTTATTTGGTCTTCCAGTAATCACCCAGGTGTATGGTGGCTCCTCCTTTAACCTGCTGTCACCTAAGCCATATTTCACATGGTACACATGCACCATGTCTAGCCTTTAAATTGCTTTTTGACAACTGTGCCTGGCACGTGTTTTCCACTGGCTGGTGGCAAACACAATACTGTCACTTTGTGGCAGACTTGGTTATGCCTGTTTTTCCAGCATTGATCTCAGGTAGACAGAGAGAGCTGCTCATGCCACGTCCCTCCTGTTCTCTATTTACAGTCATTCAGTCCTCAGGCTCACTTCAGTTTTTGAAGTTTCCAAGTGCCTTGTGTTGTTGTCTGCTTCAGAGAGTGCTAAGGTGCTACTCAGTCCTGGTTATATTTGCTTTAGTGCTATAACAGCTTGCTTATGGCTCAGTATCAACTAAACCATCATTATTTCCAAGTACCTGCAATGTACTTAATTAGAACTGCTGGAGCAGCCTCTGGACATGGGGTGAGAGCTGTGCTTTTTTAAGGGTAAGTCTGTGTAACAGAAAAGCCTTTCCTATCCCCAAAAACCCAAAGAACTCAGGCAAGCACTGAGTGCAACGGAGCAGCTGCTTGACAGCTTTATTTGAAAACAGCTTAGAGAAGTACATGAAAAATACTGTATTCAGCTGAAGCTGCAGGGAACAACGGAAGAAAAATAATTAGCCAAGTCAGAAATTGGCTAAGGCACTGGGTCTTCTGAGCCTTCTATTTCCTTCAAAATACAAAGGGATCTTTAAATACTGAGTAGTAAACGAGACTTTGTTTATATCTTGTCTTAAAAAGCCACAGGAAGAACAGTGTACCCTAATAACATCCTTGGCTTAGAAATGATTCAGAAGCAAGGGGGCCATCTGCTGAATTCCCAGTACCATTTTCTGCTGCAACCTGGAAGTTTCTTCAAAAGTTTTGCAGGCAAGTCCTTTTCAGTGCCAGCTTTGCCACGTTTGTGAAGCATGGCAGTAAATCTCTGAGCAGGTTGGGCTGCAGGTGAGTATGACAGCATTATCTATCATGACTTCAAAAAGTAAAACCAGTACACTGATCAATGTAATCTATTTAGGACTGAAAAATCCTATCATCACTCTGAAGTGTAAGTAATATCTCTGTATCATAATGAATTTCCTTAAACAGCAATTTTCAGAGACAGAAAATTTGCTCATAATATGCTCCTGAATATAAATTTTCACATAAAATATAAAAGCTTAAAGCACAGAATCAGCTGTGCTCTAAAATGAGCAGCTTCCTTCATTGGCTTACTGTCCATTATCCTTAGTAATGTTGGCCTCATGTTCAAACTCAGCATTTCCTTCCCCATGTAAATCCATCAGACTCTACTGATAAAGGATTTACTAGTGACTGCTTTTAATTCCACTCTTTCTGAATTCATCACTACAAACTTCACAATATTCACAGCTAGTACTTTCTCCAATATGTAAAAATGGGCAAAGGCAAGGTTAAATTTTTAAAAGATTTTATGACAACATCACGACAAATTCATTACATACCCAAAGTGTGTTATCCTTGTAGTTCTATGTATCTTATTCTTGTTCAAATTGCTACAGCTAAAGTCCTCTCTGCACACCAGGAAGAAGAACCAGAATTGTTTCTGGTACAATAATAGCAAAGTATGCTAAATAAATACTACATAAACACCCAGACTGAAAAAATCCTTGCTCATAAATCCATGAAATTTGATAAAGGTATTTAAAATATTCACCACTGTTCTCATTTCTTAAAGCATAGCCTTAAGTCTACTGACATTTCATGGTCTGTTAATACAGAACACTTTAAATATAGAAAGGTACATATTATCCATTAAAGGCTACATAGACTCATGTATAAGATCACTCATAGTGTACAAACAGAAGATTGTTTAATGGTACAAATGATAAAATCAAATCTTCAAGGCTGCTTCCAATTCAACATTTTAAAAATGACTGCAAGACATAACTTGTATCTTTCAAAGTTATAATCAGGAGGGATTGAATAAAAGCACAGCACATGGAATACAAATAAATGCCACTTGCCTAAGATTCCTTCTTAAGGAAGAGGTCCCAAGTTTAACTCAATAGCTGGAGAGTTTGTTTGCATTGTGTGGGGCATTTTTTCATGTTTAAAACAATTTTACTACCTAAGTCAATAATAAATCTCAATATGTATGACTCCCACACCCATAATGCACAATGTATCCAGGTGGTGTTTTTTGCTGTTCACTGTTACCAACTTTATGCACACTGATAAGGAAGAAGGATATGGTCTGGAAAGTTATAAATTTGTAGGCACATGCAGATTACTCACTGCTTTCAGTATTTAATAGCAAACTATTACCTCTGTGACAACTGAGCATCCTTTATTTATCTCCTAAAATCTGAACTTCCGTATCAAAATATGAAAATAGCATATATAAACCAAGAGTAAATTCAAAATATCAAACACATGAAAAAGTTACAGAGCTACAATTACCCAGCATTAATAAAATCAGGCACATTTACTCTCATGAGCTGTCCAACACTCCCTCTCCAAAGGGCTTAGCCTATGACCTCAAGAGCCTGACTAGCTTCAAAGAGTTGCCACTAAAATAGCAGAAGAAAACAAAGAATAAATTTAAAAAAATAAATATATGTAGAGAAATAAAATTTTTCCCTCGAGAATTCAGAATGAAAGCTAAGGATTGCTAAAATTCAGTCCTTTCTGTAGAAATGGCCCCAAAACATATAAAACAGCAACTCGTGGTAATACAAATTTAGGAAACAAGATGTTCTGTCTTAGTGAAAAGTAATATGAAGTGCCCTTGCTACTTTTTTCAAACTCTGGAAAGCTCACATGAAAGAGCATTTCTATACAGTGAAAGAGACTTGAGATTAATTTCCAACTTCATAGCTTTTTCCCTTTTCCACTAAACCCTAGATGGTTGGCTTAAGACTAAGATGGTTCAATTTAAAACAAAATCCTTTGAAAAAATACACCTCTAAAGAATAAGGAACATTAATTTTCATTGGTCTTCTTCTCTGTTACTTACATATTAATATTAACAAAAATTGCTCCCACCCAGTAGCAGGACGACTATTTGTTAGTGGCCCTGTGTTTAAAATGATGATTTGTTAGTGGAGTCAGACAAATTTATTTCATGAAGTATTTAAATGGACAAGAGTGGTGTTCATACTCACTGGACAGTTAAAAAGGGAAAGAAATTGGAAAGTGAAGGATTTGGAACATAATATTCAGAGGATAGTATCTTCCCAGGTTTCTGATACTACTCAACTTGAATATCAGTTGTTTAAATTCTACAAAATCAGTAGTATTTCTTGTTCCCATTTTACATCTTTGGGATCATTTTTCCATTTGACCTAATTTCAAACAGAGATCTCAGTAAATGTTGCCGGCATTTCAGGGGGCTCCACACACAAAAGTGGAAAGTGGATGAGCTCCATGGGTCAAAGAACACAAACACAGCTCAGCCAATGACTGATCGATGATACCTGCGGCACACTGTGTTACACTGCACACGACAGGCACAGCAGTACGAGGGAAGAACTTGCAGATGCTCTATCAGAGTCCTAGTGCATAACATAGAAGGGATTTTGGAAGCACAGCGAAATATGTGTCATTTTTGTTCACTGGAAGTCAAGAATGAGAAAGCAGACTTTAGTTCCCCTAAGGTATTTAGGGTGTTGCGGGGCACAACCCGGCATTGCCGAAGCTCAGGGAATCCCATCGGTGGGCTCAGGCTGTCCCTGGTACCCGTGCAAGGCAGGCTCGGCGGATGGCAGGTCCGTACCCCTCCGTGCGTCACACACCGACACCCGGCACGGTGACAGGGAAAGTTCGGTGGCGACCACAGGGGCGGTTACGGTGCCACAGCCACGGCGGAGAGGCGCGGGAGAGGCAGCGGGGCATGGTCGCCGCCTGGGCACCTGCGCGGTGTCCCCCCGGCCCCCGCTGCCCCCGGCAGCACAGGACTCCCGCTCGCCCCCACGAAACGCCTTTAGCGACTCACGGACACCGTCTAGGGTAGCTCAACGGGTCTGCAATCTCCGCAGGACTACTCCAAACTTCACGCGTGTTCTACCTAGACGTCGGTCTAGACAGGTAGTTCCCAACGCGCCTTAGACAAACTCGCGAGTGCATTTTTTGGCACACGAATCCACAAGAACGATCGCTTCCCTCCTCCGCCGCGTCAAAACCTTGGACAAGGTACTAAACCGCGACACCTGGAGCCGACACGGCGCCTTCCCCTCTACCAACCTCCAACTTCTCACCAAAGCGTCAGAAATTAACCTTTCCCGGGGCACGAGCCCGAGACGCGGTCCACGGATAACCCCAGCGAAGCCGCAGCCCCCCCGCCCCACTGCCGAACGCCAGCACCGCCCCCAGCCCCGTCCCCGCGGCCACTCGCAGGCAGCCGCCGACGGAGAAACTTTTCCGAGCCGCTCGGCGAGGCAGCGCCCACACCGGGGTCCCGCAGAGCGGGACCGAGCCGGCGCCCACGCCCCGCGCCCCCCGCAGCCGCGCCGGCCGCCCCCAGCGTGGGCATCCGCCCGCACCGCTCCTACCGTGCGGGGGGCAAGTGAGGGAGGGGGCGAGGAGGTGGCAGTTACCGGCGAGCGAGCGCCCTTCTTGCAGAGCGGTCCCCTGAAGACGCCTTTGATGCCGCGGTAGTGCCCGTTGCTGAGGTGCCGGGAGCTGATGACCAGGTAGCACGCCATGCGGGCCCCCCGGGCGGGCGAGCGCGGGGCGGGAGGGCAGCCCGGCTCCTCCGCGGCGGCGGTGCGACCTCCGCCGGAGCAGAAGCCCGCATGAAGGAGCGGGCGGAACCGCAGCAGCGATCTCCCTGCTCCCGTCTCATCCAGCGCCCGGGTGAGCGCTGCCAGCAGCAGGATGCACTGAAGGCGGCGGCAGCCAGAGCACATCTGAGAGAGCGCGGAGGCCAGTCCGCATGCTGCTCCGCGGGTGGGAGACGGGCCGGGGAGAAGAAGGGCAGAGCGCAACTTGCACAGTCCGCCGCTGCTACGGCCCTTCCTCCTCTCCCTCCTCCCGCTCCTGCTCAGACCAGGCCACCCGGAGCCGACATCCGGAGGGGAGTTTCTCCGCGGCAGCTGGAGCGGCGGCTGCTCCCCATGGCTGTCCCCAGCGCCGGGCTGGGCGGTGGATGCAGCCGGCACAGTCCCCGCCGCCCCACTGCTCCCGCACGGCCGCCGCAGTCGGCGCTGCGCCTCGCCTCACCTCCGCCGGCGGGGGGGGGAGGCGGTGCGAGGGGGGCGGAGGAGGGGTAGGGCCGGAGCGGGGGCGGCGGCGGGGGGGAGGACATTGCCCCTCGCCGCCTCAGGGAGGGGAGCAACGCCGGCAACCCCGGGCGGAGCGGCCGGGAACGCGGGGGTAAAGGCAGCGGGGTGTTCTGACCGCTCTCCTTCTCTTCGCCCAACTATCCCGTCCTCGATGTCGGCAGGTAACGTCCCTTCCCCGCCCGCCTCCGGCTGCTCTTCCACTTGTCCCCGGCATCCCCTGACCCTCCTTCCCCTCCGCTGTCCCGTGGGCTGTCCCGGGCAGGGGACGCGCACGCCACGAGCGCTGGGCATCCAGGCGCGGTGCCGGGAAGCGCCGCTGCGCCGGCCGGGAGCCCGGGCTGGCCCCGGACTGCGACGGGGCTGCGCGCAGCTGCCTGGACCTGTCTCCATCGGCCCCCCTGAAAGCGCGTGAATTTGGGTGCGCGGCGTCATTTACCACTTCAATGATTTACACTGAATCGCAGGTCTGAAAACCTTCCCCCAGTAAATAGCTGGAACAGGTTGTTCCTCTCCCCTTCTGAAATACGGAGGAGCGAGATGCCTCGGACCCACTTGTGGAGACTCAGTTTCTTCTCATCAGGTCACAAGTATCATGTCTGCTCTGCTGCTTGCTAAATCGATAAAATAAATCAATAAATCACACAGCCTTGGTAGTCACCTGCAGATCATTCATTTCTTCGAAGTAGATTGCCTTAAACTGTAGATAAGAATTGTTTCAGTTTTTTCACTTAATCTCCTAAAAGCATATGCTTTCAGTTATTTAATGAATGAAACTGATAAGCCACAATCATTCTAATTTTAGATTCTCAAGAGCTTTTTTCTATGAACCTAATGAAAATAAAAGGAAAATCTCACACAATCCACCAAACTGATAAAGGGATCATGACAAATCAAATGTTATTTTTTGACTGTTTATGTAACTTGGTGTTGTACACTCCTAATATGGAGCATTGTATAGTGTTTCACATACCATATTAAGTTTTACTATATGTGTGCATATGTACGCATATACAAATCATCGAATATATTATTATGTATTTTATTAATAAATATAGTAACATTGTTATAAATAAAACATAATAATTCTGAATTTTGAATAACCAAAGGCGGAAGTAATATATTAAGAACGTGCATATGTTAACCATCATACAGTGTTTTGCAATGTAAAAAACTTTTAGATGGGGGTCAAATTAAGCTGCTAAAATTTATGTGTGAAATAAATGAAAGGACTTGGCTCTTTGCATTATGTGTGGTTGAGCTGTGAGACTCCTGTCAAAGGGTGTTGTGGATCATAGATTAAACAGTCCCATGAATCAGGACAGATCAGGCTTTGAAGCCCGGTAGTAATACAATGCCTGTAAAAGACCTCTGAAGGACTTTTCTGAGGGAAGAAATTGCATTGTAGAGTTTAAGAAATTGTGATACTGTACTGATTTAGAAAAAAATAGTCCACTGTTAATTTGGTGGTGAAAAGGAGCTTTTATGATTTCCTCCTACAAGTCACAGAAGTCACAGCTATGTGAGTGACTTGAAATTTATTCTTGTTGGCATATATATTTTCAGTTCTTCCTGAAATAATTCCTCTGCAAGCCTGTTAAAGATAAAAGTATTATCTTCACTTTGAATTTTGGTCTGCAGCTTAACTTTCTGATTCTGCACTGAATATGTATCTGGAAGTAAAGACAAGCACCTTTTCTCTTTGGCAATGAAATGAACTTCCAAAAACTTTGCTTCTCTATGATGCAGCTGTTGTTTCTCAGAATAGAAACAGAATGAGAATTTATATCTCATCTCAACAACTTGCATGGAGGTCTCTGTTCCTTTTCTGTTGTGGAGACATGAGAAGTCCTTTGCTCCATGAGGCTGCTGATGCTCTGTTACAAGGTGAGGCAGAGGGTGCAAAGGACCCAGGCCACGTGCATAGGCTGGAGATGCATGATGCTGTGTTGCAGCCATGTGGTCAGACTGGCCATGTCACCTGCAGAGGGGGTTCAGCACAAGCTGAAATGGTGCAAGGGCTTTGCTGTAGATTTAAAGGACACTACTTTCCTCTTTAAACTTACAGAGTCTTCCCCAGCTCATTTACTAGTATTGTGCAAAACAGAATTTATTTTCCCCTGAGTAGACTGCACCGCATTCATTTTATCCTGCTGAGGAGGATGATGTGCTCAATTGACCCTGCTGTGAAAAGTAGAAGTCATTTTGGGCTCCCTTCACTTTGCAAACTCAGGGGAATAGTTACTATGACCACCAATCTAATTTATAAATAATCTGTAGGACGCAAGCCTGAGAAAATGAGATTAAGTAGTGTCAAACTGAACAGTTAGTTATTAATTATATCACTCCCCGAACATTCCCCAAAGTCTCTGGAGATGCAGCACCTTCTTGTCTTCCATCACAGGTCATGTAGAAATATGAGCCTTAACTATTAGTACTTTCATCTGGGTCCAATCCTTCACTACCTTAGATCCTATAAAGTAATTTTCAGCTGAGCACAGTGGATGTAAAATACTACCTTTCAGAACATTATGCTTTCTTTGCAGAAGTGCAAGTGACTTTTCAAGATACAAGGAAGTAAGAGAAGCAGGCCAACTGTCATGAAGAGATTATGATTGGAATAATGAAAGGTTCTCCAGTTCATCTATCCTCTCAGTTTACAAACTTTTTTATTATTAATAAAGATTACTTAGCATTTATTGTGCCCCCCCAAAAATAAGAATTTTCTAATTATTCTTTGTAGGAATTGTCTTTATTGCACAATGCAGTGTCTAAATTAAATATCCATCCTAGATATGAGGATTCCAGTTCTGATTTAAATATTCTGACCATCAGAACTATATTAATGCAGTCATATTCATTTTAATGGTTGAATTAATTCATATGTTTCTTTGCAGCATTAGACAGTACTGTGTAGACATACCCATAAAACCTTGTCTGCCTTGTGAATTTTATTTAAATTGTAATTCAAGTGTTGCTCCTGATCTGAGTTCCACCTGCACACGTAGTCCATTAAACTGATATTCTCTGCTGTATAGATAAAAACTACAGTTAGCATGATTTGCCAGCTGCTAACCTAAGCATTCCTCACTGTGGGTACAGGCTAGATCTGCTTAAGGGCCTGAGTTCCAAAATGTTTTCCACAATCCTCTGGTGCACCTAGAAAGAACAAAGACAACCTTCCCCATGCCTCCAGATATGAGAAAATTCAGAGTGCAAAGCATCTTCTGGCACTACACCTCTAGAAATTTTACTTTCACAAGCAAACAAGGACAGAAGGTGTGTAGACACACAGCTTGAGTACTGTTTCACAGTCTGATTATTCTCACTTAAGTTAACACATTTTCCAATGTAGAAGAACCCAAATTAACCCTGCAGTAAAAACATACTCTAATACGGATGTGGTTTTTACAGGTCTTCCCCACAGCAGAGAGGGAGGGAAGGAAGAGGGGTAATCAACATCTTGGCAAGACAATTCAGGTGTGAAAACACACAATGAGGTTCCTGAGGTATGACAGAAAGGTCTTAGTAACAGTACAGATTTGGACATAAAGGAGATTTTAAAGCTGTGAATTAAGTCCTGGAAATATATGTGCAGATCTTTGGATTATAATGGCCTAAACTACATTTCCCTTCACTCTGTTTCCCTAAACCATGCATCCAGCCTCTCATTCCTCTCCATTCTAGTGGTCCATAGCTACAGCTAATTCCTCTGGGTTCACATGAAAAGAGACATCCTGCCCCACTGAAACCAGTGACACTTTTTGAGGTTGACAGAATCAGAGTTTCTTCAGAAACTTTCAACTGTTAAGCATGATGATGTATAGTAAAAAACCTTAAATGTATGATTACATTAGTTGTCCTGTTATTCTACTTAAATAAATCATCTAATATCCCAAAAGAGTCATAATTATTTGAAAGTGAGAACCATATATTAGAAACAGTCAACAATTCTGTGGCTCACATGAATAAATTTTAGTCTGAATGTTTTATTTATTTTTCACCATGTTTTGAGGAACATTTTATGAAGTTTCATTCTGGTGAATGTAAAAAATACAAAGTAAGATGGTCTGCATAAATCTTTGTTTTGTTTTCAGTGAAACCTCTGCTCTTTTTTCCCCCAGAATCCTAAAATACAACAATTATATTTTTTCCTGAAATAAGTAATAGAAAAATCTTCTTTGTATCTGTCTTTATTACATTAATTCATTTAGGGTATTTTAGTCCTTCCTTATTTTATTACATTTGAAGCAATCATAACACTGCTTATCCAAAAATCTTTAATCCCAGGCTGACTATTTTAACCTAAATAGTTATGTTTGTCTTTCAAATCACTTACGTAAGCAGCTTTCTGTTACACAGGAGTGGAATCTGTCAAAGTTTATACGCTTAAAGCATTGATGGTTAAGTTATTCTACTCTCTAGTCTGTACAGAATCAATGGACACCGCTGTGCTTTGGATGGAGCTTTTTGGAACATCTTAAGTGCTGAGCAGTCACTTTATAATCTACAGCTTGCCATTAATTCTGCAGCCAACAAATACAGCTGGTGGTCAAACCAAAGTGTGTGTGTCTACATCAGTGAAGAGCAATAAATCATGCCCTACTTTCCCTATAGGCTCATGCACCACTGGTTTTAAGAAAGTCTTATAGTTGAACAAGAATCTCATTCTCACTCATGATTCATCCTCACTCTAACTTTACTTAGATACACCTTTTATGTGACATTCAGCAGCCCCTCTGTATTACTTTATCACTAAAAAACAATATAATGTTTCCTATGGAGTTATTGTGAGAATTACTCAATGCTGTCACTACAGTCATAAAGAAGAATGCTAAGTATTACTAGTACTGGGCTATCAGGAAAACTGCTAATTTCATAATCAGTTAAAATATGCAATAAATCTATTTTTGTCAGAAGGTTTCTGGACATGCCGTTCACTTAAATTGATAGATCAGTTATGCAAATAGGACATTACCCTGAATTAACAAAAGCTCAGTATCTCCAGAGTATCTTTCCAGTGATGTAAATACATGTTCCATTGTCTATTCAGAAATAGTATCCATTGGTTTATTCTTATTGTTAGCTCTAATCTTCACCTATATTAGGATGGATATAGATGGATATAGAATGAATAATGACAAGTAGCTACTGTTATGAAAATTATATAGCAGAACGCCAATTCTATTTTAGTAGCAAATCCTTTTCTTCAGGCAGATGATATATGGAAGAGATGAAGATGTAGCAGTGTATTCATACACTTGCCAATTTATTATGTTTGCATAAATATTTAATACATCAATCTCTTTGTAAAGGAAAAATATGGTTTGCATTTCCAATCATGTAGTTTTGTTAGATTTTCTTTCTGTTAAATCCTATCAAAACTTTAATTAAATGCTAGACATCCACAAGACAGGTGATTTATGGTTTCTGTTGCTTGTTGATGGTCATCAGACTGATCTCCTGAGGTTAGCACTGTATGTGCTAGTGGCTTTAAAATCTAAAAGGTGAGTAAAGTTACTGCATTTCTGTCATTAGGGATCATAATTTAATATTACCTGAAAAACAGATACCTTGAATTTTTTTTAAATAATGTAAAGTGATGGAAAATACTGACTAAACTCTTCATAGTTACCCATGATATCCACAGCCAGTGAGGCTGCTAGCATATGCTTCAGCCATAGATACATTAGTTTCAACAACCAATATAACCACAGCTGTCAATCCCTTTTCCAACTCATACTCATTTAATTTAAGGAGAACTCCAAGGACAACAGTAATGAAGCAGCCTAGAAACAGGAGAGGATGCTCATTGCAAAGGAATGATGAAGGCAGCTTCTATCAAATGGTTATTTCCATTATTCCCAGTAGTGTCTGCAAAAGTATTTTATCTTACACTTCCATAAGTAACATTCTTTCATGCTTGACCTGCTGTGTACGAATTCACACAACACCTCAGTGATATCCACAGACAATTCCAGCTGGGCAGGTTGCTATCACCCTTTTTGTCTGGTGCTAACATTGCTATAAGTCACCCAGAGACTGTCAACACATACGTGTTACTTTTTAATCTGGCTGCATCTTCAGCCTTTGAAATCTATCAATTGGCATAAGATCATGTAGAGTTTACAAAGGACTCTCAAGTCACATTTTTCAAGACGAAAACTCATATTGCTTTTTACAAAGTAAAGGAGAATTCCCTTTCCCTTGAGAAAAAAGGGTCAAGGAAATTGTGAGATGTCACACAAGTTGGATAAAGATCAGGGATCTGGGAGCTCTATACATTCTGATAATAAGAAGTAAGTGGCAAGTAACTACAACTATCTTCTCCGTGTAGAGGGCCACTTAGTATGGTAGTTCACTGAGCCATTCCAGATACAAAAAAATAAAAGGAGAAAGCAACATTTTTGCATAACTTCATAAAAATAATATATATATATAAGCTCTGCTTGCTAAGAAATAGATATAAGTTCTGCTGAACAGCCAGCAATAAAATACATTGTTTTATTTATATATATATACTTATATATTTTTATCTATATTACATATGGATTATTTTTATAGATACATAAAATTGTCTAGTGTACATATATTAATGGAATAATACAGATATTTAAATGCTTTAAATGTCAACACCTATACCAACTTATTTCCCGTGCTGTTTTTCTTTTTCCCCACTTCAGCAAAGTGACAATTTATTCTATTATTTTAGGGAGCTTAGTGACAGGGAAGTGATCTAGCAGTCTTCAGCAAAGCAGTACAGAACTTGAGTCTGAGCTGTTCACACCCACTGTACTACCTAAGGTATCTCAGATCTTCATGCTTCCATGGAAGTGTTTATATGCACTGCCACAAGATCACCCTGTCAGTTCTGTGCATATCCTGTTGCCAGTGTTTCATCATCTGTCCACATTAATACTTCAGCAGGCAGCCTTTAAAAATGCTCTAAAAAATTATATGAAAGGTGCAGGAGAAATTTCAAACTGATGGCATTTTTCTGCTGGAATCCTCTGGAACTCAGGAATCAGTCCCTCATGTTATTAGGTATCTATGAAGCAACAGTACTTTTTAAGACCAATGCCTACATACTTTCCCTAAAATACACAAATACTAAAGACTTTTTGAGTGTGTTATGGCTTATTTTTGTTCCTTAATAAGTTTAAATATTTCAAGAACTCTGTAAAATCCATCCAAGTAGTAGCAAATTTCCTTTGTATCTTAAGGAAAATGGCTAATACTGTTGTAATCACATGAATTTTAGCGATAATTAATAATAGAGAAAGGAAATATGCAGTAAAATCAAATATGCAGTAAAATCACTCCTTTGTAAAAAGCTAGCAAAAGAATTGTACACGTCCTTCTTCCCCCATGGTATCTCCTAAACTGTCTCAGGGGCTTGCTGGTACCTGCAGAGGTATGGAAATCATCTGATTTCTCCAAAGTATGGTATCTAGCAACTTGCTTATGGCCAAAATGTCAGAGTTTTCTATGCAGAAGTAAAATAGATGTTTGTTTCAAATATAAATTCAGTCTCTATTTTTGCAGTCATTTGGTGTTCTAATTATAACAATCTAATTTGTAAACAACACATGCTGAGGTTTGGCAGTGAATTTCTGATGAAACACAGAGTACAAATTTTAATTACATACAGTTCTAATACAGTGAGCACTGCAGCATTTCTGTCATCTTTGAAATGGTAACAAAATGTAAAAAACGTTTTTTGAAATATGAGCATGAAGGTAATGAGATCAATAAATGTCAGCTAGAAAAAATAATCACAACTCTAGAGACTCACTAACCTTTCTACAAATTCCAAAAATAATAGACTAGCCTGGATGAAGAATCTTTAACAATGGGAAACAGATACCATTATAAGGGGGAAGCGAGCCAAAGACTGCTGAATAATACCAGAAGCATTGCCTTTTAAGTAAATGAGAGAAAAACAATCAATATTTTTGCTTTTCCTCCTGTGATCCTCACCAATGCACTTTCCTTCGCACCTTCTGGTTTTGAGAGTGAAATACAATACAAACACATATGTAAACCCAGAGCAGAAATGTGAAATGTGGCATCAGGTGCAGTAAGTGATCGTGGTTCCCAAACTGATGGCCTGATCCTTCTCTTGGGCAGACAGCAATGTAAGAACATTCACTGACATCCATATAAATTCCAGATACATAACACTCCAAAGATTTGGTGGTATGTGATTTCTAGATATAATTTATGCAAACCCAGAGCTTAAGCATGAATTAATTCAAGACAAGAAAATTTGTGCGCTACGTTTTAATGCTCCTTGGTAGAATCTAACTTCTGTAAGAGAAAACATATTTCATATGTGAAAGATTAAGTAATATTTGAAAGGATAATGTTAGTATTTTAATTTTTTTAAAATTAAAAATGCAAGAGACATCAAACTTGAGGTGAAAACGGAAGAGAATAAAATACTTTGTCAAATCCATCCAGATGGGGAATTTTTTTTTTTTTTGAATGACGCATACAATTTTCCTGAAAACATATAAGCATTTTATGAAGGATATGCGAAATGTACTAAGGATTTTTGCATATGAAAACTTATTTTAGGTAAATTGACTTTTTAAAAAGGGGCGTAGAAATAACATGGAAACCAACTCTTATTTTACCATGATTTTTTTCCCCCAGGAATTGACTAAACATTTTTGGATGTGGATATCAAAAAATGGTGGGCTCAGACTGGGATCCAGAGTCTACTCAGCAAATGTGTACCATTTTTTAAATTATGATTTTCAAATGGTAACACTGGTGTAAAACCAGCTGAAGATATTAGCCGTTTACATTTCATCATTCAGGTGCTAATCTGAAGTAACAAATCCAAAAGGGCTCCGTGTAAACATACAAAGTATTGCAAAGTCACCATTAACTTTTATGATTAAGTTTCTACTTTCTATCAGTCTGTATGTCCTGTTAAAATTAAAGGAACTGAAGAACAAAAATGCTTTGAAATTCTGTCTCATTACACACACACACATTTTCTTCTTTGTTGTGTTTCAAACTACTCTTTTGAATCTGATCGTTCATTTCTGTATGTGTGAATGTAACCTTTTTACAGGTAACATTTTACATATAGTCACATGTATATAGTATTTTACATATTTAAATGTGTTTATGGAACACTTTGCAGGACTGGAGTTCTTGGAGGTAAATAGCTCTGCTGCTAATGTGTAACCCAATATAAAGTAGCAGATAGTGATGACAGCCTGGGTTTTTATTTTCTTTCTTGGCATAGAGCTAAAGAAATGTGCATTATGAAAGCTGGTAGTTCAGGGCCACTCCAGGAGCACAAACTGGATTTCAAGTCAGTTTTGTTGAACAGAACTTAGCTTAAGTGTGCTGCAGCACTAGCAATGTAGAAATGCAGGAAGGGAAGGATGGAAGTTTCCCTGCTCCAGCCACCTGAGGCTGTGGGAGCAGCTGTGTTTAATGACAAAGGAACAGACCAAAGCCAACAGCAGGTGCTGGAAACAGGTTGAATCCAGGTAAGGAAGATGGTTTCAGCCTTCAGAAAACCAGGAAAAACGGGCAGGTTATGTTATGTTTCAATTCCATCACCCTAAAAAGCCAAAACTCACAGAGGAACTTTGTACAGGGAGGCCATGGTATGCAGCTGTGAGTAAGAAGCTATGTTTCAGGATAAAAATCTTTTCAGCCTGTGATTTGAAATGAAATGACTTTCAGTCAAACCAATTTTTGCCTGTAAAGGCTTTGCTGTAGCACACCCTTCCCTTGCTCAGAGTAAGCTAAAGTAAAGCAAAATGCACAGAGCTGCGTAAGTATCCTGCAGGTGACAGGGTAGCAGAATGGCACGTGAAACTCAGTGCCAATAAACACAAAGAGGGGAAAATAAAATACACACCCAAGATGTTAGTTGATCACCTATTGTCACACCTGGAAGAAATGTTAAAGTTCCTGGATAGGGCTATACAAAAATACAGTCAAAAATGCCAGTCTGATGTTAGAAACTGCAAGGAAAGCATTGAAGAACAAAACAGAAAACATTTCAACACATTCTGCTCTAAAAGCAAAGGGGAACTAGGCTGGGGCTGGAGAAGCACAAATGGTGCATGTGGATTAATTTTTCCAATTTCTCGGTACGAAGAAGTACAACAAAAACATTTTGAGGAAGCAAGTTAAATTACACAATAAGAAAATTTCTTTGCACAATCCATTATCATCCACCCTTATGAATAAATGAGGTATGTCAGCAAAAATATAAATTAAGTCAGTTCTTTTCCTGCTATTGAAGAGAAAAGGTTGAAATGCATATATCAAATTAAGAGGTTACTGAACTACTGATTTGCTAGGGACAGTATGTCATAGAAGAGCACAGATAATTTAAAATTTTCTTGGTTTATGGTAGTATTCTTTGATGACCATGGCCAGAGATAAAATATTGGACATCACAGCATGAAAGTTTTTATGTTCTTAAATTAATATGCAGTTATAATTTTTGTTCCAAATGGTGTGCTACTCCTTCCGTAAATACTGGTTAGAATTACCATATAAGTGGCTTTGACAGACTGAAAACAGAATGTGACAGAAATCCAATGAAGCTCACCAGTGACAAAAGCAGCCAGTACACAGTAATCCCACTCAAGCACACAGACTGGAAACCAAAAGGCTGAAATAAAACTCTGCAGAAAAAGACCTGGAGGTCCTAGGGAAGAAAACTCAATGGAGTCAGCAGTGTGTCCCTGTGGCAATGAAGAGTACCATCATACTCCTCTCCAAGCAGGATTGTGGAAAACAGGTCAATGGATGTGATTAATTCCATCTACTCTTCTCTTGTGAGACCACACTGAGTACTGTGCCTAGTTCTCAACTTCCCAAAATGAGCAAGAATTTAACATACTGGAGGCAGTTATGGTACTGTAGCACACTGGGCAGAATGGGAGGGTGAGGGCACTGGGTATAATGACACTAATGATCTGGAGCTGTCCTGTGATACAGGGCACTGCTGGGATAGCTCAGGATGAAGTGGGAGGAATTTCATTTTTGTCATCCAGCTGACTTGCCTGCTAAATGTCTCACTTCTGCATTCACAGCATGCAGTATCTTAGTGAAAGAAAGACAGAAAAACCAATGGAAACAAAACAGAGAGTAGATTTTCATCTGATAGTCCAATGCAGGTATTTGAACTGTGTTCAGTGGCTTTCAAAGTGCAGACAGGACCAGTGATAAGCTAGGTTTTGGACAGTTGTAAAGTATCTGTTCTTGAACTTGAAAATAATTTCTCTTTTCAGATTTGATTTTTCCAAATGACAAAATTTAACTTTAAACCTAAAATAGAGACACTACACGCACATCATCATTCACACTCAGAGTCAACTATAGCAGTGGAAAACTGCTTTGATATTATACCTTCAGGAAACAAATCTTTTACAATTGCATCAGAATTATGGTAATTGGAAGTTTCCTCTGTATCAGGTATTCATAGAATTTAAATTCCTCAATGCCTAATTACAGCTACTCATTGAAAGCATTAGCTCTCGCTTCACAGAGGGACAGTACCTCCCTCATTCCTTAAGGAGGACAATTTCCCCTGCTATTTCCCATAAGAAACAGGGTTTCTGCAAAGACAAGGAGGACTGTCCCACATGGCATGCCACATGGAGGTAAAGAGAAACTCCCTGAAGGACCTGGAGCCATGATCCAGTCTGGATAGATCTATATTACCACAGTGTTTTCAGAGGTACTTTATTGCAGATAGCATTAAAGAAGATCTGTTTCTCCAGTTGACCACAAGATGGAGGTGCTGTCACTCAGAATCACTCATTAAGGAATTGGGAAAATGGTGGGTATTGTTCAACAGGCACTGTAAAATTTTATGGATGTATTTAAGAAAGTAATAAAAAATAATGGTATGCAACGGTGACATATTATATTATTAAATTATTTGAAGCCAACTGTGTAATGACATAGCCAACCATCTTTGAACCAGTTTTATTTCAAAATGCAGCAGCTTCACATTTGCATTTGAATTACTCAGATAATGTTTTGAATCACATTATCTGTTGGAAGTGGAGATTTCTGATAATTTGCTACAAAAGCATACAAAGTGATGTCTGTCAGAGTCAGATGAGTGCCACCTTCTTGGATATAATATCCTGATATGATCTTTCCCTATATTAAACCCTCTGGAACTTATTGCCAACAAAAATAAAATATGTTTTCATCTGTAACAAATACAGGTCTGGTTGTTCTCAGAGGTATTCACCCTGACCCCCATCAGAAAACACAGGAGGATATTTGCCACCAAAAGGCTTTAAAGTTGCTTATTAAGCCATGTTTATAGTATTGTTCACTTTTTTGATGCTGAAGCAGAGACAAATAAGGGAGACAAATAAAAGCCCTCATATGGGCTTTTTGCATGAGCCTAGCAGACCACGGACATGAGCTCTTCCTCTCAGCCAAAAGCTCAAAAGCTTTATCCCTTGAGTCTCCATGGATAGGTTCTTATCCTATGCTTTCTTCTTTTATTTAAAACTTCAAAGGAAAAAGGTTAATTTTTTTCCTGCAGCTTCATTTTTTTCCCCTCACATTTTTTCTACTGATTATTTTGCTGTTTTGAGGAATTTGAAACATAAGTGACAGAAGTGAAATTACATTAGTAAGGTCTACCTTGCTTGCAATAAGACAGGCATGGAAACAATCTTAAAGAAGAGACTATGAAGAAAGACCTTGATACTTTTGATGTTCAGTGATGCTATGTTTGCATTGAACAAGTTTGATAATACAGAGAAGTGAAAATCTCTTTAGATGTACTGTTAAAACCATGGACAAACCACATCTAGGACCCACTCTGCAAATACTGGCTTCATCTGCACATCACTCCTTTGCTGCTTGGAGCCACTATCTAGTGGCTGCATGGTTTGTGTGACCACAGTTTACTTGGGTTTGTTTATTCATTCTTTTATTTATTTAAACAGATCCCAAGATTTGAAAACACATAGAAAGCTCCCTAATGTAAAAGAGAAGCCAGAGGAACAGTAAGAACCGTGAGGAGGAACTGGGTCACAGTTGTAGACAGTATCTCAAGGCAGAACAACTACTGCATGTCTTCACTAGTGAGGGTGAATTAAATTTGGAATTCTTAACATATTTCTCATTGTATATGAAATAATGGATGCTGTTTTTCTGTAGAAAACAAGTATACATAGTAAATTGACATCCTATTTTATATATCATTATAGAGCTGTTGTAGGATCCACATAATCTTTAATTTTCAATTAGTTCTTTAAAATGTGAGGTAAATTGCCAGATGTATAGCTGACAAACATGATATTTAGGGATAAAAAGAAATAACAATATATCAGAGGTTTCAGCTGTCATACGCTGAAATAGTATTCAAATATCAGATTGTTGGTGAGCAAGCTTATGACTGAACTCATACCACAAATACTTTCATTTAATTTCTACTAATTCCAACAAGTTCCAGAAAATAAACTAAATTCAGAAGGATTAACTGAGTTTCTAAATAAAATTCTGCATAGTTCATTGCTGTCAGAACAAAATATTTCAAATTAAAATGCGTCCTGCCTGGGCATGGGGCTTGGACTAGAAACTATCCAGAGGTCACTTGCAACCCTAACTGTCCTGTGATTCTGTGTTATAATGTATTGATTAATTTTTCAGTCTACAAATACTTGTAAAATAACTTAGTCAAGCAGAATCTGTATTTATTAATTTTTTAATATTTCCAGAAAATACCCAAACTGAGACAGAGAAGTTTATAAGTGCTTCCAGTCTCTAAACTTACAAACCACAATTAACAGCAAAATGAGCATATATTAAAAATACATAAACATTATAGGCTATGTAATGTGTCATATGTAATAAGAGAACATTCTTCATCACAGCTGATTTTTACGCACTACATTTTCAATATTGCTGCTTATTTTTAAGAAAGTAGTTGCAGAGATCTTTTTATGTTGTTTAGAAGAAAGCACAAAACATAACACTGATTTTTGATGGGCAGATGTTTGCTGTAGTTCCTTATCTGAAACTTCTGGCATATAAATGTATTTATAGTAGTGAAGAAGGACATATTTTGTGTCAAAAGAAATCTGTGGTAAAGGCAAAGATGGCTCTTGCTCAGGTGCTGAATACAGCCTCTGTGTCTCCTCAAAATTATTCTTGGTATACATTGATGTGCTTTACCACTGAAATGTTGAAGAGGCTCAAGAAGTCCACACATGCAGCAGCAAGACCTGAAATAAATGAATCCTTTTGTGCTCTGCAATTGAGTGGTTAACAAAAATACATGTGTTTGATTACAGACATGGCAAGTAGTTCATTAATTCAGTCACTTGAGAATTATAAATTCCTAGATTGTAAGCATGGGCACAGGTATATAGTTGAGAATAAGACTACTGTGATTATTCCCATTAATTAGATACCATGTGTTCTTTACAACAAGATTTTTATTAATTCTAAATTGAGGGCTAGTTCTGAATTGAGGGTTTTATTAATTAAATTCTACTGATAAAGATAAAATGCTATACAATTAGCAGAAGACAAGACCTTCGGATTTATTTATATCCTACCTAATGCAAATGTGAAGGTTCTTCTATTCCACATAAATATGCAATCACTTCCTTGAAACTTGCTAAGCTGTCTGCATCAGCAGTTTCTCATGAGTTATACAACTTGCTTGTCTTCGAAAAAAAAATGCACAGCCTCCCCTTCACTTTCAAAAAAAACCCCACGCTAATATAAATTTGCAGCTCCTAGCAGCCAGAGGTGAGCATCAAACAACACAAGGTACATAATTACAGTTTTTGATGCTTGAAGAAGTCAGCTAAATCTTAATGTTCTTTCCCATTTTTATTCAGTTTTTAACAGAAGTTTCTATAAACTTAATCCTAAAAGGGCTTAAAGAAGAATGAGTCAACATTGGTCCGTTTTTAGGAAAGTGAAAAATACAGGGTATGATATTGAAGCAGTGGTCTTTGTATAAATTAACTTTCTTTAATTGTGAATTAAACAAAATATTTAATTTCTTTGGGGAGGTTGTATCTTTTTAAAAATAATTTTGCCCAAAGCAAAACAAGTCTTTCATTTTGTCTTTTTCTGGGGGGGGAAGGGAGGGGGCACAGTGGAATGAAAGGGGAGGTCAAATTTCTGTAACATGTATTACAAATTTATTATTTTTTTAAATATACATAATCTTTCTGCTGAAAAAATATTTGTGATGTTCCACACAAATTTTTGTACTGTGTTGTCCAGCTAAAGTTATTTCACCAGCTGTAATCCAAAATGGAATTATAGATCCTGTAGATTTCTTTTATTGATTTCTTTTTTATTACTGCTACACATTTATTGTAACTTGAGACACAGTTTAAAATACCATGCCACTAATATTTTTCTTAGTTTTTAAAGGTCAAAATATTTATGTCTTCATCTGGAGATAGTTTAAAAGTCTGTTCTTTACCATATCTCTAAAATAATAGGATTTAGGTATCATCCTTTTATTCTGATGCATCTCTGAAAAAGATACAGCATCCCTCTTACATTTTACTTAAATGGGATAAGAAAGATTTGGTAGTTTTGTCTGAATTCTTTTTTGGTTACAATAGAAAAATATCACTTAGAATTAATATGGGAATAGAGCCAACATGAGATCAGCTTTTGGCTTTCAGAAAATTCTGTTCATTCCTGTGAAATAAATAAAGGTATCAGTGCAAAGTAAACATGGGACATAATTAAAGAATGATTTTGACTTAGTAAACCCTTTGAAAGTTTGTTACTTAGAATCCTGCGTCTGAAATCCAGAGAGTCATGTTAAAATTACTTATTGAAGGAGGAAGACGAGATCTAAAGGGCATGAGGTTATAAAGGAATAATACAGAACACATCTCAAGACCTTTTTGTCACAGAGCTACAGCTGAGAGCAGCCAGAAAAGCAGTGCACAGACGTCTGGCACTGCCCCTGAGGAAATCTGGATACGTTGTCCACACACTGCAAGGGAAGGTGCCAAAGGCCTCCTGAGCTTGCCTACTGCAAATGAAGGAGCCTCAGGACACTCTTTGAAGACCAACTGTTGCAAACTTAAATATAATTAGCATTTACAAAACTAATTTGACGAAAATATGCTACATACAATTAATCCAAAAACAAAGAACATGATTGGTTTTGAGGCTTATCTAACTTTAGTGTTAGTTAAAGAAATATTTCAATGCAAAGCCAACTGTGTATCACTACAGTTTTGCTTTGGCACATGCACTGAGCCTTAATCCAATTATCAAGATGATCAAAGCCCTTGTCAAGAACATGATGCCACTATGCTAGGCAGCTCAACAGCTGTTTGATTGTGCAGGTTAGATCTCTGCTTTACTCACATTGACAGTAAAGTATCATTATATGGTGGGTACGGATTTATTTACACTTTATGATGAGCTTTTAAAATTAAGTGGTTATTCATAGTATGCAGGAGTTTTTTTTATTTTGAGGATTTAAAAGGCAGTGTGCTAATAAAGATGAGAGCTGTAGACAGTGGTGGGATTTGTTTCCTGCAATGGAAGTTCTGTTGCAAAAATAGTTCTGTCTTATTGAATTACAAGATATCATCCTGATTTAAATTAAAGAACAGTGTCAGGAAGTCTTCTGCCTGAAGAAGTCATGCAATATTAGCAGTGCCACAGGAGGGTTTTTAATTTGTCTGTTACATCATTAGAATATGGTGGTTTCAACTGGGGTAGAGTTAATTTTCTTCCTGCTGGCTGTCATGGAGCTGTCTTTTGATTTGTGCTGAACACGGGGTTGATAACAGAGAGATGTTTTTGTTGTTGTTGAGCAGAGCTTACACAGGGCCGGGCCTTTTCTGCTTTTTACACTGCCCCAAAGGCAATGGAGCTGGGTGTGCATGGGAGGCTGGGAGGGGATACAGCTGGGACTGGTGACCCAAAGTGACCAAAGGGGTATTGCAGACCATGTGGTGTCGTGCTCAGTATATGAAGAGGGGGGAAGAAGGAGGAATGGGGGAGGTTTGGAGTGATGGTGTTTGTCTTCCCAAGTCAGTGTTACACACGATGGGGCCATGTTCTCCTGTGGATGGCTGAACACCTGCCTGCCCATGAGAAAAAGTGACCGAATTTCTTGGTTTGTTTTGCTTGTGTGTGCAGCTCTTGCTTTCTCTATTAAACTGTCTTTATGTCAACATATTTCTCTACCGTTTACTCTTCCAAGTCTCTCCCCAGTCTCACTGGTGGGGGAGTGAGCCAGTGGCTGTCTGGAGCTTGGCTGCTGGCTGGGGTTAAACCAGGGTTTAACCCAACCAGGCTGCTGGCTGGGTTAAACCACGACATCCCGTAACTGTGGTAGGACTTTAGATTGCTTTTTCCTTTTTCCAAAGCAGACTGCTTGAGTTTCTATACATATTCAAGCAGCATTGGAAAATATACATTTTTTATAAAATGAAGAAGTCTTAAAGGTAACAAATAATTCTTAAGTCTGTTTTCTTCAATTCTGTCAGGTAAAAATTATGAATATGAATATTAATGAGATTAAAGTGGCTCTTGTATGTGCTTTGCAAAACTGGAAAATCAAGGGCAGAAGCACTGTCTGTGCGATTTCTTCTACAGAAAAGGAATTACATTAAAGAGAGAATCTCCTAAATAAGGACTGAATTTCCTGCTAAAAACAGTGTTCAATTTAACCAAAGCCCCTGATAAGTTGTCCTGAAGTACTGTGTTGGGTAATCATTGGCACCTTTTGTTAGAAACATGCAGTTATTTAACTGAAGCCTTATAGTAAGTACAGTCAATTATGAATTTTCATTCATAGTACAGTGCCTCATGGGAAAAGCATGAGAGCTGGAAAACTGGCAAGTAAAGGCACAGAGGAGCAAACCACAGTATTCTTCAGTTTTAAAATGGCAATATTGACAGAAACTGGGGAAATGCTGTTTTATAACTGGAGAATGGGTGGTTTAGCTAACCAGTACTTTGAAAACAGAAGAACCATGAAAATTTGAGTTTTGTGGACTGAGTTGTTGAATCTTCTGTAACCATGATAAGAAATAGTATGGATTTGCACATATCTTGGAGAACCAGCTGTGCTCTGGAAATTATTTTTTGCCTTTCTCACTCAAATACCATCTGTATTTGCCTGTTCACTTGCATAAACAGAAACAAGATAAGAGTTTGTAGTCAGTAACTACCTCTCCCCTCACATCTGGCAATTTGCAAAGGTACACATTAGACACAACCTTGAGAGAATATATTTAAATGGTTTTTAAGGAGTTTTTTTTCCTTTTTCTGTTTTGAGCCTAAAGGCAAAAGGATCAGGAGAAGGAATATGGTATGTAATTACATTTAATAAAATAAGAGAATTGTTTGCTAACAGCTTGCTAACAGTTTGCTAACTGCATTAGGCTTCTTTCTGCAGCCCCAGACAGCAGCAAATCTAGGTTAGCTATTGTCTCCAGCCAAAAGATATGGACAGATACAGATGGCTCCTATAGGACACTGATGGCATGCACCTGTTCCAGAAAGCTGTTCCAGGTGCTCTGGGGTGAGTGGGATAAATTGGGAAGCAGAGCCATGGCTCTATCAAGGGTGGAGAACTTGTCTCATGTGTATTCCAGCAACCTAGATGTGGAACATGAGGGTGGATTGCAGAGAGCCCAGACCCACCAGCTGGTAGCAAAACAGTGTGTGTTTCCAGGGTGGGGTCACTCACAGATTTCTTGGCTCATTTATAGTGGTGCATGCTATTGATACCTGCCACAGATACATTTTAGCTGAAAAATATTTCATTTTCCATGATAAAGTTTTGGTTTTAGTCTTGGGGATGTTGAGGCAAAATTAACAGCAAAATTAACTAGGAAAATCACAATTCTACCATGACAAATAATCTTCACAAAAGGCTGGGACTGAAAATAGCATTTTGCTGAGACTATGTGTTCAAAAACTGTTGATTTAAGAACCTGGGTCAGGAGTCATTGCTAAACATTTAACTCAAGCAAGAGATTTCTTAGATTTCTTGCTTTTACCTCAGAAGGATTTCTTCTGCATCCTAGTAAATATATATTTAGCAACAGCATCTGCCACATCAAGATACATTTTTACATGTTTACAGTATTTTTAATATTGGAATTTTAATGAAATGCTGTCTGATTGCATAGTACTGCACCATACTAAAAGAAAACCAAACCAAAACAAACAGAAGACTAATTAAAAAGTGTAAGCTTTCCATCCTTAGTAATTATCATATGTGTCAGCAAAAAGATCACCAGCCCCGTAATAATTCACCCCACATTTCCCTTTTGTGACTTGGTGTGTTTCGAAAGGGATCATTCTGCAATAAATGTCAAACGCATGTTTTATCTAAATATCTCAACATACTCTACTGACAGAATTTAGTTAGGGATAATTTATATCTTCAGTAGCCAAAGTAATCTATGGGTTCTTTTAAATTCCCTTTGTTTCTGATGTAAACTCAGTTGGCTATGAAGCAGAATTTAAAGCAATATTTCATAAATCTGTTGCTGCAGATTAAAGCAATCTTTAATTTACAAATGCTGTAACCAGCTCTGTATGTTTACTTTGCAGAGCTTTGAAAATTCAAGCATCTCTCGTGCCTCTAACCAGAGCTTCCCAAAACCTCACAGAAGAACAGCCAGGGCCAGAAAAGCTCAGTGTGGCTTCTGTAAGTCACCACTGACTGGTGTTTTTCAGTACAGCTGAATGCAATAACATGCAGCCTATGAACACAGGAAAGGGAACACAGACATCTTCTTTCTACCCTTAACTGGAAGCTGGAAACTGTCTCATGTTCCATACAGATTGACTGAAGGTAAATATGGACCACTCCCTCTATGAATCGTCAGCCCAGCCTTTCTCATTCACCCATTAAACACCCAGCACACCCAGCTCACCCAGACTCTCACAATGGCCATGGTCTTCCCTCTACCTTTCCTTTTGTCTTGCTCACGTCCTGTGGGAACTTTGGCAGTTAGGCCACTTTTTCTTGCTGAGCTTTAGCTCTTGGTTTCCTAACACTGCTCCACCTCCCTGCTCAGACAGAAGTTAAATCCTCCTTCCCCATACCTTCAAGGATTATACATACCTTGTTTATATATCATATGGATTAGAAGAATTATAATGATGCTGACTTCTGAGAAGAGATGGTTGTTGTTTTCAGTGAAACAGCAGGCAACTACTTTCAGTTTAGTGTTTATGTAAAGCAATTTAAAGAAAACAAAACATAATCCATGTATTTAAATGGAAGAAAATAAGTTTGACTTGAATGTGCTTCCAAGTAGACATTTTAATAAAGCAAGTGCTAGGCTGACAAGTTGATTTAAACAGTATTTACAAACCCAGGCTCAGCAGTTCATTGGCTGTGAATCTTTTCCGGCATATAATTACCTACCCTATGCAGACCACCAGTTTCATCATTCTGTATCGCATTGCTGGAACAGCCTTTGCCATTAGTCTATGTAATATTCTGGGATGTCTTTCAGTTTAACCCTTGCATTTTTGATAAATACTGTTTCAGACAAAGGAAAAAAGAATAAAAGAGAATGACTCGTTCATCATTCAATTACAAGGTGAATTGAAGAAAAACTTGGTCTGCACAAGGATTGTATGTGTCATAACTACTGAACACAAAGGTTTCTGTTGCCTGAATGCCTCTTAAATCTTCTTCTGAATTTAACCTAAAAAGTCCAAATGAATCTTTTCAATATTTCTTCTGCCTCTGTTTTTCTTCTCTTCCCAAAGTATTTACTGAAATTTTGTGCTTAACTTTGTTGATCAATGAACTTTGCAGATCAATAAACTTTGCATCCAAAGAAAAAACACTCTGCCCACCTGCATCTCCAAAACAGACTTTTTTGGTTTTATGTTACCACTTACACCATTATCGCAATTCCCTGCATTTTCCAGGGGATTATCTCACAGAATGCATCCCTTAGTCTTTTGTCTAAATTTGGTCACAGTGCATAGGAAAATAACTTAATTTAGATTAAGTTGCTGGTGTGCCAAGATCATTGCCATTTGTTGTGATCTCATTGTTTCCTTGCAGTTTCTCCTGTGTAGCTATGTTAATGAAAATGGAAGGAGCTTCAGAGCAAGAACTCTTATTTATTCTGTGCTTGCACATCACCTCACATTACGTGACATGCTCAGAAATAGACAATAATAAAATAAACAACTGTACTGGGTTTGACAGATTATATTAAGTCATCATGCACTGCACTTAATTACTGAAAGCTTCTGAATAGGTCTAACAGTTCTGTGAAATAGGTTATAAGTTTATTAAAATTCAAACATAATTGCCAATATTTGTTCACAAGAGTCTTGTCTTGTTACATGGGAGAACAGACCAATCCCCCAGTCTCACTACACCCTCCTTTGGGGCAGCTGTGGAGAGAAGTAAGGTTTTCCTGAGCTTCCTTTTCTCCAGGCTAAATAACCCCAGTATCCTCGACTGTTCCTCACAGGGTCTTGTGCTCCAGACCCTTCACCAGCCTTGTTGCCCTTCTCTGGACACACTCCAACACCTCAGTGTTCTTCCTGAACTGAGCCCAGAACTGAATGCAGTACTTGAGGTGCAGCCTCACCAGTGCCAAGTACAGGGGGACAGTCACTGTCCTGGTCCTGCTGGCTGCACTATTGATGATACAGGCCAGGGTGCCATTGGCCTTCTTGGCCACCTGAGCACACACTGGCTCATGTGCAGCTGCTGTCAACCAGCATCCCCACGTCCCTCTCCACTGGGCCAAATTCCAGTCGCTCTGCCCCATCCTGTAGCACTGCATGGGATTATTGTGGCCAAAGTGTAGGACCTAGCACAGGGTCTTCTTGAATCTCATGTCCTTGATCTTGCCACTTTTATCCACCCTGTCTAGGTTCCTGTGCAGAGCCTTCCTACCCACCAGCAGAACAACACTCCCACCCAGCTTGGTGTCATCTGCATGCTGACTGATGGTGCCCTTGATCCCCTCATCTGGATCATTGATAATGATATAAAACACAAATAGCCCCAATACTGAGTCCTTGGGAAAGCCACTAGTGACCAGTCGCCAATGGGATGTAGCATCTTTTACCACCACTCTCTGGGCCCATGTGTCCAGACAGATTTTACCCAGTGAACAAAATTCCCACCCGTGTCATGAGGAGCTAGTTTTTCCAGGAGAATACTGCGGGAAATGGCGGTAAAGGCTTTACTGAAATTCAGGTAGACACATCCACAGCCTTCCCTTCATCCACAGGTCTGTTGTCATATAAGGACATCAGGTTTGTCAAGCAGGATCTGCCTTTCAGAAACTCATGCTGGCTGAGCCAGACTCCCTGGTGTCCTGCATGTGCTAGATGATGGTGCTCACTATCCTGCTCCATGACCTTCCCCAGCAGCAACGTCAAGCAGAGAGGCCTATAGTTCCTGGATACTCCTTCTGGCCCTTCTTCCACACACTCCAAGAACCACCTAGACTGTCCCCTCTCAGCAGTATTGTATCTTCAGCAGACACCTCTAAGTCCCATCAGAAAAAAGGCTAGCAATTTTGAGACTTTTCCCAGCTGCTTACAGAATATTTTGTCTGCCTCTTCATCCGTGTTGTGTGGTCCATGCATTACTTGCATAACTGCACAGTAGTGTCTTAATGGGCAGAATTGTCCATGTGGAAGTGGAGGCTGGGTTTCTAAAATGGTGGCCTATGACTCATAGTATAAGACTTCCTTGTTTATGGCTCCATGGATTTTAATTTCCAACATTCACATCTTTTAAGGTAATCAATGACCTCATCATTGTGGATGTCAGCAAGACATTGAAATCCTCTCTACAATATCAAAATTTGATGATGTTGAAGAATTCTCATCTTCTGTCTTCAAGTTGTGCAAATAATGTCAATAACATGGGAAAACTGTTTCGGTTTATGCTACCCCTGCCTTCAGCTTGCATAATTTAACAGCAGCTAAAAAAATAGATTGGGTGGACTAAATCCCAGGTGAGCCAGGCTCTGTGGAGATCTGCCTTTTGATACTGCCAGTTAAAAGGCATGGGGAAGAGGATGTAGATGATAGCAGCTATAATGTAGTTACAGCTTTCTGTCAATCCTTGTTCAATGGAAAAGTCTCATGGAACATAGGAGCTCAGAAAAGGGAGTTCAAAATGATGTTTTCTGGAGGGAAATAGAAATTAACTATCACCACAACCAATTAAGTAATTGTCTTCCAAAAAGCACTGATGTATGATGTCACATAGTGGAGGTAAGTGGCAGAACCTAACAGCATCTGATTTCACTACTTATACCTACATTAAAAAATTTGCATTCTCACACTCAAAGATAAAGGAAACTTATTTACAACTTTCTGAAACTACCTTGTTATAATAGAACTACTAATGCAACCTTCAATTTGCTAAGCACTTATTGTAATACAAATAAGTGTCTTTTAAGCAGGTAGTTTTCATAGTATGAAAATTATGTATCAAGCCTTTAAAGTGCCAAATTAAAATTTACATGACAGATATTCACTAGGGTGGTTTGTTTATTTTTAATTTTCAATTCATACAGAGCTCTGTTGTTTAAAAAGTAAAATTCCAGAGCCATTTCCTTTGTTATAGGAGCTAGAAAATAGCGATTTAATTTTTAACAAGTGAAAAAACCTCATTCTGCTAGTTTGAGGTAGAATAATGTCCTGTCAAAGAAAGAATATTCAAGCATGGACAATACACAATATATTAAAAATACACCTCATCATCATTATTGTAAGTATCAGAAAACAGATTGTTTTAAAAATGAGCATGAGTTAAACATTGTCTACTTCATTGCTTTAAGCATTTTAGGCAGTGCCTTCCCAGATTAAATTCTATGAGATAATTACAGGGCACAAAAAGACCTTTTCACAAATTCACTGGGGTTTTTTAAAGTAATTTATTCATGAAAACTGCTGTAGATGAAAAAATGAACATCTCAAAGGCAACACTGTTATAAAAGACATCATTGTGACTCAGCACACTGTGAAACAAGCTGTAAGTCCTGGCCACATATTCTCTTTCCTTCTCAAAGCAGGTTGCACCTTTACAAATGGCAAGACCAAGAGAAGAAATCTAAGCCCAAGAGGATGTCAGAAAATTGCCTGATCACCAGTGGGAGAGTGCAATGAATCATCGATTAACCCAATTCTAAACCCTTTTATATTATTTTTTCTCAAGTATACATAGGTATCAATATATTTAATTCTGAATTGTTAAAAAAAGCCTGATATTGTCTATTAAAACCAGAGCTATGCCTTAAGCCACAGTGTTCACTTTCTTCATTGAGTTTGAATCTGAAAGCAATGACAGCTAAAAAAGGTGACTGTCTTATAGTTTATAGTGTAGGATAGTGTGAGTAAAAAATTTGGTTTAGATCTTTACGCATATGAGTCAGTTCAGATCTTAGGCCTTTTTGGCATTTGATACCTCTAGAGATTTTCATTAATCCCTTGCAAAGTTACAAATCCTATGTACTGATAATGTGTTGCTAAGACTTTTTTGCTTCTAGGCCACTGGATCCCAGGAGTCAGCTGTGGTCACAGATGTGTTTTTGAGGTCTGCTATGTATTTAGAAATCCTGGAGTTTGAAGTTACCTCCTTGACAACAAACAAGTGCCTATTATGTACTAGGTGGGCAGATGTATGGACTAAAGCACAAAAAATAAGTGAAATAAAAATACTCCAAATGAATCAAGATGAAATACTTTGAGTAAAGGGATAAACTGCAAAATGCAAAGAACATTCAAACTATTATTTCATAAATCACCTATGAAGACTGCTAAAAGTTGACTATTTTTTAGTGAAATGGTTTAGGTTGAAGTAAATGGTGCAGCACCATTATTAAAAAATCTAAAATGATCATTTATGTGTCAAAAGGATGACTAGGAAGGGGAAAGACAATTTTACAAGTAAAAGATTTGTTGCATGCTTACTCTTTACAAACTTTTCCAAAGCAATCATTGTGCAAAAAGCCTGAAAATGTGCAAATGTACGCAGAGTATTTTAGGAGCGTTATGCAGTATTTGTAATAAATATGACCATGGTACATTACAGTACAGGTTGATGCACTAAAAATATCACTCTTGCCTAGAACAGTCACAACCACATACAATGAGAGAAACAGATATATGTGATGTGATGAGTCCAACTATGTATTCAAGCAACATATACAGATTATAATAAAAGAGTAAGTTTACTACAATATAGGGAAAGGCAAAGCAAGGTTACCATTCCAAAATCTGCTCAGCTGCAGCAGTGTACACTGCTATTAGAGCAATACCCAGCATTTGCTTAGAGATTGAACAAAAATGGCCTTACTTGCTCAGATCAAAGGTTCATCTCAGTGCATCCTGTCTCTGACAGTGGCTGATAATGAATGATCAGAGAATAAAAAGAGAGGAAGAATATAACAATATTTCCCCCTGTAATCTTTAAACCCTACATATCTGTGATTTAGGGATTTCTTAAGGCAGTAGTAGTATCTTTGCACTTCACAGCAGCTCCTGTGGTTTCACACTCTCACAGAATTATTTCTTCACCTCTGTTGGCTTGCCTGCATGCTTGGAAAACAGAAGCGTGAACAAGAAAATAAGGAGCTGTTTCTCCCCTGAGTTTTCTGTAGGAATATGATCTTGTAAAACATTTTACAAACTGTAGTTTTGCTTAGTGTTAGCATGGATTCCCACACCCCAGGCTTCAGGGATGCATGGTGTGGGCCAGGGCTGGTGCTCACACCTGCAGAGGGGTGGTCTCTAAAAGTCACTCAGGACATGGTCCCATGAGTGGAGGGAATCAGCCTCTCAAAGAATTTGTGACTTTTTGGGTTTACCCTTGCAAACTGAGCTTGTAATGAGCTTTAAAAAATCATAGACCATGAATGTGCCATGTTCTATTTAAATTTAAAGTTGTGTGAGATTTGGGCCAAGGACAACCTATGAGAACAGATAAAACTAAGCAGTGAAAAACTGCAGGACATTAATTAAAACCAGAAAAAAATGTTACCTAAGTGTTAGTATTAATAGGTATTAGCTATACATGTGAGGAGCAAGTTCTCTGCTTTTTTAACTAGCCTAAAATATTTATTTCTCATTCTTATTTTTCCTCATTTTAATGTTGTACTGAGTTTCCTTTCAAATGAATTTCAAATAGTGTCTTGAATATCTTAGCTTCAGCTTTTAAGTTCTCCTACTTCCTCAACTGTTTAGTAAATAACAACATTTTTCTTGTTCTTTTGTACAAAGTTTAAAGTTTGTAAAAAAACCATTTTTTCTGGGGCACGTCAAAAAGAAAGATGAATTAGTCCTGTAATTTCTTCTATATAGTACCAAAAAACATTAAAGTAATAGATAATACAGTACTTATCTTCACTGGCATTCAGGAAAACACTCAAGCTAATCCCCATCCACTTTAAAATAACAAAACAAAGAAAAAAACACAATGAAAATACCAAAAAAGGGAAGAAGATGCCTATCTCATATCTGAGGTATTCTAACATAATTAACACTTACATGGAATCTCAGAAGAACTAAGTGATCAATTCAACAGGAATCTAGCCAGCCAAACCCAGAGAGTCTGTCCTGGCAGAGATGCCCTTTGCAGCATGCCCAAGAAGGTCACCAAATTCAGCAAGCTTTGGAACAAGCTGGGGAAGAGCTCGTTCCAGAGCCTGAAGCCATCTCCAATGGTGCCCTGCCAGTCACCTTTAAAAAAATAACAGAGGGATCCAGCTACACTGGTCCTGCTGACTGCAGCTGCTGCTGTCTGGCCTGGAGAAAGAGGTGATTCCTCATTCATTCCCACTGATTTCTGAAAACCACAGGGTCACACAGTGAAACTGTTTAGAATTCATGTTTCCAAACACAAATTAAAGTGCTGGCAAACATCAATTGAGCTGCTAAAAACTGTAAGTAAAATTATATTTAGCAGTTTAAAAGAGACCCTTTTTGATGACTATTTTCATTAACATCATTCAATCTACCTGCATGCACTAGAGCAGGCAAATTCATTCTGCTCATGCAGAAGTGTGATTAGGCAATGTCTTTTGTCTATTTATAAATATAGAGATTCTATAAGATTAATGAAGTTAAATGCATGGGGGTTTATTTTTTTTCTGGAAGTTTGCATTTGAATATCAAGGAGTCCTCTAAGCTGAACTAACAACTTGCAACTGCAAATGTCTTCAAATTTAATTTTGAATCCAAGACTTGGCTCAGAAAAGCACTTGAGCACTTGCCCAAATCCCACTGACATTGAGATAAAAAAATCTACTAAGAAAAGCAAACTTTCATCTTTTGGTATCTAGAAGCAGCTTCCATATCAAATGAGCAGTCCTTAACTGTTGGTTTAAAGCTTTGACCTTTGCACGTGGTGATGGAAAAGGGAATTGTAATTGTGCTGGTGCCAGGGAGACTGATATGCAGAAAGAAAGAGGAGCCTGGAGCCCTGTGGTAGACTGAAGGGAGAATGATGGGGGTGTTGTTGTTTGCCAACATCTGGGCACCATCCAGATGTTTGCTGCTAAATATTGTGCATAAATAGAGAAAGCAAGGCCAGCTGTTATTCATTACATCATAAATTACTACATTGCCCAAAATGAAATTAAGATTAACCATGTTAGCCTTCTTCATTGCTCTGCCTTGTCTCCTCTTGCCAGTGGAGAGCAAGGGCTGAAGTACAGCACTTAGACCTTTAATTACAACATTCCTTTTGGTGAGCAATAAAAACTTTCCTTTCCCAAAGGCAGCATTAGAATGAGGGATCCGTAGAAGCCTTTGCAGCAGGAGTTCAGTAACAACCACTGGAACCAGCAGCATCTAGCTACATTTTCACACAATTTTAACCAAAATTAGTTGTTTTCTGGGGAAAAAGGACAAGTGAAAGGAGTTCTGAAGAAGAAATAGTTGGAGATATTTCCATCACTATCAATTACAAATCTTTTGTTCCTGCAGCACCTGTGACCTATGTGAAGAGTTTGCAGATGACTGCTGCAGTTTCCTGGTACAAACTACTCACCAAATATCAAACCAAATATTATTTTAGCCATCAACAAAGCTATGTCTACAACTACTGGAATTCAGGAGACAAAAAAAGCTGCTTATTTCCAGAAGAGTGAGGTCTCCTAATCAGTTCTTCTGTTAGTATCCTCTCAGGTTTGATGGGGTCTTTTTTCTTTTCTCTTTTTTCCTTTTTTTCAGTTGGTATGGTTTTTTGTGGGGCATGGTTTGTTTTTTTTCCTAATATATTACATGCGCCATTGTCTTGGGCTTACCTGGTAAGGTTTTGGTAGCAGGGAGGCTGCAGGAGTAGTCTCTGTGAAAGAATAATAGCATCTGCCCATATGCCAGAGAGACCCTTCTCCAGCTGGGTCTAAGTTGGACGCACTGTTGGCCAAAACCGAGTCCGTCAGCAATGTTGGTAGTGTCTCTGTGACATATATTAGGAAATTAGAATATATATAAATATTAGAATATTTAGGAAAGGGTAGAAAATGCTGCACAAGAGCAGCCGGGAGAGAGGAGTGAGAATATGTGAGAGAAAACACTCTGCAGGCACCAAGGTCAGTGCAGAAGGAGGGGCAGGAGGGGTTCCAGGCAGTGGAGCAGAGATTCCCCTGCAGCCTATGGTACAGACTGTGGTGAGCCAAGGCTGTGCTCCTGCAGGCCCTGGAGGTGCACACAGGAGCAGAGATCCTCCTGCAGCTCATGAAGGACCCAGTGCTGGAGCAGGTGGATGTGCCCCAAAGGAAGATGTGAACCCATGGAGGTACCACACTGGAACAGGGCTGCTGGCAGGATCTGTGGCCTGTGACTGCCCATGCTGCAGCAGTCTGTTCCTGAAGGACTACACCTCATGGAAAGGACCCAGGCTGGAGCAGTTTCTGGAGAAATGCAGAAACCCATTTTGGAGACATTTGTATATAACTGGAACAGGGAAAGAGTGTGAGAGGGAAAGAGTGGCAGAGACTGCAGCTTCCTTTGCCCATTCCTTTGCATTACTTGGAAGTAGGAAACAGAAGAACTGGGAGTAAATGTGAACCTGGAAAGAAGGGAATGATTACAGATTTTTTCTTACTTCTCAGTATCCTACTCTGTTTACTTGACAAGAAATGAAATTAATCTTCTTCAAGCTGAGTCTGTTTTGCCCATGATAGTACTTTCTAAGTGATCTCACTGTCTTTCTCTCTCTGTTTTTTTTTCATTTTCTCCCCCGTCCTGTTGATGGAGGGGGGAGTGAGAGAGTGATTTGGTGGGCAATTGGCAGCCAGCCAAGATCAAGCCACCACAACCATTAAGAAAACAAAAGAAGGATAATTATTATGATGAATTTTAATTACATATTTGAACAGAGAAAAACAGGCCACATGCCAACACTTCAAACTTTAAGCATTTGTTAAACAGCAGTCACTGACTAAATCAATGGGGTGGGTTGCTGTCTATTAACCTAGGGCAGCATCCTACTTCTGTACTTCAGTAAGAAACAACTTGAATGATCAGATGAGCCATTTATCATATTTAGCAGAATGAATTATTAAGGGACATGCTATATGCTAGGCAAATTCTGGTCAACAACATGTCTCAAAAAGTAAATACCCAAAATGAAGAACCTCCAAAATATATTCTTAATTTAAGTCCATTGGTAGCATCATTGGTTGTTTCAAGTTCCCTCCTGTTTTGCTGCTTTGCCTTGTTGTTTTCCTGAGTCCTTAAGACTGTGGAGAAATCAGATCATTCATCAAAACCTTCCTTTTGTTTCTCAAACTGGTGGAGAAAAAGTTAGCTGGGAAGGAAACTCATTTTCAGGCAAAGAGCAGACATCAGTATACCCTGATCTCATTTGCGCCACTCCCTGTAAAACTATAATTTGTCTTTTCCTATCTTAATCGTCAGCAGGGACTAATTTCTATTCTGGAGGTTTTCCTATTCCTTGTGGAGCTTGGTGCTTTTCTCTTCCAGCTTTTGGCATATTTGAAATTTGCAAGGGCGACTTCCAAATTAGTTTTAAAATTCTGTTTTGTTGGGAATCCCTGGGAAGGTTCCTCTATTTACCAAATAAAAGAGTTCAGATACAGCCATCACAAGGACCACAAGAAAGAAAGGAACTATTTGGACATGCTGGGTAACTAGATTCTAGCAGTAATCCAACAGACTCAGTAGAGGTGGTCCTCAAGCTCCCATTCACTTCTCACACTTCTCAGGTGGCTTTCATGGTTCCGTGGTAAATAAATCTCTTTATTAATCTGATCATCATGTTACATTAATGAAGGTTTTAAATTACAAGAATAGTTCTACTAAAAATAACATATCCTGACCAAGTTGGTTCTTGATTCAAAATTATTTTCTATCCTTCTGCAGACTTTTAGCACGATGGAGCATCAGCATGTGTATGATTAGCGTTTCTCATCCATTATGACAAAAATATGCACGCCCTCTAAAATTCTTTTCTGCGTTGGATTTGCTGTTTAACAGAACATAGTCCACAAAATACAAGGCCAAGTGCAAGTACAATGTCTTGAAAAAAATCATGTACTCTACTCTTTCCCCAAAAGCAGTCCCTCAGAATATATTAACAATGTAATATTACTTTGTCAAAGGATGTTGAAACAGGAAAATACTCATTTTTGCATAGCTCACATGCAGAAATGTGGTGTATTAATTGCATTTATACACATGTATGTCTGAACACACATACTTACATATATGAATAATGACAAGCTTCATTAGATTGTCTGCAATTGTCTCATATTCTGGAGTCTGAGTCTAGCAGCAGAGAGGTTAAAATAGGATTGAGACAAAAATGGTGTTGAAGTGCTGTCTTTTTCATACCTACACTTCAATTGACAATTGACATCAACACAGTATCACGCTTCAGTTGCACAATCATTAAATCAAAAGTGCTCTTATAAGACCCTGTTTTTTACCTTTTATGAACATGTAAGCATATAAATATAAAGAAATACAAATTCACAACTCGAAAGTGTTTTGCTGGCTTAGGGAACATAGGACTGAAAAAGTCAAAGAGCAGAAGCCAGGGACAAGGCTGTAAAAGGCAATGCCTTTTGGTGGGCCATCTCTCAGCCACCTGAATACACTATCAGATAAAAGAAACCAGCAGGATTTTACTTTGTCACGTCTAAGATTAAACCTACTTAATACACTTCCTTCTAAAAGCAGATATTACAGCTAAAACCTTTAAGAGACTGCTTAAATAATTAATCTTCCATGTGTTTTGCATATAGCAATAGATGTAAGTTCTCAAAGTTCCAGTAAGAACTTTGTCAGTTTAATTTAAAAAAAAAACAAAAAAACTTTCTACTAAGCATGTTTGCTTTAATCTATTTGGGGGCAGTCAGTTAAAGGAAGAAATTACATTTAATTTTTGATAGGGATGAAAGTGGGAAAACTCAGTATCACAATCACTATTTGTAGCTTATTACCTATCACAAGTTACAAACTGTTACTTCCATCATAATATATTTGCAAAGATAAATCTCTATTTGACATTTTGTTCAATAAAGATAGTAATAACAGATTCTAATAATGCAAATACAAATACTTAATATTTTATTTATATTATAAAATACTATAAAATCTATTCTGATTATCCTAAGTTTGAGTAATTTTACTGTATGTGCTTGTATATATGATATATGTACATTAAAATGCAAACACACATATATGTAAATATATGGATAGAATTGCAGAGTTTGAAGTGAAAGAAACACATTCACTTGCTCAGTCCAGAACTTCAAAAAAGTAATTACACCTAAAATCTCTTTCAAATTCCTTATAATGTTTCTGGAGTGTGATAAAATGAAGCAGGGTGGGGGGGGGGAGGGAAGTAGGGGAGAGAATCAAAACAGTATCAAGAACCTAACAACCTAACAACTTCTGCTCTAATAGCCCGGTTGGCAACTTTTAGAATACTACAGCAGGGGGGGAGGTATTCTGAAAGCATTTGATAAACATGGCCTTTGAGAGACACTTAGAAGTGTTCTAAATTGCAATCCTTCACTTTTAAAATGCCTCACATCTTGATGTTGAAGTCTGGATCCAGAGACAAGTAAAACTTCCAGAAGTTGGGTGAATTTGTAGTTTCACAAGGAAATAAGGCACTCACCTGGCACATCAGTTCCAGACTGATCCCGAGACCAGGAGACCTTATCGTAGATGATTTTGTTTCAGAATGAAAGATTCACAATAGGAAAAAAACCCAATTCTTTTTACAATGAATGGTTTTGAAACAAATCACTATTCTTTGTCAAAGCCATGCATTGAATTAAAGATGGAAAAATCCATTAGAAACTACAGTAATCTTTACAAGAAATGACAGTAGATAAAAAAGTAACATATTTTTTACATGTGAAACTTTCCTTCAAAATGTCTTCTGAAGAGTTAGGACTCCATGTTTTCTTTTGGAAAATTCTAGTATTTCTAGATGTATATTACTGATATTTTTATCTAAGACAGTAAAGACTGGAAAATAATCTTTCCAGGGTACACTCAGTCTTCCTATAATCTTGTAGAGGAAAGTGTTCAATGCTAGAATAGTTCAAAGGGTACAATCAAAATCATAGATCAACTTGGAATTAATAACAGGAATGATTGTCTGGCATGACATATTTTTAGAGATTTTGTTGCTTTCTGTTATTTTATGAGACTTTATGGAGATTTTCTAATTATGAACAAAGTATCACTTCTGGAAGCACACTTCAAACATTAAAAGCAGCTGTGAAAACTCATGGAGCAAAAACTTAAGGCTGAACTTCTCTGCATGCAAGAAATGCCTCCCAAAATCTCCTTTAATATAATTTATCCCTTTTTAACCCCATACTTCTTCAAATGCCTATCTATTCTCTTCCAGTACTTTTAACAAATGAAGGTCTCTTGCCCCCTCAGATCAAAGCTGTAACTCTAAGGCCTCCTGGGAGCCCTGATGAGTTAAATTTATATTTGAAAGCAAAATTTACTGACACAACGTTTATTTACAATTAATTATTCCTTAATTTTCCCAAAGTCAAAGACAAAGCCATCCAAAGGCATGGCATGCCATCAAGTGCTGGGACATGCACCAAAGATTCCCCTATTGGTCCCCATTGAAATCGCAAGATTCCCTTTCCCTTCCCGAAAGGAAATTTCATTTCCTTTCGGGAAGGGAAAGGGAATCTTGCGACCCCGAAAAGAAAGGCTTACAAAGGCTCTGGAAAGGAGATAGGATCAAATGAAATGCAATTGACACAAACCCCAAAAACCAGAAAATCGGGAGATGTACTGTATTGAAGGAATGGTCTGTAAGGAAAGGAGTTGCAGTGCAAAGGACCAAAAGAGGCCAAAACTAAGCTCACAGATGTTGCAAAAGCAGGGGAAAAAGTCAAGGAGGAAGGCACAAGATGGAGGGGAAGATATGAGGAACATGGCATGGATACTTAAAAAAAATTACTAAAAAATCTTTCCTGATCTCAAAGAAATCCAAAGGCAGGCCATATGCCAGCAAGTGCAGGGACATGCACCTAAGCTTGCCCAAATTGATCCCCGCTGAAGGCCAAAACAGAAAAGAAGGACTTACAAACACTCTGCAATGGACATACAGTGAAAGGAATTGCAATTGGAGGAGAAAAAACAAAAATTTGGGAGATTTAGTGACTACAAGTAAATGGACCGGGATTATATCCAGTGCAGTGCAAAGGACCAAAACAGGCCAAAACTAGCCTCATAGATGTTGCAAAAGCAGGGGAAAAGTCAAGGAGGAAGACACAACATGGAGGGGAAGATATGAGGAACATGGCATGGATAGCTAAAAAAAAAAAAATTTCCCAAAGTCAAAGCCATCCAAAGGCAGGCCATATGCCAGCAAGTGCAGGGACATGCACCTACGCTTGCCCAAATTGATCCCCGCTGAAGGCCAAAACAGAAAAGAAGGACTTACAAACACTCTGCAATGGACATACAATGAAAGGAATTGCAATTGGAGGAGAAAAACCAAAAATTTGGGAGATTTAGTGACTACAAGTAAATGGACCGGGATTATATCCAGTGCAGTGCAAAGGACCAAAACATGCCAAAATTAAGCTGACGGATGTTGCAAAAGCAGGGGAAAAAGTCAAGGAGGAAGACACAACTTGGAGGGGAAGGTATGAGGGACATGGCAAGGATACTTAAAATAGGAAAAAAAATGAAAAAAATCTTTCCCAAAGTCAAAGCCATCCAAAGGCATGGCATGCCATCAAGTGCTGGGACATGCACCAAAGATTCCCCTATTGGTCCCAAATCTGATTCCCTTTCCCTGAAGGCCAAATTACATTGAAAAGAAGACTTTACTGGAAGGACATACAATGAAAAGACTCTGGAATGGAGATAGGATCAAATGAAATGCAATTGACAGCAAAGGACCCCAAAAAACAGAAAATTTGGGAGATGTACTGTATTGAAGGAATGGTCTGTGAGGAAAGGAGTTGCAGTGCAAAGGACCAAAAGAGGCCAAAACTAAGCTCACAGATGTTGCAAAAGCAGGGAAAAAAGTCAAGGAGGAAGGCACAAGATGGAGGGGAAGATATGAGGAACATGGCATGGATACTTAAAAAAAATGAAAAAATCTTTCCCTGATCTCAAAGAAATCCAAAGGCAGGCCATATGCCAGCAAGTGCAGGGACATGCACCTAAGCCTTGCCCAAACTGATCCCCGCTGAAGGCCAAAACAGAAAAGAAGGACTTACAAACACTCTGCAATGGACATACAGTGAAAGGAATTGCAATTGGAGGAGAAAAAACCAAAAATTTGGGAGATTTAGTGACTACAAGTAAATGGACCGGGATTATATCCAGTGCAGTGCAAAGGACCAAAACATGCCAAAACTAAGCTCACGGATGTTGCAAAAGCAGGGGAAAAGTCAAGGAGGAAGACACAACATGGAGGGGAAGATATGAGGAACATGGCATGGATAGCTAAAAAAAGAAAATTTCCCAAAGTCAAAGCCATCCAAAGGCAGGCCATATGCCAGCAAGTGCAGGGACATGCACCTAAGCTTGCCCAAATTGATCCCCGCTGAAGGCCAAAACAGAAAAAGAAGAGACTTCAACTGAAAGGAATTGCAATTGGAGGAGAAAAACCAAAAATTTGGGAGATTTAGTGACTACAAGTAAATGGACCGGGATTATATCCAGTGCAGTGCAAAGGACCAAAACAGACAAAATAAAAAAAAAGAGCAGAAGTAAAATGAAATTACGCTAAGGCAAAAAAAAAAAGGACATGAATGAATGAAGTGAAGAGGACAAAAAATGGGAGAAAAATTAAGCTGACGGATGTTGCAAAAGCAGGGGAAAAAGTCAAGGAGGAAGACACAACTTGGAGGGGAAGGTATGAGGGACATGGCAAGGATACTTAAAAATAGGAAAAAAAATGAAAAAAATCTTTCCCAAAGTCAAAGCCATCCAAAGGCATGGCATGCCATCAAGTGCTGGGACATGCACCAAAGATTCCCCTATTGGTCCCCATTGAAATCGCAAGATTCCCTTTCCCTTCCCGAAAGGAAATTTCATTTCCTTTCGGGAAGGGAAAGGGAATCTTGCGACCCCGAAAAGAAAGGCTTACAAAGGCTCTGGAAAGGAGATAGGATCAAATGAAATGCAATTGACACAAACCCCAAAAACCAGAAAATCGGGAGATGTACTGTATTGAAGGAATGGTCTGTAAGGAAAGGAGTTGCAGTGCAAAGGACCAAAAGAGGCCAAAACTAAGCTCACAGATGTTGCAAAAGCAGGGGAAAAAGTCAAGGAGGAAGGCACAAGATGGAGGGGAAGATATGAGGAACATGGCATGGATACTTATAAAAAAATTACTAAAAACTCTTTCCTGATCTCAAAGAAATCCAAAGGCAGGCCATATGCCAGCAAGTGCAGGGACATGCACCTAAGCTTGCCCAAATTGATCCCCGCTGAAGGCCAAAACAGAAAAGAAGGACTTACAAACACTCTGCAATGGACATACAGTGAAAGGAATTGCAATTGGAGGAGAAAAACCAAAAATTTGGGAGATTTAGTGACTACAAGTAAATGGACCGGGATTATATCCAGTGCAGTGCAAAGGACCAAAACATGCCAAAATTAAACTCACGGATGTTGCAAAAGCAGGGGAAAAGTCAAGGAGGAAGACACAACATGGAGGGGAAGATATGAGGAACATGGCATGGATACTTAAAAAAGAAAATTTCCCAAAGTCAAAGCCATCCAAAGGCAGGCCATATGCCAGCAAGTGCAGGGACATGCACCAAAGCTTGTCCCAAATTAAAAAAAAAAAAAAAAAAGAAAAAAAAAAAAGGACTTACAAACACTCTGCAATGGACATACAATGAAAGGAATTGCAATTGGAGGAGAAAACCCAAAAAAATATGGGAGATTTAGTGTATACAAGTAAATGGACCCGGATTATATCCAGTGCAGTGCAAAGGACCAAAACATGCCAAAATTAAGCTCACGGATGTTGCAAAAGCAGGGGAAAAAGTCAAGGAGGAAGACACAACATGGAGGGGAAGATATGAGGAACATGGCATGGATACTTAAAAAAATAAAAAAATGAAAAATACAAAGTCAAATCCAAAGGCCATAGTGCAAGTGCGGGACATGCACCAAAAAATTTGGGAAATCTTAGCTGAAGGCCAAAACAGAAAAGAAGGTTACAAAAAGCCTCTGCAATGGACATAAAATGAAAGGTATTGCAATTGAAGAAAACCAAAAAAATTTGGGAGATTTAGTGTATAGAAGAAATGGACTGGATGATATCGAGTTGCAGTGCAAAGGACCAAAAGAGGCCAAAACTAAGCTCACAGATGTTGCAAAAGCAGGGGAAAAGTCAAGGAGGAAGACACAACATGGAGGGGAAGATATGAGGAACATGGCATGGATACTTAAAAAAAATACTAAAAAAATTTCCCAAACTCAAAGCCATCCAAAGGCAGGCCATATGCCAGCAAGTGCAGGGACATGCACCTAAGCTTGCCCAAATTGATCCCCGCTGAAGGCCAAAACAGAAAAGAAGGACTTACAAACACTCTGCAATGGACATACAATGAAAGGAATTGCAATTGGAGGAGAAAAACCAAAAATTTGGGAGATTTAGTGACTACAAGTAAATGGACCGGGATTATATCCAGTGCAGTGCAAAGGACCAAAACATGCCAAAATTAAGCTGACGGATGTTGCAAAAGCAGGGGAAAAGTCAAGGAGGAAGACACAACTTGGAGGGGAAGGTATGAGGGACATGGCAAGGATACTTAAAATAAGGAAAAAAAATGAAAAAAATCTTTCCCAAAGTCAAAACGATTTCATCAAAGGCCACATGGCATGAGAGATCCCAAGCTGTAAGAATATTGTCCCTCTGCTTTAGTTTTAATTTAGCCACTTATAAAAAAATTATCTCAGCATTTGGGTCTTGGGATGTTTTCCAGACTGTTGCTCAAAGCTCTTTTTTGCCTGGTTAATTAGAGCTTAGTCCAGAGCTGGGGAAAGGAGAGGAGGAGACCAGCATTGCCCTCCAGGACAACTAGCAGCACCAGCTGTCACACAAGCTGCTGGCTTTTGGCTCTCCAATTGCTCATGCAGAAGGAGAGTGCTGTGTTTTCCTTCACTGCTCCTCTCAACAGGGCAGTGTGATCAACTTGTTTCCTTCCCTGCCATGATGAATCTTCAGCCTGTGCTGCCACCTGTTCCAGTTCTTAACAATTATCCTGCGCACAGCACATCAGGTCCATTGTGCTTTCACCCCAGGTTGGGCTGACAGCCTGGATTTAAGGCAATTCTGTGCAGAAAACAAGGTTTGCTCTGAAAACCCCAGAAGAGTTGTTTCTGCAGTCCTGGACTCCAGTACCCTGAATTCAGCTTAATGCCCCATTTCAAGTCACTTCCAAATGACCACCACCACCACTTCTAACCAAGGACTGCAAGCAGGCAAAGTGTTCTATTTGCAAAACAATGAAACAAAATAAAAGTTCCACCAACCAAGTCTAAGGAGGGAAAAAATATGTTAAAATAGAAAAGAAGCCAAAACAAACTGGCTAGTCTTTTTAACCATGCTGTTAATGGAATGGCAATGCAAGCTTATGTGTGCTATTTGTGACAAAAAAAGAATAACTTAACAGGGAATTGCTCTTCCATTATAACTTTGAAAAAATAGCTAAGTAGAAATATATTTCCCTGCAAAACATTATCAAACATTTATGCTTTTACAGCTTTGTTCTTGTCAAACAATACAGAGCAGCATTCCCAAGTTCCACTTGATGGAGAAAAGCATGCTGTATAGATTGGCCTCAGCAGGAAAAATTAATGATATCATTGTAATTAATAAAACATTCACCAAAATCAAAATGTAAAATGGCTGCAATTTAATATAACCATGCTAATATCTCTGCATTTATTCAATTCCTTTGGAATGAGACTCTGTTAGAATTTTAATGATGTAGACTATAGTAATCAAATAGACAAGTGCAGAAAAATGACACATTTCTCTAAGCAGTCACTTTCTCATTCTAAGAAGGTTCTTTGTAATAGAGTCAGGTCTGCAGATTGAAAATCTAATGAAAACACTCTTTTTAGAGTCTCTAATTCTCAACTGAACTGAATGTTAGTGTTTATCAAAACAGAAGAAATATATTGATACACTTTAACCTAGAAGATAAAAAATTCAGAGTAGTAATGCATATACATTGAAGACATCATAAATAAAAGAAAGTATTTTTCTCTTTTACCCTGAGTACCATTGACAAAACCACTCAGAGATTTGGGAATTCAGCTGGCTTGTGAAAAGCTAAAATTTCCCTCTGATGCATTCATGAAAAGAGTATTTCTTTCTAAATGGGTAATCTTCTTGAGTTTCTGCAAAAGCTACTTTTCTGCATTCCTATCAGTTACCAAGTCACTAATGCTATTTCAATGCTTATCATGTTGGAGATGAGCCCAGCAATATCTGCCGAGTAATTTCTGGTGCCTAGTACTCACCCCTGGTGGTGTCATAGCATTGGGAATGATGTCAGGCGGGATTTCCAGTAGGAAGAAGTCAGGTCCAGGACAGGACAAGGCAGCAGCAAGGCTCAGAGGACCCCAGGTAAATATGCAGTTGGCAGGCAGGACAAGGGAGGAAGCTCTCAGCAGCCTCCCTGGCCAGCAGGTAGGTTTGTGTCACCCTGAGCTCTCCAGGAGGCCAAGTGACTGCAGCCCGGATTAGAGGCTATAAACCTTAATTCCCCTGGGCACCTGACACAGACTAGTTCAAAGGAGAGAAACTCCAACCTCTCTCTACTACTGTGCGTATTCCTTTGGCTTGCTGAAGCCTGGCTAGAGCATTCCTTCTTTTACCCTGGCCCTGCACATGCACATAGTAGCGCATATTGTCCCTTCTGTTGGATTTTTCCATGAAAAAATATGGCTGGGAAGCATGGATTCAAATTTTCTCTTCTGTACACTTGTAGCCAAGAAGAGAACATAACCCAGAAGCTACATATGGGAAGGATAACACTGTCACAGACAGAAAAAACAGGCAACACCATTTCTCACCTTCATAGAAACAAATAACTGTGATCCAGAGCCTCTTCTTGAGATTCTTTTCTATTTCTGAGACAAAGCCAAGAATCTGAGCCAGAGTTTAAGATACAGCAAATTGCAATTATGTTTAGCTTATGAAGCTTTGTTCCTGTTTTATAACTGTTACACAGACGGATGTGCCAATGATACAGCTCATGAAGAAGGAATAAGAGATGTTGTCAGTTCCCTAGAAGTGCTGCATACAGAAGATCACTGCACATAAATACCTCACTTGGCTACAATCATACTTAAATCATCACAAAAGGAAGTATGAGATCAGAAGGCTTAGTCCCTAAATTCTACTGAAGAAAATCCATTTTCAAGTAGGACCACCTAGACCACTAGCAATTACTTGGCTTTAGATCAATAGACAACCTTGGTACTTATCTGATCACTGACAATGTTTAGTGAAACGAACCAAATTCAGGGACAAACATCTGACATACAGGGAATCATTTATTATAGGCACTAATAGTATCTTTTTCCTTACAAAATCCGATTTGATTTTCATTATATCCATTATAGAATAATCCTGTGAACACAGAGCAGCAGTTTGGTGGGTTTATATAACTCAGTACATTTAATATGCTCTAATCTTTCTCCAACCCATCTATACCATTGAGAGGTTGTGATTTCAGTGGGGCAGAGAGAATATGAAGTGCCTTCAGACAAGACCTCCAAAGTGTGTTATCACAACAAGAACAAAGCACTACCAATAAGATATTTGCTTTAATTACACTTTAGTTTGATGGCTAAAAACCATGAAAATATTGATGTAATACTGACAATTTTCTGAAGAGTTCTGCATTTGATTGAATTAAAAAAAATTGTAAAATAAGGTTGGATCATGTAGTGAGCTAAGGGTGAAAAGCTTTAAACCTCAGCCTTCCTACTAAAAACACCCCAAACATTTGCACACAATGTGATCCATCATGTCTGCACAAGTGCGGGAATTACTTTAATGTCTCTAACAGAAGGGCAATTTAAAGAGAATTGTTTTTGACTACTCTTCCTCCATTAGACCCCAGCATGAATTTTAACTTTTATCCAATGCCTGATTTGTTTTAATGCTGAAAGATTCATGATGCAGCATAATTTTGTGTCAGGAAAGCAGGACCCTTTTTTATTGCTGTGACTTGATAACTTAAGCAGGATAAGCCAGGATAGTTTGAGCATGTTTGTTGTTTTAGGTTTTTTCCCCCTGCTGTTCTAAATGAAAATCTGATATCAATAATTTGAACCTAGGAAGTATTTAATTTTTAATACTGAATAACAATACATAGTTTTTAAACTAGCTATCCTTCTGCATTACAAGGTGCCCATGCAGTATTGTCTTGCTTTGGGATCATTGATATCTAAAGCTGTCTGTAAGCTGGAAAGCAAACAGACTGTATTCTGCATACTTTTACACATAAAAGAACAATCCTTCTTTTATGCTGGTTTCACAGATTAGCACAGTTTAGTAATGCAGAGCAAGAACCATCGTTACAGGAAAACAAGATATTTCTCAATGTTTGGTAGCTGTCATATCCTAGATCCACAGCTTTACAGTGATGTCAGCCAGATCCTATATACCAGTTTGGAATAAAATGTTTTCCATAGGCTTTTTTTCATTGCAGTACTTACTTAAATAGCAAAAGTGACTGAGCTCTACAGGCATCAGTCAACAGCTTTCCAATTGCAGCATTCATATTCTCAGAATAAATTGTAGCCAGCAGTTTTAAACTGACTTCAGTCTTTCAGGGACCTCATCTTGCTGCACATGCAAAAATATTTGTTTTGAAAACCTCTAGGTCAAGAGGTTAATTATACAAGACAGAAATTTGTAAAAATTTAGAGCATAATGATACTTAGTAGTTGGAAAAATGTCTAAGCTTGCCAATCTTTCAAGTCCAAGGGGCTAGGTATGGCAGGGTGAGATTTATCTTATGTACACACCAGCTGCCTCAACAAAGCCACGTAGACTTCTTAAAATGGAGAGGGATAAGTACCCTCAGAAGGTGATTCCTCCTATTTGCATTTTTAGTAGAAGCATAGACTTTAGGGAGCTAAAGCTGCATCAGAGTAATCTCATTAACAAGTAGATGACAGGACTGGAATTATGTAGTCACAACTTCAATTTACCTAAAAATTCACTCTCTCCCTCTCCTCTGTCTACAAAAACACCTGTTTGTAACAGAATACCCCTGTAAAATGGATAATATTCTTTTCTCATTAGGATCGAGACCATTACAGACGTTCTGTCTTTCCCTAAACAGGAAAAGTAAGTCTGCAACATTTTATTACCTGCAGACAGGTTTGTATCCTGGACCATGTGAAGTGCAAGGCAGAACAATTTTTGCTGAAGTAACTTTGTTTTTGTGCAGAGGTCCTTTTTGAAATTATAGAAAAAAGCTGATGTTGACTACATCCACACAGAGATGAAGGCATGACCAGGAGAACAAATTTTCTAGTCCATTGTTCAGACAGCAGAAGACACTGGAAGCCGCCGGTGGTGAGTCAGGGTTTTCTAGGGACACCAGGTGCAACATGCTCACCAAAATGAGCCCAAAGCTTTCCTCTCCCACTGACTGAGCTGCTACCTGCCCATCCTCCTCATGCTTCTGCTGTTGGGGACAACCTCTGAGGATGAAGATGATACCAGCACCTTTCCAAGGAAAACCCTTCCAATGCCTGCACATGCGATGGCATCACCAAGGTTGATGCATTTACAGAGTGCTCCTGAGACTTCTTAAACAGCTCCCAAAACCAGCCAGCACAGTAAAAACCCACACGAAGAGGTTAAATTACAGGCAGCATTCTTTCACTTATTGCTGACTGAGGAATAGTTACATGTAACCATTGCTTGAAGAGATAGAGGAAAACTCAGGCAATATTTTCTCTCAGCATCTTGCATAAACAGGTCAATCTCCAAGACAGTCTGAATTTATTGGTAGAACAAAGTAGCATCATTGCTGGCTTATTCACATCAAGATGGACATTTTAATCTAGCATTCTACAATAAGCGGGATGCACTTATTCTGTCTGGTGGTTCAAGGCCATCACCAAATAGTTGTTTGGCATATACACAGGGTTTGAGTTTTTTTGCGGGCAATGGAAATTCTTTGCTCTGCAAAGGGATGAAGAAAAATAACAGAGGTTCATTTCCTTTTGCAAAATATTGACAAATATTTTTAATCAAATTTTTTCTCACTTAATAAAACCTTTCCAGCTTCTTCTAGTGTAAATTCTAGTATAAAAACCTCTATGGATATTTGCTCCTTTTGCCTAAGATGCTTCTGCATGCAGCAGTTAACCTAAAGATGGATAAACCCCATAAAAAAACCTTAAAAATTGCAGGTTTATTTCTGTACTATACTGGTTCTGATTCTATACTATTTCCATATTCTATAGAAATTATGTCTAGAGTATTGCATGGCAAAAGCACAGAACAACATGGTCTTCACTATGGTATGGTCAATTGCTATGTGTTGGAAATTTTCTCAGGGAACATTGCTGGGGACAGAGACCATTGTTTCACGCTTGTCTTGAAGTCACCTGTTGTCTTGCTGGGGTTGCTGTTGGCCAGATACCAATTTCTCTGGCAAGAGTAATTTGGGAATCGATCTACCAGTAAAAAAGATGTTAAGGGACTGTTGCTAAAGGCTGTTTTAATACTAATAAGGAACACGCACTACAGCCTATCCATCTTCTGGCCTTTAAAATAAGCAATGTGGGATAGACTTTGCTGATATATTTCTCTAAGTCAAATACATTCACATTTTGCTGTTGGAAATTATCTCCAGACTCTCTTAATGCACTTGAACTGAGGTTCAGGGTTCAATGGCTGGATGGCTACTGATCAGTCTGGATCAAACCTGGGGTAAGGAGTCTGCCAATGATTAGCTGTATGTTGAAGATTGCATGCAAGATGTTTTCCATTACCATCTGTATAGCAGATTACCTTGTCAAGCGGGCAGTTTGCCTTATCTCTCTCTTTTTGAGTGACCACAGTCACACCTCCCTCAGGAAGGGACCTCTGCTGATAACAGACTATTGAATATCACTGCATGACTGATAAGAACTATAACATCCCATTGTGAGATGCTCCGCCCAGAGGGAGGAGCCAAGCATTGCTACCCCGATATACTCTGAGATTCTGAAACTCCAGCAAGGCTTTTCTCTACAGGATTCCCCAGAGGAACAGCAGCTGCCTCTTCCTCCACTGGATCTTCAGAAGAAAGAATACATCCTTCTCTACAGATCCTTCTTGCTCCAACAGAACCACACCTGATACTTCAGGAGGACTGCCACCAACACCCTGGCCGACAGGGTGTCAGGTTGGGTTCTGACTCTGTCAGTGTTGTTCTAGTGGACTGCATTGTTTATTTTATTCTTTTTATTTCTTCCCTATTAAAGAACTGTTATTTCTTGCTCCCATATTTTTGCCTGAGAGCCCCTTAATTTAAAATTATAGCAATTCAGAGGGGTGGGGAGGGTTTACATTCTCCATTTCAGGGGAGGCTCCTGCCTTCCTTAGCAGACTCCTGTCTTTCCAAACCAAGACACTGTATAAGTAATTAAGGGTCTCATTTGTCCTTTGGTTTGCTGGTTCACCACTACCAATTTAGCCCAGGGAAACTGGGCAGAACCATGGCCTTTTGAAACCAGTCTGAGAAGCCTGGCAGGCTTATGTTACACATGCAACACATGGAGTTTTGTATCTGGTAGGACACGCAAGGTAAATTGATGCTCTTTGTGAAGAGTCATTGTTTAGTTCCAGTGTAGTATTTGTCATTCTCATAAACTGGACTGCTTTTGTCTCCTTGGAAACAGAGATATTCTTTCTCATTTTTGATCTAAAGGCCACACAGTTACCAGAGATGTTACTTACTTAGAGGAGAATTGAAACACATATTTTAATAAGTCATCTCCAAAAGTGATACAGCTGTCACTCCATTTCTTCAGCACCAACTTCAAAACTACAGTGCAGGCGCACAGATGTGGACACAGCCACACATTTGATGAAACCCCATCTATTTCACAAAGTCAGAACCTCTTTGACAATGCTCCAATTCCTGCAGCTGGTTATCCACTGCTGATAACTTCAGACAGGGCTGTGAGCTGTCTACCAGTGTGTAGCAGAAGAAAACAGGAATGTCCAAGCTGTTCAAGGTCAGAAGTCTACACTGTTTTATACACTTCTCAAAGACAGACCACTCTGTCCTCACAGCTTAGCCGGAAACACCTTCTTTGATTGCTGAGAAATTCCCTAAGCAAAAAAACCCTCTTACAGCAGCTTTCCCTTCACTCAGTGTTTGCTAGCGCTCATTTGAATGTGAAGTGACTATTCAGTGCAACCCTGTTTACAACTCTTATGATTCTTTATTTATGAGCATTCATTCAAATAGGCTTTTTGTTCACATAAATGCTTGCCGAAGGGCTATTTTTCATATGAATACCTGCACTCAGAAAGAAACAAAGGTGTTCTCTCAGAGCAAAAACAATTGCTACCTGTTGCTATTTGTTGGTTCTCACATATTTTAAAAGCTGCCATCATGCATTTTACAAAACAATATTTGGAAATTAGACGGCCAGTCACATGCAAAACCAAAATGTCAGTGGATTCTGGCACTTCTGCTTCGACTGAGTAGTATCTCATGACCAGCTCTGTTGACTACAGTGGAGCAATTCAAAATGAGGAATTACCTCAACCAGGTAAAACCACAGAATCTAGCCCAAACCAGAAAACAACTGTAGACTGCATGCAAACAGCAGCAACTCATGCTCTGTATCAAATACTTAAGGACAGAGGGCTTTGGGAGTTTTTAGGTCTGTTGTTTCGGTTTGTTTTATTCCCAGAATAATGAGAATTCCTTCTCATTTTCAAAGCATTTTCTATGCAGCAGCAAAGCTTTGTATGTTCACAAAAAAATTGGTCTGCCATAAATAACATCACAAGCTCTGTTATCCTTCCTTTTTCTTCCCCAAGAGACAGCAATCCTTAAAACACCAATGTCACCTTCTGCCCTACTTAAAAGTTTGTATGAAACTGAAAGCATGTTGTTGTTAAGCAAAGGATGCAAGTGAGTAAATGACAGGATCTGAGGTGTAAACTGTTGAAAAATCTCATTCTATGGTGAAAGAAATCCAGAGTCTGTAAATGAGTAGGGCAACTGCAACCCCTTACTTCAGCATTTGTTCCCTACACAACATCCCACTGCAAAGGCTCCAGACTACTTTTTCTTACAGACCAAATAGTTTGCATGTAAGAAAGATTGGGTTAAGGAAAAGTCAGTTTTGCACTTTGGGAATATTTTTCAGTTTATAACTTGGAGCCAAGTAAATAAAATTTTATTTCCAATCTTGTTTTTCTGGTACTGGAGAAGAAGATTATAAACTCCTTTTCTCAGTGCCCGCCTTCCTGTCCCATAGCCTTCTGGTCCTCTTGCAGCCTCACTTTACAGTACTATGCACCTCCGGCTGCTCCTGCTTGCACCCAGTGAGCAGTGACTGCACACGAGGAGCTACACCTACCCATCCCTACAGCTCAAGAATCTGTTCTGTCATTTCTTCCCATACAGATTTCCTATTTTTCCTTTCTAGAGCCTTTCTCAGTGCTCAGTGGAGTGAGTCACTTCACAAGACACTTCCTGCTCTTCCTCCCTGTTGAGCAAGCCTGTGCTCCCCATCCTGCAGCTCTCCTGCACCCTTCCTGTGCCTTAGGGTACCCAGGCCTGTCTGTATCTTACAATAGGATATGCCATGTCGAGACATACATAAGATTATGAGATAATTCCAATGCAGTCACAAAAGCATGGAAAACTAGGAAGAGTTAGAGTTTTGCTGATTCCTCTAAAATAGTAAAATATAATCAGTTTTTAAAGCTATGCTTTATAACATTCCCCACATGATCATAATTAAATGGATGGACTGTGTTTGATACAGAAGATAAAGTTTAATTATTGTTTTGTGCTAAGAAAAACATTGGGGGGTGGGGTACACACGATAGGCGCAACTATGGTAGTGAATTTCAGCTTTCTAAAAGCATGATTCTAGCCCCCTGCAGTTGCCAGATAACATTTCTGAAGTTGTGGAGATATTAAAAGGGTGGCAGTTCATTATGAAGCCATTTATATTTTGTCAGACTGTTAACAAGATTTGTGTTATCTGTACTATGCAACAGGAAGGCTGCTGCAGAATCCATAATAACTTCTTGCTATGCATGCCAAATTGTTGGTGCAATTGGCAAACAGAGGAAAGTAATCAGAAGATTATATTAGTAACAGCCTACATGAGTTGAGAGCCAAGTTACCCATCCCTCTTTGTGCTGTTGCTTGATTAAATTCATACTACATCATTAACCCATCAAATATTCAAATTATCACATACTTCCATATCAGACTAAATTCCTGGAGTTAACAGAAGTCAAGGTACATGTACTTCTGATTCTAAACATGAAATTGTATTTTTTAGTGCATTTAGCACACTTTGTAATTTTTAATATATTTTCATTGTCATGCAAGGAATTGTTGGTTAAATATATGTAGATCATTCTACTACTACTACTGTCTATACCTACACATGCACTGGTTTATATAGTGTCATCTCAAGAATAACTGTTTTAGCCATTCTTCTTCTTGCTCCTTTCACTCCAATATAGCTTCTGAAAGACATCATTTGTCACCAACTTGCACTGTCTGCAGTCATTATTTGAAGTGTTAAGTGCATCACAGTGAGACCCCTTCAGAAGGTGATAGTATATCAACAGGGAGGGAATATATTGATAGAGAAATTGAAACTTAAAGCCAAATAGAGCTGACAAGCCACTGCTAAAATTATTTAACCCTTTTTGAAACAGGGATCTTGTGAAGCTGATATCCTGACACTGAGCACTAACATCTTAAAGGCACTTATAGAAATGTTGTGTTTCTTATACATCTTTTGCTTTCAAAGTGCCATCTTTTAGTATTTCAAAAGCCATGCTACATATGGTTTAGGATACTCAGCACTTTTCAAAATTTATCTCATAGAAAGGAAGTTAAAAACTTTGCATGCTACCTTTGCAATTTAATGTCACGGATTAAGTTAACCAAGAAAGAGAGGCAGGCACAGAACATAACATAGGTACAAGGAAATTTTCCAGAATTAAACATAACAATAATCAGTCAGATTATGCATGAGGGTTTTATTTACAATTCCCAAGACGAAAAATGAGGTGATATTAGTTAAAGGATGAAAGTTACAAACTTAGAGGTAAGTTGAATGTGGAGGCCATCCATCCCTCCTAGACATCCTGTTCCAGACAAAGGGGACAATGTTGAGCTACAGCTAGTTAGAGATTTTCACCTCCAAGAAGAGGTGTGATATCTCCAAAAGGACTGAAAGAAATGTCAGATCTACAGCACTCATGGCTACGCTGAGCAGATTTAATAGCTTGGAATTGATTCCAGATAGATTATGTCATTAATAAAAATGTGACTTATAGTCAAGACAGGGAGACACGGGCACTATGTCACAGCTGCACACAGGCTAGAAGAACCTCTTAGAGACAGCAACACTTCATGGTAGGACAAGTGACAGTCAAATGTTACGATCTGAAGAAGAGCATCCTGACTACAGCCTGTGCTCTTCAGGCTGTCAGTCATTGCCATCTACTGGTTTGTAGTTAGACAGCTTTTCCACAGAGACTCCAAGTTTAGCAAAGTCAACTACTTTACTGCCAACCTGATCACCAGTCTCATCAAACCCTTAGTGCTCCCAAGCATCTGATTTTTATGCATTCATCATGCACAGAATAGACCAAGAATCATCATTGCTCTTCCCTGTATCTGCCATGCCATTACACTAGCTTAAGTGCCCCTTCTGAATTTCCACCAACTACTCCTAAGGAAGCATTTTAAACTTTTGGCAGCTTGCAACATACAGATCAACAACAAAAAAAAAAATCTGGGGGCTTGCAACAAAATAATCACTTAATTATAGCTGGGCTATTTGTTAATTCCCAGTTTCACACAGAAGATTTTTTTAAAACATAGTATTGACATTCACTGTGCTAAAGGGAATGGAGATATTTTAAAAAAAGGTTTTCCTAGCATTAAAAAGTATGTCATATATTCCAAAACCCAGAAATCAAACTTTCATATATACATAAAGAAATATTGTCTAATAAATCCCCAACATCTTGCCTCAAAATCTAACTAGAAACAGCAATTAAGTAACTGTCTACATCACCACTCAATATGGCACTGCCACAGTGACATTTGAAGATTTAGTTGAAACATGTACATTCTGTAATAATTGTTGACTTTCTGAATAGAGTCTTGATCAAAATCTTGATTTGAATTATTTATTGAAGGCAGTGAATAGCCCAATGTCAAAGCTAAATGGAGATTCTGTTTTTAGGCTTTGGACAAGTCTCCTTTTTACAATTCAGATTAGAGTTATAAATTCCTATAAATGCCTGAAATTGAGCATACCATGGTATGCTTGACCCAGAGGTCCTTGCTCCTTTTAAAGATGTAAGTATGTTGCTTTTTCAACACCTGGATTGTTGTAGTTGTATTGGAGTTTCCTAGAAATTTTCACACACTGCAAAATACCTATGGGAGGTCCTTTTTCTTTCCCCAGTAAAGGGCTAGAGAATGTTTTTCTTTGAAACTTTCTTCCTACCCATCTTTATGCATTCACTCAAAAGTTTAGAACCTAAAACATTACTTTTTTCCCTCTGGTAGTCTTCATTTGTATGAAGCTTAGATAACTTATTAAAAAATTCATATCTGCTTGAGAAAATTGTATTTTAAAGTCACTAAGAAGTTTTTAGCAATTTTATTTTTCTGGTACAGCTATAGAGATACAACTTAGTTTTCCACACCAGGTAGTTATGGTTAATGTAAAGTATATATTAGGATACTGTTTTCATATGTGAAGGTAAAAAGTGCCTAAACCAATGGGTTGTGGATGTCACTGGTTAGCTGTGATGGTAGAAGCCATACAAAACCCAAACCTAACACTAGCATGCTGCTGAAACTCTCAACTTTCAGTAAAGACCAATTATTTTCATTATTAAGAGGCAAAAAAATATAATAAAGAAGGGGCAAAATCCCCTAGAACACTTGTGTTACTCAATATTTTCTTGCACAGCAACTACAGACTTTGAGCAATATTATTACAGTGGCTTTAAAATTATTGATCACAGATCTATCACTTTCTCTAGCATGTGCTAGGCACAGAGGATAACCTAGCCAGGGTGAAGAATGAAGGCAGTTCCAGAAACTTCTAGCTTCTCTTAATTAGTAGAAATTAGATTATTCCCTACCCAATATTAGTACATAAAAATATTTCCCCCATCCAGTAGCCTGCCCATCTTTAAACACAGCTGCTCAAGAAAACTAACTAGCTTCACCTCAGCAATCTGCCAAAGAACTAGTTGCAATGTTTAAAAGCTGCACATAGAAGTTTTGGCTCATCTAGGCGACATCTCCAGTTGCTTGTTGCTTTAAATGGTAAGTGGAAATGCAGCCCCTGAGAATATCTGACTATTTACACACTGAAAGGCAAACTGGAAAGCAATCATGGAAAAGAAAGAAGTATAAAAGTGACTAAACAAAGTACTGGGGAGAGCTGTGGGAAGTTACTAAAGACTGTCAATACCAGTGTTCTGTTAAACAGTTTCTAACCAATAACTCCTGCAAAGAAGATGTGTTGTTGCCCTGCTTAAAGCAGGATCAAAATTTTACTTGTGATTTTATACATACCTATCTGTCTATCTATATGAATAAAAAGCTGTCCAGGCTCCAAGCTGTGTTTGGGTAGGCCATGCCTAAAGTGGAAGCCAGATCACAGTATTACTCAGTAGCTTTAAGCTCAACTCAATAAAGTGCTTTTGGAAGAAGAGCTCTGGATACAGGTCTGTCCACACAAGTCGTGCAGAAGTTGAATAAATCAGATTTTCAGCAGAGGCTTCAAATCAAGCTCATAAGAAAATTTGCTGTGTATTTCATGAGGTTTGCTCTTCTGCTTTGTTGTGTTTGTAGGTTCTGTTCTGGGAAGATGCCATTCTCTAAGAAAACTTGATACAAACCCTAGATGTCTAAGTATTGACTGGGCATCCAGTACAACAGAAATTTTCCTCTTTAATTAAAGGAGATTTATCTTAGTTTGTAACTGGAAGGTAATTTTTAAAAGCTCACATTTTCAAAAATGAAGAAAAATGTGAATGGTAGTTATCAATGAATAATGGAGACTTTAGACTTGAATGAAGTCTCCAAAATAAAAAGCACAAACTAATTATCTTGCACATTTTCTTTAAATACTACTGGCAGATTTCCTGTAGCTGGGTGTATACAATTAACTTTTAAATTCCTCATTCCATATCCACATAAGCAAACAACACTTTCCCGTCTAAGAAATCCTGACTTGATTAGTGAGAATGGTGTGATTTTAATGGTGTGTTTTTCAACAGCATTTTTCACAGTCACTATTCAAACCTACAGATTTTTCAGGACTGCTGACAATGGCCTGCAAAGAAAGTATTCCTAGGGATATAGATTATACACACTACTTATCATGAAAAGAAGTAGAGGAAGAAAGCTATCACAAATCCCTGCCAGCCCATCTATTCACATGCCTTCAGCAGTCATTTATTACATGTTCCATGCCTTATCAGGTGCCCATTTGTAAACTATACAGTATTTTGAATAGTGTCTAGATCTTGTGTGTATATTTTGTTGCTCATTCATTAAAGAATAAGATGGATGAGAGTGAATCTATAGACTGTGCTCCTATCTACTCTTAGCATTTGTGTTTTGACAGATGAATGAGGTGTAATGGTTGTGAAATGGAAGGAACACTCTTCAGTAATTCATTAACATGCAGGGATTATGCCTTCCCCAAGCAAGTGAAATGACAAGTGTATTTATTTTACTCAATGGCAAGAAATAGAACTGACAAACTGACATCGGACACGTTCCTTCCTTCATGTTTTTCCTACCCCAAGACAAGCTGAGTGGACTGGTATATTAACCAAAAATCAGGTTCAATTGCTTTAGGTACCCAAAGTATATGTAATAATCATGTTTATCTTCATCAACAACCTGACTTCCATGATTATTCTTGATCACTACAATGCCAGCTTGAATGACTTTCGCTGTGAAATGCACATTAACAAAATAATAACTTGTTGTTTAAAAAAATTAAGTAGAAAGTGCTGAACATGACAGTGTTAAATTTCCTCTATTGTGAAAATCTGGCAAACAGACTGACTCTGGTTTTGCAACTTCTCTGCAAATGTGTCATTTAAAAATATAGTTGGGAAATCTTTGGATACAAATTGAAGTAGAAAATTATTTCATAACAGTTTTTGCACTATTACCCAGGTTATAGCTTGAGTATTTTCCAGTACAATTTCAATTGAGAAAAAAAATTGGAATATATACGTCATAATCATACCAGAAGTTTGTGAAAACAAGGACAAGCTGTGGTTGAGGGGCTAGGAAGGCAAATGCCTTCCATCTCCTGAAGTATAACTGAAGACTCAAAGTCTGCTGCTCAACCCCAAACAAGCAGTCTGTATTTAGAGGAGGAAGACAAGCTTTTGACAAACAAGTAGCTCTGGCAAGAGAGCTTTTGCAGGGGGAAAAAAAGGTGAAGCTGGGGGTAAATTTCCTTCATAGCCCTCCCAGGTTTGATCAGGCAAATTTTGCCACCTGTAAAGAAACTCCACAATTGTTTCCTAATGGACATAATAAATAACCAGGGCTGATGACGACTACTTGACTAGACATCAATAGGCTCACCACACCCAGTGAGTCTTTGCTGGACAAGCAATTCCCAGACACATGGGGTTGGTCTCCTTGGAGTGGGCTGACCTTTGATGTTGCTGAGTTGGCAGCTTCCTATTCTTCGTTTTCTTTCTTAGGATTTTATGCCTTTTCATGTCAACATTTTTCCTCTTGAATCTTTGAACTGCTGCCTATCCCCACCTCAACAACCTTTCTTATCTCACATGGCTGCAGGCTATGTGCTTTCTCTCAGCTCTCTCACAACCTAGCAGTCTGCTTAGGAGTATACACCAAGTTTATGTAGCTGTGCTGAATCGAATGGGCCTTGGATCATAGGTAACTCAGTCCAAAGAGGAGAGTGACAATGGTCAGGAACTCCAAGACTTTGTGCACATTTAATTAGGAATTCTTTGAGTATGAAGCAAGCAGTATATTAGGACATTAGAAAAAGTAAAAGAAAGAGGAAAAACATTCCCCATGAAATACAGCACAGGGGCTGTATTTTCAGGGATCTTCCCCTGCTCTCTTATGCTTGGTTTCTTTCCTCAAGCTAAACGCACTGAGCAGTGGCATGAGAACCTGAAGAAATCACAGCAGTAGAAGGCCTGTCTAGCCCTGAAACCGAACTCTGCTATGTGACAATAACATCAGGTAATGGTCCAGTTACCACACGGTTCCCAGAGCATGTTTAAACAAACTAGACCAGCACATCTCCCACATAGCCATAGAGTGGAGCTGTGACGACAAAGAAGGGCCACTTTCCAGAGTTACCTTCCCTACCAACACCAGAATTACCATTGTTCTATCTCTGGTGTTTGCAAGATACGCACTGAGTAAAGGGTTTGGTCCTTTGAAGAATGGTACTCAGCAGGGGCCTTCAGATGCAAGATCTGATTCTCCCTGTCAGTGGAGTCACCACATCTTATGTTTTGAGTGACAATTTTACTCTTTGGTCCTGGCATAGAGACAAGAAAAGGCAAAGCAAGACTAAGATACAACATGCCCTGTTGATCCTCCCACTGTTGAGACATACAGTCCTGGTACACTGACACTCACCAAAAAAAGAAGGGCTAAAAATTTATGCTAATTTACCCTGAAGGCCAAAAGCCTTCACACAGTAATCAGTAGACACATGCAGACTCCTATGGTAAACCCTTCTTACTTATCCAAAACATATACAGGATGTATGTGGTGCTGTGGTAGAGTCACAGCAGCAGCACTAGGTCACCAAGAATTTCTCTGCCTTGAGGAAATTTGAGAGTTAGCAGATCCTTCTGGACAATGGATACAGCTTTTGGACCATGGATTAGCCTCCTGCCACACTGGCACTTTAACATATTTGACCAGGAGCTATTGAATTGCTTTATACTTTAACGCATAAGAAAATTATATGCTCTTTTCTTAAATTACCATTTACAGCATCATTATTTTAAAAGATAACTTTTTGCTAATAATGTCTTCCATAAAAGAAACTCAATAATAAATAAAGTCTCTTCTATTTTTCTCGTGTATTAATTGTTTTTTTCATTTCTACATAATCAAAGACCTCTAATTTATCCTCATTAAGACAGATTTTTAATTATCGTTGCACACAAATACAGTTGAATGCACCCGCTGCATTATAAATTTCATCATAGGAACTTAAACTCTTTCATTATTTATGTAAGTAAGCTTTCATTTAAGTTCTAGAAAACTAATTACATTTTTAATTATGAATATCAATATTTTGTTTTTCTATATGAATATACTGGAATTTCATCCAGTTATAAAATCTGCAAGCTACAATTAACACATGTATTTATTTCCAAAGATGAAGCTGGAGATGTTTCAGATTTTGCACAAGTTATAAAAGCTGATGTTCTGGACTAAGAAATTAGACTGCACTGCATTCATAATTTAGTTAATGATTTGCATTTCACAAGTAAAAATAGGTTCTTTCACTTTCTTCTGTCTTACCAGCTGTAGGTGTTCTACTCAAATCTAGTGCCTCCCCTGACTAGTGAAGAAAGTAAAATGAAAAACTCAGGAAGTATGTTAATGGAACAGAACTTAGCCTAAGTACCTCATAATTTTACAGAGCTGAAAACAACATTGCCATTCTTGCTGTCCTTTTTCTCAAGGTTAAACCCACGCGTCAGATTTCTTTGTTTGCTCAAAAAGGAGCATTACACATCAGCACCCAGACTGATCTTCCAGTTTTATTCAAGATCTACAACAATACAAGATTTGTAATTTTGTGCTGAGCTATGCCTAGCATTTAGCAGATTTTAATTAAACATCTTTTGAATTTTACTTTCTATATATAGAGTAACTCAGGTAAAAAAACATAAAGGCAACTTGTCAAACCTATTTGAGATATGGTATTAGAGTGCGGTTCATTCAGTCAGTGCAGAAAAGTGAGGCAAGTCTAATTTACTATATGTTGACCAAGGAAAGAGCCAGAGTAATGGCTTTCTTTAGAATTTTGAGTTCAGCAAAATACAACAGCCACATATAGAAAATCAGAGTTTAATAACTAAAGATCTCCCAGTCAGATAATATTTGCATTAATCTCTTCACTGACTTCTAACTTTTCTTGTTCCAAAATACATGCAGGTATAAAAATGTAAATGTGGAGATTTCTGACAAACGCCATACTACACAATGCCAATTAAAAAGGAAATTAAATGGTACATGAAGCAGAAGAAAATTCCTTGTGACATTATACTGGAGGGAATGATAAAAGAGCTATAATAACACTATAGAAAGATATGTAAGCTTTCTATTTTAAATGTGATGAGAATTAGACAGTAAAACCTCAGAGATGAATGACACAAAACAGAAAATAAAATTATGTGTACTCTAACATAACATTGAACTCTGTTATTGTAGAATGACTATAGTATTGCATACAAAAACTGAAGTGACCAAAATCTAAGTAAATTATGATTTACATGATTTACTGATTCAGTCTGTGTTCTTGGACAATTTAAGGACCAGTCTTCAAAGAGGTTGAACATGTAAATGTGAACATGTACTTCTGCTTGCACATGTAACACACCATGGAGGGTAAATCTTCATAGGAAAATGGCCAGTCATTCCCCTGAGTGCACTAAAAGTCCACTTGAATCAAAAGTGAGTAAAAACCCAGGATTTGTCATACTACCTATTTTGAAGAAAAATCCAATCACACAGGCAGACTGTGGTAATGAATACATTTAGTTGGCTTTAATTTGAAATGTTTCCATTTTATGTGGAATGTCATGAAACTTCCCTGATTAGGTATTCCACAGTTCCTCCTTCTATTAAAAATAGCTGAGTATCTGATTATTCTTTTACTAGTTCTTCCTGTGATCCAATTTTTTTTCTATATATAGAGAGAAAAAACCCATGGATACTCAGAATAACACCTGTGTGCAGCAGAAATTAGTATCGAAATAGATAAAGCTGATGATATCATGCCTAAAGAAAGGAAAAAAATTGATGATCTGTGAGGTATTTCCCTGTCTTTTAAATGTCTAAATACAAAGTATTATATGCATTATATAGGTCTGCAGCTTCAACTGTGGTAGATTATACTTTTTAAAAGGCCTTTAGACCCTATACAGGACTTTGAATGACAGAAACAGCATAAATATATTATTCTACAGGGGACAAGTAAAGCTGAATATATTCAAACTATTGTAAAATTTCTGGAGCTAATAATACAGAAACAGTGGAAGAAAGATTTCTTTTTATCAGTTTGAAGCTAATGATGTCCATGGGTCGTACCAGGTGTACTGAGCCATGTCAGTTCAGAAGCTATAAAGTTTTTACTGACTCAAAAGATAACTGAGAAGGGTTGGTAACCCCCATAGTGTCACTGCTTGAAAATTATCTTTCCCAGTGAGAATTTGGAGTTCACCCTTAGAAAGTCTCTAGTTTTGCATTACATATATACATATTTTATTTTCCATACTGTTAATTTTATGGTAAAATGCAATAGTCTATTTCCTTTAACAAGCCGTACCTCTGGGAGTAAGCTGGCATTAACTGTTAACTCTAAACCCACAAGCATCTTTCACTTCTGTGTCTACTGTCATGATATGATACAGTCCAGCAATGCTAATTTGAGGCTGGACAGTGACAAGATCTACCAGCACCTACCAGAATGTGATTTGGAGCACTGGACCTGGTCTGGGCTCAGTGGAATTCAGACTCAGACATAAATTCTGACAAGCATGTACGTGAATAGATACTAATGCTGATGCGGGGGTACGTGAATTGATTTTGACCACATATTTCGTGTGTCAATACATTCTTCTATATAAGCTAATTAGATTCTTTTTTTTTTTCCTGTGATTAAAGCACTGGAATTAGAAACAGCAAATACAGATTAAGGTCCAGACTGTGATAGAGGACATTTGAAAAAAATTAATTGAAATGTGAAGGCAAAAGGTTCTCAAAGAGCCATTGTTAAACTAGACCCAGGGGTAGTCATTAAGGAATCTTCCTCTTTGCCCAAATATAAACCAGTTATTAGGAAGGAAGTTTAGTGGCAGCAGAAGTAGAAAACATTAAAAAAGTAATGAATTTACAAGTTTACATTTGATGTGAAGAGCAGTAGGTTCCACTGCAGGCTTACCTTCATATATAAGCATGCACAGTTCCTCCCAGCCTCTGCTGCTACAAGGGTGGTGGGTTTGGATTAATGAATACAAAGTTGTTTGTTGCAATCATTAATACGGTGTGTTATTTTGATGGGTTGATGAATAGAATTTACATCAAAGCTGGGAACATCTCAACCTTTTTACACAGATGCATAAAAATTGATGGCATTTTATATGTGGCACCATCTGCTTTTCATAGGTTTTGTCTTTTCTGGATGTTTTTATTTTAATTTATTCTCCATGGGGAATTAATTTCTTTAATGTTGAGCTTGTTAATAAGAAGAAAAATATCTCTGCATATATAACACAAATAAATCATACATTCAATTGTATAATATAGTTGTATGAGTGGATTTTGTTTCTGTTGAGAAAGTAAATAAAAATCTGAAATAGCCTGATTTTCAGAAGCACCTAACACCCAAATGCCACTGTCTACCGAGGAAATTTTGGCCATCTCCAAGGATCATTTCCTTCCTTGTAATAATCTGTGGGGAGATTATTGTCCTTATTGACATCATTCACCTACTCTTTCAGCTCAGAGTACACTTCCTACTTCACAGTCAATTTCTCTCTCATATTTCTGCCCACAGCAGCAGGCATTATTGCCGGACGGGAGCATTGTAATCAAACTACAGCAATGTCCTCCAAACCTTGAACCTGTGCCCAGGCTGTGAGTCTGGTGCCTCCACTAATTAACTGTTCTAAATTTAGCTGTCAACTTTAATTAGGAATTCCATTGTCTCCAAATATGTGACCTGATAAAAGGAGACATGAGAAATGTCTAGGATCAGGACAGCATGGAGCATCAGCTATGGGGTTCTCATGAGCTTCAGCCTCATATCTGTGACAATTAAGGATGCCCAGTCCCAGGTGGGATGGGGTACAGCAGTGCCTTCCCACTTTTACAGGGCTCAAATACTGACTTCTGTCAAGTCCCTTTCTATTATCTCACCCCGTGAGCCTGCAGGAGGGAAAATGGAGAGGAAGGATGTGTGCAGTCATCTCTGCACTTTCTGTTAACCATCCAGAGAAGCCAGCTGCCCAAGGTGTGTGCTCACACTGGGATCTGAGAACCACTACACTCATTAAATCCAAACTAACTCAGGCACCATAGCATGGGCAGCATGTACTCCACAGCAGGATGCAAATGATGCCTAAGATCCTAAGTCCCTGTGTTCTCTCCCACCCCAGCTGCACCACCAATTCTTGAACAAGCCAACAGCACAGTAAATCAGACTGAGCTGTTATCAGAAGCTGCTCCTGTTTCACTCTAGGACAACATACCTTCACTACATTCATTCAAAAGGATGGTAACATCTTGGAAACAGAATTTTCAATATAAATATATTTATAATATATATATTTTCAATATAAACATAATATTAAATGTTACACAGTGAAATTTTGTATGTTTTTACTGCTGGGGAGATACAACAAAATGATAATGTTGCAACACACCAGGTACACCTCACCATCTTATTGCAGGGGTTCTACACTGTTGCCTCCTTATCACAAAAGTTTCATACCTTCTTGGTGTTTCTCATGGGCTACTCCTCCAAGCACTGACTCTTTCCTCTTCTCAAAACAGCCAACTGACTCCAATTAGCTCCTCAACCAGCCACCCCACTCTTTTATAGCACTCTTCTTCTCATTGGTTACAGCTGTGGCCTGTTAAAATCAGGCCTGTTCCTAATCTTTGAAAATTGGCCCAGCTGCAACTCCTTAGGGATAAGATTACTTTCTACACTATTTTTTTTTCTTATATTCTATCCCCCTACAGGTACACCCAAAAGTACATGAGTTATGAGGTAATTCTGCAGTGCCTTAATATTAAAAAATGGTTGATTGTGAAGATCTGATCCACATTGAGACGTTTCTCAACAGATCAACTGGTCATTTATCTAAATGTGGCCTTTCTAGGTAGAATGATTAGATGTTTTCTATATAATAGGAAGAAAAAATCATGCCAAATTCTATTTCTCAACTGCAAAATAAATTTTCCATGAAACTTCAATAATTAGGCTTATACTACTAGTTGACATATAATCTTAAATAAATTTATTTGGCAGTCAAAACAATGGAAGTCAGTGAGGAACTTAAGTCTATAAATAGCGAAAAAGTAATTGAAATAATAGGAAGTTCATTTTAACTTAAGCATGAAATAGTATATGTAGAGGGAAGTTAATTGGTTTTGATATGTCAATAAGCATTAGGGTAAAATGTGATCTTTCCCCTTGCAGAGGAAGCTCTAAGTGAGAGCTCATTGCTAATGATCTCTAATACACGAGACAGATGTAACCAGCTCACAGCCTAAGCACCCATTATGCTCGCAAACAAGTTTTGTTGAGACAACCTCTGTCTGAGCTCCACCCCAGCCTTTTCCTCTCCATGTTCTCTTTCATTCATTTCTGTTACACCCTAGTTATTGAGGAATTCAGCAGCAGAAGCCAGTAATGCTTGAACATGTTTTCTCTCTCATAACATGCTCCTCTTGTCCTGCTCTTATTACAGAGCAGCTTACAAATGTTTGAGACAGTAGGAAGTAATTAATGTATTTACTGGTTCAGTGTGTGAGGTCAGCTGTCTGGTATGATCTTCCTCAAATTACTTTGCATGTACCATGTGGTTTGCTGGTAGTCAGTAGTTTTCATCACCTACTTCCCATTAATTGCTCAATAAAATGTTCTTACCTGGGGTGACTGCAAGGTCTTTTGAACTGACCCCTACACTCATACATACTTGTATATAAAACAGAGAGTTTTTAGTATATTTTGCTAGTTGACACAGCTTAGATTCAAGCTGTGTTTGATTCTGATATATGCAATGGATTTTTTCATGGATACTTATTTATCTTCATCAATACATTCACATAATGGATTCCCACAGAAATGATTCTTCCCAGAGTATTTACAAAGGCTCTTCTCTATTCTCCATCTCTTTATGATGCCTGTAGCAATTAGATTTTCATTCTCAAGGGAAAATAAAAGTGTAGCTGATTTTCTCACACTTTTGCAGAGAGTTTCCTTCCTTGCTTACCACCAAAGTCATTTCACTCAAGTACACCAGAAATACAGTTGTCATTCCTTGAGTTCAGAGGTGAAAAGAACAATTAAACTGCAATTGTATGCTCGCCTTGTTGCTGAGAGTGAGTCTTCTTATCTGGGACAATGGCTATTAAGAAAACATTTCTAGTGTTCAGTCACTGGGAGTTTTGACTTGGTGGCAATAAGAGTGAAAGGAAAAAATAATAAGACAGCAACTGATGTAACACCTTTGCAACATCCCCCTCATCTAGAATTTACACAAATGTTCATGTAATTTATCTTCATTACTCTACCCTAACCTACTTACAATATGCTTCAGTCTACATGACATTCTATATGATCTGTTTATCAGGCTTGCATTGAGGTTTAAGAGCTCAATGTTAACTCAAAAATCTAAAGTGTATATTTTCTACACGGACAAGAGAAAGGATATTACTGAAAGTGCCTATGCGTGTGCCTGCATATAGGTACTACTTACTGCAGGAAGAGTTACAACACAGGAGAAAAACAACCAAGCTAATAGGATGTTTGTGGTGGGGTTTTTTTTCACACAAGGATATGAACTGATTTTTTTTTTATTTCAACGAAGGGCACTTTAACAGCCAAAATTATATTTAACTTCTAGAATGAGAGTTGAGTGTGATAGGTATTTTATTTTTAGTGTCTGCAGACCAAACATCAATCACTCTCTCCATGTTTAAAAGAAGATGAAAGAGCAAACAATAGAGCAGAAGGATTCTGAGGCTAAAACCTCTCAGATGTTTGTGAATATACAAGTCTGTAAATATTGATGGTTCTTGGCAACAAAAAACATTCCTATCAATTTAGCGCCTGGGAGCGGGGAAATGAAACTAGATTTCATAAGCCTTTCAGCATTAATTGAATAATGAGATCAGTTAGCAATTACACTAAATTATTGAGTGAGTCTTATACATACCGCCACATTATCTCATATATTCCTCCTTGTAGGCAACCCTAGCTAGGGTAATCAAGCCAAGTATGAGCAGAGACAGAAGTGACTATTCTTAACATGTAAGAAACCACAGAAATTGGATTTTGAGGGCAGGAAATTCATGAAACTAAAATGAGTTTCTTCCAGTAAAAGTTCATGATCTGCCTTACAAATCCTAGAGCTACTAGAGGAGTGAAAGCTTTGCTGTGCTCCCTGCATGACTGGCTGTAGTAGCCCAAATAATAGCAGCTTTACTCACTCAAAGTTCGTGTTGGCAAGACTGGTGCTTTTGTCTGGATATGTTTTATGGATACAGATTTAGAATTTGGGTTTATGTGCAGCCCTAAGACACATAAGTCTTTCAAAGGATGTTGCTTCCCCCCTCAGCTTCATGAGTGCACTTCACAGAGATCAGTGGGACGTGTAGGGTTGCCAGCACTGTGGGGCTCTCACTTTGGCTAGAGGCTTTCTGGTCTCTCCACAAGGAAAATTCTCCAATCTGCCTTACTTGCCTGTCTTTTTTTCTTCCTATGAAGGACAATCAAGCAGGATTCTTTTCATACAGAAATACCCCTTCATTCTCTGCCTGGCTTGGATCAAGCTTCCTCTGCAGTCTTTCCTTTTCCTCAGGCAATGAGAAATGCTCTGTGCTTGGGGTTGCAGCTTTTATACTTTATTTTTCCTGGTGATGGGGAAAGGACAAAATGAGAAGAGAATATTTTGCTTGCTTGGACTCATGAATCCAGTTGGTAGTACACTGAGGGAGGGGAAAAGATCTGAGGTCTATGGATAAAGAAGGAAAAACAGCCATCAGCTAAGGCAGATGGAAAGAGCACTAGCAAGACATTTGTGGTGATTTTGGACCACGACATCCTAATTCATGCTGATGTGGAAGATTTTAAATAGTGAGGGAGATTTCAAAGATTACAGAACAATGAACATGTTAGAGAGGAGCAAGAGGCCCTGGAGGGAAGCTGGGGTTAAATCACAACGAGGAATTTTTAGGCATAAGCAGCGGCAGATGCTCTACTAAGGTCTTGTCTAGGGAGGAGTTTGGCCACTGCTGTAGCTTGTAACCAATATAAATTCTCCTGTGCAAATAGTGTGCTGTGCAGTTTGCTCTCTAGGTTGCACCAGGTTACTGTGAAATCAGAGCCAATTTCCAACCTAGGAGAGGATATCACATTTGTGCCAATTACAAAGTATATGCTTTTATCCAAAACCTTGCAAGATGGGCAATCATGACAAAGTGCTGAGAGCAGAATTAGCCTCCAAGACCAGAATTAATCAAATGCCTTAGTAAATAAATTTGCTGGACAACTACTGTTGTAAACAATATAGCAAGGGCTCTTTGAATTGGCATTAAAACCACACTAATTCTTTAAACTAGTCAAATTTAATTGCATATTGTACTTTATCATGAAAATAACTGTGCTTTCTTAATATGTACTGGGGGAGAGAGGGAGAAAATTACTTCAGAACTTTCAATAAAGTATAACAGATGAGAATCAATGACATCTTGGAAATTATTTCAGTGCATGCAGATAAGATGGGAACTTAATGTGCTCTGTAACCATCAGCCAAAATAAGCCATTAGAAGTGCAAGCCATGTTACATGCCCCAGGAATCTGTAAGAAATCTATTGGCAGAAAAATATTCCCACTGAAGTTCTTGTTATTGATTTCCATGTTTCATTAAATGCATTAAAATTCTGCTGCCAGTAAGTGTTTCCCTATTGCTGTAATATGCACTTCATAAATTGTGACAGAAAACCACAGATTTGGAGTAACACCACATCTGCACTTGTGCAACACATTGCACCTGGCCCTGCACCTCATTTGCACAGAATGAAAGCTGGTAGCAGTGGAATAGCACAAAGCTTGTAGTAGCAGCATACTGAATACATACATTCAGTGTACAGATGTAGCAGCCTGCAGCTCTGCTTTTTAATTTTTATCTCCAACATGTGATGGACACAAAGAATTTTTCATTTTTATCTTCACTGAAGTGGGAAAATACTAGAATTATGACCTCTTTTGATTCAATTCACAAACAGTATTGATTTTCTAATGGAATCTGAAGTTAGCCTGTTGATTGACCTCAAGGGGGAACAAAAGTTGTCACAGTGCTGAAGAAGGAAGCAAAGAAAATTGCAACCTTACTCTGAAAGAGGTATGGATATATTGCAGCAGAGGTAAGAGCTCTGGGGTATATTCAGATTTCTGATGAAATTGCCATACTCTTATTGCCTTTTATTTTTTTTAATTTATGGATCATCCTTCCTCACTTAGTACTAGTTACCTTGAAGAGGCAGCAGATCTCCAATTGCTTAGAAGGCACTCTGCAGAATGAATTGCCCTACATTTTCTTAGCTGGAAATGTAAGTATTCATGTTTTTTAGACAACATATAAGCTACTTTATGTGACAACGATCATAACAAATAATATTTATGAATTTTTGTACATCACTATAAAGGTCTCATGGAAAGAGGGGATATTGTGAAAATATCCTCTTAGAATCAAGTTTTATATTATTTTAATTATTTGTAGATATTAAAACTGGCTTGAATAGAAATCTTCCCTCATTTTTCATAATGATTCACAAGAAAAGGAAGTTTCATTATTCTTTCTATTTCCTGGAAAAAAATTCTGAATTCAAAAATACCACATCTACCAAACCAATTTCATTAAAAACAAAATGAAAGAAAGAAATACAAGAACTTATCTGCCAAATAAAGAGAATTTTAAAATCAAAATAAATGTGTTTATCCTCCAAACTTTAAAGAATCTGCTAAAAAGCAATATATTGAGACCATTCAAAAATAAACCACTCAAATATCCATGAGAAAATAATTTTATGAGAAACTAACTGGTCTAATGAGGTTTTCTCTGTGAAAATTTTTCCAATGGCAACATTGTATTATCACTGGTCAGTGCAGCATCACTGAGGGAGCTGCAGACGTGGGACTGTGCGTAGGAAGTGGAGTTGTACACACGAAGGACCTGCACACTGAGCAGGCAGACAGTGTGTGTGGGTGTTAGCTTCTCAATAAAACTTTCAGGACTTTCATTTTAGGCAGCAGCAACCCAATTTAATCCAAGTACACATTGCAAATACTCATTATGGCCTGTTCCCTCCTTGAAGGTCTCTTCCCTGCCCTCAGAAGCTTTCAGGACCCATCCTCCCAGGAGAGCTGGTCTGGAAAGGCTCTGAGGAGCTATATGTGCTGCGTGTTTATTTGTGTAGTGCATATACAGTTGTAATCACAGGCATCCGTCAGCTGTGAGTTCCAGTGCTCTGATTTAAAGAATTTGTGCTGAAAAGGGACACAATGAAATTACTCTATGACAAAAAGGAGACAAAGGGAAAGTGTTAAGACCAAGAATTATCTTTCCTAATTTTCATGATTTATAAGTTTGTCTGAGCTATTCCTGCAACATTTACATCTTAGTCCAAGCTATTTGTTTAGGCTCCCTCTACAGTCAATGATGAGAAGGAGACATCTCCACAGGATATTCATCCTCTCTCTCTTTTCCTCTCCAGTGACTCAAGGTGGGATGATTTATGTGGATGTGTGCTGCATGGAGTGCTGCAGAACAATGGCTAGCTCCCTAAGGAAACATAGCAGAAGTCTCACACTAAGCAAATCAAACTTTTTTCCCAGGCTTGTTGTTTACTTACAGAACTGTGAATTTGTCTCTCTTCTGTGTAAGCAAGAAGTCCTTGAGCAGCAATGTCTGAGTGTGCAACCTCCGCCTACCTCAGTCTCTCTGCACACTGAAGGAACAAAGGAACATAATTGCTCCTTTAGATCAAAATCTCTGATTCTGGCTACTGACCAATGTACTTTTTGCAATGCCTTGAAATCAGCATGCCAATTTTTTTTCTGATTACTTTCTGAGACAAAGCAAAGCAAGCTTCTATGCATTTGATTGCCTCAGGGAATAGTTCATACTATGTTTTATTTAGTGGCAAAACCAATCTAAGGCACTTTCACCTAGTCTGGCTAACCATTCCTATTCTTGTGCAGATTCTTCTGCCTCCTTTCGGTGATGATGTTGTTGTTTGTGCAGCATCAGAGAGAAAATAGAGGTTTTTTTCTATAATTCAATGAACATGGATACAGTCCAACACTCAGGTGGTGGCACTGGCATAATAGAGTGACTTGGGAGAATTGTTCAGAAATCAGGGAACTAAAGGAGGAAACGTTTCCATTGGCTTTGCTGCTGGTGAAAAACTAAGCTTATCCTATCTATTGACATGCACTTACAATCCTTATGATCTATTACCCTGCACCGTAGGTCTTTCGAGGTGGGAAAGGATCATTATATTTAAGTTTCCCAGAGATGGTATGTCTAGTTGTAGTGTGCCTAGAGAAACAGAGTACACACAGTCACCTAGAAAAAATGATGAAGTCACTTTCTCCCACTAAAAATGAGTATTTTTTTTTTTCAAAACATAGCTTTAACACAGAGATTTGTTGTGGGCAAGTTTATTTTACTCAAATATATCTCATTTCATCTCATATCAGATATCATTCATCTTCATGCAACCAGCTGACATAAACACCGCGATGTGTGATGGTTAACTTGACAGAAATACAATCAGAGGCTCACACTTGATCTGAATCCAGGCTGTCTTGCCAGAAGATCTGAGAGCACTAATAAACGCAGGACTTCAGAGCTGCTGTTTGACCTCAGAGTGCTTTCAGAGCGGTGAAAAATGAACTCCCAGATGACTCTACAGAGAGTAAAATTATCCAGCCTGTTCTGACCCCCTTCACCAGGCCAGCTGTAGCCAAATTCACTTTGCTAGAAACCTCTGTATTAGCTAGCAGTAGATTCATTATTTTTCTGAATGACCAGTTGGCCAGCAGCCATAGCAAAAACAAAAAACACCCTGACTTTTATATAGTGAAAAATCTCTGCAAGGTTACAAGTTGTTGTTTTTTAACAGCTATAAACTTCTGTTATTTAACCTTTAAGGTTTCTGGTAATGCTTCTCCTCCTGCAGCAAACCCTTAAACTAGTTCTCCCCAGCAAGCTGCAGGGACCATTTTGGAAGCTGAGGTGTTTCTTAAAGGGGAGAAATATAGGTAAGGAGAGAACTTCCATCATAACACCCATTTGCACTTCTTTAGTGCCTGGTATCAAAAATTCCCATTAGACTGGCAGTGCACAATATATTCTAGCTGCTCTCCCTTTTGTCCTTGACATGCCTCTTATATGTTGTGGGCCAGAGGGACTGATGAAGAGATAGCTACATCAGTTTTATGCCAGCTGCAGATTTCTCCATTCTAGTTCAATCCTCTGCTGCACATTAAATGCTACTTCTAGGTCCCTTTATGTTGCTCAGGTGGGTGGACTTCAGCACAGGCTTGAATCTGACCCTCAGAGAGCACTGCATTATTTGAGTTCTGTGATTTGTGTCGGCTTTAACGGTTGTTGTTTGGCTAAAATCCTGCCTGCAGTTTGAAAGTTCAGTTTGAATTTTGCCTTCGTCTCCCTCTTTGATCGTGACTGTGTCTAAAGTCTAATTCAACAAATCTTATTTGCCCTCTTTCTCTGACACTTGTTTAACCCCAGTGGTTTAACTCTGAAGCTTAGACCACAGTGCTCTGACTAAGGAGGGAAAGAAGATGATGAAAAGACTGTGGTAGATTGCATATGAGGAGACTATACAACAAATTAAATCTGAAACATTTTAGGAGTTTTTGCTGCAACTGGTAAAGTTGACTAACGTCAGCAGGCAGCACTTAGGGGATCTGTAGTTTTAATTGTAAATAGTCTGACACTTTATTAAAAGTCACTCCATAAATCTTTTTCTTTCCCGTAATTAATTGTTCTCTCCTACCTCACTTGTCTGACAAGCTGTCTGCAATGCATACAAGGAAAATACAAAAGTCTTTTATCTGTCAGCAAAAGGAATGTGTATCCTTGTAGCACAGTGCAATTGAAAGGGTAAATAAAATTTTCATGTGGTAGAAGAAATTCTAGTGTTTTCATATGTTTTCAATTATGTTATTATTTTTGGTTTTAACAATGACTGCAGTATATTGCACCAAGAATGCCTCTGCTGCTTCCTAAAGCAGCTGGACACACTTGATAGATTACAAACTTTCGGGCTGAGGGAGCTAATCCTGAAAAATTATTTTTGCACAGCATTTTTTCTAGTGTAAGACACTAAACTACTTACTAGAGTGAGGCACTTCTGGAAGAAGTTCTAAGAGATAGACTGTTAAAAACAGAGATGTAGAGATCATTAAGGCCTTGAATATACTAAAAAAAACAAACCAAAAAAAACAAACCAAAAAAAACCCCAAAAAACTAAACCAAAACCAATGTAAGAACAGTCCTTGGTCTTGATCTTGATCTTGATCTTAATCTTGACGGCTTGCATGTGGGAGCAACAAGAAAGAAAGCTATCACTACAATGCTTGCAGTAAATGTGAAAGGGCCCCAAAAAACCCTAAAGGGCTTGAAAATATAGAAGAGGGAAAACAGATTCCCCTAAAGAGAAATATAGAATATGCTGCATTTTTGCAGCCAAAATTTCAATATCCCTTCCTTCATTGTGACTGCATACTTTCTAGGGACCATTTACTGCTGACATCACTTTACCCTACAAGAATTTTTTCCACAAATCATGTACTTTGTCAACATCTTCATCTTTTTGTGTACACAGACAGCTAAGTTACAGCCAGGCTGACTGGATACCCACCATTACAGGGGAAAAAAAGTTTTGTTTTTAAATGGAAAACAAAGTTTTACTAAATTGAGAGTAACATTCAAGCTTCCCTCAGAATGAGACCCTGAAACAAGATACCAGAAGATAAGAGAATTTAAAGCCCCTGCCTCTGACACAACCAAGCCAAATCACCTGATTTTCTGTGCATTTCATAGTTTCTGATTTTCAGTAAGAATGGTTAAAAATGTTAAAATCAATTAAATATAGAGGCAGAAGAGGGATTGTTAGCCCCATCAGTTGTATTATCAGTATTCCATATGTTGTTCTCGAAGAACTAATGACCAGCTATCAGCTCTTGTTTTGGTAAATTGTCCATATGGTGATTTTTTTCTTATTTGGAGCATCCTCTCCTCTTACAATATCTTAGAGATGCTGTCATGTGCTCAAACTGAACAACCTTGAATGTCTGAAATACAAATAAATATTTGTACTTCATCACTTCTACAGTCTGACAGAAGATGCTTTGTTTACTTAAACATAAGGGCTGGAGAAAGAAATCCAACTCCAAAGAGCAAAAGAATGAAAGAACTTGTAAGCTACTGTAGCCATAAGTGATGAAGGGCTGTAAGAAAACAGCATTATCAAAGGCAAATGCTTAGGGAATAAAACAATTACAAAAAGTAAAGTTTGAGGAGTTTTAGTTTCAGAAGATTTTGAGGGGTAAGCCATCATGTCACGGGAGGGAGCAGGGGAATAGATTACAGCTGTTTGATTGCCAATGCCACAGAACAACTAAAAAAGGAATGCATCACAGGTCTAAAATTGCTTTTAGTCATTTTAATGAGTTTGTGGGGAGATTTTCCTATTCTGTTTTTTTGGGTTTTGTGGTGTTTTGGGGGAGGGTCTTGAGGGGACAAGCTTTTAGGACTATATAACCAGTCTTAACTTTTTGTCTTTGGTCAAGTAAATTTGGTTAACTTGTTTCCCATAAGCTTTTCTGCTCTTTGACCAAGCAGAATAATATATATAAAATATTATATGTATAATATGTAACAGAGTGTATGAAGTATAAGGTAAAAAGGCTTATATTGTATTGTATTATCTTGAATTTTGTTATGTTATATATTTTATATATGTTGGTTTTCACAAAATTTAAGTTCATGAGACAGCATAACGCACAAGCCACCCTTTGCAGACTCTGGCAGCTGGGTTAGATATCAGCGCCTTCAGGAGCAGTGTATCTCCCTTCTGGCTGCAAGAGGCACTGCAAAGGTTTGCATTGCCAGTTCTGAATTACAAAGAGAAACTTTTGCTCATTGGTCTAAACCACAGCTCCTCTGGGAAGCTCAAGGCCTTGAAGGACAGTTCACTGGAAGAGACTAAGGGTCCATCTGTCCTGCCTGCGACAGTGGCCAGGAGTGACAGGCATTGTAAGAGCAGAAGTGCTCTCAGGTTCCAGCGACCTGTAGGAGACTTCTAAATCAGAGATGCCTTCCTGTTTCTTAACAGCTGTTGTAGGAAGTTCTTTCCACACATTGGTCCAGTCCACTGTGTTACTGTGCGGTAATCTGAAACCTTCTGAACAGAGAGAAACATAGACTTCCCAGGTTTTCCTGGGGAAGGCTGTGAGAAAGCTCAGAGAAAGAATTAAAACAATTCTTATCTTCATTTGCTGCTCCTGTTGTTGTGCACATGTGGAATGTGTTATGGAGATTATTTACCAAAGAGGGCTTTCCTAATTGGACTCTGGTGATGGTGTTTTGATTCTTTGACCAATTGGATCCATGTGTGTATTGGACTGCCTGCCAAGGGCGATGGGTTTTTCTTAGTAGTATATAGTATAGGGTAGTATAGTATAATATAGTACAGCTTAATAAAGTGATTGATCCACCTTCTGCAATCATGGAGTCAATGCACATTATTCCCCACTCAGGGGGCTTGCTGCTACTATATTACTGCATCTCCGTGCAGGGGGATACACAGTTTAAACAGAAGCAGTGTGAAAAAAATGTCTCCTGTTGATTATTTTGAACATATAATCTCTCAATTTCATTTGATTCTGGCTTTTTTTTCTTTTCAGATAGCAAGAAACGATGAACAGCTGCTACAGCTGCTCCCTCTTCACTTACCCTTGTAATCTGTATTGTTGTGGATTCCCATCGCAGCTACCTGATTAGTTTCATTGCTCAAAAAGAAACATTCCAAACCTTAGACCTTATTTCTCCTCTCTGAACTTTTTTTAGTACCACTAAGTTCTGCTTGAAGTGAAGATGACCAATTCTAGATCACATTTCAAGATACATTCACAGTATGGATTAATGGTTTGAGAACATTTTCCTGCTTTGTTTTTCATTTTTTCCCAGTAATTGCTACAATACACAGTAGGAATTTTTATCCACTATTGACAATTGTACCGATGTTTGAAAATACCTATTATTATAACCACAAGCTTTCTTTCCTGCATGAAAATTGGTAGTTTAGGATCCATTGTCTCTGACTGCTTTTCCCCTTCATATTTATTATATAGAATGTAATCTGTCATCCTATTGCCTGCTTAGCACCATGACATTTTTCCCCAGCTCTTCGCAATCAGCTTTCATTTTTATTACCCTGAATAATCTTGCATCATCATTAGTCTCCTTGTTCTCCATTCTTTTCCATTTCTGTATACTCCAAAGATCCCAGTGATCTATGGCTTTCATCCATTGTGAAGCCCAAACATTCATTCCTTCTCTTTGTTTCTTGCCTGTTAACCTGTTGTTAATCTATAATATGACTCCCTTCTCTCCCACAGACAGCTTAATTTCAAGAGCTCATGATACCAACTGCCCCCAGATTTATCACAGAGTAAAGGAGGATGATACTTATCGACTTTATAAAATGCCTTCACATCTGTAGATGCTAGCAATTAATATTAGCTAGGAAATCTGTATTGCCTTAGATAAAAGATATAAGAAATGGAACGGAAGGAGCAGGAATTTGAGAAATGCATGGTGCCATGAGTAGAGGTCGGTCTGCTATACAAAAATCAGTTGTACCCATCTTAGCCTGAGGCTTTTTGAGTTTTAGCAGAGTTATTGCTAGACTAATTTCTCTGTGTGTAAAATGGGCTTCCAACTGTGATTGTGTCAAGGTTAAATAAATGCGGGTCTGGTAGCTTATCAAAAAGGTGCCAAAGAAAGATGAGTCTGCTAGGCTGTGAGTACAGGTCCTGACAGATTTGTGTATTAAGTTCCCGGAATCTTCAGTGGTTCAGTCATCTGACATTTCACTGAGGGATTTGATGTCTGTTGCTTTTTTATTTTGCTAGGAAGTAACCCTCTAACAGCCTGGAGATAGAACTGCCAAACAAAAAAAAGAAATAGCACATTTTCTCATGTAAATTTATCTCCTCTTTATTTCCAAATAAATTTGAGCATTTCTTCCTCAAAATTTTCCCATCTTTTTATTTTTTTAATAAATATTTGCACAGCTTTCCCCAGAGTAACATGTTTAGCTATGTAGTGTATCACCTTACTAAATACAAATTAAAAGTGGGTTAAAATGTCACTATTAGTATTTTTGCCTACTCCATAATTAAGGTTTTGCCTTGGCCAAAGTTAGGATCCATGCCATCTGCTCTTCATGTCAGCTGCTAGCATTCCACTGATTCTAAGAGGACTCTTTTAGGACCTTAAAGAGCAGAAATACTTTTTATTTTTTGCCTCTGAGATGTTACACAAATGACAAAATGTGAGATGGAAAGACAATGTAAACAAAAGACAATCTGACTGCAGCAGCTTGCAGGACTGAAATGAGATGTAAGTAACAATTGAGTAGTGTATGGGAGATTTGGGTAAATAAAATTTTGCAGTTATTTTAATTATCCTTTATTATATTAGCTATACTCAAGGAAATTGGTAAAATTGTGAATTCTACTTGGATAATGCCCTTGGTGAAGACAATCAAAATATCATTGTGCAAAAGAGTTTTAATACCTTGTTTTGGAATCTAAACCATTCAAATCACTTTTGCAGCTTTTGAAGTTCATGTGGTTTAGTTCCTTCTGGTGTTATGGACAGCTAAGGGCAGGGACACCTCCTTGCTGTCACACAAGCAATCTGCAACCCCTCTCCAAAAACTCCTGTCTTCTGCTTTTGTGCCGTTGTTTCACCAAACAAGGGTTATAAATACAACACGCCTAGATCATGTATCAGGTCAAAAATGAAACCTCTGAGCGCAAAGAAGTAAAAAACTCTAAACAGTGTTTCAAACAGAACTCAAAAGACCTTCAGAAGTAGCAAGATTGATGTTCAAAGACATGAGGTAACAGGGCCAACCCGTGTAGTTCCTGGCTGCTGTAATAAATCTCCCTCTGAAGCACATAGACAGTGGAGCCAAGAACAGAGGCAGGTGTTAACATCCCAGTCCAGCTCAGATGTTGTTTACATCCCCTTGCAGTTCAGAAGACATTTGTCATTAATACATAATATCAACCTTTGCAAATTTTTAGAGGTATTGTTATCTTTTCTGCCCCTGACTGCAATGCTTGTCATTCACAGACACCACACAGGTCTCCATAGATCTTTTCTTGGTCTACATTGTTGAGGAATTGAGATCATAATAGTGATTTAAACAGGTTCTGGTTTCTTATTCTACTTATTTATTATATTTTACTTGGTTTATTTATAAATACAAACATTTATGGCTGTATAAAATGTGTCTAAAAGCTGAGCATGTTATGCATCTTCCGAACACTTCTTTAAAAATACATTTTTTCAGGTTGAACCCTGACAAAGAGTATCTGGGGGGAAAAATATCAAGTGGTTACATTTACTTGAATACCACCCAACTGCCCAGATTAGTTCATCTTGGAAGGAAGCAGATGTAATTAAGCACAGTGGATTGAATGTTGAATTCAATAAAATGCCTCAGTAAGTTAATGAAAAATAATTTTTATCAAGGACAGAAATCTGTAGATTCAAAATACATTTATTCCTCCCTACAAACTTGATCTACAAGAATCTTCTATTCAATTATTGAAAAAGGCTGAAAACAGATAAGCTGGTTAATAAAAGCTGGGAAACCCTGTGAAATCTCATTATATGTTTTCCTAATCTATATAATAGATTCATCTATGTGATAATGTTTTTTATCCTTGGCAATTTCTTGATAGGTACCTAGTGTACATAGAAAACTATTTCTATGGATAAGTCACAGAAAAGGTCTGAGACAAGACCAGATCATTCATTAGATCTTCATATTTCTTCAATGAGAAAAAAGAAACTGTAATAACATCTTTGCAAATGGTTACAATTCTGAGATAGAAATTTGTGCATCCAGATTAGCATAAAGTATGAATGATAGAGATCTCATTATGTGATTATGCAAATATGCATTTATTGCACAATTACAAGCATCTATGGTGATGAAATATAATTAATTCTATGACTTGGTTTACTTTCTGAATGTAATGTCATTGGTTACTAGAGGCCCATAGACGTGCTTCTTCTTTTGATTCACTGACGTTTTAATATTATGGGGGAATTATGAATTAGTGTAACAACAGATTATAAAAGCAGATGGAATAAACGTAACTGAAGCCAATATGATTTACACAGCTTCAGACTTAACAGTTAGTGTATTGATCCAGTTATAAATGTTTTGCTCCATGATGTAGAGTTCTGTTTGGAAGAAAACTTTAAAAAACAATTATATATCTGTAAAAGACCCTCTAAGCATGTGTCTTAAAATGTTAAGTTGTACTGACCCAAAACTAAGCAGTGGAAGGTAATTTTGGGCTACCAAAGACACAGCTTTACTGGCCCGCTTGGGAAATAAGGGACAGGCATTGCCAGCTGGAGACTTGGAGAGTACAATCTAGTTTATTTTCCTTAAATGACCAATACAGGAGTCCCTTCTAGAGACCCAAAGATATCCTACCTGCTGCAAACAACCATATGGGGACAGATCAAGGGCTTTTTGAGGGAGTTTATCTCTTTCTGTCGGTTATAGGAAGAGCCTTGTTGTCTAACTCAAAGGCAGTGCACTCTGTGGAGGTGTTTAATAAAGATGAATCTTTCCTGTGTATGGGAGGCATGTTTGCAGGAGCACTGGGTAGGTATAACAGCTTAGACAAGTAAAAAGGAGCGGCTTGTTCTCTTCACTATAATATCTCTTATATGTTTCAGGTATAAGTCCCAAGGTGTGACACAGCAGTTTTGAAATACCCTGCTTGGTCAGTCTGCCCTGAGTGCTGGGACTAGTTGCTACCTGTGCAGGACAGCTGGGGTTTTCCACAGCCACTTCCCAGTTTCTTGGGACTAGTATATCTTGTGTGAAGTCCTTCACCATCATCTCCATAAAAATCAGAGTGGTTGAACTTGGAAGAGACCTCTGGGCATCACCTGGTCCAGTTCCCTCAGCTCAAGCAGGACCACTTGGAGCCATTTGCCCAGGACTCTATCCAGATGGCTCTTGGACATCTCCAAGGCTGGAGAGTCCACAACCTCCCTGGGTAACCTGTGCCAGTGCTTAGTCAGCCCACAGGGAACACTTCTGTGTTTCTGCTTGTGTCTGTGATCCTGGCACTGGGAACTGAAAAGAGCCTCTCTTCACCCTTTTTGCTCCCTTCAGGTGTTTCCCTGAGCCTCCTCTTCTCCAGGCTAAACAGTTCCAGGTCTCAGCCTTTTCTCATAGGAGAGATGCTCCAGTCCCTTCATCCTCTCTTTGCTAGACCCTCTCCTGCATGTCCACATCTCCCTTGTGCTGAGCCCAGAGCTGGACACAAGAGTTGTGGCCTCACCAGTGCTGAGTGAAAAGGAATTATTGACTCCCTTGACCTGCTGGTGATGCTTTGCCTAATGCAGCCTGGGACACCCCCCACCTTCTGCTGCAAGGGCACATTGCTGCCTTGGCCTCAACTTGGCTTCCACCAAGCTCTCCTGCTGCTTTCATATCGACCTGCTTTCCAGCTTTGCGGCCCCCAGTACACATTGCTGCCTGGTTTTTTCCCTCCCCGGGTACAGGACTTTGCTTGTAGAGGTCCCTCTGGACAGAAGCACAACCTTCTGGTGAGTTAGCCACTCCTCCTACACAGTCTCTATCCTGTGTTTTACTTTTCAGCAACTCACAGATTTTCTGTCTGACACTGAAAATTCTTCTGACTGACAAGGAGAACAAAGTATGATACTACCTTAACTCTATCATTGCTCTTGAGCTCAGGCTTGCTCTAGGCAAATCAGGAAATTCTAATGAATTCTGCTAATCAACCCCTGGCCTTTGCATTTGTAATGAGAGAGCTACTGCAAAATGCAGAGGAAACCTCCTCCTCCTCCTCACTTTAAACAATCATATTGTAAGGTTAAAGTGTAACTTTTCCTTCTAGCCATAACTGACTCTTTCACAGCAGAGAATCGACGGTTTTTAAGACAGCAACTGTTTCTAAAATGCAGGAAAGCTCACTTGTAGGTCTAGCAAACTTTGGATGAAAGCAGATGGAGAAAAGGTCGCCATAACCTAATCTGTCTAGTCTCTATTTTTTCACTTCAAATTTAACATGAATCTTTCTATAGATATAAAAATAAGTTCCTTTCTAAGTACTTGGAGCACTTCAAATACTAATTACAGTACTAAACCTGAGGTGTACTTTTATATCAAAAATGTGAACATCTCAGTCCAAAAATTAATTTGATTTGCTTGTTCAGAATACAGATAATTGAAGACATTTAAGAAAATACAGTTATTAAAAATCAGATTGCTTCTTATGATTGATTATTTTTAAAAGGGAATAGTCTTCCAAAAGAATACACCTGTTAGAACTCAGCTTGTGCAGGGGTGCTTGAAGTCATCCTTATTTCTTGTTTGAAAATAATATATTTCATAAAAATAGCTTATAATTGCATTCTTTTAACATTTTCCATTGGCCATGATCTTTTTATACTGAAATCATTTCTAAAAAACCACTAAGACTCATAATAGACTAGTGTTAAAGCAATGCTAAGTGCCTTTGAATATGTTGATTAACAGTGTTTATCTTTCTTGGTGATGAACTTCTGGAGCTTCCTCTGAGGGCACTATTAATTAGAAGCTGGTGTCATTGAAAATTCATGGAAGGTCTCCTCCACAATGCTGACAACACCAGAATTATTGTATATTACTGTACATTAACACAATCTATTCTCATTAATACCATCAGTAACCTATCTCTGTGCCATTTCTCAACAAAAAATTCTTCTTTTGTGGCAGTACATGTGACTTCACACCAGCTTCTTTATTGCTCTAGAGAGATGGACAAATGCATGTTTTCCACTGAAACACACACTGAGTCACCTGGGGAAGTCTCCTCTTTGTGTCAAAATAATGGATGTATTTTCATGGAGAAGTTGTAGCTTATTAAATGTACTTTCTACAGAGATTAAAGACTTTCACTTACTGAAAGACAGCTGTAAAACAACTTGCAGAGGCTCTGGAATAGTACTACATACTGCCCAACTCCACATCTCAGCTGCTAAATACTTCCCTAAGCATAACACAGCAGACCAGGCTTTCTTCTGTGCTATCTTAGGGACTGCCATCCAGGAAAACAACAGGGGGGCTGGTTTTCACATAGCTGTAACTTGTAGTTAAATCTTTTATAGCGATTGATTTGTACAGCCAAACATGAGAGCAGAGCAACTCCAATTAACAAAAACCAGAGGAGAGATAAGCTAAACATACTCCAAGTCATTATTGCACAACAGACATCATGAATAGCTTCACAGGGTACCTTACTAATATATTTCTAGAACACAGAGACATTTAAATAGTAACAGGAGAGTAACACTAGTGTTTGATAAACCTTAACGTTGTGTTGGTGCTCTATCACATAAAAATGTTTTCTGTCTCAAATGAATTTCAGGATAAAAGGAGGATAAGGAGCCTGGTTTTCTGCCAAAGCCAAAGCCAAAGGCAGCCATCCTGTTGGGTGCCAGCCAGTCTCCAGCTGTAGCTGGGACCAGCGAGCGTGGTAAGGACCTGGCTGTACATCTCTATCACAGCTGTGCAGGTGCTTCTGGCTCACCTGCTCAAAGTCCCCATAGAACTGTCAGACACATGAAACCAGGGGCTTCTAGGGCCCATCTGCCAAGTGCTGCAGTCCCAGGGTGGGCTCCAGCAGGTGGGGGCATTACATGGGAACAAGAGGCACCAGGGAGAGACACCCACAGTGCTGGGCTGGACCTGCACTCCTAAGCTTCATCTGCCAGAAGCCTGGAGCCAGCATGGGGTTTGCAGCTGGGGATGAGCAGGGGTCTTCCTCACCTGAAAAGGCATTTTCAGCAATACTTCACTCTTTTTACTCTTGCTAAACAAGCTACAGGAGTCAAGTGGGGAATGGGGCTGTAGAAGGAGCAGCCAGAGGAACTGCCAGCATCTGGGGCACAATCTAGCATGTAGATTTAGGATTTCTTTCTAGCGTAGAGGAGCTCTGAAGCTCCTATCTATCATAAGAAAATCTGTAGATCTCTTATGCACTGAACTTAAAAACACCATGTAAGAGAAGAAAAGCAGTTCAGAACAGGTTAAAACTTTCTTTTCTATCTGATTTTCTCAGAGAAGGCATGAACACAGCAATTCTCCTGTCTGCTGTCCTCTGACCCAGAAAAAATGGTTAGCTTCACACAGCCCAGTCATAAACCCCTAGTTTGCAGAGTGGAAGACTGAAATGTCATGTTCTGACATTGAATTGAAAGCCAGATAAGCCAGTTGTCTTTACTCACACCATAAAGTGTTATCATTAATAAAAACAGAGAAAAGAAATTCTGAGGAAGAAGCAAGCATTTATAATATGATCATGTAATGTGATGTGTGTATACAAATAAAAAAATGTGTATCTATATATGTGTATATAAATACATAAATAAGTATATATTTATATACAAGCTAAACATTTCTCATGCAAACTCATCTGTCAGTTCAAGAAGTAAATGAAAGTTCAGCTCTCCACTTGAAGTAAGTGCTGTAAGCCAGGTTTGGTTCACATTTTCAAGATTTATAACACTGTGATGCTTGCCAAAAATTCTTAATTAGATCAGAGGAGCAGCAAAACTGTCAGATGCAATAGCACAGTACAAGGAAGGAATAAAATATTCTGGGGTTAATTGGATAAGTTCATTCAGCCAGTTTTGCCAGGCTACTTTTCTACAATGATCCACAGACAGATAATGAGGATAGGGTTTTTCTCAGTAATAATAAAACTGATTCCTCAAGTACATTTCATTTACAAGAACTCAGAAATTGTTTATAGCTAGCATAAACCAACAATCATACCCTCCTTCCCACAGTACATATAAATTGTGAACTTCACATGAACTCACTTGCTTAGAGAGTACTTTGGGTATCTCACTTGTATGAGAATTTCATGAGAAGTGCTGCTGGCTGAGTGCTGCAGTGAGGCTGAAACCCAGTGACACCTCTAGTTGCATAAACTGTTTGAGCTTTCATGTGTTCAGAAGAAGGCTGCAACACTTGGAACGACAGAGTAAGAGATGATGGTATTAAACTCAAAAACAGCTGTTTTTTTTGAACTGATTCCTCCATTTATTTAGAGAGCTCACATAAAATATGAAGTTTGGGATGTTTTACTTGACACAGTATATTAACACAAGAAAGTTTCTAAGAAAGTATAACCCACTATTTTTAATAGAGACTATATTTTTATGGTGAGAATTTTTTGTAATAATTTTAGTGTTTTTCAGTTGGTTGTCCACCTTGTAATGGATTCAGTGCTCTAGGGACATATCTAGACGGAGAGCAGGACATTTGATTCCCAGGGTATTTGACCACAGGGAAAAAATAAACCTCATGGCTTCATGATGCAGGAGGCAAAGGCCAGCCTGTGCATTATTTTAGAGGCCCTTCCAAATCAGAGCTGAGTGCCAAATACGCAGCACAGCTATTCTATAAATGAGTTGCCTTTTGTTAAGCCCCAGCACAGCTGGTCAGGATGGTTCTGCTAATGTAATGCTTGACCAAATCATCCCCCAGCCACAGGAGAATGTTATTTCTTTACAGAAGAATGAGCACTGAGATATTCCCTTCTGAATGGAAAGAATAGAGGAGTCTTGCCATTTTATCTAAGTTTTATCTGCTGATACAATGGCTCATACTCAAAACCACCATTGGGAAGTTAACAAGTAATTTTAAGTATACCCTATGTAGCTCACCTACTAATGTGAGAATTTTTGAAAAAAAAAGTTAGAGCCAAAAAGCGTTTTGAATACCTCTGTTTGATTTCACCAGTTGTTTGGGAAGGTTTTATTCTGAAATAAAGAGCAATGATCTTCCAGAGGTTCAAACAGACATTCATCATTCAAAATACTTTCCTGTCAATAAGGGAATAGCACAAAAGAGACCTGTGTCACATCTGGTTCTGCTAAATTCTACACAGTGAAAAGCAAACTTGGAGAAGTAGGGCTATGAGCAGCTGCCTCAGTGGGAGCGGACATGCAGCTGGAGAGGGGCAGAAGGAATCCTCCTCACCATGTTTCTGTGTTCAAAAGGAGCTCTGGACTTACCTGAACACAGCTGGCAGCACTGCAGCTGTGCACTGCTCCAGGGTATCCTTTACTTCTTTGTGTTGTCAGACACCCCCAAGGCCTCCTCTCCTCTGCAGAGACAGCAGAGGACCTTGGATAGCCATGGCAGAAGCCACATGTAGCTTTTCTACGTGTGGCTTCTGCAACAGCAAAGAGCTGCTACCTGAAACCATTTAATTAAGCTAAGGCAGCACTATCAGCAAAAATGGAAAATTAAATAACAAAGGCATAAAAGTAATTCCTATATTACATACTAATACTCATGAGCCTCCTGTTCTTCTGAACTGAAAAGGAGAAAAACTGCAAGGGGGTGGACCCACAGAGAAAAAACATAGTAGAGCTTGTCCTTTTATTTGACAGGATACACTGCGCCCATTACACACTTTGGCCAGCCTTGATACTCTGACCTGCTATTGCAGACAGCGTTGATCCAGGGATTTTTGGATAATTTATTGTAAATTAGCATAATCTTTTCTTGTTGATTCAGGTATTGAGAAACAAAAACAAAGGATTCAGGTATTGAGAAACAAAAAAAAAAGGCTTTCCTTCTCCTTCCACAGGTTCAACTTCAGTCCAACACCACTACTCCCCTTTCCATATCTCTGCTGGTCTTATTTTCACCACATTTATCTCAGTCTTTCTCAGTCTCATTGATGGGGCAATGGGCAGCACAGGAGGTGGGTATCAGTGCATAATAGTTTCTTAAACCAGTCCCTGTTTCTCACCCTTTTCCTCCCCTCCTGCTCACTTGTTACTGCTCTCAGGTCCAGTGTGTGTCACCCATTGATCACAGCCCCTCAGTGGTGTCCTTGTCCCAGCATGGGCTGCCCACAAACTCAGTCTTCTCCTCCTTCCATGAATGCTCTGCAGCCATGACCCCAACAATGTCCCTTTCCTTTTGCCTATTCTGTTTTTGTCTCTCCAAAAGTGTCTCCTCATAGTCCCCCTCACATGTTCCTGTTTTTTGTATCCTCCTGTGCCTCCTCTCAGACCTCTTTCTTATGCCTCCTGCCATGTGCCCTCACATATGTCCTTTTACATCTGCTGTGCCTTTCACAGGAGCCCTCTGCTGTCCCCTCCCAAGTGACAAACACCCTTTCCTAAGCACGTCCACATAGCGCTGCCACAGGAATTCCTGCCTGCCTTTAGTGCTGGTGGCACTGGGTTTCCTCACCATTTTGGAGACATCTGAAAACTTCTGCAACAGGGCCAAAGCAGTCCATGGCCCCATCCCACACTGGGCACCCCATCAAGTACCAGGATCAGAAGAAAAACAAGGACAAGGGGAGGGGCATTCAGCATTCCAAAAAAAGGGTGTGGGAAACATCTTGTGCATCAGTTGTCCTTTAAAGGATTGCAAATGTAATATTAAAATCACTTCTTTCTCACTCTCTCTCCCCCAGAAAGCAACAAGGGCTACGTGACACATAAGTTTTCACATCTTTGGACCTCTGAGCATAGACCACAATTGGTGCAGAATCACTGGTTCTCCTGACAAAGATATTTGTGCTTGATGGTAATAAAGTCTCATAGCCCAGAAAGCCAGAAAAGGTGCTCAGGCTGCTCAGCAGAGCTGCTGTATCAGGCTGGGACTAAGCTCATGCTGTGCAAATTGCTGAAGCCAGCTTATATCAAAATCATGGGAACTGGAATAGGAAAAAAGGCTGTTTTCTTAGGGCACCTCCACCTGAAGCCTGTGACAGATCCACTGCAAGAGACAGGAGCATTACCTACTGTGTTTTGTGCACATGGTGAGGTTTTTGAAGCAGGGCTTCAGAGGTGCCCTTTGTGAAAAGTCACCAGAAGCTGCTCCTGTATTGAACAGAGCCAGGTCCAGCTGTCTCCAAAATAAACTCACTGCTGCCCAAACCGAAGCCCATCACTGACACTGGTAGCACCTTGTCAATAGCATCCTTAACAGAGGGTAAAATACATTGCACAGCATCTGGAGAGACAGGAACAAGAAAAAAAGTAAGAGAAACATCTCTGCAGACACCAAAGTCAGTGAAAAAAAAGGGGGGAGGAGGTGGAGGAGTGCTGCAGGCACTGGAGCAGATACTACTCTGCAGCCCATGGTGCAGACCATGGTGAGGCAGGATGTCTCCCCCACAGCCCATGGAGGTCCACAAGGATGCAGACTGAAGAGCCCTGAAGGAAGCTGCAGCCTGTGGAGACCCCAGAAGTGGAGCAGGCTCTTGGCAGGAGCTATGGCCTCTGGAGGGAAGCCTACACAGGATCAGTATTTCTGGCAATATATGTAGCCCATGAGGGACTTGGAGAGCAGCTTTTGAAGAACTGCAGTCTCCAGAGAGCCACATTGCAGAAATTCATGAAGGATCACATACCATGAGTGGGACTTCATGCTGGAATGGGGAAGGGGATGAGAAGGAAGGAGTGGCAGATATGGGATATGAACAGAACACTTCCTCCATTCCCATCCTCCTGCAGGGCTCAGCAGGGAGGAAGGAGAGTGAAATTGAGCCTGGGAAGAAGGAGAGTGGGGAGAGGGTGGTTTCAGTTTTGTTACTGTTTCTCACTTGCTCTATTTTAAACTGGCAATAAATAAATTAAATTAATCTTCCCCAAGGTGAGTCTGTTTTGCCCATGATGATAATTGGTGAACAACCTCCCTTTCCTTATCTCAACCACCAAGATTTCTCATATTTTCCCCTGTCTTGCTGAGGAGGGAGAACAGCTTGAGGGGCACCTGTCAGCCAGCCAAGGCCAACCCACCACACCCACACAGCTGTTGCTATAGAGGACATTCCCACAAGACAAAATCCTTAAAATTACTCAGCTGTTTTGCAAGCAGTTACCAGGCTCCTGTCACCTGCCATCTCATCCATGACCTTGTGCCTGAAATATGAGCACATCTTCAGGACTGGAATATGTAAAATGAGGTGGAATACATGGAGTGAGGTGGAATTCAACAGCACACAGAAGAAGGTCATGCACCATGACCCAAAAACAAGAACTTCTGAAATAAAGGAGAAGCTTATTCTATAGCAATAACAGAAGAGGTGAAAGACCTGCACCAGGCAGAGTAAGGGTTACAGTGAGCCCTCACTACAGAGGGGCCATGAAATGAAAACAGTGATCCCAAGAAGTATTAAGTGATGTCTTTCTACCGGGAGAGAGACTTATTGCTGCCATTGCACAAGAACCAGATCAGGCTCATCAGGAACAGGGAACACAGCCTTCACTGCCTGTACTCAAGGGAAATTGAATTCGTTGCAATACACACAAAGGAGGGCTGCTGGGATGACCAGGTGAATTGGCAGACCAGTTTGCAATAAAAGCCTGAAAGGCCTCAGCAAAAGTGACCTCTAAAACCAGGGAATGGGTTTTTTTCTGTATGTGTGTGTGGGAGATAAACAGGAGGGGATTTGGAAGGGATGGATGGATGGATGGATGGATGGATGGATGGATGGATGGATGGATGGATGGATGGATGGATGGATGGATGGATGGATGGATGGATGGATGGATGGATGGATGAAGGAGAATAGCGGGAAGGAAAAAGACATATAAAATACAGGGTAGTGCTGGCAGAAAAACAAAAAAGAAAGAAGTAGGAAGGAGAGAAAGTTTTAAGAGCTTTTCTGTTTCAGAAATGATGAAGCAGCTTTTCAGTAGGAGGAAAAAGTGCAAGAAATATATGTTGGTTTAAGATGGTTCTTGATAAATTTATGAATAGAATTACACGTCTCATACAGGACTACAGAATTGCCTTTTTGATGACTCCCAGCAGTGTCTCCAGTCATCTGCACTGACCTGTTTTTATTAAATACAACCTATATATATTCAGACTAAATGATTTGTGATGCGTTACTGAATTCCATAGTATTACAGACTCCGTTGGAATTCTTCAGTTTTAATTCCATTTTAAAAGCCTGCCAAAAAGGTAGGGATTAAAAAGGTATACAAATGCATATGAGAAAAGATGGATAGTCAAATATGTGAGACAGATTTAAAGAAATGGTCATGCAAAGGAGAAACTAAGGAGAAGCAAACTGAAGAGAAACAAAGAATGTACAAATACTTAACAGAAAACTATAAAGAGAAGGATCAGTTACTGTCATTAGTCAAAGAGGTTGATCAATAAATGCTAATAAGTAGATTAAAATGCAGCAGGGAAAATTTATAACTAGAGGAACAGTGACATAATGAAACAACCTGCCAGTGAAGGTTACAGTATTTCCATCACCAAAGATTCAAATCTATTTTAAGAATAATGAAACCCATCCACCAATGATTCAGGCTGATGGACTGAGATGACCCAAGAGGCATCTCTTCTACCACGAATAATTCTATTCTTCTGCAAGCACACTGATGCTTAATAGAAGATGTACTTTAATGAAATGTTTCATCTTATTTTTACAAAGAAACCATGTTATAATAAATAACAAGCAGAAAGATATCTACCTGGTTTTTCCAATTAGTGGAAACTTAATGGTATTTCAGTTATCTATATTCTGGAATGTTTCTATTAAATCTTTCAATTAAATCCATTCATGCTGTAGTTCCTCCAAAAAACAATTATTTTCAAAAGCAAATCCAGTCTTCTCTCATGTCTAGCTTTAGAACAACTTACTGCACATATCTATCTAAAATATTATACATGTGTTTAAGAAACAGTAAAAAATCCCACAGGTTTCATGTAAGTTTCATATTTTATGCTTTCATATGTTTCATTATTTGTTTGCATCTTAAGTGTGTTGAAATGGACCTTGCATGTGGTTTTTATTTATTGGAAATGACACAGCACACACTACTTCCAAATACATAGGCAGTATTTCATTCCTAGCACCCCAAAGTCTAATTAAGATTATTCTCTCTTTTGCTCCCAATGTCTAATTAAGATTATTCTCTCTTTTGCTCCCTCTTGTTACTCTTCTGTAATAATCATGGTTCATCAAGAGCTGAGCATTGTGTCTATGTGGACCATGCACAGGGAATTCGTGTAATTATTAGGGGAGATACTAGAATGGAATGTACCCACTGAAATATTCATCAAATGTCAGTCAGAACATTCAGAAACCACTGGAAGAATTAGGCGGGGGTTTTCTGCCCATTTAACCAAAAATACACTGGAATCTATTAAAATAAAATCAGAAAATGTAAGTAAACCATGTACTTTGTATATTTTCTATGGACAGAAAGTTATGTAAAATTGACATCAAACTATTGCAGAAAAACCTTCTCAAGATGATGCCATGATGTCCTAAAAAGGACATCAGATCTTTCAGTCCTAATCCTGTGATGGGAAATTAGAAGAAATTAGAAGAAAAATAATCCACTTCTCAAGAGAAAGAGGCTGGTTAAAAAGAATCTTTTACTGAAAGAAAAAAGTGAGAAAGGAGTAGGATGCTAAAAACAGGTCCAGCTGAAGATCCATATTGTGGCTGCGTTATCAGTTATTTTGTGTAATTTTGTGTCCATGTCTCTCTGTTATTAATGGGATTTTTCTAGCACAGATAGAGCAGCACGGAGGGTGCAGTAAAGTTGCCTACTAAAAATATGATATCTCTCCTTACAACACAGCAAGTCCAACTGCCCTGCTCTCTGTAGGTCAAGGTAATACAAGTCAACACTTCCTTATTTTCCTAGCTGACTTCTATGTAAATCCTGCACACAGAGCTCAACCAAGATAACCAAAACCCAAGACTCAACATTTTGAAATATTGTTTATGTATACCTTCTGTCTGTAGACTTATAGCCCTCCACAGACCACAGCTGCTAGAGGTAGCTGTTATGCTTTCCATTGTTTTCCTCATTACCCAGTCAGGAAAAAAGGAATCTTAGCACTGTCCAGGACAAGTGAAGAAGAGACTTTATATGGATCAAGGAAGATGGTAACAAGTGCCACAAGGCTGTGTTATAAGACACTTTGCTTGGAGGCACATATTCTCACACATCAATCTTGTATGTGGCTCCCTGTGTCTGAAAAGTCCTCCACTCCCAGCTGGCTGATTGTAGTGTACCTGGGAAGCTGTTTATGGTGTTAACAGGCTTTACACAACAGGTGAATGAGGCAGCTGCAGAAACAACAGGAGCACAAAAAAAAACCAGTAAAAAACTCTCAACCTTTTTGGTTTCTTAGAAACACAAAAATACAGAAAGTGGAAAGGTGGTCTCTAAAAGACTTGCAAAAGGATTCTTCAGAGCTATCTGGAGTGTTATCTTAAAAATATCAAACCATTGCAGAGTTAAAAAAAAAAAAAAAAAGGTGTTTAATGTAGTGGTTCATATTAGTTCTCACATATTTCATTTCTGCAAATAGCCTTAGTTTAAAAATTTTGCCACTTTGCCTAGAAAATACCATCAGGAAATTATAAGCAGTATTAAAGGATTTAAGAGAAAATTGGATATTTTTCTTTTAGTAAAGGCTACTGTGTGCTGAATGTGTAACTTTTATGTTAGTGCTTTATCAATCCTATATCATAAAAAGAAGATGAGGATTTACTGTTCCACTTTCAAATCCTGGATGTCTTGATGACTTTTGAAATTCACAGAGTATGTTATGCCTATTTCTGTGCCAAGTGTGCAGCAGAAGTAATTTGTTTTTCTGTGTAAACAGACTGGCAGATTGCAACAAATTACAAGTTTCAAAATAGTTATCTTTCATTATGCATGCAAAAAGTTTTATAAACTATTTTTTAAGCTGCATTAGTGTTTAGCAAAACTGCTACTAAGTATTATTTGAAATAGTGATTTAAGCTAATAATAGTTGAATTGCATACTGGAGGTATGGTCCACCTAAGGAAAAATGCACCGTGTACTTAATGTTCTCCTTCTGTGTGTCTTAATATAAACTGTATTTGTTATTTGTCAGTTCCTTTCTTCCAAGAAAGAAATTCATCCAAGTGCTGTCATTCTACTCAAGGGGAATTTTTGAAGTAGGTCTGTAATTTGATATTCTGTTTCATTTTTCCTCAGGAAAAGGGGTTAAAGTTTGCTCATCAGCTTGTCCACTATGAGCATCTGCATCCTAACTCTCTCAATCTGCTCTGTTTTTTCCCAACCAGCAGAGAAAGGCCAAATTTTGGGAAGGCAAAATAAGGGGAGAGGGTTCCCACTGCCCCCAGGAGAAGGTGTCTATGCAGGTACATGAGTGCTTATGGATGCACAGAGCTCTGAAGCATGTAATGGAAAATGACAGAGAAAAAAAGGACCCTGTGGTTTAGGACATAGATTTTTTTTTGATTTTGGACATTTCCTGTGTTTCTGTGGAAAGTCCTTCTTCAGCACTACATGTCAAAGGGTATGATTTTGGATCTGAGAGGAGAGTGTGAGATGTGGAGAGAGCAGATTCTCCAGCCTGGGTGTCTCAGCACTGCACAAGCGAAGCTTCAGGATCCAGAAGAGGCCCTGAGATGTCAACAAGATAGGTCAGGTTATCAGTGAGGAATGGAAATAGCCACATGGGATTATGTATATGTCTCACAGGCAGTTCAGAGAAGATGATGGTGCAAGACAGCAATGAGAAACCCTAGGAAGCAACAAAGAGGTCACAAAGGTGGCGTTACTGTTGGGTAATCTTCCTCAAGTCTGACTTACTTTTCAGTTTGAACTGAAGAGGGATGTCATGATTCTTCTCATATCTTCTAATCTTCCTCCATTACCAACCAAAAAACTCAGTGTTATTGTTTAAATACGTCCCAGTTTTTTATCTCTTAAAAGTTATCAGCCTGGAAATGATGTGTAGAAATAAGCCAAATCAACTTCCAACACCTTAGGTACTTATGGTGGTACAGCTTCTTTCATATTTCAACACTGTAAGTATTAGGAAAAAAATTCTCATCAGTTACAAGACTCTGTATTGAGTGATGAGACATAAACGAATTTTTTAAAATTTTTTCTGCCTTCACAGACAGCGTAAGGGAAGTATACAGCTAACATGAAGATCTTCTTTGAAAATAAAAAAAGTATTTTTAAAACTATTTTGAGTACTTGGCTTGAGATCCACATTCTTGCTTACTTTTCAAGGAATTAAGTAAGTGGGATCCCCTCTTAGACCAATCTGGGCCTCATGTGTTTTAAACCTTTTCAAGTAAAGAACTGCAAAAGCCTCATTGATCTGTGGAAAAACAGCTATATAACTGGTGTTCATTTGGGTAAGACAAAAATATACAACAATGGCAGTATCCACATCAGTTACACTGAACTAGAAGAGATCTGAGGCAAAACAGCCACTTCACTTTGCTCATGAGCTCAGCTGCTAACAGAGTGAAGTTTTTTTTTCTTTAAAGACGTCTCCAGGAAAGGAACTGACAAACCGCTGTTTCTTGGAGTTAGTGTAAAGAATAATAAGCTCTTTGGGGCAGAATCTTCCAATAAGGATTTTATTCTTGATTTCCTATTAAAAAGACAGTGATTAACCTCCTCAGATACACAACGCAATTTAAACATCTAGCAATAATGACAAACTATTACAAACAACACATCTTCAGATCCTTCAATTTGATTTTAAAAAATCCCCTTGACCAAAAAAAAATTACATTGAGAAAATTAAAATAATTATGCCTTTATTTAAAATACTTAAAATTCAAATTAGAAACAAGAATATTCTACCCTCTTGAGGGACATTTATAATTCTTGTTTGCTTTATGAATGCAAATTTGTTTTATGCCTGGGCTAGTGATATACTGTGATTAGTAAATAATAATATAAAATGTTATGCCCCAAAACTGCATAACCTAACATCATGGGGCAATGCTTTCCCTGATGGGTGTATCCAGACTTACTGTTTTTGTTTGAAGAGACAGGTGTCTGGTAAGGAAGAAATGAAATGGAAAATGTAAACCTCTGAATTATTATAATTTTGAAATTAGAAAGGTCTTAGGCAAAGATATGGGAGTAGGAACTAGGATTTTCCTAGTTCTTTACTAGAAAAATTAAAAATACAAATGCAACAGAACAAGAAAAGAAAACAAACCACTGACAGAGTCAGAATATGACCTGACACCCTGTTGGTCAGGGTGTTGGTAGCAGTCCCATTAAATGGTGGCTGCAGCCCTCCTGCAGTGACAGGTGTGGTTCTGTTGGAGCAGTGATCCTGTAGAAGGGTGCAGTTTTCCTCTGAAGGTCTAGTGGTGGTGTAGATGGCCTGGTCTTCCTCTGGGAATCTAGTGGAGAAGATAGGATTCCCTGCTCCTCTGGGAATCCAGGGGGAAAAGGCTGTCTGTGGTGTTCCAAACCTCAGATTATATCCAGGTAGGAATGCTTGGCTCCTCCCTCTGGGTGGAGCATCTCACAGTGGGATGATGTAATTTTTATCAGTCATGGCCCTCAGACTCAAGTCTGATGACTCGTGTCATCAGACACTCAATGGCCCATTAACAGAAGATATCTCCTGGAGGGAGGATCAGAAAGAAAGAAAATTTCTTCTTGTGGAAGAAATAAAGAAAACTGCCAATTAACAGAAGATAATGGCCCCACTTCTAACAGATGGCAATGGAATACACATCCCCATTTCCACCCTAAGACACTCAAGCACTGGCCTAGCTACACGGTTATGACCTCCTTCCCTGGGAGTCAGCTTGGCAGGAGGAAAACGCTATGAGGAGAGCACTGCACAAGCAGCACTGTCCTCTTCTGGCACCTGGGGTGGCTCAGTTACAGAATCCTCAGGCGTCTGTCTGCTGCACCACTGCATGCAGAGAAACCACCAGCATGAGGCCAGACGCAGGAAAGAAGTAAAAGCTGCTGGAATAGCACCAGAAATGAGGAGTCAATCAGCACTGAGCAGCACGTCAGCAAGAACCAAGAGATGACTAACACATCTCTTAGCAACTTGCAGGAGGAGAAGAAGAACTTTTTTCTTTAATTGAAGAATTGAAGAAAGCAATGAGGCAGCTTTGCAGATTAATTCTTCTGACAAAATAGAAGGGGTAGAATGGGGAAAAGTATATAAATAAGGAGAGAGATAGCAGGGGCTGCTATGAAAATCTCAGAAAAGCAGCAAAAAATGAACATGTGTTGGTTGTAAGAGAGAAAAACATGCAGTAAGATACAAACAGGCAAGGCAAGGAAGAGGCAAAGAAAATTATCTTTTCCGCAGCATTTTGAAGAAAACAGGGCAGGACCAGGAGTCTTTGTTTCCTGGTTTTTCCCATTTGTCAGCTTGGGAGAGCCTGTTGCAGTTAGGAAAAATCATAAGGAAAACAGAATGTAAAGAGAAAATCAAAACAAAAGGAAAGGAATAGATCACTGGAGAAAGCACAGAAGTTAGAGACATGAATGAGAGACTGCATCTGTGAGAAAGAGAGTGAGTGAGAGTGGCAGTACAGGAAGGAGTAAGCAGAGGTGAGCTGATAGAAAGAACAAGATAATATTCCACCTTTTAAATTGCATCTTTTGATAAATCAGCACGAACATAAGCTAAGAACAAGGCAATAAAGGGAGTAACTAAAATTCTACTGCAAAAATGAGTTGTTTTTCACTACATATAATATGGTAGATCTCAAAATGTAATCTGTAGTGGAATATATATAAAAAACAACTAGCAGAAAGAAATTTTACCTACCAAGAAAGTTAACAGAGAAAAGGAAGTTTTTTACAACTGATGTTTAAAGTACACAAAAGAAAATAGTACAGCAATAGTCAACTTGATAAGGTGCTGACTGAGATAATACTCTCTTCAAAAATAAACTGAATAAGAATCTCTCAGCATCAGAAAAATCCAAGGTTAATAGGACTGAAAAAATGACCTGCGATATAAAAAAGAAAATACAAAAAATACAAAATCCCAAGACTATTAGTACATTGTGGACCCCGGTCAGCTTCTCCTTCTCCTGGCTTTGAGGGACACTTTAACTTCTCTTTCTGGAAAAATACAGATTCCTCAGTCAGGGGATTTTGCAGTGGAATCAGCAGCAGAGACATCATCTTTCTGAAGGCATTGCTGGAACTTTCAGCAAATAGGAGGAATAAGAGCAGGGTAGCTGCAGGAGGTGTCAGGTTTTAGCTAGGAGTCACTCATCCAGCTTCTGTAGCAGACAGCTGTGTTATTCTTGCAAACCCTCCCTTTCCTTCAAGAGGGCAAGGGGAGAAAAAACAAAACAAAAGGAAAAAATCTTCAATAGAATGTTATAAACCTCTTTCATTATTTCTTTAAAAAAACTAATTTTCATCCAGCACATCTGTATATTCTGTGCTACTTTTTGCTCTCTCCGACACACAACTCTTCTTGTTTTGCATCACAAGGGCCCTCTACAGGAGCTGCCCACACTGATCTAGTGTAAATAGTTGGGTTGCAGAGAGGAATAATTATTGTGGTACATTGTTGCACATCTGATATGCATTCAGGACTGCAGCTGGCTCATGACCTTATTGAATAGAGATGCAACCCTTTAGTTCGGTTTTGTTAGGTCTCTAGCAGTTACAAAGAGGGACTTGACAGAGGAACAGCAAGACCTGTTGATAGCACTGATAAAATGGGCAAGTGCTCTCTCTTCATCCACTTTATCAAAGCAGACACTTCATAACACAACAGGAGTGTCAGAAGTTTTTTCTTCTAAGACACATAATGTTTCCCTGACCTAAGGGAAGAATAATCTAAGGGATGAATATGATTCAGAAATAAGTTTAAAGTGATTTTGCCTTTCATGTCTCACAGAAAATCAAGAACATGATGACACTTTCAGTCTAATTATGAAACATTTCATTTTTTTCTTATGCAACTTTACAGAATCCTTAACAAGAATTCCCAGTAATATTTTCCCACTCATGTTCTGTGCCCTCAAATTAGGCATTTGTCCTTTAACTTTTCTAACTTTGTTCCTTTTCAGCTTGTTAAAAGAAAAGAATCTACTTGTTCTTCTAGATTTTAAATGACTAAAAGAAAGATTATCTGCAGGGTAATTTTGATATATAATGTGGTTTTACTTTGACCCTGCAGTCAATGAGTTTACAGTGCATATATTAAAGACTGACACTACACAGTGAAAGTTTTGGGGGTAAGGATTGGTGATGTTGTCTAGTTATAGGGCTCTTCACTGGCAACACTCAGTGGCATTGGAGATCACCTGCTGGAACACATCCCACTGTGTCAAACAGGCTCATGACCCACCCGAGACAAGGATGACTGGAGGAGAGCTGAGCTGTCATCAGAGAAATCTTCTTCTGCATGCATCAGTTCTACTTAAAAGGGTTGTACCAACTGTAAATAATAACAGGAACGCATTCCCCCTGGGTGTAGTTCCCTTTTCAAATACAAGGAAAAAATATAAGTGCTTAAAAATTATGGACTGCTTTGAATTTAAGTTCCTTTGAGTTGTTGTCAAGGCCCCACTGAGAAGTGCTCTGGCTATTGGAGACCACACAGGAAATTCAGGAAGTGAGAACTGGGAACTCTGTTCTCAGGGTGAGCTCCAGCAGCCCCAACCTCATGAGGAGAGAGGAAGGATGTTCATCCCCATCCACGCAGCTTCACCTGCTGAATCACCAGCCCTGCATTCAAAATTTCACTTTTTACAGTATTGCAAGTACTTCTGGATCCTAGTTTATAGCAGCTGTATTTTTTTAGCCAATTTGTAGCACCAAAAAAGCCTAAGCCACTGCCCAATCTGAAAACAAGAATGAATTATAAAGTCTTCATTAAGCCTAAGTTTATTTTCAGCGTGTCAGAACTGATTTGCTACATGCTTTTCTAGGGCTATTGTATCACTTGTGGAAGGGTTACTGAAGGAATTCCCAAACACTGAGAAAATGAAATATATGACAGTGCAATTTGTCAGCCTACCTATGCATACTGCAGGTTGCATTCTGATGGGTGAGGTGAATTTGGAGTTAAATTCAATTCTCTCATTTCACTGGCACAACTACCCACAGGTAAGACAGATGCAGAGATAATAAGAAATGTGACTGGTTTGTTAGCAACAGCCTCTAAAATTAATAAATACACACAAATAAGCTTTTGTTTATAGCAGCCTGTTCTGCATCAGTTACACTGGTTTCTTTGACCCAGGGACTTCTCTGACTACTCAGTACTGCAGCACACAAGCCCCACACAACTGACATCAAGCATTCAAAAGTAGAGGTCACCTTGAAACTGTCACTCATTGCATGCTTCATCTAACTTGGTTTTATCCAAAGCTCTATTCTCAGTCTTACCCTTCTTATTCCTAAATGAAGATGTATGACCAAAGACCATCTTAAGAACTTGCCAGATAGAATCATACACAGGCATAGGGAAAAGCCCAGGAAGCCTCTATATATGCTCTCTTTCCAAAGCCATGCCGCACAACTAAGGGGTGGCTGCCCAAAGCATTGCAGAATTTATTGTGGTTTGTGGGGGAAGAGAATTTGGATTTTGCTCAAAACATTATGGGGTCATTTAAGGGGATTGTGGAAATATGCAAGACTTCCTATGGGATGTTCAGAGGAAGGACCAAAGGTGGGGAAAGGGAAGGATCTGAGTTAACAAGGTAGGAGCAGAAGTGGACAAAGAGCACTACAACAGTCAAACATGTAAACAGGCTTCTGGTCCATTCACCTGTCTGCCTGAGCCCTAAACTTGATCATAGCAGTCTATCCTATTTCCTTGTTTAGTCCTATTTCTACCCTCTGTGTGTGTGCACACCCTGCTCTTTGCCTGCATGTGTTCCTAAATCCCAGGGATTTTTTGAGCCAGAGCAGCCAAAGAGTAGGATAAGAAGTTACCACCCATCAGTGTAAATATGCCACACATGCTCTTCACTGCCCAGATTTATATATATGTACAAAAAAAAGTGTGTATATCAAGCTAACCATTGGCTGAATACACAAATTTAAAATTCATTCATTATTTTTCAACAGTTTTAGCCTACATAAATATACTGAGAACCAGAAAATAACAACAAAAACTTAACCAACTTTAAACCAAAAATTTAATTTAGTGGGTGTATGTCACAATGTATAAGTCCAGGAAATCAATTCTGCCAGGGACAGACAGATATCCAAAAGCATATGCAGCTGTCCTCCAGCTGCCTGTCATCCAGTAAGTTCCAGGTTTATTTAGTCTTATTAGTTATTTACCTAGATTTCTTATTAATGGATGCCATGCACTAGTCATTTGATAGAGCTGATAGCCTTGAAAACGTATATACTGAGAATTTCCAGAGCAGAGTAATACCTAAGTCCTAAGACAGAATATAAATCCTAAGAGAAAAATACATAAGGCTTCAGGAGCAGATTAAAAAAGTAAGAAACCAAGTAGAGTACAAATAATTTTAGAATTCTTGTGAGTCTTCTTTTTAACTTTCTATCAGAATTTGTTCCCATCCAGGGTCCCAAGGTACATATTTGTTAACAAGTTTAGACAGAAGAGTACCAAGAGGTGTAGGTGAATGTAATGCATTGGTCAAAACAAGACAATTACTTCACAAGAACTATCTAGGTATCTCAGCCTCGGGAGACCAGAAGCTTTAAAAAGCACAGAGGAGGCTGCTAAATGTAAAACAAACCATTCAGCTCCACCTGAGATGTGTGTGGGTGCCCATGAACATGCATGGGGGTGTTCCACAAAAGCTGGAATAATAACCATTGGGCTTCTAAGTACTCTTTAATCAACCAAGCAAGGAGAATACACATTTTCACTTTGTTTTGTGAAAATTATTACCACAGAAAGAGAAATTATTTTGTGAAATCACAACCCCAGCAGCTGAAGCAAAGTAATACTGTTAATACTTTTCTAGCACAGAACTTTGAAACAGAATTTCCTCTGAATCAGGAATGTTCTTAAAACATACTTTCATTAGCTACCGGCTGAAAAAGTATAGCACAGCTCCTGGTACCTGGCTGAAGTGACAGGTTCTTTCTTTAGTCCTTTTGCATTACATACTTGGTCTAATACACCTGGACTTCAAGAGAGTCACCTTCCTGAGGAACATTCTGATTAATATTCTTTCTGTTTTGAAGCCAATGGAAATTTTGCGATTGCCTCTAGTGGAGCTAGGAGTACATCTAAACAGGACTTAGCTAAAGCATGGGATTTGTTAATGGATGGCATAAACATTTGAAAACTTTTCTTCATATGCCTTAGAAAACAATATTTTGACTTTCAGGGTGCTTGCATTGTCTTCATTGGCTGCTGTAGTGTCTATGCTGAAAACTGCAATGGAAAATGTTTTTATTCACAGAAATGACAAAAATTCTTCCTTTGTCTTGTCCAAGTGTAAAAAAAAAACAGTATACAATGCAATGAGATGTAACTAATATAAAATACTGTATTTGTGGAGGTGAAATTGCATTGATGGTTCCTGCATTTCTGCTATTTCATCCTCATTTTTTGGACATTAAATTAGCAATTGCCTACTGAAATATACTGCAATCTTCAAGTTTGTAGAGCTTGCCATTAAGAGGTTATATTAACCAAAGAATTAATTACTCTTTTTCACTAGAAATAACACTACACAACAGTATCTGGGACTTTACCACAGAGTAACCTAGCAACCACTTTCTTATCCATCTACTGAGATACTTTGAAAAAATGGAAAATTCTGTATTACAGATTGAGCCAGTTTAAGAGTTGCCACAAATTTTATACTGTGTATGTAAATATGGGACAGAAAAACACAGTAGCTAATGAGGTAAAGCTTTATTAGAAGGACCTCTATGGGACTTTTCCCATATTTGTTTGTCTTCTGGCAACTGGTACTGTGTGAACTTTTGTTAGCTTTGCAAATTCTCCTCCATAAGCACACATACTTGTTATCTAGCTATCTCTTCTTCTGTTAGACCTATAGGACCAGAACCCAGTGATTTATATAAACTTTTAATTATTCTATTATTTATATAATACTTATAGACATGCATAATTCTATATTATCAGTAAGCAGGATACTGTCTTAAGTGTTATCTCTGTGCCCTGGTGTCCTTCAATGTAGAGTGAAAAGTAATTTATGCCAAAATTTGTATTACCTCAAAATCACCTTCTGCCTATAGGGAGTCAAGAAAATATAGCATTTTCCATGGTATTTAATGCAAAGAGGGATTGTCAGAGCATGTGTTTGTACACAGCAAGTTTTTCAGCATGTAGACAGGGCCAATCACACCTGACAGAAAGAGGTAACACTGCCTCTGCAGTGGGCAGACAATGGTTTATAGTGAGATTACGTACTTGGGCAGGCACCATTTCAGTTCCTTTAATGTATTTCCTTTAATGCATGGTCACCACCAGATTTTTCTACTTTTCACAGTCAAAGGTCTTAGCAGTCTAAAACCAGTCAATAATGCTTTGGGAGTACTATTAACATCTGATTCATTGATTAACTACTAGATTTTAAGAACTAAATATAAAATCTATCACATTTCAATGGACATTTTACGTTAATTTGATGAGATCCTCACAGAGAAAGTGAGCATATAGTGCTGCACTTGTCAAAAATTCCTTTTCTTCCCAGTGAAAGCAGCACCAGCAATGCAGATCTGGTCTAAGAGCTGGATCTCAGATTAAATATCTTCTCAAGATCTTTTTAGCTTCTGGTTTGGGAGAAAGAGCAGAAAACTTTTGATGGATAACCTGCAGTGCTGGATTTTCTCTAAGGTATGATCCTCCTTCACTTGTATGTATTAGTATGTACAGAAGTGAGCTGTACTCTTAGTATTTGTGTTGTAAAAGTGTTTTCAAACACTTTTACAATTTACCTTTGGAATTTTTGATGTGAAGTTTGCGACGCACTGGCATACCATTCACTGGGGAATAGAGGTCTGTAAAGAGAAATCTGGTATATTGACACATGACCAACTATTTAGTATAAGATCAAGAAACCCTATGTGTTAGCAGACTATTCCTTCATTAAACTGCACTTGAAAAACAGGTTGTTGATTTGAAGGTGGTGTCTTTTAGTGTTCAGCATTAGCCAGAGTACCCTGACACAGATGTGCAGTGGGAAAAAAATATTTGAATCTCGAAGGTTTCCTGTAATATTCCAGTACAATCTAAAAGTCTGTAACTTATGTAAAAGTATAATGAGTTGCTGAAGAAAAACCTTTCACTTACAAGCAGTCTGTCAAACACCTACACTTATCCTGTAGGGTTTTAGTGGACCCCTGTAGCTGTTGATTGAAGAGGAAAATGTAAAGCAATTTTTCGACAGAAAGCTTTCAACATTTATAATTGTGAAATGTTGCTGTCCAAATCTGTAACAATTTGGCTTTGCTCAGGCTGCCAAATGCTGCAAATATCTACCTGCCTGGAAAGCAAAAGGGCAGAACAACTTCAAGGTCTCGATCCTCCTTGTGTTGCCACTCAGCCTGCTTGATACAATGTGATGGGAAGCTTTAAGTATAATAATGGCAAGTCCTGATTTAGTTCAAAAACTAAGATCCCTCTCAGCGACATTCTTGAATTGACAAATGTGTCTTTCTGTCATTCCTGAGATTGTTTCTAATGTAAAACTCCTGCTACAGTTCCCCAATGTAAGTGCTGACTGATTTGTTTTCATCTGATTCCTCAGAAGAATGAGTAGGTCAGGCAGTGGAAAAGGCTGCTAGATAAGGAGATAAATGATTTTTGGATACTAAGCAAAAAACATCTATACAAATCTTTTGCCTAATGCACTGTTTCTTGTTGTCAAAATGGTAAAACCCAGGGACCTGAAGAACTTTTCTGCTCTATCCTAATATTTACCCTTTTAATATAACAGCTTGAATTAACCCTGTAAAATAAAAGTAAATTGAATTAAAACACATGAAAATGAGAGCACCCAGTGTGCAATGGAAACTCCCAACAGATTAGCAAACGTGGTATTTCATACTCCTGAAAAAAAGCATTCATCTATCAAAAAGGACCAATAATTTGTCAAGATATAAGTCAGTTTTCTCTAAGGACCGTTCAGAAGAATTTGTGTGAGTCACAGAAGTAGGAAAATTTAATGTTTCACCATCAAGAACTCTGGGATTCCTCAAGGGTAAGCTTACTTCCTTCCATTGGCACAGTTCAAATTGCTGACCAGTTTTGTTTTATCCAAATCCAGAAGCGCAGCCCCTGACTGGGATGGCAAGATTTTTGTTCTAAAAGATAAATTCAAAGAGAACAAGTCCATGGTGCCAGTTCCTAGGGCTTTGGAAATTTTTGGCGGGTTGGAGTGTTTTGGGGAGTTTTTGGGTTTTTTACAGGTACACCAGTCATACTCAATTCAGATAAATTGAGCTGTTTTCCCTGAAGTTTAATTTGAGGGATCCCATAGAGAAATAACACAAATTCTGAAACATCAGTGGAATTTAAACATCTGTGACAGGATTTACCAGTATATTTGGGAGTTATGTTCTTCATTCTGATCATCTCCATCCAACCAAGGTCAGAGAAGCTTACCCCATGAATGGACATGCTGAACTCCACTCAGCCTCTCTAAGATACTGCAACCATTTCAAATGTGATGTTATTTATCAGGAAAATAAAAAAGAAAAATATTTAAAGTAATTAAAATCTGGGCTTTGCTTGGCAGATTATTCTAGTTAAAGAAATTAGAGTTTTGCTCAAAATATCTATGAGGTAAAATAATGATGAATATACAAATGACCCTGAAAAAAATATGCTACAAATATGCACAAGTAATGACAGCCAGTCTATATTTTATTTTGTTGCTGAAAAGAAACACATATCATCTTTATCTCTCTCACTGAAGCAATCCAGATTTCAAATAGATATTTTAGCAGCTAGATGTTTTCTTAGCAAAAATCAAATCTGGTTAACAGAACAAATATTCATGTGACAACCTGTCACTGTGTTACTTTTTACTAATGAATTTACTTAGTTATCTTTTCAACAGAAAAAAATTAAGAACCATAATTGGTAACCATGGTCTTGATAGTCCTTCAGCAACTTCTTACAGCAACACTGTACTACAAAATTATATCTTTAATGTAACATATATACTCCTAAGTACAATAATGGACATTAAAAGCATGCTCCACAATGTATCTGTTAAATCTATTACATAAACTGCCAAAATAAAGTACCACATGGGCTCACTTTCAGCTATTTGAAAAGCATTAAAAATTCATGTTATATGAACAGGAACATCCAATACTCATCTTTTGTAAGTGAATATTTAAGATGCACCATAAATTACAGTGCCAACTAGCAGTGCTTTAAAACACTCTAGATGTTAATAAAATCACCATACTATAATGGACACACAAAATAAGTCACATCAGCCTACTGATGCTTACTATTATAATATTTCTGTAAAACACAGTACTTCTGTGAGGCAATATGTTCCAGTCCCATAACATGAGTTATATAATACATGAGTTATACGCTTTCACATGGAAGTGTGCTATGGTTTAACTCCTGCTGGCAGCTCAGCATCCCACAGCCCTTCACTCACCCTCCCCACCTGCCCCACAGCGGGATGGGGAGAGAATCAGAAGAACAAACGAGAGAAAACCAGTGGGTTGAAAAAAAGGTAGTTTAATGAAACAGAAAAGGAAAAAATAATAATAATAATAATAATAATGATAAAAGAATTAGAGTATACAAAACAAGTGATGCACAAGGCACCTGCTCACAGTCAGTGATTGATGCCCAGCCGGTTCCTGAGCAGTGGACTCTGGCCAGTCTTCCCCTCAGTTTGTTGCTCAGCAGATGCCATATGTTATGGAACAGCCCTTTGGTCTCTAGGTTAGCTGTCCTGGCTGTGTCCCCCCACACCTTCCTGTGCCCCTCCAGCCTTCTCGCTGGCAGGGCACAAGAAGCTGAAAAGTTCTTAGCTTAGTATAAACTGAATAGCAGCAAGTAAAACATCAGCATGTCATCAACATTATTTTTATACTTAACCCAAACAGCACCATACCAGCTATTAGGAAGAAAATTAATTCTATCCCAGCTGCAACTAGAACAAAGATTCAATTTATAACTTCTGTATTTGATGATACAGCCACAGTTGTTGTCTCTCCATCAATACTCAAAGAAATCATTATCCTATAAGCTTTTAATTAAAAATATTATGATCACTTGATGAAAAGAAAACCCAACACTTCTGCAGCTATTTTTCTATCCTCAAAATCCCATTACTTTATTTGTATGAATGTCTCATGGAACTTCTTCTTTTTCCTCCTTCAAATCTGTGCTGACAAGACTTGCTGAACTAAATTGTTCAATAATGCATCAATCCGTTATTTTGTATTTATGGTGTAGCTCTTCCCTATTCCCCCCATAGCACTGCGCTGAAGTTTGGAGCCAAGCATGAGTTACAAGCCTGCAAAGCACCATGTGTGCTAATTGTGCTTTATATATTATTAATATGCAATACATCCTCATACCAAGCTTCCAGAGCCCCAAGGCCTTCTGAGAGATTCAAAGAAAGAAGAGAGGAGTTCCCACTCCTCCTCAGCATTTTCTAGCTCCTTTTGTCAACTTTTGGCTGATGCTCATTATCAGAGCTGTGGGGAGGCAGAGCCCGGCGTGGCCGTCACTCTCCATCTCGGTCACGCCGCCCTGCCTGTCGCAGCAATGTGCACATGGGCGCTGCAGCACTCTCTCACTCGAATCCTGGCAGACAGTGTCAAGCTGTTTGTGCTTTGCTGACACACATGCTTTCTACAGCGCTTTCTCCAGGAAGACCCTTTCCAGGAAAACCTTGTTAAGCACCTGACAGAACCAATCTTCTTTTAATTTCAAGGCACTTGGACCTTTAGATGTAATTACATGTATAAATAGAATGACTCACCCAATTTTCTTGCTGTTTGTAACTTACATTTCATTATTTTCATTTAGCTGACAGAGAGCTGACAATTGTAGCCATCCCTGGAGATGGTGTAGTGAATCCAATTTACAGACATTCTTTGTAATTGTTTGGCAACAGACTGCCTGGCCATGCATTTAAGAGCAGAGGTGAACTTATATATATTAAGATGAACCCAGACTCAAGTACCATATCTTATTTTATTTTTAATTAAAGCAGCAGAAATTTAAGAGAGTGTGGCAATCTGTACAGGCATGAGAGCCCATCTGGACATATTTGACAGGGCTCCTGTCACGCCGATAGCTTTTTTACAGCTCGGTGGTGTCTGACAAATTCAAAAACTATTTTCTGGGCTTATTACGAGAAAATTGAAAGGGCCCAATCATGAAGCAGGCCCTGACTGCTGCTCAGCACTGCATCTTCTCTGCTGCTGCCCTGATTGCAGGCAAGCACATTACCTGCTCCCAGTGAGAGACGGAAGAACCATAAAGGTGTTTGTCTTCCTGGTAAATACACCCCTAACACTTAACATCTCCCTTTGCATCCTTTGAATTCATTAAATTCCTTAAACATGTTGCTTCCTTTAGATTCATTATACAAATACAAAATTAAAAGCTTTTAAAGGACTAACACATTCCCATCAAGTAGAAGCTTCAGGATTGTGTTTTTCCATGGCTTTGTTGAAATCTCCCCAGATGAATACTCCCAGCTCAGATGTACAGTCCCAAATCTCACACGGAGAGTCGCGTGCCTTTGGTACTCGGTAGGGCTCAGTCAACTGCATGATAAAGATAGTATAGAAAATACCATCAGAACTGCAGATTTGGAGTTCTGAAAAGGAAAAACATAAAAGTACAAACAGCTGCTAATAGCTTCATATTATGCTCCCTCTGGAAAGTAAATACAGCCTGTGGGGAATTTTCCAGCAGATATAAATGGTTCAAACAAACTATAGAGGAAAGAAGTGAGAGAAAAAGGAAGAAGTTATGGGGACCTAGAAAAACTACAGAAATCACAGTCTCAAAGCCTCCAGTTTGTTTTGAAGTCAATCTGTTTCACTTCTATTGAGACGTCCAGTGATCAGAAGACTTAAGATTGTTGTATTTCTTTACTGGACCTTTTACTTCTAAGTACTGCAATCTTTTTTAAGCAGAGGTTATAAAAGGACTGCCATCAAGTTCTAGAAAGTGAAAGAAAATCTTACTGAAGATAAAGGGACTCTTGCAAAGAAAATATTATTTCCCTGTTGCAAATTTGTGTAGACATTCCTGTACTAGAATAAATGGCATTGTAAATGGTGTAAAAAAGTAATAATAGAGAAGACACGACATAATATAACAGGAATTGCTCTATTGATTATGTGTTCCCTGTTCATTTGGTCCATTTGGTCCATTGCTTCTTAATTAGTATTGTGTGTGTCTACGTTAATGTGATAGCTTGAAGCAGGAGTGCACTTCTGAATCAAATCTCCTGCCATCTCCAATTACCCCATTTTGTTTCAGATCTCAGGGTAACCTGAGAGCACACAAACTCCATTTCACTGTGTGGGCCTAAATGAGGAGCTGAACTTCACACGCTTACCTGATGTGCTCCAACCACTGACAGGTAATCAACCTGCAGGATTAGAAGGGTCAATCCCAGTGCATGTGACAGAGCTGCTGGGTCCTTGGAACCAGCTCTTTCCCCTACAAAATATGTTGCACTGAACTGCCTGCTAGGATGGATGTAGTTTTCTTTCATTCAGCCCACCACCTTGCTATATTTGCATCCTCATTAAAAGTGTAGCAAATCTAAAATCTAAAATCTTCTTAAGGCTTTTTAAAATTCTTTGCCATTAAACACCTTGTTAACCATGTAACCACGTTCTGGGAGTTTTCCTGACATGCTGGCAATAAACCTCTAGAGGAACACTTCCTGAAACCACTCAGTATAATTCTTACAATGATAAAATAATCAAATAAAATTTCAAATGTGTCACTATCAAAAACCATCAAATGTTTGCTCTATTGCTTCACTGTTGTCCAGGTTTTGGCTGGGATGGAGTTACTTTCATTTCAGTAGCTGGAACAGTGTTGTCATTATCTCAACCCTCTGGCCCCATGTTGCAGGCCAAAAAGGACTGCTGTGGCTGAAGCTCAGCTGGCAACTGGGCACCAAGAAACTGCTGGTTCAACCTCCCACAGTACAGTGGGATGGGGAGGAGAATCAAAAGCAAAAATTGTACATTTTGATAAGAACAGGTTAATAATTTAAACAAAGGAGAAGGAGAAGGAGAAGGAGAAGGAGAAGGAGAAGGAGAAGAAGACAGAAGAAGTGTCCTATATTGAAATCTGGAAACAAAAATTATTTTCCAGCTATATTTTTAACTAAAAAATACTTTGATTCTTCTAATATCCAAAAAAAAATCTCCTGGTTCATTTTCTCATTCTATTCTGCCATTACAGAGACAATAGTGTCCAACAGAACAACAAATTAGAATAGTTACAATGTATATGTTTAACGAGATATTCTTAAATAAAGATAATGAGCACAGAGTTTTAGCATAAATTTGAGTGTTTTACTTACCTTTTTTTCATTCTCAAATGTCAACCTGTGTGCATACTTCTCTTGTTTTGTTCCTAAGTTCAAGTGATGCAACAAATGTTACTTATGAGAAATTACAGTATTCTTGTCTAGGCTGAAATAAAGAAAATTTCTTTTTTGTTCATGGTTTTCAAACACCCTTCACAAGTCTATATCTAAGCACCAGGAATTAAAACTAATCTGGAAAAAAAATTATATTTTCCCCATGTAATACACAAGAAATTCATAGTTAGATGCCATCAAACTAGGAACAATGGCCACAATTACAGGCTCATGGGCCAATATCTCAACAACAGCTGCTTGCTTTCTTTGCCATGGATGAGAATTAGAACAACAACTCCAAAAGTAGAGAAGGCTTTCAGCTCTCTTCCAGAGGAGTAATCATTTCTTCCCTTACAGCCATTCCACCACACTGTCCTGTGCACAAATACTCAGTACTTGCTGTCCTTCCTGCTTTACTGTGTTAGCTGTAAATCATCATTCATGGTTCTCCTTATCAAATAATCTCAAATTATTTCTGAGTTTTATTTATTTAAATTAACTTAGAAGCAGAAGATGCAAAATTTAGACTTGTGTGTAAATCCAGTTAATCAGTGCAAGCGTGGAGGAGATATGGATAATGAGAAGAAATCTGTTCTTAATTGTGTCACCATCCCTCCATCCCTTTTGGGTTTTATCTCTTGCAGCTCTAACATGAGTCTGGCTGTATCCAGCCAGCCTGCTCTGCATCTGAATAGATAGGTGATTCAGCAGCATTTCAGCTAGAGGCCCATCAATTTATTCATATAGTTTGGGAGGCTGAAGCAGAGATACTATTCACCATGGCTGAAAAATGATGCAAACTTCAAAAAGGGAAAGGAGGAAGATTGGGAAACTACAGGCCAATCATATGGTCTGGGGCTTGGAGTCAGACCAGAACTCGAAAAAAAATGGCAGAACATGCAGCAAAACACTTTCTAAAATTCTGTCTTTGTGGAGCTAAAATAACAATATACAGAAAAGAAAGGGGCTAAAAAGAGACTGAAGGGAAGAAATCCTGAAAACAAATAATATGGCAGAATGAAGCTACAGAAAAAGTAAGCTAAGGGGCAATTCATGCTAGAAAAACAGAAAAGAAGTATGTGTTAGGGAAGAGAAAGATACAGAAAATAAAGAAAACAAAAGAGGAAAAATGGTTATATAGGAAAAACAGAGGGCATAACATCAATTCACTTTGCTTAAGTCACCCTTGGCACCCAAGGCTGCACTTGACTCATCTTTATTCTGTAAAACATGTTTGCCAAAGTCCATCATGAAGTCTGGAACTGAGAGAATCTGTTGTGAACTCTCTGTGTCTTTGCATATTTTTAAATCATCCAAAATATCACAGAAAAGAAACTGATAAAGTAACACTTTTCTGTTTCTCATTCCAATGCAGTGAGAATTTATAACATCACTTGAAAAAATATGTTTATTTTTTCCATATTTTCATCCCCTTATGTAGTATTTATTTTTAAATTGTGCGTTACAATCACACGAGATCACTACCACACTGTAAGTTACCTGAAGACTAAGAAATCGAAATCATGCTTTAATCAAAAGGTGATAAATAAAATAAAAACAAAGCATTTTATAACAGATTTCAAACCTTTACATTCCAGTACAGTAAAAAAAATTGCTTTCATATCATGTAGGAAAACCAGCCTCCATCACTGCAGTTCTTCATCTGCATCACTCACAACATCATCACCATTATTATCATTACAAAAATAACACTTCTGGCATGTTACACATTTAACTACAAGCATACCATAATTCCTCATTAACAGTGCTGTATTCCTAACCTGAACATGTTACTTGGAGATGGATGAGAGCTATTCCCAGCCACAGGAAGTCCAAGGCACCAGCTGAAAGGCTGATAAATCTGTATGCAAAATTCTGTACTGCAGTCACCTTGTGTGTGCAGTAAAGCCCCCAGCTGTGCAATGCAGTGCACTGCTTGGGAGTTGATGCTGCTTGGTACCACCTATAACTTGGTGTATAGCTGGGTAGCTACCAAAAAGGGAGAAGGGAAGAGAGAAAAAAAAATCAAAGGTCAGCTTGGTGGACTGCTATTCTGTGTGTGAGACACCCTTGTGTCCTCACCAGGGAACAGAGACTCAAGTAGTGGATTCAAATAAACCAGAAAGTCTCTTCAAATTCTTAGTCTCCACTTTACCTAAGACACTAACTGTATTTATACTGCAAAAGGAAAATAAAAGAAAATTAAAATATTTACATTTGTTTTTTAATAATAAACTATTATTTTTAGAAATGTGGCCAAAAGATGACACTGGTGCACAGGGCTGTGCTGACACCAGCCTACCTTGTCTGACACATCCCCTTTTTTGTTTCCACCTCTCCACAGCACCTCTGTCCCTTTGCTCGGGGTGTTATGAAAAGCCAAACCAACTACTGAAATTAGGTTTTTTACTTTTCTCTAGTTATTAATGGAGCTCCCTGTCTAAACAAAACCTCATTTCTCAAAACTTACTGAAACCTAATCTTGAAATCTCTCCTGTTCAGTAAAAAAGCACCGCAGCACTAGCTAAAGCAATAGCTATGGGAGCTGTGGGAACACAGGTGGCAACATGAATATTGAGGAACTGTTTTTCCAAATAGGAATGGCTGTTTAGAGACCAGAGGAACACACCAGCCCATCAGCCCATGAGACTCCTTGCTGCCTCCTTTCTTCTTGTTTGATAAGAGGAGAGGAACAGATTTTACCAGAGATCAGAGGAAATTGTCTGATCCCAGTGGGCTTTGGGGACATGAGAGGTCTTGCTGAGGGACCTACCACTAGTTAAAAGCAAACAGCTCATCACGCAGCAGGAAGAGATCTGAAAAGATGGAAATGAGGCACATAAATGGGAAGGAGGGATTTGGATTACAGAAAAGTGGTAAAAGAAAGAATAAAAAAATAAGGGAGGGGAGGAAAAAGAAAAAAAAGAAATAAAGACTGAGGGACGAAACAACCACAAACTCAACCTGTGCAGGAAAACGTCATAAACTTCCCGGGCCTGCAGTCTCCTTTTAATATTCCCCAAGGATCAGCACATACTTTGAGCTGACAGTAAGATGCAGAGCACCCCCTGACATTTATGGGAAGGGTTCTCAGCTGAGGAGCAGCACTTTTTCTCACAGGTACATCAGAATCATTAATTTGCTGGCTCGAATACTTCAGCACATTAAGGCCAGATCATCCTCTCTCCCTCTGCTCATGGAGATGTTTTTTCCTGCATCTTGTGTTCAGGTGAGTGGCTTTCCACTGCTGACATTTATTATTGTTCAAGGCAAAGAGGCTGTGTGACCAGAGCTTTTATCAGCAAAACAGTAAACACATTTGTAGTGTTACTAAATTTTGTTTGGCTGCCTGAAATGAAAACTAGACTGAGTGATAACAGGCTGGAATACCCTGAGACTCAAGCAAATCAAAGGCTACTTTAATGGGGACCATGAAGAGTCTTTCAAAAAAATTCAAAGAGCAAAATACTACAGAGTAACAAAAAAGAAAAATACTGTCTTGGTCTTGAGGGAGTGAATTAATGGCTTTTCCCGTACAAAGAACATTAGCCCAAAAAGACACCTGGACCTTCTGATAAAAAAAAAACAAAAAAAAAAAAAAAAAAAAAACAACCACCAAAAAACAAACCAACAAACCAACAAAAAAATAACCACCAAAAAAACACACACAAAAAAGAAAAGGCAAAGTATCCCTGACCACAACTCTCCTCAGTCCCACCAGTTCTTACAGAATTTTTCTGAATCTCATCAGCTGCTGAGAGACCATCTGGAAGAGCTCTAGTGAAGGTTCTATAAACATTGCCTCCATAGCTTAGGCTCTTGAATGCGGCTATAGCTTTTTACCTGTGGTCTGAATGGAAGAACACACCCAGAAAGCAAAATTCCTTCTTGGGTAATGAGTTCCACACAAGACAGATTCTGCCACTGAATTGCATACTCGCTACAGGAGTTTTCATGAGAGCTTCTAGAAAAGTTGGGTGAATACATATATGCTCTTTCTTAAAGACAACACTTCAAGATAAGAAGACTAACTGGTAGTAGTTCTGAGCATGAGACAGTGCTGTATGCTGGTTCTTCCTTTTGGCGACATGGCTATACCCACAAACACCCATCTTTGCTGTAAGCTCCCTCATGAGGGCCTCTTCTCTCGGTACTTTTACAAAAATAGCTTCGAGGTTCACTCCCTGCTACATTGAATACCTCCCTTACAGAACACTGCAGATCCATGAATGGCAGCCTTGCACTGTGCCACATCCCCTTTTATTGAGAGACCAGAAACATATCATCCATCCGCACCACCCATCACCACTGTTTGCTCAGCTCCCTCCCAAAGCCTGTTCTGGTTCTGCTCACAGCTGCTAACACAGCAGTTGTCTGTGGATTGCAGGCCTTCTGTTGCTTCTGTTGCTGGGGTGAATGTGTGATTTCTGATTCTGAATAGAGTCAGCTTGGATCCAGAAATGGGTACTATGTGTGGTCCTCCACCACAATGGAAATTTGCCCAGGGCAGCACTGAGCAGCACCAAATGTCCTGGTGCTTCCTGCGTGCAGTGCCCACTACCAAGACCTTACTGCAATCCATCTGGGGGGTGACACTGTCATTCCTTACGTCTGACGTGTCTCTGGTCACAGGGCAGACATTAGGACATGCAAAGATCTGAATTTCCCAGAGCAGGACACTACATGTCCAGTGCCACGGTTGCAGTGGCAGGGTGGTGCCTGCCACCTCCTTGTCCCAAGGCTGCTGTCACTGCAGAGACGTCACTGCCTGCATGGGGGAAGGCAGCTCCTCACCAAGTGAGGAAGATTTAATGAATCTGCATGAGCCACTGATGACTGATGGATGTTTCCCATTATTAGCAAGGAAAGGCAAGTGTTGCTTTGAGTATTTTGACATGTTAGAGATGAGTCATAGGAATTCCTTATTTTGCATTATCAAGAGTCAATTCCATATGGAGAAAATAACTAATATAAGAATAGCTATTTTCAGCTTTCAAGCTACCATGTGCTCAGTTCTTGTCACCATGCAGAGAAGCTGGTAAGCATCTAACAACCTTGTGTTACGAGAAGGTAAAGCTGAAGAGCATGAATTTTCTTGTGTGACAAAGCTGGCACTAATTCTCAACTCCCAGCCCCCACCTGGTTGTTCATATTACACTTGTCTCCTCTAAAACCTTAAAGTGGTCAAATAAGAAGTTCAATCATTCAAATAGAACCTGATCCAGCCAGGCTTGATATCAACAGGAGTACTACTGTGAGCAATACATTGTGAAGTAAATGAAACTGCTCACAGAAAGTGGGTGTCCACAGCTTCTCTTTGGAAGTAGATGAAAGGCTGAAGCAAATTATGTTTTATTTTAAATGGGAAAGAGAAGCTGTTGGATGATTCTCCAACTTCAGTATTGTTAGCTGTTGTTAAATTAATAAAACATCCAGTACGTGAGCAAATTATCAAATGGCTTAAGTACAATTATAGTGCATTTCAAATATCAGTTCTAGTTATATTTTCCTTTGACAAAGTAATTACACTTCAAGAAACCACAATCAGAACAATTTTTCACTGCCAAAGCTGAGAACAGAAGGTGAAAAAGGTGCATTTAGATGATTTTACAAATTACTAACTTAACTTTTGTATAATAAAAAAAACCATAATAGTAGAACAGCTTAAAAATAGACCAGAGAACCCACATTTTAATCCTATTTCAAGTTGTTCAATGATTTGTAATTTAATGAGCCTTAATAAAAAGCTTAGGTTTAGTTTTCTTTCCCTCCATCAACTTTATTTCTTGATATTGAGAGTTTTTTGGCTGCTATAGAGACAATATATATATTTTTAGTCAAAAATTCACACAAGAGCAAAATTAGGCATAGCCATTTCCTGTCCCACCCCATGTCTGCAAGATACTCTGAATATCTGTTAGAGAAGACTGTAAGATACCCTTGTGGGGACTGAGAAGATATTTACTTTGTGAGGACGTTGGGTTCAGGGCTGTTGAGCATAAAATACTGGAACAAGAGACAGGAAGAGAAGGAATACGTTAAAAACCCAGTCACAGAATCCAAAAAGAGCAGAAGAAAATTGATACTTATACCAAAGACCAGAGCTCTCACATTGATTATTGATAGAACACTGCTGGAACAAAGCTTTTACAAGTTCCATCAAAACTCTTTAAGTGATAAGGAGGGGGAAGCAAGATTACCACAGGTCTTAAAGGCATAAGCAAACCTACTATGGGATATTTGAGGAAATTTTGGGAATGTTATAAACTTACTATGAAATATTTAAGGGAAGGGGAAAGACACACATCAGTCTAGATAGGGGAGAACAAATAATGGGAAAAAGGAGAGCAGAGGAGGGCAGATAAATGCCACCAAGTCCTGTGCCTGACCACTGCAGCCTGTCATTGTAACACTCCATTCTTCAATATTACCCTGGGTCAGGGTGCTCTCCAGCCCACACAAATCTGTCAGAAGTCTGAGAGCTGACTAAGGGAGGGACCATAGGTCTGAGCCAGCTGTTGGGCAGCCCTGGGGTGTGAGAGGTGGGAAACACCATAGGGCTGGATCTGCCACCAGAGAGATCCATCTGTGCATGTGTGTGTGTGTCTGTGACTGCGTCTGTGTGCGTATGACATCTGCTAGCATGGCTGGATCCCAAGTAAACATCAGGAAAGGAATAATTGTAACAAATGTTTCTGTCAGGTGGCCACTGCAGCCCAAAACTGATGCTGTGCCCCAAAACCTCCTGGACTCAGCTTTCCTCCATCAATGCTCCCTCTGTGATCCCACTGCTTTCTCATGCACACACACTTCTCTCTGGATGTGCTGTGTATAATCAGAAACAGTCTGTCAAGGCAGCAGTGAAAAAGAGAAAACATATGCTCAATCCTTGTCATGTGGACCTGATGTTCTTCCAACATGAGGCAGCAACGGATGCACAGAAAAACTCCCAAATTTCCTCCAGGCTGATTTTGATGAATTGCTCCTTCTGGACTGACAACAGAGGGATAACATGACTAGAGCAAGGTATTCTGGTCTTCAATGCAGTTTTCTCCTTTCCTCTTCGCTATATAAAGCGTGACAGGGGTTTCTGATAGCACACTGAAGGTTACAGACTTACTGAGGCCTGTAGGATCTTCCGTGAGGAAAGGCATGGATTGCCTCTCCAGGGCAGCATGGGGATCTGGATGCACTCTTATTTTAAGCCCTACCGCAGTCTCAAAATGCATTCAATAAGGTCTGAAAAAGTTTCAAGCAGCATTTCACATGCTGCCTCAGCTACTGAGCTCCCCATGGTGCCCAGGAGAAAACCACACTCCCAATAGCTCACAGAAAATCTTGTTGGAGATATGGGTTAGTAGTGGGTTTATCTGCACAGCCAGACTAGTAGCAGATTGAGAAAGAGAAGATAATTAGCAATTTTGGGATGTTAGCAATATGTATTTTCAGACAAAAATATTTGCTTTGAGGCTCTGACTTACAGTTTTGGCACCATTTCTGTTCCATTCTTCCTTTCAGATGCTAGAGACTGTCCAAGTTCTCACTGATGGCTGTTTTATGCCCCCTGCTTTTCCTCCCATAATTAACATATGTTAAATGCTTTTGGAGTCAGATAATTTTGTTCAAAGTTTTCCCTTTCCCCCCCATATTCAGCTAATGATCATCAGAGCTATTAAATTTTTAATTTTTGGTGCTTTCAATACCACCCACCCTTGACTGCAAGCTTCAGGGCCACTGCAAGCTCTTAGCAGCCTTTTGCATGCATCCAAACAGCCCATACTGTGTTTCTTAAGGACAAAATTATTCTTTCTGTAGTATTCCTTCCACAATTTTTTGAAGTGAATCCTTTTCCTATTCTGTTTCATTGTTACACATCTGTTTGGTATCCTCCCACCGTAATGCCAGAGGCTGGGTCAGTGTCATGTACACAAAGTGGTTTTGGGATTTGGGATGTGGGAAACTGTAGAAGTTGCCCAGCTGAGCCCCAGGAATGCAACACCAATGTGAACTCACACAAAGGACCTGAGAGTGACAATCTGCCCATCACATGGAAGTTTTCGGGGTGCAACTGTGTTGCTGTTGCACTTCTGAAGAAAATGTTCTGTCTTGTAACAGCACTATGGAGAGCAGTAATGACACCTCAGACCAGGCAGGATAACTGGACCACTAGGCCTGTTTTGACTCACTTCTTGCTGGATTTAAATCCCAATTCTCATGGGAATACTGAAATGTACCAGAGTATTCCACATATCCACTGTCTGGTTGTAATTCATAGTCAGGTTCTGAACAAGAACAATAGCCAAAAAAAGTTTCTTAAAGTTTCTTAAAGGCCTTTTTGTAGTAGTGATTGTGAATAGAACATAAAAGAAACCAAATTCAGGCACATTGGTATTCAGATCCAAGCAAAAAGCATTAGTGTAGTCCTAAAAGTCATTGGCCTGATTTATGGCCTGAATTACTATATTCCTCCAGGGTTTTAGTGATGACATGCTTGCCACATGCTGTCTGTTTAACACAGTTCTTTGTCTTTCTCAGAATTTTTCTGCGAAAGTCTGCATTTGTGCAAAAGCAAGTTAAGTGAAGATTACAAAGGCCAGGACCATGCTAGGCCCAGCATACAAATCATTCAGCCAACATGCTTTTTGTGTTGTTACCATTGGCAAATCTGTGTCTTCTGCTTTCCTCCCTCACTCACAAAACCTCTTTGTTTTCCCCTGAAATATCAGGATGCGTCACAAAAATGCACATGAGCATAGGCTTGAGCCTGGGGTTTGCAGCAGCAGGGCTTTGGCGTTGATTATGAGCCATTCTGATGTTTCCCACTGATTACCATGCATGTTTCTCTCCTACACAACATCTAAAATGATTCCTCATGTTTCTGTTGTCCTCTCGCCTAATACAAGAGAAAAGGGAATTTCCTAATACTGAAAGGCAGATGAGGAACACTCTCTCCAGGCAAAGCATGAATAGCCTGTAGCCAACTTATTTCACAATATTCTTCCATGTCAACATCTGTCCTAGATCCCCCAAATGATTATGCACTCGTACTGATGAAGAAAATACCCAGAGGTATCATAATGCCAAGAGCTTTGGTGGGATATGTCTCTTCATTCTTCCTTCAAGGTACAAAACTGCTTCTCACTCAAGGAGACAAAAAATAAACTTTCTGTATACTCAAAACATGAAATAACTGGAAACTTTCTATTTCTGTAACACATCTGATACCTCCTGTTACTGGAGGCAAAATACTGATCTAGATAGATAAATGTTTGAATAACAAGGTTATAGTTTATAAATATCATAAAAAAATGACCACCACTGAGCAAGATGGAACAGTATTTGACAGCAGATCACTCAGTTCTTTTATAAATACCTACCACCTGCTATGGCAGTCAGGAATAAGATATACAACTGCAATACCAGTAATTTTTGTCACAGTTTTTCCCTGTTTTCTATTGTTTCTTGCTAAGTCCCATTAGTAATCAACAATTCAACAGTCTTACAGGTTACCTTACTCAGACCAAGAACCTATTTTAAGCTTGATTTACCTGCTCCTTCTCAAACCATCTACCAGAAGCAGAAATTTTACAGCTTTAAAAATACATTAATACGAAGTTGGGGGCGAGAGTTAATGACAGTCATTTCTACTTTTCTCTAAGTACTGACTGAAAATGCAAGGATTCAGAGAAATTCTTGCTTCTAACAGTATGCATTCTTCATTGAACTGTGAGAAACGAGGTGAGCTTCCTTTCTTTTCCAGGAAGACAGGCTTTAAAGGACTTAATATTGCAAAGGAGTCATAGGGTAAAATAACAATACTACCATGCTTTCCTTTACTGTTTCACCCCAGGTTGCCAGCACACCTAATATGCAGCTGCATTATCACAAAATCAATCAAAAAGAAATACAGAGGATATTGAGGCCCTTCAGCCATTACAGCCACACAATGCATAAGTCAATGCCAGGGGGACTCAATGTGTGTGTCCAGCATTTCCCTTGTAAAAAGCCCCAGATGTTAATTCTTGACTGCTTCTGAAACCTTGAGCATAAATATTCCTTTTTAAATAAATGGTTAAGTTCTTAATCATGACTCATTAGGGACGTTATTATTCTATTTTATTCATTTGCTTATTGACAGGTTAAAGTTACAGACATAACAAAAGCTATTCTATGAATGACAACATATGGCGAATGAAGAGATATGTTCTATTTTAAATGGCTTTTTCTCTTTAGGGCCTTGTAAAAAAAAGAACATAAAACAACAAAACAAAACAAAAAAAACCCCCAACATTTATCCTGTTTTTAACATCTGACTGGAAGTTCCAAATCTGCAGGTTTCTTTCCTGATGAAAGAGTGAATTTCACAAAAATGGACAGCAAATACCCCTACACTGTGTATTTTAACAATTTAAATATTTAAATAAACTATCGTGTCAGTTTGAGCCTTTGAATCCATAGAAATTGTAATCTACTCTGCACAGTGGCCATGCTAAATGTTCATTACTAAATGGCGTTGAAGAAGCAAGGGAGGGTGGTGATAAATCACCACCACAACAAGGAAAACAACCCCTCCATATGGAAGCATCCAGCTTTCCAAGCCTTCTGCAAAAGGATTGTGCAGTCCAGTGTCCCCAGAGCACTTTGACATTCATATCCTCTACAACTGTGACTCACTTAAGGCAGGTTGACAGCTGCAGTAGACATCACCATGGCAAGAAGCCACTGACACTGTCAGAGAATATAGGGACATTTTAGACACTGTAGGAATGTTTCATGTCTAAATCCCAACTTTCTTGTCTTGCACTGTGAAGTTCAGGGATAGCCAATAAATGAGTCCAATCTCACATCGTTTTCTCCCCAAAAGACTAATTCCAATAACGTTAACAGCAGGATTAATAAAATTTACATGGGTTTCTTTTTATCTTGCTATACAAGATATATGCCATCACTAGAAAAGTCTGACCAAAATGGAATCTCTCTTGCTTCTGCAGAGGCTGTACAGCTGAGCAGAACAGCTGCGCTCCATGGACACACAGAAAACATCTGGCACCCCAGAGCCCACCAGAGTTATTGTCCAGCTGCAGGCTGACCTCCCACAATGTGGCCATGTAGTTTCTGACCCATCCAACTCGTCATGCAGCTGAGTTTGTAGTTCCTGACCCATCCAACTCATCGTGCAGCTGAGCTGCACTGAAGCCTGCTGCTTTAAACTGCTGTACAGGAGGCAGCCCCACTAACACAAGCAACCTGGAAAAAGCTGCAGTCTGTACTGAGTAAGACAAAGGTACTTTTCATGGCTTCACCAGCTTTGTTCTTCTCAGCCTCTGCTTCTCTTATTTCCTCAAGCTTGTGAGTAAGTGTGGGCACAGCTCGTGGCTACGATTTGTAGGCTGAGAGAGGAATTTCCCCATAGCTCAAGTCCTGGAGCTGACAAACCTGCTCTATAAATAAGAGAAGTGGCAGTTTTTCATCATGAGCTTAAATTAGGTTTGAGCACTCTGAAAAACCTCCTGTGAACCTGCAATACTGATAGGAAGTGCACACATTTACTCCTTGTCTAACCTATCCCAAATTAACCTCCTCCTGCCCATCTAATTTTCCATCTGGAGGAAATTTTGGCACATTCTGATTCAGACCCAGAAAAAAGGCTGTGGTACTTCATCTGAAATTTTGTCTCTGGCTTGAATGTTTAGCTAATTATGGAGGCATCTATGCCACCTTGCTGATGTGTGTGCTGCCAGCATGTGCCCCACACTACCCTCACACAACTCCAATCCCTCCCCTTCCACCTGCTGATCCAATGGAAATGAATCATCAGACTCTCAGAAAGCCTCAACTACCTTGGGCTTCATATAATAATAATAATAATAATAATAATAATAATAATAATAATAATAATAATAACAAAAACAACAACAACCACCATTTTCTCTCATGCCAAGCGGGTTGGTGCTGTCTTGTTCACCATTGATGTAAAAGTGCCAGATCCAAATCCCTCCTCCACCTTGCAAGAAATCTCAGTATAAACACAGACTTACAGCAAGAATATCCTGATTGTTAAATTACATTTTCATTTCTTCCATTGGAATTTCTCCACTCTTTTATTTTTAAACAATTATCCAATATCTTTTGGAGCAGAATTTTAGCGTCTGATGTATGCACTTCTGACATTGTCTTGTGGTACATCTTGGGTGACATACACCTAAAAAGCACTGTCTGCAGAAGATGTGCTCCCACAAACAAATATTGACAGTACATTAAAATATATTTGATTACTCTAATGGAAAGTGTCAGAGGCCACCTGGTTCTTTAATGAAGAAAAAGAAAGGAAAAAAAAAGCTTTTCCTTCTATTGATAAATCTCTGAGCATATGCAGCCTAATTTTTTTTTATTTTCCCTTTTTTTAGACTGAGGTTTACTCTCAAGTGGAGGGCCCAGTTATTGCTAATACACCAATCAATGAAAGCATCACCACATCTTTTTTTTCCTCCCTCTGGCTCTATGATTTCCAGAGAAAGCAACTTACTAAGCTTCTCCTGTCTTTACCTTAAGGTGAACTCTCTAAAAACATCATAAATGTATAAAATTTCCTGTGTATTCTTCCATATTCTACTGAGAGTTTTTTGTATTCAAGAAAGATACTTTAAATTTTTTCTTATCTCCTATTTAGATCCTTTTCCAGTGAACACACCCTGAAATGAAAGGAAGGATTTTGTATATTCTTAAACTAAAAATGGGCCTTTTATTTCCTGATAGTGTTAAAAATTGCATCTGCTTGAACTTATTTACTGGTAAATTTAGTTCCTATATTTCTTTATGGAGGTTAGGTCACCTCAGCAAACACAAATTTTACCTTTTCACCCTCTACGGTTTGTGGATTTTCTTTCAGAAGTAATATCTCAGCTGCTGGCTCCATATCCTTATCCAGCTTGAAATTAATAAATATCACATTTCCTTTCATGCTGGCAGGTCTCTAAACTTTTGTTACAATATTGACAATGGTTCTTATGATACATTTTATGAGGCAATATTGTTGCTACTATCCTCTGAGCAGAGAGGGCATGAAAACCCTTCCAAAGCAAATCAACACAATTTAGTTCTCACGTGTCGCTGCCTGGGGTTGAGTGGTTTGATGGATGTGCTGAATATTTGCAGTCTCAACCTCAGAACTGAGTCTGCTGTCCTGTCCTGGATCTGCTTCATGATTTTGATTCTCTGTCACACTTGTAGCACTAGTCTAGAAGAGTCTTCAGCCTTCACATGGTTCAAACTGTGATGTGTTGTTCAATTTTCTGAGCAACTTTTCTGACAATTGTGTTTATTCAGACATGGAATTTGGGTGAAAATGTACTAATCTTAACATTTATTAGTTGATTCATAGGCAGATTTTTGCAGAAAAATATTTTTTCTCATGATCCACACAAAAGACATACTCTTGCAGTTATTAATGAAATCATAGTAAATCTCCATCTTTGAAGCTATTTGAAAGTCAGTTGTACAGATCCACCAGCAGCCTGATCTAACTTTAAGCAGGAACTTGGACTAGATAGCCTCCAGAGATCCCTTCCAACTTAATTATTCCATGAATACATAGCATTAGCATCTTATCCTCATAATATTGATTTTATTATTGTAATTTGCTTTCTCTTGGGAAGTTTGGCTGCAGAATGAACTATTAATCTGGTGCTTATGAAATCATTAGACAACAGGGAGTGCCTCAGCTTCATAGCATAGATTCTGTAAGCTTCCTAGCAGTTTTTACAACTGCAGTTTGTAAATACCTTCTTCTTTTTTCCTGCCTAGGGAAGGGCTGCTACACTGTGTGGGGGATCAGTGCATTGAACATATGGTCCCTAACCCCTACATGTTGTTTGCAATCATTGCTCTTTAGGTGGCAAATCACTTAATAAAATCCAAGTGTATAAAGAAAAGTGCATGTGCCAGCAAGGAATGTTTTCTCTCGAGGCCTGTGTGTTTCTCCAGCCACCCCTGGTGCAGGAGCTCCAAATCCACACACTCCTATGCCCAGAGATCCTGCTGAGCCAAACCAACCATCACCTTTCCCTCAGCAGTGCTCTTCTCCCATCCCCTTCTCACTGGAGCTTTCTGACCCTGCTTGCCAGTGTTTTGGGATGCTCATGACTTTCCTAGCAGAAGGCTTTTTCAAAGGGAAGGGAAGGGAAGGAAGTCTGAGGACTTCTCTGAGTGACACAGACCAAGAGTCAGCTGGTGACAATAGACCCATGCACTGCTTGCTCATGGATGGAAAAGACCACAGCAAAGTCTAATTAGAAAACAATTGCCAAATTGGTTTGGCACCCACAGCAGCTTCTGTCAGATACCAAGAAAGCACACACAGCTTCCCACCATCTTCTAGTCCTTCTGCAGCAAGATTTAACTCTCCTCCACACAGAGGAATCCAGGGTTCTGTGTTTCTGCTGTAGACAGACAGATGAGCTTGTTACTGCTTTGGGCACAGAGTCAGAACTGACTGAGCAGCATAAGAGAGAGACAGACTGCAGCCATCATTCCTGCCCTCCACTATCACCTAATCTCAATTGGTTTGTCAATATATTTTCTGGGGTGATGAGTTTGATCTTATCAATAGATTTCAGATATTGGAAATACCATTTCTTTAACTGTCCAGCTTTGAAAAGAGTGATATTAGGCAGGGAAGAATGAATGCAGCAGAAAAAAAGCAGAAGGAAGGAAGCACAGGAAGGGAAGCCACACAGCTGCAGAAAAAGCAACACTGCTTTATATACATTCCAGGGAAAAGACAAAGTGTGACCAGTATATTTGAGGAGAGTCTTTATGCAACCAGGAAATCATCTATGTGAAATATAAAACAAAGTCTGAAAAAGCAAAGACATCAGAGTAAATTTTGCATAATGTGTCAGTCCTAAGGCTTGGTAGGTAGAAATCTACTGAAAATTATTTAAAATAAAGTGCTTACTTTGAATTGTGGATGAAGTCAGAAAGGTAGAACACAAAGTGCTAAAACTGCTCAGGATGGACCATTTCCTACAGCCAGCTGGCCCAAAGGGATATAGAATTATTTAAATGAGGATCAAAATTTAATCCATGAGGCTCCCTATTCTGTATCTTTACGGTTTTAAATCATCGTATTCATAAATTCTATTGTATTTGAAGATCTTTATTCAATCCTTATCATTTACTGGAACTCACTGTACAGTAAATAAACTTTCTAATTGGAGAAACAAAATTGATCTATGTTTTATGTTACTTAGGTGAGCATATTGGTGCTATGATTAGTAAAAAGAAAATAGCTGAAACAAGTAGTCATGTAAAGCTTATGAAGTGAAACCCCCTATTCAGACTACCTGGTAAATAGTTGGTCAGAAATAACAGCTGTAGATGGAAAAATCACTATTTGTTTGACAAGGACCTGTAACCAAATACAGGGCTAAATCTGCACTGACCCAATCAAATCCACAACTTTGGTCCATCCCACAGGAAAGACAACTGTACAGCATTTCTAGGTGGCAACCTAGAAATACAACCAAATCATTTTATTTCATGTGATCTACAATGGTGAGGTGATGCACAATAATAGGTTGCTGTAGGATTTATCACGAGCTCATGATTTCAGCTTTATAAGGAATCAAATCTTACATCAGATATTACAGGGCTATGATGCTGTAAACATTCTGCAGACCTGGAGTTCAGTATGTTATGCAATATCTGGACTTATGTATGAAACTTTTTAAATGGCACATCAGCTTCTTCCTTTGCCATTCCCAGTGTTGCACACACAGTCAGATTTTAACTGATATATTTTAGAAAGAACTGGGCAAGTCAGTATATTATGTTAAGGTGAGTTGATGAGTTCACTGCTCGCATGGCATATGCCATCTGAAAAAGCCATTTTATGCTGCATTAACCTTTTATCTCTAATTGCTTTAAGGTATTTTCCGAAGACCTTTGTGTTTTCCATCTGTGTACAGTTGTCAAATTGTTTAAATGGGTGGCTTCTTATTTTGTGGCCAGTTAGGGCTCTTCAGAGTGCACGATAGTTGAGTTAAACTGTAAAGTTACTCAATCCACCTACTGAAAATGTAACTCAGCTGAAGCTATTGCTAACTCTACTTTTTTCCCTGTTTCAGGTTCCTTTGCATTCTACTCTCACCACACACTTTCTGTTTTACTTTCCTTCCTAAGTATAAGGAAAGGGAAGGAAGGGAGGGAGTAATACAAGAAGAATTGCAGAAATATCTTGTGGAAATGCCTAAGGGATTACTTCAATCACAAATAATTTCTTCAATCATTTTTAATCAAGGAACAAGAATTCCCATTGTGATAATTCTCTTCATATTTTTAGTAGCCATCCATCCACAGCTGATGATAGTCTCCAGATCAATTCTATTTTAGGAAAGAACTTTGTAACCTCTTATTTCTCCTTGTCAAACAGTGTGAAATATGTTAATTCCTGTAGATTAATTTTTCCAATAAATGTAAAACCAATCATGTCACTGTAGGAAACTCCAGCCTCTCTGAGAACCAAAGGTCCAGCTTGGTCCATCAATATGTTCCATGTTCTAACACGAAACTTCTACTCCAATACAAAATTTGTGAGAGCCTCAGGTGTCTCCTCACCAGCTTTTACTAGTTTTCCATCCAAATGATGTTTTATATTTCGCAGATATCCGATCTTCAGCACACTATTTGAAGTCTTTTACTATCCTGCCATCCATTGGCTTGCTGACATACAGAATCTTGTAATTAATGGGCAGGGACAGAATTTTAAAAATATGAAAACTCTAAGATCTACTATGCTGTGACAAAGATGCAGTTTTGTCCCAACTAATTAACACTGACACTGAGTGTGCTGCACAGTAGCTAAATTGCAAGTTGGTTTGTTTGTGTTAATTGCTCTGTTAGCATTATTTATCTGTCCTGAATTAATTTAGGCAAGAAGAGTTTTTGTTCTTTAGATTTCAATGAAGACTGTATTAAATATAGCTACTTTCATTTCCTTTGCCACTTTTCCTTGATGTTGCAAAAAGACCAATTTGAAAAGAGAGAACGCAGTAAATTTTGGCTCAGTGGGAGATGCATTCACAGTTGGATCTCTTCTTTTTATATTTCTCATAAATGCACAAGTATGTTGCCTTCTGAATTTTCCTAATGACAGAAATTTAAAGTCCTAGACAACAATTAACACTACAGGGGCAAGAGTAGTGCAATTCTATTACCATAGGAAAAAAAAATCAAAAGCTGGTTTTAAAGCTGTACATTTTTCAACTTTGCTTAATTTCAGTTTTTACCACTTTTGCTTATCATTCATCAAAAAAACCTCAGAGTTCTCAAGTTATTACTGAGTATATCAGATCATTTTTTAAATTAAATATGAATAATAAATAATGACAGAGGTGATTTTATTTGTGAACATTGTATTGATATGAGCAGAATGTTGGCAGAGGACACTGAACCCCAGTCAGGTTAAATAATTTACTCAACGCCCCACATGAAAAGAGTGGCAAAAAGGGGTGTGGATGACATTACCAGGCTGTTCTGCAGAACAGCAGTCAGTTTGGAGGAAGACTGTGAGGACTAGAGAAATCTGCACAGACAGAATGCAAGCAGACTTCACAACTCTCATCAGCTGCAGTAAATCTTTTGGCATTTCATGGAGCTGATACTGTCCAGTTAATGCCTTGACCTCCAGTGGGACAAAATTAAAATAAGACGTAAAAGCCATATCCAAATTAACAAGCCCCTCATCTATTCAGGCATTTCTAGCTGAAGGGGAAAAAGAGAGAGCACTACGATGACGATTTTGGTGCAGGCTTGTTTGAAAGATCAGTACGGAGGGTGCTGTCCAGATGGAGTGAAATAGCTGCCTTAGGGATTTAGTGAGTGAATTAGTGAAGAAAAATATCATGGGCTCCTTTTGTTCCTCTTTTTTTGAATGAAAATAAGTAACGTGAGATGAAAATCTCATTAAGAAAATAAGTTGACATTTGCCATAATAAAGACTTTCATAATAAATATGGCTGAGGCTATAGGACTTTTTGAGGAATTGAGGTGGTGGATGCACTCAAAGCCCATTCTCCACTCAAATTCCCCTTGATTTAAACATTGCTACAAGAATCACTAATACACTGAGGAGATAACAGCTGTCCCTCAACTAAGGAAAATTACAGGGAGATCATCACAAAAAAACAGCCTCAGCACAGAAAGATATAATTTTTAGGCTCTAGCAATCTGCAGACTCTGCTCAAAAGAAATATAGCTGGAGTCAGACCTAATTTACGCTAGTGGAAATCCATGTTGAAGCAAATAATTTATTTTAACTAATTATAGTGAATAGGGGTTGAAATACATTCCAGGGCCTATAATTTTTCCTTGTGCCCGAAAAAGGTGGTCTAGTGGTATGAGATATCACAAGACTAGCACCTTTTAATTCTCTAAGAGACTGGATAGTGAAGATATTTTTCTACGAACAGAAATTCCCAACGTCAAGCCTGGAGTGTGATTGGCAGGTGGACAGCCAGCCCCAGCTCCACCCTGTGTCTGGTGCAATAAGATTCTCCTCTGGAATTTGTACAAATCCATGCACTCATGAGACAGAAATAGTTGCAAACCCATCTTATTAAATATGAAAGTTTTCAAGTGATATGAGGCTTTAAGAAAAAACAAGATTTTTAAAATATAAATCAGGGAAAAATACATACAGCTGTGTTTTTAAGGCATCAGTTTGCAGCTGTTTTAGAAAGTTAACCAACATGCATATTCCCAGAAATGTAAAGGAAATCCCATTATATTCCCTCATAAATAAGGGAGAAAGAAACAACAATCACATTCCTCCTCCACATGCTTTTCTGCCCTTCCTAATATTAGTGCTGAATCTGCTTAGAGTACCACGCAGGCCGATATATTACTATTGACAACATGCTACAGTTTGACTCCCTGAACAAGAAAATCACTACTTCAATCTATGTTATTCTTGTTAGGAAATACTGTGTGTTTTTTTTGGTTTTTTTCTTTGGCTGCATTTGTAACTTTTAACATTCCCAGCAGCAGCAGAACAGGATGTATTAGCTAAACAGTATGAATGATTTGCCATTTCTTAGGTGCTATTACAAAATCTGAATTTTGACATCCTTAACTGAGCTTTGCCCAGGCTCAGGGAACTAAAGTGCTTTCAAATTGCAACTAACTCTATACATACACAAACCTTCATAGGGGGCACTATAGAAACATCTACCACAATTGCAGCTCAGCCAAGCAGTTGCTTTTCACAACTCACACCACATGGTAGTTGCAAGCACCAAAACCTGAACAATATATCCAGTGAAGCTGCACAGTGAAGAGGTTAGGGATGCAAAATATAAGCTGAAGTTTGAGCAATGCCTGCAGTTAAGGTCTTGTATCAGGCTCCAGATTCAGGCGCTTATAACCTTGCTATTGAATCAGAGGTTTTCTGACCCAGATACCTGTCTTAAGTTAAAATTTCAGATCAAATGTTTTTTCTGTTCCCAGAACAAGTGTATTACCAGTGGGTGACTGCAATTGGCTGCAAGTGGTCTGAGAAATCACCTCCCCAACAGGTTTCCATTACCACTGCAGCAACCAAAGCTCATACCATCAACTACTACTGAGGAACAGGCATGATCAGGCATGATAGGGCAATTAAACCTTCAGGTTCACAGATCTGACCACAAGAGTATTCCCAACGGTCCCTTGAGCAAAATATATAACACTTGGGCCATACGTTATTCTCACCTAATTTGTTGTAAAGATCTGAATGAAGGTTTTGAAAGTCAGCATGGCAGGGGCTACTGAGGTGTAGGAAATGACATTGTTCCTGCGAGAACTCAAAGGTCAACCATAACTGCAAGGCTTCAAAGCAAATCTTATTTGCAATAAAATTATGAAGGCCCTGGGTAAAGAGTGGAAACAGTCTCAGGAGGGATTCATTTGGGGAAGGAAGCACCAAGGACTCAGGGTGTTAAGGGCTGCTCTCTGTGGTCCCCAGGACACCTTCCATGCACTTCAGAGAAGAGGTAATCAAGACCTCACAGCACAGAAAAATCCATTTGGGTATAGGGAAGAAGAGGGAAAGTATCTGGGAAAAGAAAATAAAAGGTTATCTATTAGCAGAGTGGAAGAAATAACTGGGTTTTGAGAGAGAGCAAACAAAAGAGAGAAGGTCTGGAAGCAGAGGACTGGAGGCCAGGTGTGATGGCAAATATGTCGGAGGCAGAGTGGCGATGAGGACCCGGACAGGATCCTGCAGTGATGGGAGGAGGGAGCAAAGCAGGACATGCAGCACAGAATGCTCCTCTGAGACCCCAAACCAGAGACACTTGTTCTGAATTTCCTTCTTACAATTCCTCTTCTGTACTGTTTTTCTCAGCCAGGCTGGAAAAAACAGAAAGCGTGTCTTACCACACCATATGGGCCTATCCTGAGGGCCAGTCATCTGAAATCCATCACACAAGTGTGAGCTGAGCCAGCCACTGGGAGCTGCATCGCATGATTATGCCTTGTGAGGGTCTGCCATCACCGAGGCACTCAGAATATTAATGGATTTTACAATGGCTAGAAGACAAATGAGGATGCATTTGTGTTGGCAGACTGTAGGAATAAGTCCACACATATTTTATGACTGAATTTCTGTGTATTCAGTTTGGTGGGGGTCTTTGGTTCTGTTAGTTATTTGGTTGGACATTGAAAAGCCGATTCTAGAAAGCTAAGAGACATGTTCCATAGTTATCTACACATGGAATGAACAAAGGCTGCCCTTGGAGAAAGGAGCGTGTGGTTCAAGGCAGTAATGTGGTGCATAAATCCAAAGTAGCTGAATTTATTTTGCAAAGAAAACCTTCAATCTAGGATTTCACAACTTTCCCAAATCTGACTTGCACTTTAATATTGGCTTACTGAGTAATGTAATAAGGGAATTAATGCAAACTCTGGTGCACAAGACACGGGGATCATCTCATCACCTTTCTTATAAATCAACCCAAGATTTTTAACTACTGCAGAAGAAGGAAGCTATAAACTCATTTTCAGAGTCAATGCATCACAGTTTTAAGCATTTCTGGGAATTGCTTCTCTTCTTCAAAGTCATCTTATGGTGTAAGGAGCAGTGGCTCCTGAGATGCAGGAACTGAGTGGTCTGCAAAACCAGGCATATCATCTCCAGCCTGGCAGATCTGGTTTTAAAAGTGCCAATCCAAATGCTGGAGCAGATGTAGAGTGGCTTCTGCAAAACATGACAGGACCCAGAGAGGCTGTCTAGTGTCACCGGAGACTGCAGAGCAGAAAGTTATTTCTGGAACTATTCCTTCTTCTGCAGTATATAATTACTTTTCATTTCTTCAGCTGCTTCCATAAGCAATTTCTCACTAGCACGGGGTTTGCTCTGTCAAATAATATACTTCATCTACCTACCTCAGCCCTGTTTTTGTTGGTTTTCAGAGCAGAGAACCGCAGGGGATCTCTTGAGCTAGTTCAAATTCTTCTTATTATGGAACTCATTTCAGTGATGGTTCAAAAGTGAAGACTACTCAAGATTTGGCATTTGGGGCATTCTTTGACAGCTATAAACTGATGAGCTCAAAGAAAGCACCATCCAGACAAACAACACAATATATATAGAAAAAAAACCAAAAACACCAAAACCAAAACAACAAAACACAAAACCACTGATTTTTTTAATCTTTAAAGTTATTATTTGGACTTCTTCCATGCCCACAAGCAAAATTTAAGAATGCAGTCAAACACATGTGCACAGCTCCCACTGAAGTTTGTAAGGAGTTTCATACACTTAGTGAAGTGTAAATAATTTTCTGGGAGCCTCTTAATGTTTATCTGCAGACACGCTAGAATCTACACAACCAGTATGCACAGATCTTACATTTTATTTTTCTTCAAGTGCAAGTTAATCTAGAGAATGAAAATGGTGTCAGAAGTTACCAAATACAGACTTATTTTGCATTCTTGCAACACAAACATGACTGCTACAAAAACTGAATCATGAAATGATGCTTTCATAAATTATGACATTATTGCCTCTTAGCACTTGAAAAATAAATGAATATGTAATATTTGAAAATATGTCTATTCTACATTTCCAGTTATTTTCTTTTGGCTCTTTCAATCCATATTGAGTATTAGCATCATGACGACTCCAGGCATGCTAGGAATCAGTATTATCCAACAGGGGTCCTGACAGCTGGTCTTTGGAATATGTCCTTACTGTGCCAATAGTTTAATGGTTGCTTAATATATAAAAAAAATCTTGCACATTTTATAGTATCATCATGCCATCTAGAGGTGGCATATCACTGAGGCTCCCACTCATCCTTGTGTCCTGAACAAAGCAAAATAGTGAGAGGAATAGTGGGATTGAGGCTTTTAAATACAGCCTTTTACTAGGATGCGCCAACAGATTTGGTTGCAATTAGGCCATGAGTTTCAGCACTATTAGTAAAGGTCAGGAAATGCTGTTCCATGAGACTCATTAGGAAAAGAAGTTGAGCATTCAAAAACCATTACTTATTCACAAAAGAAAAATAAGTAATGGACAATCTGTTGCTCTTCTACCCAGCTCCACTAGAAAATGTGCTCCGTCTGGGACTCCATATTCACCTGCCTATGAAGTCCTACAGAGGAATAAACACTGTAAGGATCAATGCTGTTCAAAACAATAAGATGAGTCAAGTCCATTTCAAAATGGAAATTTTAAAACTAACAGCCAGCCTTGCATTCACCACATGCTCCCCATCTGTCTTGACCCCTTGATTTCCCAATACTTCTACTTCCCTGAAATAACAGAGCTCTGAACAGGAATCAAGTACTTCTCACAGATAACTCAGGGTGGAACCACTCCTAGAAAGTCTCTAGTCCGCCTTCCTGCTCAAGGAAGGGTAAAGGTGAGATCAGAAGAACTTTCTTAGAATATTGTCTAGTAAGGTCTTGAAAACCTGCAAGGGCAGAGATAGCACAACTTATATTGTCCAACTCCTCCACAACTCTACTGTCCCCATGGAGAACAAGATTATCACTGCACCCAGTCTGTGTCACGGTTGTTAGGTTTGCATCATCCCCTACCCTCCCTAGCACACATCCCCATGATGTGTTCTCATAACTTCCTTCTGGTCTGGGGGAGTTTGGTCCCTCCTGAAGTGGTCTTATCTCCCAGCTGAACTAGTGCCAGTCCTTCAGTTTCTCCCCACAGGACAAGTACAGTTCATGTGTGCAAATTCTCTCCTTAATTAAGAGAGCAAAAGTAACGAAGAAATGAAAGAACTACTGACAAGGAGGTTGCAGCTGTTAACTGGAAAGAGATACGTGGTTTTGTTAATGATTCTCAACTTTTACCTTTAGGTGATTCTTGTCCCGTTTTTAAGGATGCAAGAAGAGTAAATTAAATAAGGTTATTGCATAGCAAAACTACCAAGGAAAACAGAAATATCTTTTCCCTGTAGCAAAAATCTATTGCTTGGTTTACTTTGTGCCTCCTATTACATAGAAAACCCATGGCTGAATTTGCTTTACTGTCTGCTGTTATCCTCCTACATCTAAAAGAACAGAACAAGCAAACGTCAGCATTGAAAAATAATATGAAAAATGAAATCTCAGCTCAGTGCCCTTGCAAAACAGCATCAAAGGCATTCTGGAAACAGTCCTAATCACTAGAAATACATGTCAAAAGTAGTAATTAGTATTGTAATTATCCTACAGCCTTGGCATCTATCTTATATAAGCATTTAAGCCCCAAGAAAAGAGGTCAGCATGACTTCAGTTGATACAAATACATGAGATGGGAAGAACCAACAAAAACTCAGAAAAATTTTCAGGCTTACCCTTTCTGCTTTCACTTGGACAGTGCTACATGGGACACTGATGTTTTCACCAAGCTCCCAACAGCATCTGTGTGCATTACCCAACAATTCCCCCGGTGTAAAATTCAGATGATCTTTTGGAAGCAGGAGTTAGTCCATTGCCAGCCATGTCTCTAAACAAAAACCAGTCATTTCCACAGTGCTTTGTGCTGCATTCAGAGTTCTTGGAGCACTCAGCGCTCATCTCCCCTCTCTGGGGAACCAGAGTGGTTGCAAGGCCACCAGAGGCCATGCCAGAGAGGCTCTGTGCCCATGCCAGAGTGGACATCCTGACCAACATGCTGTGGCAGCTGGAAATTGAACAACAATCTGCAGGTGTGGCTCCACCTCTTTGAGACACGTTTGTCTCTCCCAGCAGAGAATTGTGTTTGTGGAAATCAATGAGTGCAGCATCGTGGCTTGCAGCCCAGAGGAGTGGGAGGCGAGGGCTGTGATTTGGGTTTACCTGAAGGTGCCCTTCCTCAGCCCATGATTGCCACAGTCTCAGAAGGTGGGGTAGACTTTGCCTTAGCATCCATAACTCTGGATTTCCTCCGTGGGCATAGGCACTTGTGGTGCTGAGCCAGCCCCCAGTTAACTTTGGCTTGTGAGGATAGTTTAAAATCTCCCTTTTGCTGTTTTCCTTCTCTAAAGAGAAAGAACAAGACAAAAGATAAAAACAGCACCAAATCTGATGACACAACAGATCTTCCTTTTTCCAGCCTCTGAAACTTACAGTCTCTCATAACTGCAGAACAAGATGCTTTAGAGAAATAATAGCAATAACAATTTTATCTGAACTCATATAACTAAATATACTATTCTTATTAATAAATATTTCTAAAAACTCTGTAGATCTCCTGTAAAATATTGTATGTTGAGGCTATGTGCTTAAAAAAGTTCAGTCTTTAATCCCTTTATACTTTTTTTCAGGTTAATTAATTTGCTTCCTTTAGAGATTCTCAGGTGCTCAGCTTCCATGCGGAGGTGGAATTTTCTGAAAACTAGGCACAAGACTGCTCATTTTGCCTTGTTTCCTGAAAATCAGCTGCTTTTTCTGAGGAACACTGAGAAGTCACATGTCCTGAGACCTCAAAATTGTCAGTAAAACTTGAGGTGGTTTTGTTATATTGATATTATTTACATTTATATTATTTCTATTTATATATATGACAGAGATTCTTCATATTCATATGAAACTTGATATATTTATTATAAAATGATAAATTTATTAGAATGTGAAAGTATACTTCTCAAGACAATTCATGGCCCTTTTGCTCCCATAACAATGGAAGCTCATTTAATTTCAGCTTTTACAGGATAGGCAGTTACAGTGCTTGGTTTCCTCTTCCACGAGCTAATGCTAAGCTTCTCAGCAAGTGCCTGCCTTGTGAGTTAATCTTGTGCTCATTATCTGCACCAGCAAAAATACACCCTTGTGACTGAAAGAAATGGCACCTTACCAGAAAACAGAAAAGAAAAGCAGCTGCCCACTGTGATGAGAGAAAACAACCTGAGCATGACGTTCCTGGAGGATCTCTTCAAATTGATACATAATGACAAACATCATAAAAACAAAGATAATGTCATAAAAGACTAATAGTGAGAGGGTGCAGTAATAGTTGAAGTAATAAAACTGGTTTTCTGACTAAAGCCTAAATAAAGAATGTACTAACACAATCAAGGAAAGAATTAGTGGGACTGGATTTCCTTCTAAGCAATCCCACGCTTTTTTGCTATAATGATGAGCAATCAGTTGAAGGGAAAAAAACAATTACCCTTGCCCTTATGTGGTGCAGCAAAGGGTTTATAAAGAATAATTTGCATTCACAAAACAAGGAGGCTAGTGAGAAACCCAGACTGCTTCCCTATGCACCACCAAACTCTCTCTCCAGCCAACGTGTAAGTCTTTTATTCTTTGTGATTCATCCTCCTGCGCATGTCATTCACATTAACCATCACCAAAGACAGCTGTAAACACAGAGGTCCAGTGGAAAAACAGCCCAGAAACTGCCAGGCTTGTGACCTCTGCTCCCTGCTGCTTGTCCTGACCTGAGCTGACATGCTGCCTTGCACAGGAGAGCCCTGCTGCGCTGTACTGATAGCAGGCAAGTTCCTCTGTGTCTCACCAAGCCAAAAGGAAGGTCATTAACAAGGCCATTGGTACCTATGAATTTTGCTAGAGTGGCTGCACTGAAGCTCTGCCCTGCAGCACTGGCATCCCCTAGTGCAGGCAGCCCCAAGGGTGTCCAGTTTGTCCCTGCCTGCCCTGCCACGCGTCCGGGCACCACACCCACAGAGCTCACCTGTGCCTAGAGCTGAGCTAAGACCTAGCTCATCACAACGTCATCTGTGGAGACGTCAGCATTCTCTTTGACTCTTTCCTCACCTTCTGCATACCACACTCCTCATCCTCAGCCTTATCACAGGCTCCATCCTCCAGCAAAGGGAGAGCTGATAGCGTGTGTGAAGTTAACCGCTGGCAGCTCTCTCACCAGTACTCTGGCAGGAATGAATATAAATAGAGTCTTTGGCTTCTGCATTTATTGCTGATATGGTAGAATGTTAAAGTCCAACTTCTATTCCTGGGGAGGTCTGTTTCAGCTTATCTTTATACTGTCTGTTGCAATGTATACAAGAAATACAATTATCAGTGTGAGGAGTCCCTGAAAACGTCTTGTACTAACTATGGCATTTTTCTCAAACCACACCTTTACTCCTTTCTCCTGTCTCATCTACACTGTAATCCTTTCATCATTGTCTGCAGAATGCTGTCCATAGGAGTTATATCCATACAAATAACAAAACCTCTTTGCAGAGAGTGATATGAGTGAAACAGTAATACCAGGAAACCGAAACTAGGGCAAACGTGCCCATGTTCATGCCAGGAGCAGCTAAACTCATAAGCTATTCCCCCTGTAATGTCAGGTCTACCACTCTGTAAAACTGAGTGAGACCAAGAAGGAGAGAAAAGCTTTGGGTTATGAGTGTCAAATATGAGGTCTGAGTATTTGCATACAAAGTCAAAAGACAGAACTTTCTGAAAGATACTCCTTATTTCTACAATTGTTTGGTTTTTCCAGACACTTTAATTTTGTCTATTCTGCCTTGGAAGCCTGCCCATACCCATTCCCTGTAAAGAGCAGAGGCTGCCTCTAGTTAACCAAGCCCTTCCACAAACAGTACACAAAGGGCACTGAGTTTCAGATGTGTCCTCTCTTCCTTGCAGTCACCAGCTAGTTGCCTCTCTGTAACTGTTCTCTCCTGGATTTCCCTTTCACGCTGATCATATTGTTGTGACTTCTTCCTCTTTTGGTCTTCGATCATAATTCTGAGCACTGATCAGGAGTGCATTAACATCTGAGGTTTTTATTTTCTCCTCAATGTTTTATGGCTTTTCCCTTAAAAGTCTTGTGTCTCTTCAAGAACAATTTTTACCTTTTTTTTCTCTTCCCCCCAATAAGTGCAAGTGAAGGAATTGGAGGAAACTGTTCACATCTGTGAGCTTAAGACCAGAATTTAAATCTTTTTAGCAATTTAAGATATTTCAATCACAATTTTGCACCCTGGTGCCAGTGTTCCTCCCAGCCTTACAGGAAAAAGTACAGGAGGGTAAGCATTTCAAATGGAGTGCATCTATTTGTTTCCTCCACAGGAACCTGGAGAATAGAGACAGGATACCAAGATTCTGAGCAAGGGATGGCCATCACTAAGGATTGTGCACTGCTTCCTTCTAGGAAAACTAATGAAGGTGATAGCTACATATTATACTGACAGAAAATTTGTCTTGGCCACTGTGAAGGTCTTCCAAGATGCACAATCAGTGCTGCTTCTGGCTCATATGCCATTAGTGGAGAGTGAAGGACTTCAGGAAAACAGAGTTTCACTGCCCCATGAATGGAGAAGGGGCATTTGTCTGCAGGAGGAAATCCCACGGGACTGACACTGCACTGACCACATCCACACTGCTGCAGCCATGCAACTCCTGGCTGGGCCACACAGGCACCAGCTCAGGCCCCACAGCACCACAGGAACCTCTTTGGCACCAGCAGCTTCATCCAGGTCCTCCTTGGGGTTCCTGATTTTTAAGGGCTAATTACCCAATTTTTATCCACTACAAACATCATGCACAGAACTACTGCGCAGTCAGAAAAGAGGCAGTTCTTAACATGGAAGGATCAAAATCCTACATTTTAGTGTACTAGATTGCTGAAAGAGATATCACATGAGTAGGTGAATTGGCTGGATTTTCCTTTGATAACACATAAATAATATTAACAAGTAGATTCTTTGTTCATTCCAAAGACATCTTTTATTTCAGATTTACTACAGTGTCACTACAGAGACAAATTTTGTTATGATGTTCACCAGCACAAGCTTGAATAATTGAATTGTCAGGCAAGCAACTAGTTGAGATCTTTAAAAAATATTTATAGCTGTCAAACACAGAAGCATTGTAGAGCTTTCAGTACTCATTTGTTCCCTCTTTAAGGCTTTCAGAGCATTCAAATTGAGTCAGACATAATTATTTTAAAGGATGTTTCTAATATGTTATTAAATTATCTCTACAGAAATTGAACATTCATCAGTCCAGGCAAGGTTGTCAGCTTTTAGAACCACAGATATTTATGTATTATGCATTGATATCAATCACAGCAGAGGTATCAACATTTTTCTTCTCAAAATAAAATAGGTACACACATGCCCTTTATTATTGTCTTCTCTTTTGATGCTTCTGCTCATATACAGGAACTGCTACTTCTGTATCTTAACAACTGATAACTGTTTAAATATTAGAAACCACTCTGGGCTGCCTAGGCTAGAAATCAGAGCCAAATTTCCCTCACATTAGAAAATAAGGTACTGTAGCATCTTCCTTAAATAAAGAATTGCAAACACAAATCCAAAGCCAGGTGGAGATGGAGACTGTGAAGTTTACAAAGGGATTTGGCAAAGTACGGCTGAATGCAGCAGCGCACGGCGGGACGCAGAGATGCAGGAGATGCTCTCCAATTGTACAGCCATTACGTGTATCGTTAAACATCCTACTGGAATCTCCTCAGGGCTACCTGCGCCCTCGAGGTTGTGCCTCCCCTGCTCTGTGCACAAAGGGTGCTGCTGCGGACGTGCCTCTCTGCAGCAGGCGTGGGGAGAATCAAAGGCAGCCCCGGCCGGCGGGGCCCGGGCGCGCATCCAGCGCCGCTCACGGCCCCGGGGCCAGCCCTGCCCCGCGCCCCCGGGCAGCCCTGCTGGCTCTCCACAAACAGCCCTAATTAGTGACAGCAGCGCTGATAATCAATAATGACAGCTCTAGTAGCATCCAGTCATAACAGCGCAATAAGCAGAAATCAAATCTTTCATATTAGGTCAATCAAGCTGTGGGCAATAAGAGTCTCTTAAGCCAGAAGAGTGGCATTTTAAATAGATTACCAAGGCTTTATAAAGTCTTTATTTGATGTGGACTTTATCTTCTGACCTGGCATATTCTCAAATCTTTGCACCACTTGCAAAAGCGCTGCCAGACCTGCTTCCTATCATCAGTGCTACCTCAGTAGTGAGCAGAAAGCTCAGTAGCAGCGTTGAGTACAGCAGGCTGTGGGACCAGGAAAACAGGAGAATGAGCACCAGCCTTGGAGAAAAGAGATCCAGGAGGGATAATGGAATAGTGTGAACAAAGAAGAAATCATCTAAAACTGAAAAATGGGTGAACAATTGGCCCACCTCCTGAAATAAATAGCAAGACTATTTTTTTCTGATTGAATTAGTCATTAGGCTTTCTATTGCATTTTTTCATGCCAAATCTCTGGTTACACCTAAAGATATTATACAATAAAATATTTTCTATATTGATCACTTTTCTGTTCCTAGAAGGGCAGGTTTTATTTCTCATGAGCAGATAAGAGATGTGGTTTCACCCCTAGACAGTGAAACTAGAATATCAGCATAATCCCTCTTAATGCTTTTTTTCTACTTCATTTATGTAATTGTTTCCATAAATATCTGTGAGACTAGGGATCCAAGGGAGCTCAACAATGGCTACAATCGATTTCAGTTGTTCACACAGCTGTATGACTTAAGAACATATCCTTTATCCTTATTTGGATTGCTAACAGACTCCCAGCAAAATCCAGTAGGGCTTTATCTGTTGCTGTGAAACTGACTCCTGATTAATATTAACCTGTCAGTTTAAAGCTGGGATAATACAATTACCTAAAGCTAGATCTTACATCCCTACTTACACCCATGAACAGAAAAAAATCCAGAAACCTTTGAGTTACTCACAGGGAAAAAAAATCCGACCAGTGTGATTAGTGCATACATAGATTAGTGTTTCCAAATTATACAGCTGAAGTCAATAGGAACTTTTATGGGACCCTCTAGACAACCTGCATCTTTGGCCAAAATTAAAAGATAAGTACTCATCCAGCACATTATTAATGTTAATATATCAGATCCATGTAATTAAAATTAAAGACAATTCTTACACCATAGTTTTTGGAATATTAAAAGGCACAGATGAAGGGGAAAGGCAATTTTGACTGAGAGATTACTGATTAATATAATTTTAACAATACCAAGGTATACCAAATCTTTGAGTACTAGTGACACAATCACTAAGTCATCTGAACTAACATCAGGAGCCAAAAGGTTTAGTTTTCTATTTGTCATTGAAAATGGCGACTTTTTTCATTTAGACTCTTTCTTGATACTGAAGCGTACATTTTGTTGGATTGCACAACTCACAAGGCCCCTTTCTAAGAAAATTAGATCTTGCCACCTGTCATGCCAGTGAGAACCATTAGGCTCCCATAGCAATAGAAGGCCAGAGAGAAAGTATCTTGCTAAGTTATACTTAAAAACCAGTGACTAAGCACCTCCAATAATAAACTGTATAAATGATGCAAAGAAAAGGTGGCTATTGGGAACACTTTTCTTCAACTATGAAATAGCTATAAAATACTTATTTATATTATATTTAGCTGTTGGTTTCGTTGAGGTCAAGTGTTTGTCACACCTGGAGAATATTGGCACAAGTGGCTCTTGGTTTAGATATTTCCGTTGCTCTGAGGTTGTCAGCTTTTGTTCCTGGGAAAAGAAGAAGCTCTTACAACAGTGTGCTACACTACTTAGACCATAATAGGCTTCTACATCCCCTTCTTTCAGCTGTCTTTTCAGTCTATTCACATGACTTTCAAAGCACTTCAACTTGTTTTGCCAAGTGATCCAGCATTGATGACTCCTTTCAAAGAGTTTTCGAGCAGTGTTTGATAGCAGAGTTTTCTACAACATGAAATTACATATTAGAAGCACAAAACCTCTGTAAGTGAAGAAAATTCTGCTGTGAGATGCATTTTTTCTGTTTTTACAGAAAATATCACTTCTGACAATGCTTGGTTTTCCCACTGTAAATCTACAGTAGTGTTACTCACACCTCTGCAAACTCTCTCAGAACATTTTTCACAGGGTCTGCAGGAGCATGTACCCATTTCATGGACCTTCCACATGGTCTCCTTTGTATTTATATTTGCATTTATGTTATGCTTTCTCTCGAAGATGCTGTTGGCACTTCAGTGACGCTGCCATCTCACACACACCTACAGCTTCACTGCTGGCCTGTATTTCCATATTTGCTTTTTACCTGTTCACAGTAGAACATTGCTTCTGACGAGAGTGAAAAAATCAATCTGACAGGCATTCTCCCAGTTTGCAGTGTAATCTGTATGTGTAGTCCCACCCCAGTTCAGTATGTTTTTATGACCAATGTGCAAGATTTTTAGGTAGATTATGAAGATTCTTATTCTGTGATCACTAGCTACATATAGCTAAATCATAAAATCATAAAATAGACTTCAGACACCATCGTTACAATAAAATGACCAACATGCTCTTTTATGTACTAATTGCAATTATTCAGATACACACTTCTCAGTTTATAATGGATCATTGCAAAATTAATTATTTAATAATACATAACAAGATGGGGTTTTTCATCTTCAGTTCAATCACTGTCACTTAAAAGGAATGTCTCTACCATGTCCTACATCTGAGCATACTTCAAATGAATATTTTTTGTGATGATCAATGTTAACAACTTTCTGTGATGAGCACGCATTCAACAACAATCTCCCTGCTGAACTTTTGCTCCTGTAACTGGTTAATTTCTGCTTAGGTTATTTAACTTTCCACTCTTGTTTTTCCCAATTACTGCTGAAATAGGCAGAAAAAAATCTTTAGGATAAAAGAACTTTCAACATTATTTCTTAGTGGTATTTGTGAAACAACTCCACATAAAACAATTTTATATCAACATGACATTTTTGGGCATCAGTTAAGTGTACACCTAATCATAGGAGTAAAATGTAACAAAAAATCTGATTTTTCTGAAAGCTATTATAAATTTAATTTCAAACAATCACAGATTTGTCAGTATAGCATAGAAATTACACTCTACCAGACAAAACCAGTAATTTTTTTGTGGCAATCAGAGTGTTACAAGTTAAGAGATCACATGACATGTAAAGTATTGGAGTACCAAGCCCTTTGTGGTTTTTTAAAGAAGCATTTAAGTTTAAACAATCATTTAATTCCTTTTCCTCTGGAAATTGTAAAGCCTTAGATTTTATTTAAAAAGCTTATTTTAGATGAGAAACAGAATGCAGAAATCTACATGGGAACTGCATATTCTACTATTTAAACCAAAAAGATATATTGAATATATGCAGTTCTGGCAATTCAAGATGGAATTTAAGAAACCATTGAAATTTAACCTCTCTTCTTGATGTGAGAAGATTACATTAACCATCAAGGAAGAAGGAATTGAACATTTAATTATTTTCTTCTGTCTTAGAGAGGCTTTGAGAATTATTCCCAATGCCAAACAGAAATAAATCTTGTAAACTGGCTATAATAAATTAACAGGAGTCTCTGCAATGTTGAGCTGGGACAGTTACTTTCCTTACTGGCAGATGCTTTATGATTTGTGCCATTTATTACAGCAGAGTTTTACTGTGAGGTGCTCTTGCATGCTGCAGAATAGGCCACAATATGTACCTGGAGAGAAGAAATCCACATAAGGATTCCCTGACAGTGCTCTTAGCTCACAGCTCTGCAGGGCAGGGTTTTCACTCCCATGAGGAAAATTTGGAAGGCTGCTCCCCCATGCAACACACATCCTGACAACCAGGAGAGGCACAAATGTACATCCATATAACACCTCTGCCTCTGTCTGCCTGCCTCTGCTCCCACCCAAACTCTGAAAAGGAAGCTGAATTTAAGGCAGCACAAACCCTGGAAGGAACATGATTTTTTGGATATAGTTTTAAAAGCACCACCAATAGACTTAATTCTGCTTCCTTTTGTGTTTGATTCAAGCAACACTGCTGGGCAGGAGGCAGCAAAAACTCAGTTTTGACAGATAAGAATTGTTTGTGGTCCACAAGAACGTGTTCCTTCTTCCCCATTTGAAACTTAACCTTCTCCCTCCCAGGGCAGGCACTGAACCAGCCTGAGCCAAACTGGAAAACAAAGCTCCAGCCTGGAGGGAGTGCTGTCCCATAAAGCAGGTGGTTTGAAATCCCCTTTTTGCCCTCCTTTCCATGACATCTGCATTCACTTTCATTGTGTGTGGGTCAGACCAGGCTCCTCAGTCGAGATAAGCTGCAGATATCAGTAGCACTTAGGCAAAAAAATGAAGCTACTTTGAAGGAAGTATTTTTTATTTTCTTTTCACATAGCAGATTTTACACTGAATGGGGCTTGATTGTCTGCAGTTTGCTTTACATTGAGGAACCACAGCTCTCAGTTCTCAGACAACACAAACTAACCTTGCACATCAGAACACATCTCCTCCAGGGTCTTCTCTTTGGGTCTCACCTTGTAAGGATGAGGACCCCCATGGCCAAGACTCCTTTGCCTGCTTCCACAGAGCAGAGCAGCACAGCCTGAAAAGCAGGGCATTGCCATTGTGAGCGGGAGCCCAAAAACTTTGCGCTACATCTCCAAAGCCTGGGAGATGGGACACATCAGGATGACTTTATATTATTCTGGATTGCCTTTTCCTTCCTTTTACCTAGGTGAGTGCTATCAAAAATTATTTACCTGCTAGGTGAATATTACCTAATTTAAGTTTTAGCTTTGCTTTGTAGGTGTGTGTGTTTTAATGCCTATTTTAATGAGACTTTTGCTACTTCTGTATGTACTAGCAGAGGAGCTGCTTTGCACAGAGGCAGTTATGATCTGAAATAAAACTGGAGTAGAGGATTATACAAGTAACGGATTATAGGAGGGGTTCACAAAGTCTGGAGATGGGATGAAACCAGACCCTCCTGGGCTATAAACAAATTACTACTGATCAATTACTGGTCATTAAGCCCTTGGGAGGCCGGTAAAACTGGCTTTAGAGATAACAAATGGAACAAAGAACAAATATTCAATGCAGGTAATTAAAACTTACTATATATAGTATATTTAGATATAAAGAGGAATTGCAGACCAATGAGGAAAGAGTAACGTGCAGTACGTGCTAAGAACCATATAAAAGCAGCCCCAGACTGATCCTAGAGTAACATGGAAGAAATCCTCAGCAGCATCACACTTCTCCCAGCAAAGAACCCAGGACACCAAGAACTCACCAGAACCCTCTCCCTTGCTTCTTGAGGACCAACAGAAGGGTGAGCATAATTCTGCGGAAAGGGGCGGAGATGAGGAAATTGGTGGGAACCAGCATCAATTGCACCATGAGCAGGAGTGAGCTAAAATAATTGGAAAATTTGAAGCGCTGGTTTTTACAAAATGGACTAATAAGAATGCTTTGATTAGACTGCTAATACCTTAATACTTGTATTGATATGAAAGATTTTATTTTTCAGCTCATATAAAATTCACAGTGGGGGTGGTTTTCTTGTTTATTTGGTACCTATACTGCTTAGTTGTAATTGAGGATACAACACAAAAATAGACTAAGAAAGTTGTTCTTCCCCAGATCAAAAGGTCTACATGATGCCAAAAAAAATACCAAGTACATGAAACAAAAGTTAAAGTATGAGTTAGTACTAAACCAAGATTATTATCTACAGGAGACAAAGATTTCAGAGAGACCGTTCAATTGTGCCTGTTGCTTGTAAGAATAAATAAAGCCTCCTTGGTTTATAGAAGGTGACACTTTTTATTCTGACAACTCTGTTTTCCCATTAGTAGCTTCCCATGGCATTACCATCAGATTGTTGACAGAAATGTGGTTTTGTGAGTATTAATTTCTAGAGGGAGTGGCTCTGTCCCTTAGGCCATAATTTTTTGTCACAATAGAAGCAGCTTTTCACATTGCTAAAATTAGTCTTTCAGTTGACTTTGCCAGCAGAAATATGACAAATGCTTCTGAAAATTCTTATTAAGCAAATTTCATGGAGATATTTATTCCAACTTCCTGACATTCTTTAAAAAATGAAAAACACAGACTACTTGTCTGAGGTATATGCACACATTTAAAAACTTTTTACAGGAATAAAAGGATGTAGATGAGAATGGTCAAGATGAAAATAGCTTTAGTGCAATACTGGTGTTTCCAGTCCCATTATTAGCATCAAATACAATCTACCTGAACCTTCTGACTGTCGATGTTTTGATTTTTCTAAATAACAAAGTGGACTGGGGGAATGGAGGACAGAAATCTTCCTCTTGTTCATGTACAGTCTCTCACATACGGGGCTGCTGTCAGCATATTTTTCTCTCCATATTTACCTGTCTGTGAAACACTTCTCATGAAACTGGAAAGTCTGCATCCTTACTTGTTCTGGGAGACTTCTCATTCCCACTTATTGAGTTAGGTGTAAACACCACCTTCACAAAAAGTAACCTTAATGTGGCTGGGACACGGTCTGACAAAGAAACCAGGGAGATCACTGCTAGTAATAAGTGTACTTTAAAGGGTGTTAAAGGACAGGGAATGGAAAAGAGGAGCAGAGAGAGAATGGTCAGTGCTGCAGGGTCAGCGAGAGGAAACTGTGAGGGGAAGAGACTCTGAGGATCAAACATTTGTTGTACCATGATCAAAAGTGAGACATTTTGGAAGAATTATTTCATTTAATAACAGCTCACTATCATTTCTGAAGAACTCAAACTCATCCTTTCCAGTGAAACTCATCTTACTCAGTGTAACCAGCACCTTGTTTTGTTCAAATAATGTCCTCTTCTGTCTTTTGCTTCATGGCTAAGCAAGTAATGTCATAAGCCCTCAAAAGCCCCAAATAAAACTAGTGAGGACTCTGAGGGACCTGATAGCACTACAGACACTCAAGTCCTCTATGTCATTGTCAGGCTGGCACCAGAAATAGTTTACTCACTTAAGTAGCCTATTCATCTTCATGTCCCCTCCTTATTGCTTCCTTTCATAATGCAGAACAATTTCTTTTTCTCTGATTAATTATAATACCATAAATGTATCACTGGAAAAGAAGTTCTACCCTTCTAAAGGAAGCATAGCTATAAAAATATCAAAATTATTTCTCCTTGACTAAGTGTTAACTTTTATTTCTGCCTGTGTCATTTGGTTATTGCTTACATGATAATGAGGCCTCAATTTTTAAAAGGAGATCAAAAAAAAAAAGGAGGGAAACAAAAATAGATTCTTTATGTCTAAATAGCCTAGAAGAAAAATGTTGTTTTTCAAGCTCTTCCTGTGCTGGATGATACAAAGTAATATATATTAAGAAGTCCGTCTGGAAAATTAATTTTTACAAAGTGTCAGGAGGGATTAAAGCAAGACACAAATACCATGCACATCCAGTCAAACTTGGTCAGATGGGGGACTTAGGCCTGCAGAGCTCTGAGGAATTCATTTAAACTAGTATGGTAGTGTTTACTGGAGCAAGCCAAGAGCATGGACACGAAAGGTAGTATGGCTAAACTGATGTGGAGTAATTTTCTCAGCTCCTGTGACTCAGTCATATATTTGAGCATTTTGGCAGTGGGGTGATTTTGTCAGCTATGGAACTCAGTAAAAAGTGTATGCCAGTAGTGTGTCTTGCTGGTGGAGTGAGCTACTCAAAATGGATTTGGGGCTTTTCTATTCTCCTTGAGTCCATAAAATTGACCAGTTGATCTTTCTACATTTCTATGCTGCTTCATTAGGGTTTATATTTCTCCTTGCAGCTAATTTTTTAATTAGCTGTACAGTAGTTACAGAGGCATTGAATAAGTAGGATACAATGGTCTGCTATGGTTACGGGCAGAAGTTCTACAGCCTTTCTTTCTCACAAGCAGTTCTAAATTTCAGAATATTATTGCATCCCAAATGTGGGAAAATTTTACGGGGGTAATGGTTAAGGGAAATTTTAAAAATAGTTTCAGTTGAAAAATCTACAAAGTTTTTCAGGTATAAAAATATCCAAAAGAGATATTAGTCTTTTCAGAATACATCAAACAGCCCTTGTTAACCTCCTCTAATTATGACAGTTCAGCTTCATGAAGCAATTTCAGATAGAAGTATGATGGAGGAAGAATCATCATCCCTGACTTATGGATATTTGTAAATTCTTTTAAGAAAAATCACTAGATATACCGGAATGACTCATTGGACATGCATGGCTCATAGACCATAGAGATCTATTCAACACAGCCTAGACAGATTTCAGCTCAAAGGCATTACAGTCTGTAAATAAAAATTTCTTGAATTCACCTTTTCTTCCTAGCCTCATTTTGAAATAGTGTTGGACATTAACACACAGCCTAAAATACAGCACCCATTCCCATGAGCTTCCAGCTATGGTGTTTCCAGTTGTTGAGAACACTCTACAGAACTAAAACACTCCTAGTATGACGCCATTACTTTTGTGTAGTGTTCATGCCTCCCCACAGCCTAAGGAAAAATACACCTTTCCAAGTCCAGAATGGATCAGTCAGATCATAATCTAGGCTTTGCTTTGGGCCACTGACTGAAATATTTCAGTGTGCTCCACTTTATGCTTTTCTTTAACTGTACCCAAATGTTCTTCCCAGAATACTAGTAAACAGTACTTTGCCTTCCATCTCACACAAAATCACAGTATGGTTTATCTGTGAAACAGTAAGAAGTTAAAATCCTGCATATTTCTCTACATCAGACAGTAAGTATCTTAGGGGATATTTTGGCCTCCTGGTAGGCACTGTCATCAGCAGAGTATGTTCCCAGAAACTAAGTGAACAATAGTGTCACATTCTTTGTTATTTTTTAAGGAATGACTGTTTAGAAATGAAGCAACAAGCTTGAATGCACCAGGAATCCAGAGCAGCCTTCACAGATGCATGCACAACAGCTATCTCTGGTCACAGCATAACTTTATCTGCTGAAACAGCAAGGAATGCTGATACTGAATGGTTATTATCATCTCAGAAATGAAAGTGTCACTCTGTGAATAGGCGATAAACACCAGCTGGACAAAATTACCTTTATTTAGCATAAAAAACCTGTGATATTTTAGCTGCATGTGTCTTCAGTGCCTTTAATCCCTACTTAAAATCAAATGGCAGGTAGCCAAAAAAACAGAAAATAACACTAAGAATGTAAAAGCTTAGAGTTACATTTTCCCATCTCCTACTGACAGTATTATAAGAGGTCCCTCCAGGTTCTTTACTGATCTTCACATGTGTGTTGAAAACTAATGAGACACAATAAAAACCTGAGACATCTCACACATATTTGAGTGTAGTCCCTTTGAAAATATTAACTTTAGAGGTAAGATTCTAAGCTAGGATTTGTCTTCAGCCAAGATGAGAATAACAAATGGAAAGATGCTTTAGCCATTATTGACTTTCAGCCTCCCATGGGTCAGTCTCAACGAACAAAAAAAAATTATAACCCTTCTCATGTCCTTCACTTCTCAAACACTTTCTTACAAGATTATCAAAATGAAGCATGGACAGGCTGGTTGAGGTTAGTGATTTATATAGAAAGAAATAAGTTAGAATTTACTTTCTCCTCCAAAAACTCACCTGTTCCCTAACTTTGAAGATCTGGTCACACAACAACTCATCTCTGTATGTTTGGTTTTGGCTCGTTTTTTCACTTGCTGAGTACCTTAAAAAATTCTGTTAATCTTGGTCTGCAACTTCAAGTGACCTGTGTTGCTCACTTACTTGCATACCCAGTGCTTCCCTCATAGGCTTCATGGATAAAGTACTGCACAAGAAAGAAATCTTAAGCTGTCAAGAATTCCAGAGCTTATGTTCAGAAATGGTTTGGATATTCCCACCCTGTCGAAATTGACAGCAAACACTTACAGTCAACAGCTTCAGTTCGAGCACAAGGATGCAACTGAACCAACACATGAAGCAGTGTCAAACAAAGTTCAAGAAAGTTTGTTGACTTTATTTGAAAAGGAAATAGGATCCAAATAATCTCCTAACCACCTTTTTTTTAAATCAAGTTTCACTGAAATTACTCTAAACTGTTTCCAATCAGACAATGTCATTGTATGGGAAATCCATGAGTTTAAAAGTGACACCTGTATCTGTGGTTTTGTGAAGGGTGATTTTTTTTCCTGTTTCTGGGAAAGCTGATGTCAAGTCAGCTACCCCTAAACACTGAGGAATCAGTACTTCACTCTCAAGAAACTAAGCTTTGTGCAGCTTAAATGCCATGATAGGGACAAAGAATACAGGACAAAGCTTGGGTTTAAGCCATGCTACTGTGTACCCTGTTTTCAAGGAGAAATCCATTTACTCTGGCATGTCTGAGATTTGGGTTAACTAGTGTGCTTGGTGGTATTTCACCATCTCTAATGCATAAATCCTCAAAAACATGCTGACTTCCATCCTGAAGACCTGTGTAATCTGTAATTCTGTGACCTCAGAATAAACCCCCAGCAAAATGATGTTCCTCTCTCTGTGAGGGCTGCTCATAGCAAAGGCAGGCTTTACAAAGCTATAGCCAGAATTTTTTTTTCACGTGCTAAAACTTTAATGTATATTCCCAAGGCTATACTTCCCTGCCAAGGAAAACATAAAACCAAGTATATTTCAAACAGGGATAGAAAAGAAGGATACAAATGTTTATCAGAAGCTTTGAGGCTGCATTTATCAGTAAATTTCCACCAGCCTTTGAGGGGCCCTGCGGTGTCCCTGTGGGTATGGGGGCTCCCCTAGGGCACCAGGACTGCTTCTCTCAGGGGGCACCATCCTTGCTGAGTGTCCTGGGTCTCCCAGGTCCCAGGGTGAGTTTGCTGTCCGATGGAGATCTTGCAGCACAAAGTGACAGGCTTTGTGCCTCTTTTTCCCTTCTGGGTTTTTTTAGAAGGTTGTCATCTCTTCTTGCACTCTAACTATGAGCCTGGGGAAACAACCTCCTACAAACAACATGCAGCTTTGTAACACCATTGCTCTTTTTTCCTTTTCCCTAAAAAAAAATGAGCACAGACAAGTGATGATAGGAAACAACAAATTTTAAAAAAATTTTAAAAATTAAAAAAAAAAAAAAAAAAAAGGAAGGATGAAGTGTGAGAGATGGGCACAGAGAAGAGCACACCCCTCCCATGTCCCCGGTCTTTTCCCTATGCATTTGAATATTGAAATTTTTTGGCACATATGCTGTGGAAGATCTTCCCCAGTAGTGCTTTCAAGTTTACCACTCCCATGTTTTTAGGCTAAATTCAATCTTGCATTCAATGATATGAGCCATTTTCTGAAGCATCTTAGCCTCAGTAGCTATTGTAGCAATAAGAGTGATGAGCAAATATCTCTCTGGACTTGGTTCCATTGTCAAATGCTCTAGAAATCCAGCTTGCAATTTCAAGAACATATTGAAGCTGCAAGTCACACTCCATAACTGAAAAGTAATGAAAAATGGCCATTGGCCAGGCTTTGTTTGGTAATTCCTTATGATTTATAATCAGTTTCAAATGGCACTGGCCTCCAGTAAATAAAAATGTATGGGTTTGTTTATTTCCATGACTAAGATTAAATCTTTTTTTTCCCTTATGAGTATATAAAAATTTTGTTAACTCATAAACTACTGCACTCTTTTTTTTTTTTTTCATTTTCCACACTGTTTAAAATGGCCTCATCATCATTTGCCCTGAAATCCTCCATGGAAAATTTACTTTAAACTCTGAAATATCTAATTAATCCCTCCTGTTTCTCATTTCCTTCAATAATTATATGTGAGATGATCATGACAGTGCTCTCAAGAAATTACAGTAGGTACGCATTTCTCTTTACAATTCAGCACCCAAATACTTTTGGAGAACACAAATTACTGAATATTTTCTGGTGATTTAATTTGGTTTGTGCCAACTTTTTCAAGTGTGTTATTATTTGTGTTACATGGTATTTACATCGTTGTTTTTCCACCTTCAGCCCAGAAGCACAGTTTCTTTCCATATGTACCCTGAGGCAGTAATTTTTCATCAAATCTAAATGTCATCTGTATAAATCTTACTAACCTGAAAGGTTGGCAAAATTCATCACAATTTTTCTCGGGTGCTAAATGCAGCCTAAATACACATCTGAGAAAAGAGTGCGGCTCACAAATGTTTCAAAAATTTTTTAAAACCCTCTTTTATTTTTGCTAATATGAACAGCCACCAGAACCTCTGTCACAGACCTCTTTTGTTTCTTCAGGCCCATCAATGGATGAACAAGGAGTTTCATTCATCTTTCCTATAATTACAAGAATTATTTAGTCTGTTCTTCCAGTCCTTCCAGCGCAATGAGCATATTCAGCTGCTCTTTAAGGCATTGCTTTATAATGTGAAGGGATCACATAGGTGTGTGAAATGTTGGGCAACTCAATGATTTCCTGGGTTTCTTTTAGTATTCACAAGGTATTTATCCACTGGAAAATAGCCTCAAATTATTTTCAGATTTTTTGATCATGTTATTACACAGGAAATCAATGCTTAGATCAACTTGATGCACTGAATCGCATTGCACTTGCCGTTTTTCCCATCTATTATGAATTTGTACATTTATTTCTCATATAACTTCTGTGGGGTTAGCCTTGTGCTTTTAAATTCTGCAAGTCAACTATTTTCCTCTCCATTCCATTTAATTTAAATGTAAAACACAATTCTTGGCAGCATCTTCATATAAGGGTCACCTGAAAATGAATACTGCGCTGGTTACCCCCAGACACATCCACTGCCTCACTGGACATTCTGAGCCAGGTCACACACACTGCACATGCCAGGTGCACCTTGTTGAATCTTCCAAGCTCTTTCAAAGTGATATCCCCTTTTTCACTTTCTGGATCTCTTCCAGTAGTTCAGGCATCAAACTGGCTTATGCTTTTTATCACAGTGTACAAATGACACAGGCTATTCCTGTTCTAAATCTCAAACATGACCTGATCTCTTTTCTAGAACTCAAGCTCTCAAATATACTTTCTTCAGCCCTAGTGCAGTCACAGATTGTTCTGAATGACACTTATTATTGTCCTTTCTTTCTGCTTTTAGAAATTACCTCTGTGTTTTATATATTCTATGACTCTTTTTTCTTAGTGTGTTTTTCTAATTAGTTTCCAGTAATTCTCCCAAAGTCAAGATTATGTAAAAATATTTTTATTTTACTATCTTCCTCTTTAAGGTCAGAAATTGCTTGCAACTCTAGAGTGCTATATTATTTAAATCCCCCTTCAAGTCATTTTTCAAACTTGCGAAATTTCGGTGCTAGTGGGACTTAGCCCCTTGCTCTTAGCTGGATTATGATCTAGTTCAATGATGCTCAAGTCATCTGTTTTGAATTATGTCCCATTTCAAACAGATATGTAACATTACAAAATTGACATCTACACAGTGGCTTATCCCTCAAAGACTCATTTCTCAACATTTATCCATCACAGACTCTGGCACCTCAGGATAGCTGCACTTACCAAGAATATCCAGAGAATTTCAGAGATCAGCTACTTTCAACCACCCCATGCCAAATTCCTTTCATCCCAATGTGGCAATCTTACTGTCCTTACATACAGGTAGACTAGCACAGAAGAGCCAAGACAAAAAAAAGCAGCTTTCCTTCCAGACAAATATTTGTTGTTGTGCTTCTACAACATTACTGGCTTACACAATTCTGGTTAGTCTTACAAGACTGGGGAAAGGCAGCCAAACCTTAGCTCTGGCCAATAGCCAAGGGGCAAGTCAGTGCCAGCATGATAAAAGCAACCACAGCTTCACCTCAGCTGTAAATACAAGGGCTGGGACTTTCCCTGAGACTTTGACGGGAAGTTCTTTCATCCCACACAGACAGAAAAGGCTTGCAACATCCACTCACATATCCCTGCCCCGTACACTCACCCTGACTTCCTCTAGATAAATACCAACTGGGCTGTCAGGGTTTCTGTGTCTACTCCAGGCAGCAGGACCTCTCTGCAGATCCTGAGGTTTCCCGTGGTCCACATACAGCATCTCACCAGCTGGGAAAGCACTGGCTTGCTTAGGGGGACTGCGTCAGATTGAGTGCACAGGTGAGTTTTACACAGATGACACAGGTTTCTCTCATTCCTGAAGGTGAGAATGGGGAGCAAAATGGCTAAACTGTCAACCTGAGAAGTTTAGGTGGGCTTGAAGTTAAATTTTTAAGTCTCTTGATGAAATTTTAGCCCAGCCTTTCTCTCTGCTAGACAAAAAGACCACAGAGCCAAGCTATGTCTCCTGGGTTTTTATTGACATTATACAATCTATTTGTAGCTAAGAGCTGATACGAGGAAGCACTGAGAAATAAGAAAGTAATTTTATGTATAAAGTCAGGACAAACCAAAACTTCAAATTTGTCAGTTAATATTCAGAGAGCTTACATAGCAGATAACAGGCTTATTTAATCTTCCAGAGGTGTTTGCTATAGCTATTGTTATACAGTGAAGAAAGCTTCTGCAAATAAGGATTGGTCAGTGAGGTTTAAATAATGAAGCTAGATAGTGGATTTTCTTTCCTATGGCAGAGCCAAAATATTGTTTTGAATTTTAGCAGCAAGGGAAGGGTGGTGTTTTACCCTGAATTATAAGTTATCACTAATAAAAGTTAGACCTAATGATTATTTTTACTTATGGATTCATATGTGGATTTCAAGTTCTCTCATTCCATTCAAGCAGCATACCAATTTTAATCCTGTTTAATATTTTATAAGCAAGGGGCTTCAATGCTGCAGAGAGAAATGGATTTTTCTTAAATATTGTCTTATACCAGCCCCACATTATTAATTCAGAGAACATTTGCAGCTGTCAGAACTGTTCTTCAGCTTTGATATAGGAAAATTTCATATCCTCTCTAAATCTGTAACGCAAACTGTCACTCAGACTGTAGGCCAATTTTTTCAAGTCTGTTAAGACTCCATAAAATGATGCAATTAGTGGAAGATGAAAATTCTTTTTTAGATGTGGCCTTTCTGAAGCTCCTAGATTTGTTTATAGCAATGACTTAGACTAGCATGAAGTAGCACTGTAACTACGTACCAAAATATTGCAATAATCATTGAGAAATCAAGCATTGTTGTTTTCTTCCTCCCTATTGGACTTTTCTCATAACAATATATTAGGCACTTTTCATATTTGTACATTTTTAAGCAGATGGTATGTTTTTTAATTACTTCTCCTAGTTACACACAGAAATGATAATCAGATGTTCTACTTTGTGTTGAGAAATTATGAACAAAGTGTGTAGCCTACACTAGCAGTTGGTTCCAGAGCAGGAGCTCACTTGGGAATGAATCTGCTGCTCTGCACCATGTATGGCTCAGTGTCTCACATTGCAGAGCAGCTGAGGATGTGCAATCTTGGCTGCTCATGGGGAAAGCAAAACAATCACAGCTAATTGCAGTTAAGCTCACAGGACCAGACCAGAGCTACTCCAAAGTAAATCCCATCAGCGTAGGTGTTGGGTGCTCCCTATAAACCCAGTCTCTCAAAAATACAGACAGCAACTGAGACTTTCAGGCAAAATAATTAAAATCTACATATTTTAAGATCTCTTTCACTGCTCCCTAGTCTATTTCTTATTTAAACCATTTTATTTGGTAACTTCAAGATTTGAGCCAACATTTCTTCATTTCTCATCTTGGTTGCTGAACTAGCAGACTGGAACTGCAAGATTTTCAATATCTTATTTTCTGTGGGACTTTTTAGAGGCATTGGCATTTTGACTTTATTTCTATTCAGATTTTCATGTATATTGACTTTGGCGTTCAAAAACCAGGTTTTGGGAAGAAAATGTAGAGACAGGTATTTAAATGTAACATTTGAATGCTTATTGCATTTCAGTTGTGAGGAGTTTTTTGTCCCTGTATGCTCTAAAACAAAATACTGGGGATTTTTTTTCTCTTTTGACATCACTGTTTAGAACCAGAGACTGTCTTCTTTTTAAAATTTCTCCAACATGTACTCCCCTTAGTGAGAGCACTGTTAATAAAATACTCATTTAATTCACTTACTAGATGTTTGTAGGCAGGGCTGTGAGAAGTAGGGGCACTCCCAAATGTCTTGGCGAGTCCTTCCTGGGCTCCCTACAGCTTTGTCCTCCCAGCTGAGGAGGTCTGAGCAGGGTTCTGGGACTGTGCTGGGTGGCAGCTCAGGTGAGCACTGGTTATAATGGTGCTTCTTGGAGACAAGGAATAGCTGCCAGCAAAAGCATTCATTAGAGGACTGACAGAGCTTCCTCCCAACTTCATAGTGACTACTGCGTGCAGCCCTGGATGCACCGCTGCCAAGGTGACTTTCAGCTATTGTTTTTACTTTACTAAACTGTTGAGTGCTGTCTCTGCTGGTGGGGTTACCAGAGAAATGCCCTAACTTTGCTGGGGACAGGCTCGGGCTGCCTGGCTTGGGGCTGCTCTTCCAGTGCTTGGCTGAGCTGCCTCATTTGTTGCACTGGCAGAGCCTGGATCAGCAGCACAGATCAGCCTGGCTCAGCAGCAAGGCTGGGTTTAACCTTCCACTGGGACATGCTGTTCCCATGACTGTCTTTGAAAAACATCAGGTAAAGATTAAATCAGGTGTGAGGACAGGTTCTTAGCTATGGATAATTTCCCTACATGAGTTTTCCCCAAGTGGAGCAGCCTTGCCAGGACAAGTAAAAATGTACAGAAAAACCACCTCCATAAACAGCACTATATCCCTATAAAATTAGAATATTAATAAATTTGATTTGAGTTCTGAAACATGAACTGCTCCAGAGTTCATACAACTTGGCACTTCAAAGGTGCTCAATTATAATAATCTGCTACAAACTGCTTGATCAATGGTGAAAAGGCTCAGCCATCCAATTCAGACAAGTTACAGCACCTGAGGACTTGGATCAAAGTGTTTTACTGCTGCCTACCACCTTTAGTGATGCCAGCTATGTGAGCAAGTTTCTGGAGGCCTCTAGATAAACAAGCCTTAAGAGCTAAGAAATTAAGTGGAGAAGTTGATTGCCAAAGAGCAAAACACTTTCTGGCATCATTAAAGGAGAAGATAGTTTGACAAATGATTTCTCTGGGGTGGTCCCATGCTATGATGACTGTGAGAGCAGGAAATATGTTAAAAGACATGAGTACTCACAAAAAGTGGATAATTATGCAATAATCATAATAGCATAAGATGGTAATCCAATAAAGACAGTAAATTTATTCAGAAAATTCAGTTCCTTATTTTGTATGGTATTTCCTTGCTGGATATCAAGAGAGGGTCACCCTGCAGGAGGGAATTATTTTGTCCAATTAGGCAATTACAGAAGCAGCACGACACTTTGTTTCCTACCTCTTGGCACCCTCTTCTTTGCTCTTCAGCTAGGTTTAGTAAAAAGCTTTTCATTTGTCTCTGTTCCAAATATCCACTTTTTCCTTCACTCCTTTTTTTGCTTATTGCATGGTCTTGACATGCAGAAGCAAGAGTGACTTCTGCCTCAACCCCACATATTTCACAGGGGTAGGAAATGGGAGTAGGTCTCAGACCCTGACTGAGACCCAGGAGCGAGCAGAAGACAGAAATCAGGGTGAGTTTTCTCTGACGGCCACGGCCCCTGTGTAAGAGGGCACAGGCAGCAGAGATCTGTAAGACATGTTTTGTAAGGGTTCCTGTCCCCCATGCAGTGGCACAGGATAACTCTGGCTCCCCATTGCAGCCTGTAAACAAGTTGGTGGCAGTGCTGTGCCCCAAAAGCAGTGCCCCAAGGCAGTACTCTGGCAGAGAGATGATATTTGTACCAATATCTGGGCTGGGAGAGGAGCTAATAACTCACTGGTCTGCACACTCATCCCTGCTTGCCAGGCAGGAATCACCAGCAGCAGCTTGCCCATCTGCAAATCTGGGCTGAACTCAAAGGATGCTTTGGTTCAAAAAAAAAAAACCAAAAAGAACCATAAACCCTAGATCTTTCCTTTTCTCAGCCTAGGATGCTGCCCTGAAAAGCTCTGTCAATTTTTTACTAATCCTGTTGCTGGGTTTGTTTTTTTTCTATTTTAAGAGCATGTTTCTAAATTCAGGCTCCTCAGCAATTAATTTTCAAAGCCTGTAACTTAAGGTTATTGCTTAAAGAGTTTTGAAATCAGTGGCTCAGTAAGAAGGGGAGCTTCTTCCATCTTGACAAGTATTTTAAACATTGTCTGATAAGAATTTTTCTGTGTTGAAAAACGCAACAGCATATTATAATATCTATCTCACTCTTTTTTTCCTTTTGTTTTTGGGATATTTTGGGTTGGTGTGTTTTGGGGTTTTTTTTTTTGAGGAATAATTTCTTCTGAAAATATCAGTGTTCATTTTGTCCTGGAGGCAGGCAGATGCAACTCAGATTCAGTGAAATGAGAGAGGAAAATGTTCAAGTCCACATAAAATAAAGAAAGGAAACAAAAAGGAGCAAGTAAATACAATTAGTACACTTCAAGTGAGTAAGGGAACTGATGAAGTTATCCACAGTCTTGGATTGTCCAATCCTATGTCTTTAAACCTGGATTAATGAACTTCCTGTAAAATCTGCTTGGCCCCATTCCTGAAATGTTGCAAATCCACATTTATTTGTTTTGGCAAGAAAGTTTCATACTCATGCTTTGTTTCCTCAAATCTTTCATCATATTCTCACTTCTCAGATTTCTAAGAGTGTAAGACAGCCAAGACCATTGTTGCTGCACCACTGCAGCCACTTTGCCCTTTCTTTCGTGAAAAGTAGAACAAAACAACTGGGCTTCATTCCCCACTTGTGCAACCCGGTTCAAGAGCAAGAGAACTGCAAATCAAGAATTCATTAGTGTAAATGGGAAGAGAGGCTTTTCATGCTCTCCTAGAGCTCATAATAAACATGTGGCATGAACACATTTTTAGTGTTCAGAAGGTCTGGTTTTGGTAGGTTGCTGGTTTAACTTCAGCTAATTCCAGTCTCACTGCAAGGCACTGATGGCTGTCACTAAAAGCCTCCCAAATAAAATCCCCTCCTCATTCTCCATTACTGTCAAGAGACCACAATGATGTTGGGTAAAAACTGCTTCACTCTTTTCCTTCTCGTTTGGTGGTACAGACATGCATTTGGGTCTGCGTACTTCATAAATTTTTGGGGTGTCCACTACATTAGCTTGAATTCTGTAGGAAGTGAAAAATCCTCTCAGTCGTGCAGAGTTACGTGAGTGTCTCACATGTGTGTGTGTTCCTCAATCATTTTTTTACTGACGATTTCAAACAAATATACCAGAAGGGCAGAGCTCTCACTTCTTCTCATGTTGCATGAAAGAGGGCAGCTGAAGACCCCACAGAAGAGTCCTGAAAAATGAAAGAGTATAATGTGGCTATATAAATTTGAAATATCTAAAATCCACTGGAAGAAATGTTACAGGAGTCATCTCCTGTGATTACAAACAGTTTCAATCAGTGCCTGTAATCAGCCAAGAAACACAAACCCCTAGGAAGCCAGGCTTTATTATTTCTAGTGTTATTTCTCTGTGAGACACAACTACTTGTTACTGTCTCTAAATGGCAGATAAAAGATGCTCAAGAAAATCGCTTCACAGCAAGGGAATGCCCTGGCAGGAATCCAAGAAGTTCCTCTCCATGCCTGGTGGATCTTCAAGCATGGCTTTCAAAGCCTCAGAACATCTCCTCGGCCAGCTGGGATAAACCCAGTGCCCCTGCACTGTAGGCAGGGATCTCTCTCCCTCACACTTGCTCACCTTCACGTGTTTTAAGAAATATTTTCATTCTTCTTGCAGTTGAATATGCTGAATTAAAGATTAATACCTACAAACCTCAAAATAAAACAACAGCCCTGAAGAGACTGAGGAAATTACTCAATTTATAGCTGTGTATTACGTGTTTATGGGAGCAGCTGGAGGTGATCAGATTTCCAGCCCTCTCAGTATTTTGCTATGATTTAGACAACATTAAGCACATCTATTTAGGACTATATTTCATCTGTTTGAAGAGCCTCCAGGCAGTTTTAGTGTACTCCTGATAAAAAGTGAAGATGTGGGAAATGCAGTGTCCTCCATAGGAGGATTTACTGTCTCAAAAAATTATTTTTTATCAGCTTTGTCAAAACTTGGAGTCCAGGATTTTCTGCTGAGAAGAACAGCAGATATTCATTTGCTTGAAAGAAAATTCACACATAATTTGTTGTAATAGGTTTGCTGGAGCTATTATGCTGTTTTCTTGATGTGTTTAAGTACTGGATTAATTATGGGACAGTAGTTTAGCCACGTGCCTTTTAGTTTTAGGTGTATCAAGAAACAGAAAATGTAATTTGTATTTTAGGGCAGATTTGGTTCCACAGATGTCATCTTGTAAGAAACATTTTTTGTTATAGAATGTTTTTGTTCTCTCTCTGTGGAAATAGTAAAATTAAATTTTAAGTAAATGGGATTGCCTTAGAGTAGTGTACCTGTCTTTCTGAGGACAATTTCTAAATCTCATTTCACCTGTTTTCCAGATTACAACAGGATTATGGTATATTAAGCATGTGTGAAATACTTCATAAAGTATTCCAAAGATGCAGTACTACTTAAACAAGAAATAATAATTTTCCTCTTTTTGTACTATATTTAATGGACTACTATGTATAATTTTACTGCATTAGGGCATTTTTCTAATATGCACCTTTTGATCATAAATTACAAGACAAAACAGGAGTCTTATTTAGGTAAAAAACCCTGCAGCTAAGGATGACTTCTGCTTGCCAGTACTTGCAATAAATATTTAAGGCAATAATGAGAATTACCTCTATTTGAGAAAGAAAGTTTAACTTTGGAGAGCTTGACAGTATGGGAAACTAAGAATTATCAGAGAAAAAAGGATAAATCCAAATAAACATATGTACCCATTTACTTATTTGTTTCAAGGTCACCATGCTCACCCACAGGTATATAGAATTTAAAGGAAATAATGAGAAACAAAGGCCTGATATTAAAAAAATAAAAAAAATAATCCTGGCCATGTCCACTACTTCTGGCACTTTTGGTCATAAGCCCATGACCAAAGGTGCCAAAGGCAGTGGACATGGCCTCTTTATTGCCCCCAGCATAAGTACATGCCATTGGGATGGTATCAAAGCACCCTGGCTACCAGGAGTGCTCAACCACAATTGAGAAGGATATATGTTTAGGGAGGGAGGGATTAGGGGTACACAGAGGCGTTGGGGGAGCAAACCTGACTGAACCTGCTTGGTCTGTTCAAAGAGGCATGAGGAAGGTCTGCAGGACATGAGACAAGGGCTTATTTTCACCATTTCAACATTAAATGCCAGCTTGAGATTAGCTCACAGTAGCACAGCAAAATTGAAATGAATAATCACATCAGGTCCAACAGAGTTCAGGGCTTACTCTCTGTAGTGGTGGTGGAAACCTCTTCTCAAAATGTTTTGGGAGACAATGCTCTGAACCTCTGCTATTGAAATGAGTTGTCGTGTGCTCATCCCTGCCTGCATGGTTCAAACCATGTAAGTAAGTTCCTGAATCCATGTAAGCAGCTGCATGCTTCCAGGTGTTTCCTGACTAGAGAGATACAGAACTTTGACTGAAAAAGGCCTCTAGCAGAGGCTTGAGGACTTATCTATGTGGATGCTATGTGAGAAAGCTCAGCTGATCTTTGCTGTAATGAAAACAAGAGATACAGAAGCCAAAAAACAAAACAAAACAAATAAACAAAAAAGTCAACAAAAGCCAAACTAGAAACAGCTAAATTCTCCATGTTTAGAGCAGTGTGGTTATGGTGTGATGTAAGAAGCCACGTTGGTAGCTTAAAATGAGGGCACAGTCTGAACCCAAACCACTTGTCCAGATGCCCCAGGTTCACTACTGTACAAGCAGAGTTAGTGAACCTGAGCAAAGAATTAACTTCTCCATGGATCAAGGTACTATTAGAGTTCATCTGAGCAATGGACTCAATTTAATAAGCTCCCAATTGTCAATTCAAAAGTCTCTCCATCATTATAGAAAATAGTCCTTTTGAAATATGGAAAAACAAGGTTTTTGTGGACAGGTGAACTTAGAAAACAGATTTCATATCCAAATTCTACTACAAAGAATCACTGGAATATGCACTCAATACTGTTGTCATGACTTCTGTATAACCATATATGAATTCACACATATGAATCTACACTCAACATGCTGTATAATGAGCAAGATGTATTAAGTCAGAACTTTTATTTGCCTCCAGAATACTGTACTAGAACAATGGCAAGCTGCTCCCGAAAGGCCATTCCCATCCCTAACACTCTCTATTATTTGCACAGAGTAACAGAATACTTGCTGTTATTTACATGGAAACAGCAGTAAAAATATAATCCTTATGTCCACCTCTGGGATTAAGATTCTTACAATGAGCTTAAAAAGAAGAAAAAAAAAAAAAAAGGAGAAACATAAATGGACCAGTGCTGGCACTTGTTCCTACAGGTCAAATTTCTTTGGCCTTTTCTCTTCTCATAGTCCTTATATCCTGTTTTGTCTTCTAAAATTTTGCCCTGAATCAAGGGATAAAAGAATATAATCCCAGTAAAAGATTGTGGACAAAGAGGGGAAAATACAGAGGTTCTGTCACAGCTTGGAGCCACCACAGGCAACCAAGAAACATCAAGTGCTCAAAAATGGATTTGTTCCCCGAGCAGAATAGCAGAGTACACTAGATCCTGAAGGTGGGAAGGTGATGTTACATGGGAAGTACAATTTGAGAAGAAAATTAGGTCAGGAGATTGGCAGCTGCTTAAAGAATCTCTGCTAAAAGCAGAGAGATAAAGATTGCAATGCAGAGCAAGGACTGCCATAAAACAGCCATGTGGCTGGAGCTGTCAGTTCTTCAAAACTTCATATTCAAATAACACACATAAACCAAAATCTATGAACAAGCACAGAATTGTGCCAAGATGTTAATATGATTTGAAAAGCCACAGCACAAAAAGAAATATAATTAGTAAGGTAACAAAAAGTTTCTTGTAAAAACATAAACTGTTAAAGAAAAATCAAGGAGAGAATTGATCCACCATTCAACTGAGGGAAACTATTGACTAGTGACTCCAAGAAAGTCAACTCTGTAATGGCTATTTTGCTTTCGTTCACTGGAAGGGTCAACCATGACAGAAGGGTTTACATCAGTAGTGAAAAGCTGGAAATATTTGCTAAATTACAGAAGAATGAGATTAGGCTATCCTTATGTGAGTTAAATGACCTGAGATCAGTGAGGCTAATGGAATTCATCTCACACCATTTAGGTGATAACTGAAGCATTTCCACAGTTGTAAATACTGTCTTTAAGAATTGTGTGGAGGGGGTAAAGTTTTGAAAGACTGGAAAGGTAATAACAGCTATTTTTAAATGTAAGATGAAAAAGGAGGTGCAGAATTATGGTCCTTTTAAATAATCCGTTTAAATACAATTCTCAAGCAAATAAAGGAAGCAAATAGAAAATAAGAAAGAAACAGATGATAGGCACATGGATTAATCAAGAATAAGACATTCCAAACCAACCCCATTATTTCTTCTAAAGGGATAACAGGCCTTGTGAATCACAGAAGCGATACAACTTGACACAAGCAAATTTTTTAGTATGGTAAATGTTAGAAAAAATGTCAAAAGCAAACTAAAAAATGCAGTTTAGATTAAACTAATACAAGGCAGGGTTCTATGGAACTAGCAAAAGAAACATTTTTCAGTCTTTCCATTAACCATTGTCAAAATAGAAGACTGCATTTACTGCAGATATACAGGGGGTTTCTCCTGGCAAAACTCCTATTCTTTCATTAAATGGCATCGATGACAGAATAGACATTCTACTTATTAAAGATGACAATCTGACAAAGTTGAAAAGGGCTGCAAGCAAGTCAGAGGACAGCCTGGTAATCAGAATAATCTTGACAAATTGAAGCTACAGTTTGAAAAAACATGGTACTATTCAATAGCAAAAAGTGCACGATACAACTCTGAAAACAGTACAGAAATCAAGGATGAAGTAAGTGGCATGGGAGAGGTACAATTAAAGGACTGGGTGTAAGAGGATGCATTTGCATTGGTATTTCAGTTCTGCTCAGATGCAGAAGCAGATCATCACTTCCAAGCTTTGCTTTACACTACAGGGTTATCTGGGAAACTAGATTCCTTACCACAAAAGGTGAGCCAGAAAATATGTCTTAGGTGGACCCAAATGCATTCAGCTGCTAGTGGGCATGCAGGCTGCAGGGCTAAAGTTAGTCCAAGGTGGAAATCTGACATGTGGATGGTGTGCAAATTGTGAGCTCAGCACCAGGTGTTGGACTCCACATCTTGGTCCCTGTTGCCACACACCCTTGTTAAAGCACTCATCACCTTCATGCATCACAAGCTGACAGACTATTGAATCAGCTGTGCTGTGAATGAGACAAATGTGACAGCAGGATTACATATGGACTGTGAGGCAACTAAAGCAATCCTTTTCTGTCTGGTAAGATCTCTGTGAGAGTACTGCAGTCAGCACCACACTTTTAATTAACATTTGGAGCAGTTTAGCCTAGAAACATCAGAAGAAAGCCATGAGAAAGATCACCACTCTCAGAAACACGAGTTACAGGAAAGATGTGAGACTGTTTTATTTCTTGAAGAAAAGGGTGAAATAGTAACAGCTTTCATGTCCAACAAAGGCTGCTGCAAAGAGAAGGGGGATAAACTGACACCTTTGACAGCTGTGTCTACTGTGGGGTAGGCAATACAGATTGCTCATACAAAAATTTGCCTAATAAAATGGCTGAGAAAGCAGTAAGCAAGGAGCTTCAGCATCCACAACACAGGAAGGTCTCACACAAACAGGTGAGACAAGCATCTGTCAGACTTGGTTTAAACACTGTTCATTCTGCTGTTGAAAGGACCTCTTAAGATCACAACCAGAGCAATTTTTTTTGTTCCTTTTTAAAATGTAAATAGTAAAATTACTATTTCCTGCTCCTTTCATCTTGTCTTTCTAACTTTTGAATCATTCCACTGATCTTCCATCTGTATTTCATTTTACATCTTTCTGATATTTCCATTATCCATCCCATCTCCACTTTTCCACTTTTGGCATTGTACTTCATCAGTGGTATTGCTTCTGCTAGGATATCCCTCCTTTTTCCCATGTGCAAAGCAATCTGCCTGTCTTAATTCAATTTCCTACATAATCAAGAATTTGCACATAACTGCTTAACTAAACACTGTACCTTCCTCTTCCCCATTATTCACTTCCCCTTAGTGTTTATGCAATTTGGAAAAATGACAGCGCTGCAGGTGACTTCTTTTTTTTTCAGCATCTCCTTTCATCTTTACTGACCAAGAAAACTCAGAGATTACCACCATTTTCCTTAAAATAGGATAACTCAATGTAGAAGAATACAACAACAATGCAGAGGAGAAAGGACACAGCTATCATTGCAGAAGTTTACATAGATTATCTTTCAAATAACAAAAGGCATTACTAGTGCTCTAATGTTATGGGGATGGATATAAGGAAAAATATTATGTATGCACACAAATCTCTATGGCTTTTTCTCAGATAATTTACAGCTACATATGTAAAAGAACAGATAATGATTACTGCACGTTTCTTTGCTGGTATTTCTGCTTTCCTCTGGTGCTTTGAAAGCACCCAGCATAACCCATGGGCATGGAGCAGAGCTCCACTGCCACCAGCTGCTGAGTGACAGCCCAGTGTCAGCCTTTGGGCCGAGCTCCCAGGTATCAAAAAACCTTGTGTCCCTTGTGATATATTTCTGCTTCCCATCTGTCACACTGATACACCACAATAAAACACCTCATTCTATAGAAAATTACTGTATTCTTAGATTCCAGCTACTGCTGCCATGAATCTGGGAGTCCAGTTTCCTTCTTTTGACTTTAAAACCACACCATGAGATGCTGCATTTTCTTCAAACACAGGCAGCAGTGCCAGGATGTGCCTATACACTCTCTATATGCTCATATCCTACTGCCTGAATTAACCTCCAGACAGTCACTGCCAAGCCTACACCCTTCTTTTGGTTCAGTTAGAGCCAGCTGACACAAAGATGTCAAAAATAAGAAAAAGAAGGGTTATATGGAGAACATTAACTTAATTACTATATTTTTTAGAAGGCATGCAGAAGACCTGGAATTTAAAAGTAAACTTGCTTTGTCTTACATGTGATTTTCAGAAATAACAGATGCACTATCAGTTTTACAATATAATACATTTGTTAAAAATTTCATTAGTTAATAGTTTATTTCTAATATATAATTTGTGCTTTCATAACAGCTATGGGCATTCTTATTATCTCTCACAAGGAAAACGTGAATTCTGCTCAATTTATTCAAGCAAATTGTCTCTCTTGTTAAAAATGGTATTAAGCTATATTAGACCACAAATACTAAAGAAAACCTTAGCTCTCTTCAGCTTTCTATGACTTTTACAATCCCTTTACATCTTAGATAGCACTTCAGGAAACCACATTTTATGAAAAAAAAACCCTTTTCTTCCATTTTTTTTTTCATCTCCCTCTTTTTTTCTTCTCTGGCAAAACAAGTTCAGTGTTCACTAGTAAATGAGGTGTTCAGTATAAGTGAGCAATGGAAGTACTTTATAGACTTATTTCTCACTGGTGGATCCATTTCTATGTTAAATATGTTTATAAGTCCAAACAAAACATAACTCCACTGATCTACCAAATATAATACCTGATGTCATCCATCTGAGTTTTGGTTTTTTCCATCCTTAGTTCAGAGAGGAGAATGAATTGCACAGTTCACTCGGCAAAAACTTCAGGATTTCTTGAGGACAAATACAGATGCTTTCAACTGGATGATTACATGTTACAAATAAGTTTTACTTTTTATTTTAGATAGGAGACTACTTTGTTAAAAACTAAAATTAACGAAAGAGAGTTGAGTCTTATTAGGTACTGAGTTGAACCATTATTAATATTACATAAGCAACCCTTCTGTTCTTTTTGAAATACAGACAATCCTCAGAAAGGAATTTCATAGCTTTAGTCACATTAGAGCCTCGTGGGACATTAATAAAGCCTTCAGAGAATGATTTTCAAATATGTCAAAGGACCTTGCATGTGTCAGAGCACACAAATATGCAAGGCACATTCAGATGGGTCCCTTTGAGGATCTATTTTCATGCTCAGTGTACTACTTGTCAAAGTACATGGAGTCCAGCTGCAGAGAGCCAGGGTTAACCCCCAGCTGCACTGCAAAGCCTCCCATGGGACCTATTTGAGCCACACAGATCCTCCAGCACACAGGTGCTCAACTCTTCTCTGCCTGAATCCTCTCCTTCCCCAACGACCAGAAGCATCTGCCTTGGCACCTCTCTAAACCAGGGCTCCCACAGCTCAGTGCAAGAGTGCAGCAGGGCAGGCCAGCCAAGGGCTACAAAGCTACGTACAGGAGTAGTCCAAGAAAAAAATCTTCACATTTGATTCTCAGAATAAGAATTTATGTGTTTCTCTTGCTAGCAAAGCTTGTCTCTACAGCATAGGCCACAGCTGCTTGCATCCTTGACTCACAGCTCTTATCCCTAAGTCATGGCAGGTAGGGAGAAGCTGAGGCTTGATTTTTTTCATTCACCAAACAAATGCAAGTTTTGGGTCAAATAATTTAAAATCATGTCAGATTTTTCAAAAGAAAAAACTGTTCTGGCTAGAGGAAAATACAAAAGAAAGTGAAGAACACCATCTCAGTGTTTTAAAAGGCAATATGTATAAATTGCAGTATTCTGAATGGTGCTTCACAGAAGAATGTAAGCAAAGGGTCATAAACAACAGGAGCAAAGAAGTTGTTTTGGTTCTAGCTAAACATTTAATGCATTACTTTTCTTTACAATTTCTCCTGCAAACTGTAAAACCTATTGGTCCCACAGCTCTAATTAGGACAGTTAGCTGTGAGGTAGTTTAAGAACTGAACTGGGGCTCCTGCAAATTAAATTGCTGCTCTAAGCACCAAACTGGTGCACAGTCCAAAAGACAGGTCAGACAGGCCTGTCTGATGGACAGACCGTGAGACCAGGGTCTCCTGTTGGAGTCTTAGGTGTTCTGCTCTGAATCCACCTTTTGTTAAGGGAGAGCAGTGTGTGGACCTACTGCAAGACCTATGGAACAGACCTTTTTGATTCTGTATTTGTATCATGGGTCTCACTCTGGAAGTACAGAGCGAACACACTGCCATTGCATGGATAATACATTAAAGACTTTGAAGTTGCCAGGTACAGTGATAAAGGCAGAGAGATAAAAACCTCAAAGAGAATTTTACTATGAGTAATATATAAATATCAAAAATCTATTTTCAACATTAAATATTCAAGTCCACTGTCCAAATGCGTCATGAAACATTCTTCAGGAAACTGAAGAACAATAATAAAACAAACTGGCACTGACTATTTGCATTAAGGAAATACTGAGAACAACAGATAGGTTTATAGGTACCTTTTATAATTACCCTTCATAAAGAATTTTGAAAAAGACCTTCCAGGTTCTAATCTGATTACAAACAGACTCCTCCTCAATGCTTTTCTATAGCATAAATAAGCAGCAATTACTCTGACAAGTATGCTACCCTTGCTGTCTGTGCTTCTGTGTCTTTTCCTTCTATTTTCTCTTTGAGAGAGGAAAACTGAAACAGTTCAGCTGGATGTTAAAATCCATAAAATAGATAGAAAAGAGAGTGCTGTAAGACATGGAGGACTGAATATTCAGAACGTTTTTTTAAAAAAGTGTATATAAATCTTCTGAGTGTGTATTCAGAAGAGTGTGCAGGAATTATATTAAAGGACAAGAAGAGGCTAAGGTGTCTATTTTGTACACCCAGAGTGAATACAAACCTTTTATTTCCAAGAGATTGATGTTTTCCTTGGTTTGTTCCTTGGTTTTGTTAACAGATGAATAAAAATTCTTCCAACACGATGGCTTTGGCTCCTAACACTTCTAACAAAAGAGAGACAGTGTGCATATTCGGAACTGGAGATTTTGGACGAGCCCTGGGGCATAAGATGATTCAGTCTGGCTACTCAGTGGTGTATGGAAGCCGAAGCACCCAGATATCCAACCTGATTCCCAAGGATGCAGAGGTGTTGGGCCACGCAGAGGCGGCACAGAGAGCTGCCATCATCATTATAGCAATCCAGAGGCAGCATTACAACTTTCTTACACCACTAGCAGAGGTTCTCCGTGGAAAAGTCTTGGTGGACATAAGCAACAACTTGAAATTAAACCAGTACCCAGAGTCGAACGCGGAGCACCTGGCACAGCTGCTGCCCGGCAGTAAGGTTGTGAAAGCCTTTAACACCGTGTCAGCCTGGGCCCTGCAGTCAGGCACACTGGATGCAAGCCGGCAGGTAAGGCTGAGCAACAGGGGTTTCCTCTGTCACAGAGTTACACAGCACATGGCTTCTTCTAAGATACACAAAACACACCCAGGACAGCAGAATTAGGCAGAGTTGAGATGGTGTTTTCACTATAATCTCTCATTTCAAACTAAATGTGAGCTAAATTTACTTTGGATTTTTCATATGGCATGACAGAAAATATAAATACCTTGCCTGTGAACTCAGGTGTTCAGAGACACTAGAGAAGTAAAAGAAGAAAGATAGCAAAGCTACAAGGGAGACAACAAATCAGGAGTGTTGCATCAATTGGTCATCATAGTTCCAAAGTTAAACAGAAATTAGATAGAAGGAATTTTCACAGCAAGAATAAAATGAAGAAAGCAGAACAAGGGAGGCAAGGATGTGATATGGCAATGAGTATTGGCAAAAGATGTATGCTGAAAGGTGAATAAATTACTAAAGCTTTTTAAATCATGGCCACCTAAGTGTAACACAACATCAGTGCATGCAAACTGTTTCAACCACCTCCTCAACCACAGGCCAACAGGCACAGAGCTGGTCATAGAAAGCAGATAAATAATTTATTATGGCCCTGTTTTCAGTCACTTCAAAAGAAAGTGCTCTTGCACAACACATGAAATCATCCAGCTACTCAAGCCATTGCTAACTTTGCTCTCTGCTGGCAGATAAATGGTTTTGGCTAGAGACCCAAGGGCTTCCAAGCCTAGGTTCTATAAACCCTCACCATCTCAACAAAAGCAGAAATTGCCCCCTTTCTCCCAGTTCCAAAAGGACTATATTGTCTTACACACTCACAGAAAAGATTATTTTACGAGACCTGGAAAGAACTAATATTTACTTTTGTGACAGGCAAATCGTGTTTTAATGATCTCTGTGCTGACTTCCCTGGAGTATTTATGGACCACTATAGCAGCAACTGAAAATTTTGCTCTTACTTACTGCTATTGAAAGTTTTACTTCAATTTAGCCCTATGAAATCTTGTGCTTACAAACTACTTGCAGATCTTCAGAAAAGTATGTCAAGTCTTCTACTCAAAGACATATACTAAGCCTGTTATACATTGTTCTTTCCAGATATAAAATTTTGCCACTTGAAACAATCTTCTTCCCTAAAGTAAAGAATCATATTCATCTACTTTTTTGACAAAAGTACCTATAGGGTACTTTTTTGCCTATGTTAATTTGGGTCAGCAGTAAGCCAAGTAAGCAAAGAAGCAGCCAAAGAAGCTTGTGCTTACTGTCCATATCCAGGCAGGATGGCAGCAGAGAAAGTCACAAAAATCTGTAAAAAAATAAACTTCTGTTTGTTTTTGTCTGCAGGTGTTTGTCTGTGGAGATGATGTGGAAGCTAAACAAATGGTCATGAATATTGTTCGTGCACTGGGTCTTACTCCACTAGATAAGGGATCCCTCTTGGCTGCTCAGGAAATAGAAAATTACCCTCTGCAACTCTTTCCAATGTGGAAGTTCCCCATCTTTTTGTCCCTTGGCCTAACTGCATTCTTCTTCTTATACTGTGTGGCTCTTGATATAATTTACACTTATATTTATGAAAACAATGACTTTTCTTTTTTTATTGCAATTACCATTCCAAATCGAGTCTGCCCTGTAGTGGCGCTCATCCTTCTTGCCTTGGTGTATCTGCCTGGTATATTTGCTGCAATTATTCAGTTATACAGAGGTACCAAGTACCGCCGTTTCCCAGACTGGCTGGACAAATGGATGCTGTGTAGGAAACAGCTTGGACTAATAGCCTTGGCATTTGCTTCCCTGCATGTTGTGTTCACCCTTGTTACTCCAATGCGCGCCTTCGCAAGATGGAGAACCGGCAAAGGAATCATCTCCCAGGTAAGTTTTGTTCCCTGCTCTAAGCCTTCCCTTCTTCTGGTCCTGTTAAAATACTACCATCTACCTGGAGCTTTAGAAATCCATGTGGACAGCCCAGTGTTCTTTAAAATAGAGTAATATTCCTAGATTTTGTTTCTTTCAGACATTCATATATCTATATTTTGCTGATATTATGTTGAGCTGAGGGGATTTCTGGCCTCAGTTTTCCTCTTAGATAGTTGACATATTAATAAAATAATTAGGGAAATGTAAACATTATTTCTTCATATACCTTCAGGAATATAATATATTATGACTTTCCTATCTTTCTTAACAAAGGATCACATATCTCTCTTCAACAGGTCTACAGAACAGTAAAATATGCACCTCAAATACAGTTACATGGAACCTATGTGTAATATAATTCTTCTGCTTTTTGAACAGGCATTCAAAGTAAATCTCTGATAATCAGAGAGTTAATGTATAACATTTATCTCCTACTCACCTGTAAGGAAACTTTTTCTCCTTATTGGTTCTAAAACTGCTATCACTAAAATACACCTGGTCTTCTTCTCTTCAGGTACTGAACAATAAAACAGAACCACTTGACCACACTAATGCCTGGCTTAGTGACTCTTATTTGGCTTTGGGAATTTTAGGATTTTTTTTATTTGTTCTTCTGGGAATAACTTCCTTGCCTTCAGTCAGCAACAATGTCAACTGGCGAGAATTTCGATTTGTTCAGGTAAGAAAACCATCTCTAAAAAACCTTCTTTAAAAACACCTCCTTTCCTTATCAACAGTGGCCATGGGCAGGTTTACTAGAAACTTATGGCTTTCCTCCATTATTATCTCCAAATGTGCATTATCCACCATCACACAGCGAAAAAAACATCTACATGGCCATACAGCTGTAAAAACTCACAACTGCTCTGATGGCTGCTTATGGCACAACTGGGATTACTGCATTAACAAGAGAAAGCTGGGAAGATGTGAGCTCCTAAATGAAAAACAGAAAACTGACTTTTACATCAAATTCCACAATTGTACTAAGTCACAAAATAATTTAGCCATTTTATTGGGTTAATTTTTTTGGTTCACAAGATAATTCACTTAAAATGGATCTGAAAATTACTTTATAACTCAAATCTTCTCAATGCCAAGCATCTAAAGAGAATCTGCAATTTCTGCAGACTGTAAAAACTGCTGTGACTGTAAACAGGCTGCCCTTGGTAACACTATAATCTCAGCTCTCCATTTGGAGGAAGTTTGGTGCAAGCTGCTGTGCCTCTGCAGGAGCTGGGCTGGAGGGGAGGGGAGCAAGAGAAGAGGAAATTACTATCAATGAATGTTTTATCAAGGCAAAAAAATTGCCCAGTATGATACTTCTGGATGGATTAGCACTACAGCATAAAAAAATCTTTAATCTCTCCACTGAATGTCAGCATTTGCTCCGCTATTTCACAAATTTGACAGTCACTAGGCAGTATGTGTGAGCTAGGAAAAATTATAAGGATTATTGTTAGAGAAAAAACCAAACTATTTAATCTATATCAATTTTAGTTGACTTTTTAAAAAAATAATAAGAGCCTTTATGTTATATAAAACAGTTTCATTTCACCAGTCCCCAAGTTGGCACATGCCACAAATCTTACTGTGTCCTTAAATTTGCATTTGTTCTGGTTTAATTTACTGTTTTAACCTCCATTTCTTTCCTTCTTTTTTTCCTTCCTTCTCCTTTAGTCCAAACTGGGATATCTGGCACTGATTTTGTGCACTGCACACACGCTGGTTTATGGTGGAAAATGGTTCCTGAGCCCATCAGCATACAAGTGGTATCTTCCAAACATCTATATCCTGTCCCTCATTGTTCCATGTGCTGTACTGGTTGTCAAATTTGTGCTGATATTTCCTTGTGTAGACAAACCCCTCACACAAATTCGGCAGGGCTGGGAGAGAAATCCCAAATACACAAAACAGTCAAATTACATTATCAACAAGTCTGCTGTATAATTAGACTACACTGTATTATTAAAAAAAATATTATGAGGGCATATCCAAATGAAGTCTTAAACCTACTCTATCTGTAAAGGGAGAGAAAAAGTGAAAACTTGGCCAGGTTCTATGAAACAAAGCCACCCAATGACAAGCTTTCAATGCAAATGAGGCCACTGAGTTTCTGCACCCCCGGCATGCTTTCCCACAGGGGCAGACCCTCTCTTTCACTTTGTTTATTTCCCCTTGCCTATTTACCCTCCATCCTAAGAAGGGTACGTGAGAAGTCGGTGTTGTTCCATGTCCCTCTTCTGTTGTCCTGAACTCCTCCAGAGCTGAGCAGAATCACAGAAACCTTTGGTGTTAGACAGGGTTTGCTCCTCTTTCTTATCCTGCCCATCAGGACTCAGCTCTACATGCACCTACACATTTCTACAGAGATCCATATGCACACCTGCATGAGTTTCCACACATTTCCCTGTTTCTAACCCCAGAAGCCACCAGCACCAACAGAACAGGGGCATGATGGATGCTAGCTAAGGAACAGAGCTTTGCCTCCTAGCATTGTTTATCCTCCATTAATATCTGATCCAAGGAGAGCACTATTGTTGATGCCTTAGAGATGGTTAAGTTTTGTGTACAGGAACCCTGATGTTCAAAGTGTGTGGGTCAAGGACTGCTGAATCTTCGCTTGTACTGCTCTACCAGAAATTCAGGGGCAAGGGGAAGGAGTAGAGATCAAAATGGCAGAAATGTGAGAAGTGCTTACAAGCCTCAGCTTTTCAAGTATAGGCAAAAAATGATCTGTGATTTTTTGTGTAAGCAGTGAGTTGCAAGAAAAGAAACTGAAGGGAAATCCTTTTATTTGAGGGGTTATATGTCATAGTCATATCTCATGAATATAATACTGTTGATTTTTCAAAAAATTAATAATTGGATGTGACATTACAGAAATTCTATGAAAATACACGTTTTAAAGACAATAAAATTTCTTTCTTTTTTTACACCATTGAGCTCTGTTATCATTTTGGGAACCTGTTCTGCTAAGATGCAACTGCTGGTATGCTCAGTTGCACAAAGGTGTTGGGAAGCCTTGGAACAAATAATAAAATGGGATCCTGTCTTCAGCCAGCTGCCTGGGCTTGTCTTCCCTCATCTTTGTTTGCTTTTTGGATGCTCACATAAGCAGATCTGCTTAGTCATCCAAGTAGGCTCAGGATGTTGGGGAAAAACAGGTTCCAGCTAGAATAGTGACTTCCTGTTAAATTGCAAACAGAAGATCCAACAGTCTCCTTTGGAATGGAGAATAAAGAAAAGAAAAAAATGTGCTGGTTTTATAGGAAGAAAATTGCTTACTATTTTTTTACCTCTCTGCTGTTCTCCCTGTCCATACAAAGAACATTCACATACATGAAAGTATAAGCATGCTACCTAGTATAGCTAGCTGTGCTTTCAAACTAGCAGTATCAAGCAGCTTTAAAAAATAAAATAAAATAAAATAAAATAAAATAAAATAATTTTTAATCCCCCCCAAAAAAATAAACAACCATCTGAACAATATTCCTGAAAACATTTCTCAACAATGGAATCCTTTCTAATTCTGGACAATACACCCTCTCTTCATGTCATCCCTGTCCCAGAATCTTTTCTTTATGCCCAAAAGAATGGTAAAGTAATCTGGGCTATCAGCAATTGATGGAGCCAGATTTCTTAGAAAGAATTCTGGCACCAAGTACTCTTACTAACCAGCACTGCTGCATATGTTATACTTGTCCTAAACTGATATGCATATGTTGATGTAAGTCTTTACAAAAGTTTTTCTTGACCTGTGCCATGATGGAGTAGTACTACGCTTCAAGCTTCCTTCAATGATTTTTCACAGAATCATTTCTTGCAGAAGGGATCAGGTATAGGCTCAAGAGGCCCAAGTGACAACACTGTTGTGAGGATGCCTGTAACACCTCCTTACAGCTCCCTGGAGGAGAGAAGCAGTAGAAAGAGAGGAGGAAAACAAAACAGAACAACAAAGAGAGAGATTGTGTTTTCATGAGTACAAAGGGACAGACAAGAGCAGAAAATAAGTAGCAGCATTCTGAGTGAATATCCTCTAGATTTGCCATTTGGTGGTAGATTCTAGTCTCAGTGACAGGTATTCCAGATTTATGTTATTACCAGTAGCAATAGTTCCAAAGCACTGACACATACCGGGTTTTGATATTATTTTATAAAGGATTTATTCGCAGGGTTTCTGCCTCTCTTCCAGTACAGATTTAAAACCTGCCCTTCCTCTCTCACAGCTGAGCCTGTGGGTTGGTTTTTAAACTCCAGCAGCAAGTCCCATTTAAAAGCCATGCTTTACAAAATACAAACAGTGCAAGTGCTCTGCATCTTTTCCTCTGAGCAAACAGGCTCCTTTGTGTTTTCTAAGGGCCTTGTGTTAAAAGAGGCCAAATCAAGTCTCCTTTACCCTCACTGGGAACCAGCACCAAGTTACCATGGCTGGACTGAATGCTGCCTTGTACATTCACTCACAGCTAATCCATAGTCTCAAACACCCACAGGACTGTCCTTCTGCAGGCAAGACAAAGGAACTTCTTTGGGGATGGATATCACGTTGCTTTGTCAAAGAAAACCAGACCAAGATGTACTGGAAATGCAAAGCAGCTGGGTACGATTTGCAATTTGCTGTTTACTCCAAGGATCAAGTGCCAATATTGGCTGTGTACAAACCAAGGAGGCAATAAATGCTGTTTGCTTGCAAGGGGGGTGTGGAGAAGCTCTCAGGAGCAGATCCAGAGCCCTTGCATCTGAACACAGCAGCAGGTGCTTTGTTGACTTCAGTAGGTAATAGGTCAGATCTTCATCACACACATCTGAGTGAGGGATTTCATGTCCTCTACATATCCTCTTCTACTTGGGCAGCTGAGGAGCATTTGATTTACAAATTTACAAATTTACTTCCTGAACATGTTAGGGAAAACAAATTCAGTAATCATACTAGTAGTGAAAGTATTCAGTGGTAATATTTTGAAAACAATAGCCAGTGCCAGGAAACTTGCGGGTAGCTTGTATGCATTACTCATGGCTGATTCAATTTTTTTTTCCTTTTATGTACTGACAAAGCCTGGTGAAAAAGGAGATCAGAAGGATCTTGAATGGAATTTTGGAAAGGGTGTTTTCCATATGGTTCCCAGAAACCAAGAAAAGCTTTTATGTGTATATGTACATCATGCCATTCATAGAACTTCTGCAGGAATAAAGCATTCATTCTTAGATCTCCTTCTAAATCAGAGTCAACACTTAGAAAATACAAATTGCAGCATTTTAAATAAATGTTCACATTGATACTGTCACAGTAACAACTAAGTTTGGGATTCATTATATAAGAAAGTTTTATTCTGATGTACTATAGCATGGTGGGATATACAGTATAGTCTGGGTAGACCTCTACATCCTTCATGATAGGGTTAATTTAACTCTTTGCCTTTTTGTTATACCTGGGGAATATCTATTTTAACCAAAAAATATACTTATTAGTGAAAGGAAAGTATTTTAATTCATTAGATTTCCTTGGAACTTAAGAATGGGATTTCAGACACACACTGGCCCCAGGGGATGCAGCTGACACCACAGATACTGCTGGGTCCTGAACCATGGAGATCTGAGCAATTCCCTTCAGTTCCACCACACTGTGCACTGAAGTCCTGAGATCTTCAACTTATTTTTGCTCTGCAGCACAGCCTTCTGTCAGGCTTCTCTTCTTCATCTAACAGTCACCTTTCACACCAAGACATGATACTTTGTGACCCACTCTAAAAAAGCCCCTTTATTCCTGTATGTCAGGCTTTTACAGCTTCACTCTTAACTTCTACCAGACACGATTTTGCAAGAGCATCTTTTGTTTCAAATGCTGTTGAGCATGTTGGATTCATTGGCCCAAATCAAGTTGTGAACACTCACAGTAGCTATGCAGCCCATGTTTGCCCGTTCGTCCTTACTATGATTAGCATTTTTAACAAGCATTCAGTTAATAGCCTAAATATGGTCTCTCGCCCACACAATTTGGAAGCTTTTCTCTCCTACAGTGACTAATTTTTTCTTCCGCGTTATACAGATTTTTTGTTGTGGATCTCCATTTGTATCACTAATTCCTGAGTAACATGAATGATTTTCTCCCTTGAGGAAGCTGACATTCCTCAAGATATCATTTTTATCTATCCTCGTGGAAAACTACACATCTCTTATTCTTGCACATTGCCTTAACATTCTTGACTCTGGGTACCCAAACTGACATAAATTCTAGCTCTGACAAGACTAGACCCCTACATATTCCTTTCTTATGAGCTACCTCTGTGCTACAAGAAAAATACACTACAGAATCTTTACCGGACATGCACAGACCTCAGAGAACTGCATGAAACTTAGCTAACTTAGCTAGCTTATCTCCAAATGCTGCAAGCCAGAAGCAATAAATTTTGTCCATATGTCTTCATAAACATCCTCTATTCCTGTCTCTCTTTTTGCCTCCACATCCAGATTTGTTTATTATTTGAGATACAATTCCTTCACTGTGCTTCTCTTCACATGTGCTCAGTTTTAAACTAGGAATAGCTTAACTGCAGTCAGTAGCAACAGTAGCAGTGCAGATGCCTTTTCTAGTTTCCTAGCTATCCATTAAATTTTTGCTCCAGTTTTATGGAAAATGGGAAAATGTAGTCTTTATAAACTTCTCTTTTAGGGCCTTCAGAAAATATATAAATGAAAATTGAAAAAAATGTAAGTTATTGTAATATGCTAACCATTACAGGACACAAGTGGTTGAACACAACTAGATCAAACTAGAATATCCAAAAAAAAACGTGTTTAGGGCATATTATCTATGACAGAGTGTTGGCATCAAAGGGGGCAGGTATTTTTAAAGAAACATACCGGAGAAAAGTTTAAGGAACAAAATTAAAAAGCTTTAGAATGAATGAGAGAGAGAGAAGGAAAGAAGGAGGAGGAAGAAAAGGTTGGTTTTCCTCTTTCCTACTGGCTCCATGGCAGAAAACATCACACATTTTTGATTGCAATTATAAATCAAATTGCCAATTATTTCAGTACTTTGTAAATAATTAAATGAAGAATTTGATCTTGGCTGCCCTGGAGTTCAAACTACCCTTTAGGATCCCACCACAGCCTTCTTCCCCAGTCCAAACAGGTACAAATATGCACCTTTTCTCATCCTTTACAACAACCATTTGAAAGGTAGCTGCCACTCACACCACACCACTCACGGCTGAGCAGCAGCAGTAGCAAACCCAGCTGTGCATCAAGCACAGGACTTGCATGTCTTATTATTAAATGTAGTTGGAAGAACTCTTTCCTTGGGGTAAAAAACCAGAAAAGATGCCCAACAGTACAGGCTGAGGGCAGATTGCTTAACAGACTGCTCTGTTTCAATGCAAGACACTGCCACCTTCATTTTATAGTTAAAGAAGCAAAATCAAACACAGAATCTCACTGAAGAAGGAGTAAATCATTCACACAGCATGAAAACTGGAACTAAAAGAATTCCTACAGTACTTGGTGAAGAAGACAAGTGAGAGCTGGGCAGGGTGAGCGGGACCTGAAGTGGTGACTGGAAGGGCAGTCCTTTCCCCTCCCCACTTGTCTAGTGATGAAGCAGAGCTCTGGGAGCAGTGGAACAGGACAGATGCAGTGTTGCTGTCATTTAGAAACAGGCAATCAGAGGCAATGGGTGCAGAAGTAACTGCAGGGAATTATGTTAAATTCATACAAGATTATAGTTTGTTTTTCTAGTAGCTTCTGTTTTCCAATCCCGTAAGTAAAAACTGGAAACCAAATCCATCTTTAATTGGATTGGTCTAAAGGTTAAACCTCAAGTCACACTTCAGAAACTCCAGTCTGTTCTTACTGGCAAGCCTGCTGAGCACTGTTGAGATAAATAAACCCAAGAACTTATGATACCAAATCTTGCCTGAGGGATGCCTTCTGTCCAGTTACAGAAGTCTGGGAAGGATAAAGGGCCTAACTTGGAACAATACCAAATACCCAAGTATCACTGAATACTACTGAATAACTTCTAGCATCTCTTCTTCAAACACCCATGTTTCCTGGCAAAGCTGTCTTCCCTGTCTTTTACAAAGAAGCTGACACTTAGATTCACACGTACTGTCTTCACAGACATATCCCAAGTTTCTTTAATGATCCCTGTGTCAGTGACTCATACAACATCATGCAGGAAGTCAGAAGCAGGGAGAAGAATTGGATTTCCTGAAGCTAAGGATAGTTCTCTAATTACGAGGAGCTTTACAGATTAGAAAGCCAGAAGGCAACCTTGTGATTAGCTATTCTCTCTTCCTGCAGAACACATGCTGTAGACACTGCCTAAATTAATTCCTTTCTGAATTATCAGGAGTTGTCATATTTTTTTGGTTCACAGACCTGCCACAAATTTTCCAACAGTAATACAGATCACTGTAAAGTTTAAGCTTCCTGACAACATGTAGTTTTATCCTAGCTACCATTTGTTATTGCTGGCAGGTAATCCATTAAAACAGGCTGCATTAAAGATATTCTGAAGGAACTGCTGAACTTGATTTAAACGTTAGAGAGCTCACCACAACTTCTGGCAAATTATTTTGACAGCTGATTACCCTCACCTCAATACATAGCCTGGATTTTTTTAACTGTAGTATTCAGTACACATAATTTTTGATTTCCAAGATTTATCTGAAGTGTCCAGAATGGTGCCTATATATAGACCACATATATTACTCCAGAGAAGAAGCCCAGATGTAGAGAAGAAAAGTGTGATTTATACATATATATATATATATGGAGAAATATAAATTCTAGTGCTCCTACTGTATATGTGGAAATTCAAACATACACTGAAACTTCATAGTGATAAAAGTGAAAGATTCAATGAATTTCCTTTTTTTTTAATCTAGTAAAGAAAAAAAAATTAACCATCAATGTGGATAATCTCAAACATAATTTCACAAAAAAAATTCTCAGATCCTAATAAATATTTGTTAATAATAGTGTGAAAACAGCAAGGATATTACCTGCAGGTTTACAGTTTTTGTAGCCTACTCTGTTAAATTCACACATAGAACAACTACCACATAAGCAGGTTCCTAGGGAGGGTCTCAGGAATTAGTTGCAGACCCACCATTACACATAAGAAGTCTCAACAGATATAAAATCACTGAAGAAATGTGCACACTATAGTACCCTGGAAATCCACAATGAGGACAGAAACAGATGGAAGGGATTCAATGGATGGTGCATTTTCAGCCACAACCCCATCGAACCCAGCTCTCTAGAAGGTGATTGTAGAGGAACAAAGACTTGTCACACTTCCAGCCCAAGGAGATGCAGCCTGGAAAGCACCAGCTGAAAACCATTCACAGAGGGCCTACTTGAAAGGATTATGAACCTTGTTCAAAAATGCTAAGGGGGTAGGAAAAAGAGGGCAGGAGAAAAATCTGTCATGGTTTTGTGATTTTCAGGTGCACAGAGAAGAGAACTCCACTGCTGCAGAGAGCAGTGGCTGCATAGTGTTTCACACTGTGAAAGGGACAATGAAGTCTCTGGAACAATCTCCATTAACACCAAAAATGTTGGAGTAAGAATGTTGTAAGAATGTGGAAAGATTTCTTACATCCAGAGATTACAGTAATTTAATTTATTCATTAAAAAAAAAAAGTTAGTTGAATGCAATAAAAAGTACCCAGGTCACTATTCTACTGATGAAATGTCATAATCCAGTAACTGGAAAGGTGAGAAAAAGCAGTTTGTCTCTTCTATGAGACAGCAGAAAAAAACTAAATCTATACAAATATATGCAACTCTGGGATTGCTTAACAGAGCACCAGGTGTGAGAGAAGCTTACAGAGAGTATCACGTAAGCTTTAGATAAAACCACAAGTGTACTTAGGCAGATTTGGCTAGGTTTAAAGGTGAACTTCTACTTAAATCACTCTACCCAGAGGCTGAGAGTGAAGAAACTTGTTCATTTCTTTCCAAGTTTTGGTATTTGACATCTGGCGCTGTTGCACTTATTTTCAAAGAACACGCATAAGGAAATATATGGCTCAATTACAACTTCTCTTTCTAAAGAAAAGAACATAAAGACTAATAAGCTGTAAATGCTTGGGTTAGGAGAAGTATTAGAACCATTTGAGAGACAAAACACCAATATCAAATATCATTATCCCAACATGAGAAGGAGACAACAAAAAAGCTTAGAGTTAAAGTGAGATTAAAATGAGGTTAAAAACCATCTGGATATGCCTCGAAGACAAAACCAGTGAAAAGAAAATCCTTACTGGTCAGGTGACTATTTTTTAGTCTGGGTGGATTTATTCTTGCAAACACCAGGTCAAGCATGGGTGCTTTAGTCAAGCTTAAATCACTGAGTTTAGCATAGGGACATCAGCATTAGATTAAATGTTAATTGCCTATGTAATGCAGAAGGTTATATACACTGCATTGCGAAATCCTTGATTATTCTTCTCAATAGGGGAAGGAGTGTGTGAATGCTACCACCTGCATGCCTTTTGTTTATTTTTCTGAGACTTGCTAAGAACAGACAATTCAAAAAACAATCATGTTTCATCTTCTCTTTCTTTCTCCACACAGTTATGACAGAAAAAAGTAAGTGAAGACTTTCTTAAGTAGGTCACTCTAGCACAAGCACAGAGTATGTGTAAATAAAGAGCCATGGAATTTCCCCTTAGCTATCTGGAGAGAAATTTCAGTGATCTGCCCAACCATTGTTTTGTCAGAGATGTGCCAGGGAAAACAGGAAAAATAAATTTAGCAGAATATACAATAGTAACAACTTCCTAAGGAGGGTTGTTAAGTTTTTAGAAAACACTTAGCAATAAAATAGACTAATTCCATTCAATCTGTTACACACAACAGAAGGAGCAAGCTAAGAAAGGATGACAGTGTTAGAACTAGGTGCAGTGCTAATGTACTCTGGGAATGTGCCATAAATCCCAACCTTGGATTTAATAAAGGCTTAAATACGATTACTTCTGCTGAATATTCATGCTGTAACTAGTTAAATTATAGAAGTGCTACCTAAAGATTTTACAAATTAAATAAACTGAAAGACTCATAGGAAATTAAAACACCAACCTTGTCTACAAGGAGGTAAAAACGTACTGTTCAAAGGCAGAAAGAACTAGAAGCATCTGACCACTCCTGACACCCTCAGTTCTAACTACTGCAGCAGAAGAAAATCAAGCACCTCTCTTTGATGCAAAATACTTATACCTAATGTATATCTACAGGGAAGACAACTTTTAAAACCAGATCTTTCAGCCAGGATAATAACACCCCTTAACATGCCTCCACATTATGTTCCAGAGAGGAAAGGGCAGTATTTGCAGATAATTTTTTTCTAACTGGTTTTATTAACAGAGTCCATGAGGGAAACAAAATAAAGCACTTCATCCATACTTATTTTCCACCTTTCTCTTCTTGCACTCACAAACCTCCAGAGCAAGCAGACTTATTTACTGCTCAGATAAAACAAGCCTGGCCACTTCAACAAGCATGAAGATAGATACCTGTGACCTCTGATCCCAGCTAGGTTTTCAGCAGAGGCCTTCAGAAGTCTGATTCCTGTGCAAAATAGGACTCTGCAAGTATAATTCACTGTGCCCACTACCAGTGAATAACTGGGGCCCCTTAAGTCCAAGATAATGGTTGTCATGAGCTATCATAAAACCATTTTACAAGTCAAAACAACTGCGCCTCTGCCCTGAGCATATCTGTGGCTTTTTCAGACCATGTCTTTTAGGGCTTTTTTCCAAGTCTTCCATGTTTTGTTGGCCTCCATGCCAAAATATGATGTGAACAGTAGTTCTGACCAATTTTTTAAAGTGCATATTTGAAATACATGTATGGAAGTCTGCAAACGCTTTGAAGTGTTAGATGTGGAGGTATTGTGCTTAAGCTAAACTATTGGAAAGACATTATCAGGTATTAGCCAGTACAAAAGGTGATGAAAACTGTCTCACAAATGAACAAAGACACAAAACCTGTGGATGAAAGCAGAAAGGGAAGAAAGAACATCCTCAGAGTTACATAAAAGCCCTAATCTGTTATTGCACTAATCCATAAGTGTGGACATGACTGTGCTTGAACTGACTGGGTTGCCACATTTGAGAGCAACTCCATAATCCAGAGCCTTGTTTTCATGTTTACTGCCACCAACCAACTGTTCTAACTTTTGTTTAAATAAATTTCAAATGAAATCAGAAAGCTTTTCTGTTAACTTGCAGAATGCTGTTAGACAGTTCAAGGCCAATTCATTCCTGGCTGCAAGAGGTTAAGCATGCACAACACAAATGGAAACCACCAAGTGATTATTAGCATCTGCAAAGATTCCAGGAACAGGTCAATTATATATAAATAAGTATCAACTGGAAAGCCTTAATCATTTTGGAGCACAGAGTACAACTGAAAGCCTGCCTAGCCTATTTTTGTTTTTCCATAAGTCCTGCGCATGATTTTATAAACATTTGTGGATGTCTTACTTAGAGGTGATGTATGACCTTTCATTTTCTTCATGAAAATTCTAATCATTTCACTGAAAGAATAAGGAATAATCAGCCATAATGTACATATTAACAATGTATGAAAGAATCCAGCTGCAAAAGGACTGAACAAGAAAGAAGCATCAATATGACAACAACAACAACAAAACCGTACCAGACATCCTGCAAACATGAAGTAAGAACAAACTACATCATCAGCTCTCCTAACAGCCATGGTACCATGTTCTAAATCAAATATTATTATGTTTTGATACATTATTATGCATAACTGGCTAATGATTTCTGACTTGACTTCACAAATTATGATCTCATTTGTGCATCATGCTCACTCTTTCTAGGTGGACAAGATTTTTATGCTCAACAAAGGGAGAAGAAATGTTCTCTGTGATACACTTCAAATAAAATATGGCAAAGTGGAATATTTTCAGTGGCAGAGTTGTGGCTAATTTTAGAAATTACACTTCTCAACCAATCTAGTTATTTAGAACTGTCATACTCAAGCATTTAAATATTACCCATAATCTTCAGGATGGATTCCCAAACATATATGCATGAATATGTGTTAAATTTTTGCAATAGAAAAACCTATATATAAACTCCTAAACCACTGTTAGACATTTTAAAAGAGACTTTTGGCACAAATAATTGCTTTAGGCTTGGGAATTCTACGGCTCCTACTAGAGATGAGCGCTGGGACCCAAGGAGCTGCTTCCACAGCTGGTACCAGAGGCCTGTCTAGGTCTAGGTATTTCTGTCTTTGGTAGAACTTATATTTGGATATTGTGAAAAACAGGTGTAGGTTAGACAGCCAGCAAGCAAGAGCTGATGTGCCTGAATTAGAAGTAGCAGTGTGACATCTAGTGGGCTTTTTTTGGGACAGGAATAGGCTTATTGCTTTTTAGCAAGTCATAAAGCTCACAGATCACAGAACATTCTGAGTTGAAAGGGACCCACAAGGACCAGCAATTCCAATTCTTAAATGAATGGCCTGTACAGGGATTGAATTCATGACTCTGGAGTTATTAGCACCATGCTCTACCAATTGAGATAATAGGTTTCAAGAAATTGAACAAAAGGAGCAAAGAAGCTAATACAAGGAACAAAGAAAACAGCCACAGACTATACAGGTGAGGAAAAAATATTTACAAAAGCCAGAGGTGCAGGATGAAGTGTTCACTTGTGTTCACTGGTATTGCTTTCAGAGTGTACTCAAGTATGACTGACAGGAATTGAAAATACATCTCATGTTGGCCACTTGGGGATATGTGTTGCAATATTTGAGGCATTTTCAACATACATCCCATGCTGCAACAGAAGCATTAACCAAAACAAGAGAGGAGACATCATGATTAGGAAAGTGACTTTTCTCCACAGAGTGCGACACACCTTTCACTTCCAGTATGCTGAAACCTGGGATTCCCCCAAATGCTAAAAACTCCATTGCGTCATATTTGGTAATGGGGCACTTAAAAACAAGTAAAAAAAACCTAAACTTTATTTTCCTGTTTATTTCCCTTCTACTACATGAGTCACATGCAAACCAGCCCAAGATGTTTCCCCAGTAATTTGGCCAGTCTCATTACATCTGGAAATGAGAGATCAGCAAATGGAAATGAATTCTGGTAGCACTGCACTGGTGTCAACTCCGTTCAACTCAGTAGACTATGGAGAGAATAAACACTATCTGCCTACATTCTCAACAGATTTTGGAGCTAAGAATGAGAGCCCTAATGGACATCAGGCACCTGATGGGTGACAATCATAGAATTCAGACACCTGAAGCATCATTTCTATGCTCTGTATGTTGTTTTTGTGCCCAGAAGTTACTGTCCCTGAACCACCGCTAACTCGCCAGCTATGAGTTCATTTCTCACCTATCGCCAGTAGTGGTGCTGCAGAGCATAATGCCTAAACCGTCAGGAATATCCCTTTCGTAGCTGGATACCCATGGCACTGCTTCAGAAGAATAAGGCTTCACAGCAATTCCTTTCCATCTCCACCTGGGACTTTTACACGCCTTTCTTTACCATCCAGCTGGTACAGCAGAATCCTAGCCTTTCAGAAGTTAAAGTAGCATAATAAATATTCTGATTTATATGAGACCATATATGCTGACACATAGGATTGCAAAAACTGTTGTACAGGAAGAATCAGATGCCTTATTGCTGAACTTGTTCTGTGCTTCAATCCTTTATACACAGTTCCTTTTCATATCCTGGCTTCTGTCCAGTAAAAACAGAGACCTGAATCCTGACCCCATGTTATTCCACAAAATAATTAAAAGAGCTTGCATGACTTTCTTTGGTGGTCATCAATCTGTTTTATATTATCCAAGCTCTTGGTACTGAAGGTTTTGAAATAAGGTATTTTGATTGTAAAGGAATAAAAATCAGTTGAAAAGTGATATGCAAAGTAAGCAGCATTGTAAATGTCTTTTTCAAGCCATAGGCACGTATCACTGTTATCATCTGATATCTTTATATTGCAATTATATCTTGGGAGCCATCTTGAGAGCCATCTGACTGCAACGTACCAGATCTAAGAAATTAATGTCATTACTGAAAAAGTGCATTTCAGCTTTTGTTCTGTAAAGAACTCATGCCTGGGGAGCACACAAACTGTTGTATTTATAATTAAATGGATGTGGTAGATTGTGTTATTGTACGGCATTGAATAAAAGCTGAGTGTTAGCCTCAAAAAATCTCAATATCAAAACCTCACAAGCTGCACCATCCACAATTAAGGTTATCTTGTTTTAGGCCTTCCATGATAGTCTTGCTGATGCCCAGGAAGTGATGAACAATTTCCACAACTCTGAACACAGATGTAACAAAGAAGTTGACTATGGAGTAAAGGAGTTGGTCACCTCTGAACCATCTATTAAAAAAGTTGCAGCTGGGAGGGAAAAGTCTGGAAGACAGATAAAGCAGAAAAACTGAGGTAGCTCAAACTGGATGACTAAAATCTATAGAAAATTTTGTTCTCCATATTCTCTGTATCTATAAATCAACAGAAATGCCTTCCCGTTGCCCCCTATCCTTTCAAGTACATCATATGATGAATCCAGCATAAAACTTGGTTACTAAAGGAAATCCTGTACAAAATACTTGGCTGCAGAACTGAGCATAAGTAATATGCAGTAAATAAAAAATGAAAGGGTGGCATCAAAGATATTAAAACAGCAGAACACAGAAGCACCATTCCTCTGGGCAACAAGTCAGGCATTTTATTAGAGACATTTGGTCTGTATTGTAGGTATTTTTCCACTGTTTAAAATTATGCTTCTTTTCAAGTATTGCGATTAAAAGGGTGAGGAGATTATTTCTTGGCCTTCCTTTATTTATTCTGAAATTTTTATCACCTCAGCCGCGCTAAGTAAACACCTCAAGAAAATTGAACTTTACACTTGAATTCTCTTTCTCCTTCCTAGCTTTATTGTAGTTGTCAGGGAAGTGTAACACCTCAGCACACCAGCACCAAGCTCCCAGCCACTACACCAGATGGGAATGTTACTGGCAGCAGGATCCAGCTCCAGGCTTTCTGTTCAGGATGACCAAATTCCCACATCATGTGTGAGCTCATGTCACAGTTAAATGTACCCAGACTTAGAAGGAACAGAATTAGAGCAGATGGGCAAACAGAAAGTCTGTGACTTGTCATGGGTTTATGCTAGCCTTGGTTCACTTTGAGGAAGCATGGCACACATAATGAATGTGACTTGTGACCAGAGGTTAGGGTTACACTATTACTGTAGCTCCATTCTGAATTCTTTCTTAAAATCCTACTATAAAGAATCCAGAAAAAGCTATGGAATGAAAACTGTGCACATAATTTTCCCTGTCTAAACAAAATTGTTTTACCTAGGCCTTTTCTTAGAAAAATAGTGAATTATCAAAAAAAAAAAGGCAATAGTACTAGCATCCTGTGTTGCTTGACTTCAATTTTCCCACTACAGGGATCACACACTCTTGAGATCTGCAAAATCAGAAACTATTTATTCCACACAGATTTCTTACTGGTGTGTTTGTAATATGATGAACTTATGGAAACTTAAAAGGTTACCACAGCTCAGTAGCCCTTCAGAAGGCAGATGCATACTCAATAATCTCCTCAAACAGCTTTCCTTTGCAACCTTCATTTTCCTCGGATAAGGAATAAGCAAATGCACCAGTGCAAACAAAATGCCTACCCAACAATCCAATCCATTTAAAATACATCCCTTGGTTACACATCTCCTAGCTCTTCTGCTCATGTATGTTGGAATATAAATAATCTTGCAAATGCTAACTACTGAGTGCAGTGCATTTGGGCCCCTCACTACGAGAACACTGAGGTGGTGGGGCAAGAGAAGGGCAACAGAGTTGACGAAGGGTCTGGAACACAAGTCTGATGAAGAGCAGGGGACCAGGGGTGATTAGTGTGGAGAAAAGGAGGCTGAAAGGGGACAGTATGACTCTCTACAACTGCCTGAAAAAAGGTCACAGTGAGGTGGGCGTCAGTCTCTACTTGCAAGGAACAAAAGAGGAAATGGACACAAGTTGTGCCAGGGGAGGTTTTTGGATATTTGGAGAAATGTCTTTATTGAAAGCATTGTTGAGCTTCAGAACAGGCTGCCCAAGGAAGTGGCTGAATCACCATCTCTGGGGGAATTAAAAGACCTGTAGATATAGCACTGAGGGACATGGTTTAGTGGTGGGCCTGGCAGTGCTGGATTAACAGGTGGTCTCAATGTTCCAAGAGATCTTTTCCAGCCTAAACTCTATGATTTGCTGAGTGCCATGAGTCTCAGTAGAAGTACTGAAAATAGAGGATGTCCAGATATTTACGCTGAATTAAAGTACAGAAAAACCCTACCCCAAATTATGAAACACATCTTCCTTCTCTATACAGCTACATGGTACAGCTTAGTGTCTTTATCTACCGACTGGTATAAATCATATCTAGTTTTTTCCCACTGAAGCAATGAAAAATTCATTCCTATTAAGTTACAGGCAATACATATATATAATTTGACATTTTGTTTATCAATGTATAACTCTTCAAATCTTATCTCATACATTCTTTACCACTTATTTTCAATCTTTCCAGCCTTTTTTATCCCTGTTCCTAGGTCCTATTTTAATTAGGAGAGTTTTTTGTTCGGACATTAATATATGTACTCTAACAAAGTGCAGCACAGAGCCTGCAATAACCTTCACTGCACGTGATTGTCTGGTCAAAACAACTATTTGACCACCACACAGCTTGATATCAACACATTTAGTTAAATATCTTTGTGAGATAGGTATTTCTTAAGCCAAGAAACTAGACAGGGTAACTGCTTTGTTTCTCAGCTGCTTCATAGCTTCATATATGCTATTCTCTGTGAGGAAGTCATTAAATAATTATTTGTCTCATTTGGCAACTCTATTGATTATTAAATAACACAGAACATCTGTTTTGTTTTCATGTCATTTGCAATCGTTAGCAGTTATAAGGTGCAATTAGTGCTGAAATAATAAAATATATGCCACGTAGATAATGTCTGAAAGTCCCGTTTACTGGATGACTTAGAAGCTGAGAAGGGTGACTCACTTTAAATGGAAAGTTTACTATAAATTAGCATACTTTAATTCATTGAGGTCCTACTCAAATTTTTAACGTGCTTCAGAAATTATGTCAATAAACAGAAAAATAAAATGTTATGCTTCAGATTCTTAACAACGGGACATTTGCCCTGCAAGGTCTCTGTCAGGAGATTTGTTTCAGTCATACAGACTCCAGTAACTGATTTCTCATGGTCTTGCGTCTGAATTAAACAGCTCTCACTAGGAGAGAGAGGGAGTTCTCTGTTTTGCAAAGTCGCAAGGCCAGCTCAGACCAAGCCGTGGCCGCTCTGGCTGATGCTGCTCCCCGGGGTGTTGGGTGGACAGCGGAGAAAACCTCGGGCTGCACCGGGCAGCGCCGCCAGCCGGGAGGAGGCTGCGGGATCAAAGCTCTCCCAGAGAATCCCCACACCCGGAGCGGCCCCGACTGAACACAACAGGGCTCCCCCGCTCCAGTGGCACACGGGCATTTCCCCAGCTCCTACTCCAGAATTTGGACCTACAGACCCAAAAGAAATTATACAGCTTATTCTCTGTCTTTGGGAGCAGGGACGGGTGGTCTGATTCTGAAGAAAAAGCAACGGTACCAACAGAGAACACGTAAGGATACGTTTTGGGATGCACGACACAGACGCACGAACTGCTCAGCCTTGCGGTCTTTTGGTAAACCACGAGTCGGTGGTTCTGAAATAATCTGGTATCAACTCAACCGATTCACCGGTAAACATGTCGGGAGCTTTCCTGTCACCTTAGCGGGTCACAGCCGCCACAGAACACCGTTTTCCTGGGAGCGGCGGTCCCGGGATGCGCCAGGAGCCGGCTCCACCTCCGCTGCTCGCTCCTCCTCCTCAGCGGAGCGGTTCCACGGGCGCTGCCTCCCGCGGGTGTCTGACAGCTGCTGGCCGGGAACCGCTGGCGATCTGAGCCCGCAGTCCTGGCCGCCCTTGACCGAGCTCAGCACCCGCCGCTCTCCCCAGCCACCCCCTCACCGACAGAGCCACGTCCCGCCCCGTAGTGCGGGCGGGCCCCACGCAGCGCCGCGCCCCGCCCTGCTGGGCCGGGAAATGCCGCCGCGGGGCCACGGGCCGGTACCACCGTGCCGGAGGGGGAACTGGGAGGGGAGGAGATCGGAGGGGGCGGCCCCTCACCTCCCGACGGCACCGCCCGGCACCGCCCGCTGCCCTGGTGGCGGAAGGTCGCCGCTTGCCCCGCCCGGGCGGTGGCGGGACGCGGGCTCCGGGGAGGGCCGGGGCTGGAAGTTGCCGCCCTCCCTCCGTATCCGGGTGGTTGCTCCCGGGCGCAGCCGGACCGCCGGAGCCGGTGCCAGGCGAAGATGGCGTATCCCGGACAGCCGGTACCCGGCGGGTTCTGCCAGGGCGGGGTGAGCGGGGCCGGGGCCCGCGGAGAGATGTGGCCGGCGGGAGCGGCGGGAGCCGGGTCAGGCGGGGTCTGCCCGGCCTCTGCCCGCCGCTCCCGCCGGGAGGGGCCGCAGGCGCCGCTCGAGGCTGCGCCGAGAAGGGAGGGAGGAGGCGCCTCCCCCGCTGCTGCTGCCGGGGGAGAAAGTCAGTGCTGAGGGTGTCATTCCATGATTTTCACTTAAGAATCAGTTTTATTTAAGGGTTTTCACACTTAATGCATATTCTTCCATGTATTTGCCCTAGACATCTGTTTTGCTCAACTTTTCTGAGGTGGATAAAAAAATTTGCAGTGCCTTAGTATTTCTTCGGCGCGCCGTTTTCTGTTAGGGGTAGAATAAAATGAAACCTAGGTGAGAGATGGACCAGGCTGGATCTAGATCAGTCGATTGCCCCTGTGCAAGGTTTTACACTGATCTGCTTACATTACAATGCATTAGTATATCAGTACTGAAATTGAGAGTTGATTTGGGGGATTTTTTCATGAGGAGTTTAGTTTTTGGTTGGTTTGATTTTGTTTTTGTTTTGTTGGTTTTTTTATGGTGTGTATGTAAAAACATAAGTTGATAACTACAGATCCTTAACTGAATCATTGATTTAAAATTAATTTTTTTGTTGTTTCCAAAGTATGGAGGAGCTCCAGGAGGACCAGCATTCCCTGGACAAGCTCAGGATCCTTTGTATGGTTATTTTGCTGCAGTAGGAGGGCAGGTAAACTTACAAAATTTACTTATTTGACTTACAAAATTTACTAAACTTATAATATTTACTTCTTGGATTTTTTTTTTTCTTCTGGGGGAATACTCTCCACGTTTGGAAGGAGAAATGCCTAGTATTTGCAGTTAGAAAAACTGATGTTTCTAGTTAAAAAAACCAAATCCATAATTGTTTTACTTAGCCTATTTGCCATGTACAGCTGTATTGGTCTATGTTATAGCTGTATACCTACAGGAACTATACAGGAACTATGCAATTTGAATAATGCTGTTAGTTTCTATATTGTATGTGTAAATACGTACATGTATACACAAACATAGGCATGTATGCCTCTATTTCCTATACAGGTATATGCAGGGAATATATAGATGCATGAGGTTTTGTAACTGAATTGTGACAGCTCTGGGTTGGTGAATGCTGCCAGGCTTAGGAGAAAGAAAAGAGAAACAGTGGAAAGCATGGGCTGTGGAGATGGCCTGGCTAAGAGCAGGAAATGCTAACAGGAAAGAGGTCATTACATGATCTTAATAGACTCACAAATGGAAAAGCAGTCATGGGTTGTGCCAACATCTGGGTTTACTGGTAACATAGAGTCCTTATTCTTCTAAAGGAAAGGCTTTCACAAGTCTTTTTTTTCCTTCCCTGTCATTCTGCACTGCATTTTAAATTTCTTTCCGGTAATTTTGTGGCATATACTGTTTTTGTATGATCATGTATGTTGCTAGAAACAAATGCTCTTTGAACTGTATTACAGAGTTTAGGAACAATTAAGTTAGGTTGATTGAGCTGAAGTTCCTTGTTTGTTTGCTATATTACAGCTATTTATTGCACACCTGTAGGGTGTGTGCAAATCTAAAACTCTGCTCTTGTATCTGCTATCCTCAGGTAGATGCAAACCACAACATGAAAATTTAAATTCAACAATATTAGCTGATGTTCAGATTCCCACCATAACTTGGTTTAGTTTTGTTCTGTATGTTACTCTTTTGAATTAATAATGCATCTTGCAGTCTGTGTCCTACTTCTTCTAACTGGTTATGAAAATATTTAGACTGTGTGTTTTTTAGTAAAGGAGAACACTGGAATGACCTCTGTGTAGTGAGGCCTTTCTGAGAAGGTGGAGCCCAGAGCTGAGTTCTGCTGAATGTGCTGACAATTTGTCTGCCAGCTGAGATGTGTCTGTGCAGGTGCCTCCTGGATGTGTGCCAGGAGTCAGCACTGGAGCCAGTAACTGATGCTGGACAAATGAATAAGCGCCTATTGTAAAGAGAAAGGGAGGGAGCAGCAAACAGGATACAGCACTGTGGAGAAGAGGTGGCAGGAGCTGGATTTCAGCCAAACATAGACCATTTTCAGCTCTGTCAAGTGAGGCATGGATACTGGAAGCTGGATACTACCCATACCCAGTGGGTTGATGGGTATGATCAAGTTAGCATTTAAGAATACTTAAGTTAATACTTTGAAATGTTTTCCATTTGTAGAAATCATTCCTTACTAAAATGAACTCAGTAGCTTTCAAAGTTATCCTTGGAATCTGAGGTGTCTGTTTCTGGTACCAGTTTCTGTGCAGAAGTAAAAACCCTGTAGGGAGACACTGAAATGTAACAGATAAATTATCACTTGCCTTTATGGCCATCCATGCAACTCTGTAAAAAGCCACATCTCAGTTATCCATCTATACTTACTGTAGAATTAGTATGTTTTGGTTATGGTTTGCTGCTGTGTTGTTTTTATGCTATATAATATTTAGTGTTTTCTCTGAGCTTTCTTTGAAGTAGTACACAACAGGGATCTTGTCTTTGACTTGATGAATTAGTTTCCTTTGTTCACAGAAGAAAGTCAAAAGTATTGTTTGAAATCTTTATTCAATTGAGTATGTCTTTGTAGGAAGTAATAATTTACTTTTTAGCCTGTTTGAAAAGCCCATAGACATTGTCTAGTTTAACCTGCTTATGTTCTACTAAAAAAACCAAAAAAGACAAGCATATTTTTGGTAATGTTAATCTTGATTACACTCATGCTTTTGTATCTTCCTCTGTTTTAAGGTTATGCAGTTCCTATCTTTATTTCAGAAAGTACAAAGCCTTTGAAGAGATCAGTTACTTAACATTAATGACTATTTCAAATTTCTTCCCTTTCCCCACCCTGTGAATTGAAATTATTAAATACATCTGTATAATTAGACTGATGGAGTAGATAGGAAGCAAATTTGGGTGTAACTGCCATTAACTTGACATAGACTCAAAACATAGTTGCCTTTTTTCAGAACCTTGTCAAGTATCATTTAAAATAGAACTACTATTTATCTTCTAAACAACGATATTTTATTTCTGAAAGTTATCAGGCTGTGTTGTTCCCACCGTATCATTCAGTAGAATATCTGTACTCTTGAGAAAAAGAGTTTTCAAAAGTGGGTTTAAAAGCATAAGGAAAATGCTGTAGCAAACAGAATCATAGAATATGCTGAGTTGGAAGGGATCCACAAGGATCACTGAGTCCAACTCCTGGCCCTGCTAAAGACACCCCAAGAATCAAACCAAGTGCCCAAGTGTGTTGTCCAAATAACTTCTTCAACTCTGCCAGGCTTGGTGCTGTGATCACGTCACTGGGAAGCCCATTCCAGTGCTCAGCCACTCTCTGGGCAAAAAAACCTTTTCCTGATAGCCAAATTAAACCTCCCTTGACTTGGCTTTTCATCTTCTAATGCTTTGCAGAAGTGTCATTATTTTTTATGTCTACAGACATAATGTTCCATTCCTGAATGAGATTAATTTAAACTCTGTGTGAACCAAACTTCATGTTGGGGATGTGAGGAATAAAGCTTAGAATTCCACCTCCAGTTCTGGCAGCTCATTGCTTTCCATGAATTGGCTGTTGTTTTCTCTATTTGGCCCTGAGCAGGATTTGTTGGAAGTGAGGCTTTTTCCAAGCCATGTGGATAGGTATCTTCTGATTTTTTTGTTTTTCTTTCAAAGTTCTTTGCTTTCTACGTTTGCTTGTTCTACTAGCAACTTAATATTCTAAAAAGCAGGAATTTTTATATTTGTGAGTTATGAGGATGTCTTGAGAAGCATAACTAATTGAATGCCACTGGAAAGGGAGTGGGTACTGGGAATAAGCAGCCTGGGAGAGGGTATTAATAGCTGATACATCTTCTGTTATCGAAAGGATGGACAAATAGATGCTGATGAGCTACAGAGATGTCTCACCCAGTCAGGGATTGCAGGATCATATAAACGTAAGTTAATGATTTGAATGAACAAGCACATCTAAAGCACACTAATTCTTCTTCCCTAGAAAACGTGTAGTTGTGCCTTCTGCAGAGCTGGGTTTTTTTCTTTGCATGGCAAATGGTTTCCTTTCCATATCTTGGTCATGTAAATTCTCTGTATTCAGTTCTGTGGGGCAAGGATTTGCCTTTTCAGCCTCCTTAGTTCCCCACTCTGCTGAGCTGTGGAGTTGAAGTGGTTTGTTTTGTAATGGACAGACAGTTCTAAAAAGATGCTTTGCTTTGGTTTGAACTGAGCTTTGATATTGACCAAAATCTGTGACAGTATTCCTCTGCTGGGATAACTCCTGTTCAGTTTACAGCTTCTGTGAGTGAAACTGGCTTGCTCAAGTGGTGTCTGTTGGGGGGGAATATAAATGACCACTTTGAAACCCAAAACTATTGTGGATTAAGATGAGAGCAAGTTAATTTTAAATATAACTTGAATTGCCTCCAAATTGCCTGCTGTCAGTTTTTCTAACAAGTAATGGCACTTACTTGGATGAAAAATATGGTATGGCTGTATACAAGGGAACCAATTACGTAATAGTTTATATAATTTAAATTTATAATAAATCTGAAATTTTATGTTTAGATAAAACTGAAGAATATGCTCTTAACATAATTTATTTTTCCTTTTTCTAATTGTAACAGCTTTCAACTTAGAGACTTGCAGACTTATGATCTCAATGCTGGATGTATCCTTTAGTATGAAACGTAAACATTTTTGCATTATGTAAGCAAAGATGAGAGAGCGCCAAAACATTTGGGAAATGCTTTGTAGTTTCCATTCAGCCTTTACGTAATAAGTCTTGTGATCGTTGTGATTGGGAAGATACAAAACTCCATTCTCACTAATTTTAGCAAATTAAGAAATAATAAATAAATGAGGCTCTTGGTGACCAATCATTTTACAGCAAGTGGTATCCCTCTAAGCCTGGGGAGCTGTTTCGCCATTAAGTGTAAGAACAGTCAGGTCTGGTGGCCCAGAATAAAGTATTGTGCAAATCACTTATTGTGCTTTTCAAATAGGACACTTTTACAATTTCTCATCTTTCCTAATGAATTTTAAGCATTTGTTGTACACAGACTGAATACAATCTAAGTCCTCCTAAATCCTGTTCCATGAATAAATCAGCTTTGAGTATCTAATGGAATGGTATATGGCATTCAGCAGTAGGACCTGTGGAAGACTTAGATATTCTGTGTAAGGTTGGAATCTTTGGAGGTTTGTTAGCCAAAACTTAAATTGAAAGTTTTCCTACTTAAAAAGAAAAAAGCAGAAATTAAACTGGAAGGGCTCTTAGCTCATCTCGAACAAACCACTTAGAATACAAGAGAACTAATATTATAACAATTTATTGTTTGGCATTTATTTTTATTTCAGCTATGTATTTAATTGGATACAATTACATAGCAGCAGGTTAAAGAGAAGTGTGTCAACTAAAGTAGAATTCACAAAGGGAAAATTGCTTTAGCAGGTTTCACTGGGAAGAAGTGGGGAGAGCAGATCTCTGACCTTAGGTTTTGGGTAGTATTACCTCCATCTCTGCTGGGGGATGCTTTAGTGTTCTATGAGAGAAATTAATAATAGTAAAATTGTATTAATAGGGGCCTTCAAGTAAGTTTTAACTCCAGAGAGATGCCTTTTTTGTTTGGTTGGGTTTGTTTGTCAGATTTTGTTGGTGGTTTTGTTTAGCTAAGAAATGTTTTTCTTAGCTTTGAAATCAGAGGGATATGTCTGGCACACTGGGATTTAATGAGTTTAAAGAACTCTGGGCTGTGGTCAATGGCTGGAAGCAACACTTTGTAAGTTTTGACAGTGATGGAAGTGGCACAGTGGATCGTCAGGAACTTGAGAAAGCCTTGATGACCATGGGTAAGTTGTGAAATGTTCTTGCTTCTGACACTGACTCACACCATTTCCCAGTTATCATCCTGCAGTAACTAACACATGATATTTCCAATGAAAACTTGTTGGATTCTATTAACTTACCTGGCTTTTCAAAATAAGACTTTATTATTTTCAAATAGGATTTAGACTGAGCCCACAGGCTGTGACTGCCATCACAAGGCGATACAGCACTCAAGGAAAGATTGCATTTGATGATTACATTGCCTGCTGTGTGAAACTCCGAGCTCTCACTGGTATGCTGGATTATAGCCTTGTTGCTGTCATCCCCATAATATATTTTTATTTAATAAAACCTGTTTCTTTACTTATCTCAACTTCGGCATACTACAAAAGAGGTTTCTATCAATAGTCTACAGACTAGGATTTTTTAAATTCCCATGAAAAAAAGGACTTCATACTAATGCAGGGTTTACTCCAGAGACTAGAAAAGTAATGTTACCAAAATTGGGAAACTTTGTTTATTAACAGAACATAAAGGGTTTTATATGATAAACACAAAAATTTAGAGTGGGAAATTAAGTCTTGGAATGAATTGCAGTATTCTTCATCATGTTCTCCTTCATGTGACTTGGGAAATTTTAGGAAAGTGCTCTACACTTAAAAAAAATGTTTATTTGCAATTCTTCTTACCTGGTTTCTGTTTTCTTAATGAATTTTTGCAGAATGCTTTAGAAGAAGGGATACAACTCAGCAGGGTTTTGTGAACTTCCACTATGATGATGTAAGTAAATTTTAAGGAATCTATTAAAATTCCAGGGCAAAACAAAAGAAAAACTTAAGACAATCAGTAATGATTTGAGTTTGTGCCTTCCCTACACATGCAGCAAGAACCCAGAAGTTCTAGGGCATGTTTAGTATTGTCTCAAAAAGCTTTCATGTATTTTACAGAGTTCTATAAAATGTTGTGTACCTTTTTCTGAACTTCTAACTAGTGTGGTTCAAGAAGATCAAAGAAGCTACATCACTTGTTAGCATCACTTTCTGTGATTTTTTTTTCCATTTTCTGTTTTAAAGCTTGGTAGGCATTTTTCCTGGGAAGGGTTGGTGGAGTTCTGGTGGACGAATCACACTCAGTAAGGCTTCTGGGTCTTGGCTTCCTAGCCACATCTGTGCAGCAAAAAGAGAACACTAGATTTAAGTCATCCTGGGTTTGGGGGATTTTTTTGGAGCAAGTGGGGAGGACCATGTGTGCTAGTTTTTATTTTTGGTGTGGCTGGTATCAATAAGGAGATGCTTTGCTTTAATTAACTATTTGCTTATTTTCACATGTATTTTCAAGCTTTACTATTAATGGACTAAATTTCTTTACAGAAAATGTAGTGACAATGAGTATTGTAGGAGAAAAAAGTAAAAACTCATTCTCTGTCATACATCTAAGAAGTGCTTATTCTCTTTTCAGTTCATACAGTGTGTTATGAGCATCTAAATCAAAAGGAAGCAAGCCGTGGATGATCATGATTTAACATTCCAGTTTTATGAGCATCTTAATCAAAAGGAAGCAAGCTGTGGATGATCATGATTTAACATTCCAGTATGTGTTTTGCTTTGCCAAGTTCTCCAATGATTGAGTATCTCAGTATTGGAAATTGCATATTTTATGAAGGCATCCCTTTACGCACATTTTTTAGTCTTGATAATGAATATGAACTACTCATGTACTGTTGTCTTTAACTTCCAATGTGTGATTATCAAAGCTGCTTTTATTTTCATAAACTTGCAATTCACTATGCGTAACTCAGATCATGCAAATGGTAAGATTTTCAGTATATGTCTACTTTTTTCCCATGATTCACTAAAATCAGTTTCTGGAATGCAATTTACCGTTTTCTGACTTAAATAGTAACATGTGTATGACTTAAGAGGATACATATTTTCTTATCTTTGACAACATAGGACAGATGTACAAACTAAAAGGGATTTTGGAATGGTCATTTTGCACTGGTCTGTTAAAGTATCAGTAAGTTTTGGTTACTTACTTTGTCAGCTCTTTTGAAGATGAAGCCTGTGACACCATGCACTGAGTGCAAGACTACCTGCTAGAACTTCTTCTAAGCAGGGATGCAACAAAACATAGCAGAAAATTCTTCTAGCCTTGTGCCCTGGTACCGGGAGCTTTGTTCTTGTAAGATTCTTGCTTTGTTTGTGTCACTGCATAAAACACTTTTAAACATACAAAAGCTGTGCTGTGTCAGTTTGTGCATTAACTCTCCGTCACAGGCAGACAGACAGACTTCAGTTACATGTAAATAAATGTTTCTGTCTCCTCCACTTTAACCCCTAGCAAGTGGACTTCATGCCTCAATATGCCAGCTAACACAAAAGGGCCAAAACTCACTTGGAAAAAATTCTTGCCATGTTACTCTTTCAGATCACAGCAGTTGTTACCAATGAAAGCAGATACAGACAGGCAAGGCTTACTTGCCTGAGGCTCTTCAGGGTGAAAAAAAATGGGATTTTTGTTTGGTGGAGGTTTTATTGTTGCTTTTGTTGTAGGGATTTTTGAGAATGGGGAAGATGGACGTTGTATGAAAAGAGGGAACAGCAGGTAGTATAAACTGTTTTCCAAAAAAATAAGTTAATGAAACTTTTGTTAATTTTGGTCACTTCTGCCTACCACAGAGGAGTGATAGATGTTGTTTTTCTGCTTGTGAATACAATGCTATAAAAATGTTAAAAGAAGTATATTTCTTAAATAAGTAGTTTAAGGCAGTTTTGAGAAGGAACCTTTGCATTAAGGAATGAAAGCAAAACTACGCATATGTGCATATATATAGACATACATAAATATTCATCATTGGACAAATGAGCTCCTCAGAGCAGGAATCTCACTCAGAGATACTGTATTGTACCCTGCTTTGTGGAGGTGCCTATTAAATTTGGCACTTTAGTTTCTGGGCTGTAAATTCAAGGCAGGCTCGTCTTCCCTGAAGAAGCAACTTGTACTTACTGCTTAAATTTAGAATCCTTTGGGTATTACTTGTAGTTTCATTACAGAAGCTAGTTCTCTTTCTACCCTCATAATGAATTTCAAAGGCAAAGACAGCATTATAGATTCACATTCTATACATTGTCCTGTTGCACATAAAGTTGGGAAACAGATGGAATACTACTGGAAGTATTTCTAATGGAAAGACCAAAATCCACAAAGGTTTGTCTGAGTGTAGCAGACATCAGTTCTGCAGCAGTTCAAACCTTTGACAGCTGACGAGGTTGGTAAGCATGTGAAAAAAGGCTGTTCTTCCTGTAGGGATTTGAGTATTTTGTATATATACAGTGCTCATCCTTACACTTAATTTTACCCTAAGAAGAGTAAGAGATCTTTCCCAAAATGTTCTTTTCCCACACATCTTTACTTCTGCTTAGTTGTTTTTCTGGTCTTGTAGTGGCTTTGCTGGGATGGAATTAATTTTCTTTATAGCAGCCCAAAGGTTCAGATTTGTAACTGATCAGCAGCAATAACACAGAAATGTTTCAGCTGTTGCTGGGCAGTGCTTGCATAGTGTCCAGCTCTTCTCAGTTTCTCACTCTGCAGTCACAGTGAGTAGGCTGAGTGTGGGCAAGAGGCTGGGTAGGAATTCAGTGAGGACAGCTGACTCAGGTGGACCAAAGCACTCAAGACCCAAGGGCCCAAAACTCAAGTTTTGCTCAGTTTATTTCCCCAGGCTGAATCGGTATTTTGGCACCAGCCAGTTACTGGGCAGTGAAATGCAAGAAAGCAGTGTGAACCAATAGGGTTTTCTTCAGTAGTCTTGTAAGCATAAACCAGAGAAAACTGGAAAAAAAAATTGTTCCAAAACCAGGAGAAAATTCTGGCTTCCTCCAGAAAAAATAGTTTTTTGTTTTACATCAACGTTTCAAAAATCCAGTTTATTCACGGGGACTGATGAGATATGTAATCTTTAAAGTTTAGAGAGAAACTAAGCTAATACATACAGATGCTAAGGAGTTAGTACAGAGTTTGCTGTCCTAGCTAAAAAAGCCACCTGAAACCTTTGCAAAAATTGCTTCCCCATTAAGAGGAGATTCAGTGGATAGATTGAATATGCAAGTTACCTGCTTTAGAGAAACAGGTATTATTATTCTCAGAATTGATGGTTTCTCTTCTTCACAAGGCATACTGGGAGGGATACTCATGTGACACCAGGTGGGTGACTGCTCTTGACCTTTGAGCCAACCACCGGGCATAGTTTCAAACAGGTATTTTTCCTAGGTTGCCCTCAAACACGCAAACTAAGGAATAATAATTTTAGATTTGCTTTGAGAACAGTAGGTCCCTAACACAAAGATTTGAGTAGGTCACTGGATCATTTTCAACCTTGGAATTTGAAGAATACCATCTATATTCTTCTATTAGACTTCTCCCTTGCTGCAGGCAACATCTTTATTTTATAGAGAGCTATAAAACAGATAGTGCTAAATACAGTGAATCAGAAGAACAAAATACACACAAGAGTCTTTGTCATTGAAAGTCACTTTACTGATGTTACAATATGTTAGTAACATTGAAAACCACAGGCATTTGTATTAAATACTCTTGTAGAAGTGGATATTGTGACGCTGTTTATTATTAAAAGTGAGCAGGAATTTAGAACCCCAAATTACAACGATTTGTTTTTATAAAAAGCAACATTTTGTTTAGCTACATGAAAGCCAGATTCATTCAACAGCCCAATGCCTGTAATGTTTATGACAAAAATATCACACTCAAAGCTAGAAAGTTGTAAACTGCAGTGCTTCATTTTGATGTTTGTGAAAATCTTGCATTTTTATTACATCAGGTACGGTTTTTAAAGATTTTTAACTAGCAAAGACAATGATATGATGCAAATCATTGTTTTTGCCAACACTAGCCCAGCCACAGGGGTGAAACATGATTCTCCTTGCCTCTTTCAGTAATGGCTAGTATGAGTGAAAAAACAGCTTTTTTTTTACAGCAATGCCCAAGTTAAATATCAGCACAAAATGAAGCTGGCAGAGCCAGTTGGTATATACCACTCCAAAAGCTTTGCTGAAAGAACTGGTCATACAGTAAATAGTGTTTCCTCCAGCAGATTAAAAATTCCATAATGCTTTGCTATTCTGAAAAAAATATTTTGCATTTATGCAACAATAAAAATAAGTACTGTATTCTATATAAAATATTACCTATTGTAATATATTTTTATCCTTAAGAAAAGAAATATCAGGTTATATATTCACAGTTTGAGTATGTTCTGGACTGTATTTCCAAGCGTAAAGTATGCAAAGTCTACACAGGCAGTGAGCAGGAGTTCTTGTACCAATAATCAAACTAAATCAGCATTTCCTGTTCTACAGAGCCTTAAAATATTGCATGATTAGCTGCTCTCACCACTCCACTTACAAGGTCAGTCAGGCCTATATACAGAATTTCTAACATGGTTGTAAAAATAGACTTTCCATGCTAAAGTTAGAATATGTAAGGTCTTAAGGCCTCATGTCAATATTTTTTAAACAAAAGCTTTATTTTTTATTCAGAAGAATACAGAAACAAAAAAAATAAAATATTGTTGCTTTGACATTTTATGCTCTAGTGATTAAAAATTGTGTTGACTCCTTTATTCCTACCCTAGATAACATATTTCTTTTTAACTGCTATGTGCTTATTTTCCCAAATTTTCCTTATCTCATTCTGAGTTATATGGCAATTAAGGCCCATCTTCAGTAGCAGAAGTTTTTAAACAGTTTAAAGCTGGTTTAGCTGAAGTGATTTTGAGACTGGTATAGACTGGATTTTAAAGAGCTAGAACTGCCAGACCTGGCTAGGTGAGCCAATTTTGAAGCCAGGTACATTATCTCAAGTGTGAGCAATATCTGTGTTGTGAACTTATTTTTAGTGCTTGTTTCTCTTACTTGGCTGAGATAACATAGGAATGTTGACTGTTGTGGTGCTTTTCTCTAAATACTTGCAGAAAACTGTTGTGGAATGACAAGATACCATGTGCACAAGATGCTGTTTCCAAAGCTGTAGTTTACATCAGCATCCATACTTGAGACACCAGAAATGGTTTTCATAAGCTGACTTAGAAACTACTCACATCAGAGATTTTTAGCATAGATGATAGAAACTATTACTTCCTTTTCTGTTTCTGACAAAATCACACTTAAGAGAGTCCTGTTTGTATTGCAGCTATGTTTATACAATTAGTTTCACTGTTTCATTTTTTCTTGCCTTATTAGGATAATAGTTATGTGCACACTGGAACCTCACTCCACTGTCCAGTCATGTGATCACAACCTGCACATATTTTTTTGCAGTTTATTCAAATTTGTCTTCAGGAATCACAGAATATTCTGGGGAAGGAACCCACAAGGATAATCAAGTCCAACTCTTAAGTGAATGGTCCATAGGGCGATTGAGCCCGTGACCCTGGCGTTATTAACACCAACCAACTGAGCACATCAAATGTGATCCAAGTCAAATCCCATATTGCTGATGCATAAGATTTGGAAGCCATGCAAATAGTGGGTCATCAGCTCATCCATTCTTGGTATTCAGCAGAGACTGAAATGCTCGAGCTCTTTAAAAATGAGGCAAATAACATCATATTGTGGTTAAAAACAATGGTCCATACAGTCTACTGTTATCCCGTGACATTGAAACTCAATTTAGAGAAAGAAACGTGATTTTCAGACTTAGAGCAAGAGAAATGGGAAACAGCTGAACTGTAAGGTTCACAGACTTGATTTAAGAGGTTTAGCCTTCAAAAATGCTAGAAGGTGAGACACACGATGGCTGAGTCACCAAGTGGTTTTACCAGTAGTATTCTGGTTTAACCACAAGTAGTTAAGCCCCAAAACAGCTGCTTGCTCAGTCCCCACCTGCAGTGGGATGGCAAGAGAATTGTAAAGGTAAAAGTGAGAAAACTCATGGGTTGACATAAGAACAGTTAAACAATTAAAATTAAATAATTGTAGTAATAATAAAAAAAATTAATGAAAAGGGAATTAACAGAGAGTGAACTAAAACCCAAAAAAAGACAAGTGATGCAAATGAAAATTGCTCACCATCAACAGACCAGTGCTCAGGCAGTCCCTGAGCTGCAGTTCTTCACTGCCAGCCTTCCCCCTGGATTGTTGCTGAGAATGGCATCATATGGTTTAGGGTATCCCTTGGGTCTGCTGTCCTGGCTGTGTCCCCTTCCAACTCCTCATGCACCCCAAGCCCAGTTGGTGGCGAGGCATGTGAAGAGCAGAAAAGGCATTGGCTCATTGCAAGGACTGCTCAGCAATAACTGAAAAAATTCTTGCATAATCTACAGTGTTTTCAGCACAAATCCAAACTACAGCCTCATACCAGCTACGGTGAAGAAAATTAACTCATCCCAAGCAAAACCAGTGCAAAATCCACAAGACATGATGCATCATCACCTGATTATAGCACAAGCAAAAGATCACAAAATCATTAAATGGTCGGGGTTGGAAGGGACCATAAAGATCAGCTCATTCCAACCCCCCTGCCATGGGCAGGACTTTCCACTGACCAGGTTGTTCAGAACCCCATCCAACCTGGCCTTGAACACTTCCAGGGATGGGGCATCCACAGCTCCTCTGGGCAACCTGTGCCAGTGTCCCACCACCCTCACAGTAAAGAACTTCTTCCTAATACCTAATTTAGCCTACTATTATTAACAGCATTGGAAAGACCCTATCCATACTGTGTAAAGGTGACCAACTTTTAGCAGCTTTCTGATGTCAGCCAACTCACAGAGGCTGTTAGTGGATGAATGTTTCATGCAGTTTCTTTTCAGTAGAAGTGAAAAGGGGATGGAAGAGATCAGGAGCTCACTGAGTTTTACACTGGAATGTGATAACTTTGCTTACAACTAGCTACGGGATTCGATGACAGAGCAAGTCCTAAGGGCTAACTGAAGAGTATATCCTTTAGGATTATGGAGTCTCATCCTTCTTTCACATTACATTCTATCAATCAATTCACTAATGAAGTTACAGCAAATTTGGCCAGAATTTGTGGTATATGCATGTCTATAATAATGTATGTACCCATTCTTACCTCTGGTTTTGAAAAAAGTTGTCACATTAGCATTGACAAGACCAATCAGTCCAAACCAGCAATAGGGATTTGAGTAAGAGGATTTCAGTACACTAACTATTGACACAATTTCTTTCTGATTTTAATTCAGGCTGTACCTCAAAGGTTCACTTGTTCAATAGCACAATCAAAATTATTTCATGCCACACGAGCTCAGCAGGTTCAACATCTCATAAATCATTTGGGAGAAGCCATCTTCAAAGTCAAATCACACTTCAGGTGACTGGCAAGTTGTGACTTTAGTCACAATTTAAGCAAAGATAGGCTCTATAAAGTTAACAATCTTCTTGAATCTACTTAATTAAATATAACAAAACTATATGTAAATTATCAGCCACACCTATCTCTGGTATATTACCTGAGACTACAAAAGTTCTTAAGTCAACAAATCCAGAATTAGAAGGTAAATCTTTACTTGTTAAACTGTGGCAACATTGTGCAGCATTATTTTTAAATACAATCTCAATTTTCCAGTCTCCATCAGTTAGTCACATTAATTTTATTATAAATTACACAAGATTCTTCTCCCACAATGAAATACATAAAGGTATTATATTAAGTATATCTCATCCTGCCAGTCCTATGCTCATACAAACAATTACTTCTAGTTGAGAACTGATGGCTTCCTCACTTCAACAGGCATCTACAGCATAGTTGGCAATTAACTAGTTCATTTATTAAAATAAAACCAAAATAAAAGCATGAATCTCAATTAGTCAAAATGACTGAGCTATATTAGTGACAAGTAATTTATTTTAGTCTGGATGAGGTATTATGCAGCAGTTTATATTGCTATTGCCAGCGTAACTAACTACAGTGGATAAAAATATTTGCAATCTTCAAGGTTATTATTCTGGCAGCTTTCCAACATACTACATTTTAAAAGTAGGAAATTACAGCTTTGTAAGCAAACAACTCCTCTGTCCAACCTCCACTGGCCTGGGAGGCTCACACAGCCATGCCAGTTCAGGTCTCCCAAGTTACCAACCTGATGCAAAGTTCTCTGCAGAAGAATTTTGCAAGAACACAAGTCCTGTGATATTCTCACGCTAGACCACCAAAGTGAAAGTCAACATTTATTTAACTTAAACTTAGTGCTCAGAACTAGACTTCCAGTCACTACATATCTCCAAATGTGAGGGTGACTGTTAAAGGTACACTACACACATAAGTGTATCATCATATGTTACAAATAAATTATATTAAAACAAAAGAAGCTGGAAGTACATACTACTTTGAAAATACAGTCAGGAGGGGCATTTGTTTGCAAAACAAGAAGCTATGAACATAGCAGAAAGAGCCTGCATGTTATCTCCAGTTCTGTCTGCCAAATCTTGCTGCTTCTTGGTAAGGCAAAATGGAAAGGGAAGAGTAAACACTGATAAACATAAGATGTGCACAGAAATCTAATGGGATCATTCAAAACTACATGCCAGTTTGTATCCAAACAAGTACCATAAAAGGCACATGATGAACAGTCCAGTTACTAAAGACAAGATATGAATATGGGAGGGAAAACCAGCTTTCAGGTGACAGAGTAATACAGCGATGATTAGGTTATCATAATGTCCTAATGTGGGTGAACCTCTTGAGGGTCCTGCTCAAAGTCCAGTGAAATCAACAAAAGACATATTGATTTCAAGTTATGGCTCAGACCCTAATTTCATAAGCTACATGCTATCAACTGTTTAATCCAGATAGCTACACTCAAAGTAAATCTTTGCCAAAAAAAAATAATCCTCAGTGCTGATTGATGTATTTACCTTTCACAAAAATGCAGAATCTTTCCCTAAAGCAGTTACCAGTAACTGTCTCTTTCCAGATGGTCAGTCTGCACCCACTTGTGCTCACATATATTCGTCTTTTTCCAAATACTTACCAGAACCTGTTGACTGTGAGAAAATCATTTGAATGCCAAGGCCAATATTTTGTCATAATCCAACATACAGCCTAATCATAAAATATAGTGCATCTAAAAATCTTACATATTTTACAGCTGCCAACATCTTTAAACATTTATTAATTTAATCTTACATATATCTGACTTTATTGAGAGACGTAAAAGTTAAAAAAATACATTAAAAGGCTGCAAGTGTTGGGTTCACTTACTAAAGGAAATACATGAAAGAGGTAGAAGATTCAGAAACACCGTAGATGTTCCCAATACAATAATATCTAATTAATCATACAGCTGTTGGGTAGGGTATTCAACTGCACCACAGAGTCAGGTGTTTTATTCTGCAATGGTACTACCTGAAGCTAAGAAGTAGTCAGTTTTGGAAAACTAGAGAATTAGAAACTGATTAAATATGGTCCAGTTTCTCACTAACTGAAAATTCCCAACCAGAAGGCATTTGCTTTACAACAACCTTCAGAAGTCTCGGGTGTTAGAAATACAACCATCAACTTACAGACAAGATTAACATGGTAAAGAGTTGTTCCCCCCTTATTCTTTTTAAGCTAAATTCATTTGTGCTCAGTTTAATGCCCCAAAAAATTGTCAAGGGGGCTTCAGGGGCAGCAAGCATAGCATTCAAGCGCATGGTAAATGCGATTCCAGTAATAAATAAAAATTGAAAGACAGTAATGAAACTGGCCACTTGCCCAGCACTGTTATTATCTAGTGCAGTGAAATCGTTATACTTCTCATAAGCCTATGCCTTGCCATCTAAAACAGTGTCTGAAATGCTCTATCAAAAATACACAGCAACTCTCACAGACAGACTTCACATCACCACATCCTGAGTTGACCACTTAGAAGTATTCCCAAATGTCCAGTAAGTTTGGGCACATGACTTAAAGACTCTGCTGTCTGCCGAATCATTCTTGATTACACCTGTGAGAGGATACAGTGGTTATCTTACTAAACAAGGGATTTTGGCTGGTTCCTTTTATGATGATTTAAGACAAAGTGCTGCTGTACTGGTTTCCGCAGTCTACTGTACAATTGAGATTGTCAAGACAGTATAGATGCTGAAAAAGTTGTATAGATTTTGGTCAAACACCAGTTTCTGAGAGACACAGTTTTACAGTACTGTACTTTCTGTATTTCCAAGGATGTCTGCTCATAATATTAGAAAATCTGAAGTGTGATGATGTTAGTCATGACTGTTTCTTTAGGCATTTGGCAAAATACACATACATATAACAGCTATTTTTGACATTATTGAATGTTTACATATATACAATCTGTATACTGAGATTATAAACATGTAAGGTAAAAAAAAAAAGATATAATCTTTGTTTGTTTGCCGTTTGTGTCAAATAGTTGCCTTTCAAAGCTTGAAATCCTGTCACAAAAAAAATTCCTATGTTTCTTACTCCTGCATGCTAATCTCTACTACAGTATGTTGTTTTTCCCTTACATGTGGAAAGTAAAGAACACAAGGTTCATGCATACAGCGTACAAGTTTACATCAGCTGGGCTCTCCGTGAGGCATGTTCCCAGTTCCACTCTGATCTGACTCAGGACTGCAGTAAACCAGAGAAAAACCTCTCTTACACAGGACTGGCAAATGGACTGCAGCTGGGATTCTAGGTCACCATGCGGAACAGCCTTGTCACATCTGGGCTAATTATTCTCTGTCAAATGTTATGATTTTGGTTGTTCATCAAATCCATAAAATACAAGTCAACAAAAAAGAAAGAAAAAAAAAAAAAAGACTGTTTTTTTCCTTTCCACATGACAGGAGGTTATCACTGCGATACGATATCACGGGCACCTCTGTTGATCTTTCAAATTGTCTGAAGAGCAGATGAATGTGCAGTGACTCAGTGATGCTGAGTTTCTATAAAATCCAAAGTAAACAGTTCTGATGTGACCCCAGGAAAACACTGCAGCTAGATGGATGTCTCCCAAAGCTGGAGAGGGGGAAAATAAACACAAACACACATTGAACACCAACATAAAACAGGCTGTCACCCAAACAGTGCAAGGAGCTTGTTTGGGGAACTGCATCTGCATCACTTGGGTCACCAAATCTCCTCCCAGCCTCTGGTGGGTATCTGTTCACCAAGTGAGCAGACAGGCTTCAGCATTTCAGCACAACTTGCAGTCAGCATAGTCAGCCCATGGCTGGGAGTTCAGTTTTCTTTTTGAAAGAGAAATGTCAGTGTAGCATCAAACTTGTACTAGACAACTTATACCTTAGAGTTACGCTAATATTAGTGCGGAGATAACTTCCCATTTTCATCTGCCTAACTCTGCTCAGAGCAACATGACTTTCTGCTGTGGGTTTGAGCGGCTGCCAAAGCAGCTCCAAGGCTGACTTACACCAGTACAGCCCAGGCTCCAAGCTGCCTTGGAAAACCCTGTGGTGCACCTCACACAAACTTCTGCCCCAAGCAGCACTTGGGGAGCAGCTTGCAGGTTCCCTCAGCAGCACTCCATTCCTTTTTTCTTAAAAAAAAAAGGACAGAGAACAGTGATGAGAATCTCATCAGCATCAGCAACATCAACCAAGGGTATTGCAAGTAAAGCTCCTAAAGCAAATTTCAGACTTTTTTGCTTATTCAAATACCTGCTATGTCTGAATTGACACAAAGGAAATAAAAGCCTTTTGGAGCAGCTGGAAATCTCTCCGTATGAGATGTTACTATCCAGCACACATTCCAGTAGTTCCTGGTCACTCTAGGAGGGCCAGGCTGGGCTCAAGTTGCACAGCAGTGAAGTCCCTCCAGGCCTGCAAGCACTCCACATGCTGCTTAACTGGAAATTTTTACATTTCCATAAACTGGAAAGCAGCTATCCAGGGCACATTTTTTCAGCTTGAAATAAGAAATGTAATGAAATCTGGGTTTCAGGGCAGCTTTAAGAGCAACCTGAAAAGCTGCCTGTAAACACAGCTGTTGAGGCCTTCATCACTGCCAGAGGCTCAGCAGCTTCAGAACTTCAGGGTGCAAAGGAAATGCCATTCCAGCTCTCCTTGTTGGTCAAAGATGTTAATCTGCCACAGTTTCTTTTTGAAAAACTATCAGTAAATCAAGTCACTGGTGAAATGCAGAGAGAAGAGGGACACATACCCTGGCACTTTGCCTGTTGACTTTTTTCTCTTCATCAGGAAGTGGTGGCATCGGGTAAGGGTATTTTCTGCTGGAAGCAATAGATCCAGTGGATGAAGACGGAGACTTTGCAGGAGACAGTGTCCTGAGATGTTGAAACACATAAAATAAATGTGATGTCTTTGCATTCTAGCACTGCAACAGCAACTGCCATTACTCTGAAGCTTGGTTCAGAGCCAAGAATATAGCTTATTATTAGCTCAATATCAGGGGGATAAAATTGATTGATCAGTAGTCTTATAATTTCATTATATAAATAAAGGTATTTAGAGATTTCAGGAACACTGGAAGAAAAAAATTTGCTACTTCTTACTAGAATTGTATAACAAAAATTATTTCTTAAACTGTTTTGTATGGTACTGTAATTAATCATTATAAAATTATTAAAAACCAAATCTGCAACTGAATAAATACACAACTAAAAGCATAAAGCCTAAATAGAAACAGTAATTGTATAATACAAGCTGAACAAATGTCTTCTCCCAGTGACTAAATGGCAATTATGTGTCTTTATGCATATCTTACACATCTCCTAAATTGATACAAACATAGCAAATAAATCTATTATTTTTGTAACATTAATTTACACAAATGCATGCATTTGGAGGCCAAACTGTTAGTTGTGAAGTAACAAAGGCATATACAAAGTGCTAATAACAAATTGTTATACATGCAAGCATCATACAGTGCATATTGTTCCAGCCAAAGAAAGAGTCTGATGAGAATATACAAAAATGGACTGATTAGTCAATGGCAATCAGCATTTCTGTACAAGGTGAGTAGAGTAAGCAGGAGCAAGTAAATGTTTGTATCACATGAAAGGCATTCTTTTCATGTCAATAAGGCAACAGCACATTATTGACTGAAATTTTATACCCAAGAAAAACTCTTATGCTTCTGTTTTGAGATTCTGCACTTTCCCCACTTGAGAGGTTCCTATTAGCCTCTAAATCTGGGCAGAGTAAAATGAAAAAAAGGCCTCAAAGTAGAAAAATTGAGCTATCCTAGCCCCTTGTTCTCTTGTGCAGACCAAGGGCATTCACCACAGGAGGCCTTTTAATACTGCAAGCATATCACTCAGCCCTCCCTGAGCACTGCTATCTAGTTATCTTCTGAGTTCATGTGTCCCTGAAGGTGGAAACTTTCCATAACAATAAGTGAAATTTATTTACCTTTAAATAATTGTTCCTTTATTTTGGTCTATTATATCATTTTGTGGTGTCTGTAGCTCCCTACAATAGCAGATTCTCTTGCCTCCCACACAAACAATGACTGATGGTAGCCACAAGCAACAAGGTGTCAATGGAAATTATATGATGAGAGCTCTCTACTCTGGCTCATGATCCTCTAATGCCTCATGTGGTAGCCTCTAAGTTCAGCAGCATTTAAGAGATTTGCATTGGTACAATTATCCAAACATGGAAGCATACATCTTCAGTACCTGCACATTGATCACCCATTAAGATGAACTGGACATACACCAATGTTTTCAGGAAGAAAAACCCTGAAACAGCTACTGTAGTATAAAACAAGGTTTCTGTATGTCCGTCATCATGGATCTGGGCACCAAACTGTGCACGCAAGAAAACAGGTTAATTTAAAACAAAAAAAATCCAGGGAAAGGTTGTCAACAGTGCCCTGCTGTTCACTATCCATACAAGTCCTCTCATCTCTGCCCCCACTTGGACTATCACTAATAAACTATTTGTGGATCTAGAATGAAGAATATAAGGAGAAGAGGGAGGGGAGAAAATAAGGAGAGCAGATTTTACATATTATTAGTAATACAATTATTCACAATTTTTACCCCATTGCTGCAGTAGAATTTTATATTTTCATTTTAAAATTTGCAACAATGCACTTGGAGATCAGAAACAAGGAGCTGGGCTAGTGGAATCTGACTTGGCAAGCCCTACCAGAAAGCTGTTTATAAGGTAGCACAGCCAGGGAGGTGGCACAGAATGGAGGCATCTCCCATCTCTTTCACCACACCAGGCACGACACCTCACACCACAGGCTCTTCACATTTTAGATACTCTAAAAGAAGGCCACAGTGAAAGGAAAAGCCACAGCCAATCTTCCTGTCCATCCATCTGAGCAGGCAATCCTGGAAGGAGTAATAATCCCCCAAAGGATGGAGCATCTTGAATATTTTCCCTGCACAAGTGGGTCCTCTAAGCAGGATCCCTAACTGAGCCTTTCAGCCAGGAAGCTTTGCACCATAACTGAAACACAATGCTGCCTTTTCCAAAGATTTTGAAGGCCAAGCCTCCAGTGTAGCTGCCTACATATCCTTCTTCTCAAACCCCCTTCGCACTGCCTGCTCACCTGCAGTTTGCACATCTAACCGATGTGAGCTCTGCTGCCCAGCTGCAACTCTACAGCCAACACATCAAGAATGCAGTTGCACACTTACAGAAGTGACCTTGCCTTCCCCTCACAGGGCCTCACCACTTATTTTGTTATAGAGTTATGTGCTGGTTTTTGTCATCTTTAGTGCCAGCTACTGAGACTGTGAGCATACACAACTCAGCATATGCTCACAGATCTTACAGTGCATCTTCTGTGATAAACAACATTGTTTGAGGTGGTTTTGATCACCTTTCAGGTTATGCCCTGCAATTGTGTATGTGCTGTGTATCCCAGATTTACATATACTTTAAATGAGAAAGGTCATGTCTGGCCCTTTCTCATTTACAGGATGGAGAGACAGCATTCAGGGACACTTGCAGGTAATGCTGGGGTTAAAGGTAGGAAAACTTGGCAGTTTTGGTCAAGGGTGGGATCCACTTAGCTTTCACTAGGGTTTCAGTTCTCCTGCAATCAAATCCATTAGCTTTCATGCCAAATGTTGCTTCCAGCTGAAACTTTCACAAGAAACCAGTACACACCACAACAGAGATTTAGAGTTTTACGGCCAGCCCCAAATGAAACCATGCACCTCACCTGCAAAAACTCTAATTTTTGAACAGAAAGCAAGATAGAGTAGCCACTTTGTGTCTTTCTATCCTGAAAGCTAAAACTAAGAGTGTGTGGAGACCATTCTGTGATTCACAACAAACACTGTGGCAGCAAGAAGACATCCAGAAGCAGTCCCTGCAGCCTTGGGCCTACCTGCTCCCCTCTTGTCCCTAAACAGCAAATGTTGGCCCACAAGAAACAGTGCAAAATGTGTCACCTGGTCACACAACTAAACGTTTTGCAATTTTGAGTGTCATTATAGCTGAACTCAAGGCAGGTGGCCCTGACAGATCTGAACTCTTCATGAACTGTGAGTGATTCTCTTTTGCAGATGGAAATAATGTAATGAAATTCAATTAACATTCAACCTGGTGAAAGCATCGCAAGCCCAAATATAGACCCTATCAGTCTAATCTGACCTTTGCTGCTGTGGATACAGCTCTTCGTATGACATCATCAGCCCAGATCCTACATTAGGATCTTCTAAAAACACTGGTGTGGCTAAACATTTTAAAGTAAGTTCCTTTTCAAAGCCACAGATGTGCACACATGTCCTCAGAAGGAGCAGCAGCAGAGGGGAGAGCAGGCTTATGGAGGGGCTGCAGAAGAGACAATGGTTGTGGCTTGAGCTGTCACTTGGAGCAGTGAACTATGCCTCAGAAGCAGGCACTCACATGCTTCAATGAGCCCTTCTCCCTAACTCTTGAAACAAACCCCTGATCCAGACATCAGAAGGCATTTTTCATTATCTGCCAACAATAACAGTATTTTGCTTTGATAATACAGAAAAGGCTTGTTAGTTTGTTTTTTATTTTAAGCACAGTCCAGAGCTGTCTCAGCAAGAGCAGCTTGCCAAGGGCTGGTCATGGCTCTGGCCTCAGCTGGATGCTCACAAAAGAAAGTAATGGAGATGGTCAACTAAAGAGGAACTGAGAAAAAGGCAAGGACACAACAGAGCATTAGAAATTGGAAGGAAATTACAGCCTACTGTCTCCTCCTTCCATGTCCCTTCTTTATGCCCTTCTGATTTAGGACAGCCATTTTCCTTCTTGTTATGTGCTCTGGGTCTCCATCTAAAAAATCCTTTGCTTGTAAATCACTTTTGTGTTTAAGTAACTCATAAAATATAACTTATTGTAAATACTTGCATTAAATCAAATGTAGGCGGCTCAACACTTTAGAAGGTGCCTTCTAGACTTTTTTCTTTATCATTATCTACAGAAATGCCACGTTTGGGGTTTCTGGCAGTTTGTTTTCTGATTCCATCATGGCTCCATCAAGTCTTTTAGATTCAGTGAGAATTCTGAGTAATCCTTAACCATATTTCAGAAGGTCAGCCTGTGCAGTGGACATTGTAATTGTCAGTAACAAGAATAAGCAGTAGCAGCACATTCATAAAATAATATCCCTTACAGAGAAGCTAAATTCAGGGAGAGGCTTCCTGCCTGATTTTATTGCTGAGGTTATGTAGTTATAGCCTGGCATACAGAATTAAAATCTAGACTAGACTTTAAGCAGGAAAATGAGTTTCCTTCACAGATCTTATTTTCTTACAGATGGGAATCCCACACTAGGGAGTCTTCTGATGTCAGACACACCAGCTACTATTATTACTATCATTATAAAAAGTAATTATATGAAATACCCATCAGACTTGTAGACTAGAAAAAAAATTACTAGGAAATCAGGTGTTAGAGAGACAAATTAAGATTTATACAGGGTATTTTAAGTAGATGGAGAAAATCTTGGTGATGACTAATATCTCTATTTTCTGAAAATCTGCAACTTTCCTAGAAAGTTTTTTGTCATTTTTCCTTTTTCTATTTCAACTCTTCCTACAACAGCAGCAGTCATCAACATATTAGTCCTAAAACTACAAGGAGACAAGCACAACAGCAGTATCACTTTCAGGACACATTTAAAGGAACAGAGAAATCAAAGATGATTAGCAACATGAATACTACTCAGCTAAATATCTGGTGTAAATGTCTTATCCTGACACTCTGACTCATAAAATACAGTACCAGCTGGACAGTCTGACTTCAGCCTGATGTTCTAGTTTCTCAAGTAAGATCTGTTTCGTTCTGTTTGTGAATCGCTTCACAGGCCCAGGCTCAAAACCCAGCCACAAGATGTTCTGACACACCATTCTTAGGAACAGTCTTTTCCTGCCCATGCTATCATTAAGCAAAATTGCACCTGATTTTTGTGGAGAAACTGTTAGTTCAACCTCTTGTAAACCCACAGCAACTCATCTCAGGAGATCCAATCTTTTGCCTTCCATAATGTGTCTGCAGAATACTTCCCCATGATTACCTCATTTAGTTAGGACAATTCAGATTTCTAAATTTATTCTAGTTGCTCTCTGATTTCTATGGGTAACTGCTGCAGGCAGTGATTAGTAAGCTTCTGTGGTACAAAAAATTTGATTTATGTTTCATCTCTGCTGATATATAGCCTTTAAAACTCACATGGGTCAGCTTAATCCTCATTTACATGCCAAAAATGCTTGGTTTATCTCAAATACAATTAAAAATGTGACTCATTCGGTGTAACAGCTGAATACCCTCAGGGGCAGGGCACACTCCCATCAATTTAATCTAGTTACTAAATAAAAATATACTGATACTAAAAAATGACAACCAAATTATGAGTATGCCAACAGATTTTTAACCCTGTTTAACTAAACCATTTAAAGTAACCTGTATTAAAATAGTGCTATCTTCATATTCCATCAATGTTTTTGTTTATGGCTACCACAGGGCTTCTGATACAAAAACCCTGAAAGACAGCTATGGGATTACGTTATAGTGGGCAGCCGTTGACCTTGCCAGAACAATAAAGGTCAAGACACTGTTTTTAGAAAAGGTTTTGGTAATAAAACACACCTCACCTCCTATGTGAGTTTGCCTAATTTCAGCTTCCTTTGGTCATTATCAGTCTTAGTTGGCAAATCTAAAGGACCTCCCACACACAGAGATTTTGTTCCATATGCAGTGATGTGGACTTCATGGTCAGGTAAGTGTTCGGCTGCTCCCTTAACCTGCACAGCCTGAGGCTCTCTAGAAAGAACTGTGCTTAGATCTCCCCAGTCCTAGAACACGCTTGCTGAACTGCAGACACCTGACCTGGACCCTGTATCCCAGCAGTGAAACAACCAGACTCACAATACTCCCTGCCAGAATGCCCATGTACCAAGAGACTTTTCTGATACCGACTGGCACCATCAAAACAACCTCCTGTAAGCCCTGGATTCTTGCACGGGGGATCTCTTCTCCCTTTTCAGGACTGAGATCAGGGCTGACAGGCCAAGGTTTACTCATTTTTCCTGTTTGTTCACTGGAAACCTTTCCTGCAGCTTATTCTGTCTGTGATTTATGAGGTGTTGAAAACAAACAGAAAGAGTTTTAAAAAGTAACCATTTTATGGTGTTTTAAGACTTCGGGACATTTTTAGTTCTAAAAATGACTAAATTCCTACGCTGCCATTTAATGTCTGCCAGTGTTACTATTGGAATAAAAGTGTTTCATTAGTACCGTGTGATACAACTCCCATCATATTTTTTTCCAAATGCACACTGTACACATTTAGCATATGTTTCTGTCCTGTTGCACTTTTATTAGGTCTACTTGTGTAGCAAAACTATTAAGATTCTATTTACTTGTTCTTACCATCCTTCACTGTTTTGGTTGAAGGTTTTGCTTATTATTCTTTTGACTTGTGTTTCTGTAACTATCTTTATTTTTTATACGTCAGCTTACAGCTTCATGGATTTTGTTCATGCATTTGTCATAAACTGTCTTCCATTCTCTCCTATGCTGGCTCATTTTTTCAGCTGATGCAGAGATCTGTATCAGCTGTGGGACTGTGTCTTTTGGGAATATACTGCAACATTCTCAGTCTCTTGATTCATGTCCAACAGGGGCCCAGCCTCATGCATGCTTTTTCTCTGTACCTTGGAACGTAACAGATAATGCACACTCTTCCCTTTCAAAAACAAATTATATTTTTGGTTGAACCCTACCTCACTTGTAACAGATTAATTAGCAGTTTGACAATTAGAGCACAGAGTATATTCTCATAAATTTAGTTTTCCAATAAAAATATATAAATTATTTCATTGCAGGCTGAGGGTAAAATACCACTACTTTTTATTCTTTTTTAATTTAAATTTTAGTATGCACTAATAAGACAGTAGGTAGAGTGAATGTGTTATGAAACTACTTGCTTCAGTAAATTAAAATTCTATTTAAGTTAATAGTATTTTATTAGTGATAAATATGTCTCATGCCCATAAAACACTATTTGGCATAAAATGATGAGAAAGCTACTAACAAGCTATAGATGATGGTGGGAACGCATGCACTACACACACCCTTTTCAATGGCTTCATTAAAACATTCAGAAAAAGAATTGTAAATTGCACATGAAGCCAAAAACAGACATCAAAATGCAGCAAAAGAAGAGGGGCCCTTTGCACCTAAGTAACTTGTATTGCTTTATACAAGGTAGGAGTCCCAAGATATTTGTATATGCTGGAACAGCTCTAAAAAATGAGAATTATAGAATTAATTTACAAAATACCTAAAGTATGGTCCTTCTGTGTTTTTATTCACATCTTCTACCCACTTAGCTACATTATATTCTCTTTTGAACCATGGGTTTAAATACCTGCAGAAAGCAATGGAAGGAACAGAGAAAGCAGAAGAACAAGAATAGAAAATCTGAGAACACACAGCACAAGCTTAGCAAGGATGTCTTCATCCCCAAAATGCAAGTGAATATGGCAAATAAATCAGTATGGATTTGGGTGAGGACTAGGCAATGTGTACAACTGCATGAGAAAATCTGACCTACAACAAGACTCATATGTTTGATTAATCTGGAAACTCTTTGGGATACATCATTCATTTAATGTCTTAAGGGTAAAATTCACTCCTATGCAGAGGGCCAGCATTAAGCTCATGGTTGAACTCCCTCATGATCTCAAAATAAGGATGAAGGGGCATTTTGGCTTCAGTCATGATGTTTGCTTGCCAAAGACACACTTTTTCACCCATCTAGATAAATTGCAAGATAATGGCTAAAAGACCACAGAATCTTGGGCTTGACCCTTTTTACAGGAATGAATTTCAGCCTTATCATGTTAAAAGGTTTGAATTTTTTGCCACTATTGTGACAATTTTTACACTTACAGGCAAACAATCCTCTGATTTTTCAATGTTCATTTAGTTTGGCTTTAATGGAGGTAGGCTGCAGAGTTATCTCACATTTTACAGAAGCAATATTGACACCAAAACCACATTTTTAGGAAAAAAGTCTGAGTTGTATACTCATATTAGTTACATGAAAAATTATGAAATAAAGATGATGTTTAATAATCTGACAACAAATTACCAAGGAAAAAGAAAACTTTTTTGTAACAAATTTTTCCCAATAACAAGATAAGCAAATTCCTCCACATCTGTCATGTCAACAAAAAAGGGAGATGCAGAAAATAAGATTCTGCCTGGACCAATTTAAAGTTTGTTCTTGTTACATATGAATGGCAACAATCAAATGATTATTTAGGATCACCATCTTTACATAATAGAAACTAGCACAATGAAATAGGAAACAAATTTTAATCAAGGAAAATGGGAAAGAAAATTCCTCTTTAAGTTATTTTTGATACTTCTGGTCCAGTTCTTGCCACCCTTATTTATGGGAGTCACTCCAGTGACCTCACACATGGGAACAGGCCTTGCAAGTTATTGCTCAGATGAATAAAAGTTGGACCAAATCATGTCATTCAACCCCCTCCATATTTCAAACAACGATGACAACAAAAGCAGCAGCACTTTTTCAACTTCTTTTGCTCCTTTTTTGCTCTGGAACGTCTCCTCCCCGCCCCGCGCAAGCACAGCCACAGCTCTCAGAAAGGACTCGCCCTCAGCCACAAGTGCTTCTAAGTAGCTTCCTCAGCTCACTTATGTATCAGGAATTGGGAGTGCTTTATGCTTTCCAGCTTGGGGCCTTAGAGAAAGAAAACATCAGAAGTGGTAGCGCAGCAAAACAGATGAACCACAAGTGAAGCAACAGGCTGATGCCAGTGTCACCAGGAACTAATAAACTTCTGCTTTAGCTTTAATTGTACATTTTCTTGTACTTGCTGCAATACTTTAAACTTGTGCTTTTTCAGTTGAAAGGGTCTTTTGGTAACCATGAAACACTCCCAATCTGGCTTCCTGTATTAGAAAACAGTGTAAGGTGCTATCAAAGCATGCAATTGTTGCACAACCATGTTGCAGGGCTTCCTGGGTCTGGGTGTATTACAGACCATCATTCACCACCTCAATCCATCCGTTACAAAAAGTTAAACTCGAGTTACTGCAGACCACTACATGATACCATTGGAAAGCCCTCAGGCGGATCTTTCTGGCCACATGTCCATTAGTAATGGCCAGAATCCACATTTCCTTTGGGTGAGAAATTCTGCTTTGAAACAAGGTGTCCTTACGCATAAGCCTAGAGCTAGACCGACAGCTCGACTCGGCTCGTAGCGCAACATGCAACAAGGCAAAAGACCTGGGCTCAAGAGTACTGGTACTCCTCAGGCTGGTGAGGAGGAGGGGTAGCTAGCGCTGCATCAGCAGGAGCACCTCCAAGCAGTCACGGTGTTTTGCCACAGTGAAACTATCGGACACTAGGGAAGGGACTTGTCACGGGACAAAATGGCAGCCCAGAATGCAGGGGCAGGTGAGACTGACCTGTGATCCCGACTCCCTGTTTGGGGGTGGTCGGAACCCCCTGGGCTTATGCCTTGGGCAGGGATTTGGTGGGCGAGAGAAAGCCCAGACTCAGATGCATGGGTTACCCGGCTGCAAAAAGACAATATATAATAGAAAGTCTAAACCAAAGATGTTCGTATCAGTTATAACAATGAGGAAGACAAATGCTTATAGGAAAAGCAGTGCAAATTAACCAAGGTCTGAATTGCTGGGACCTGTTTTAACACAAGCTCCCAATTAAACTGTCAACTTATTCAGAAAACTGTCATCATTCCTGGATAATTCTAATGGATTTTAATAGAGAGCTATTTATCAGGCCAATTCATCAGTCATGTTTCTGAAAAAGCATTTGGCCTGTTGGCATTCCCTCCACATGTAATGAACCATCTGCCTTTAGTAAAGAATAATTATTTTGTTATCAAACATCCAAAAACAATTAAAAATGTCTCAAAACATCTTTAGCAGTCTCCTCAGAGCTCCATGCTCAGCATAAGCCTTGTTTATGTATGCTAGGTCCAAGGGTCACCCAAAGGTGTGAGCAGGACATTTTTCAGGAGCTGCCCAAAGTGTTTGCAACTCCCTGTCAGCGCTGCTCATGAGGGCTGCAGACTTCAAACCTTGCTCAGTCCTTAAGAAATTTTGTTTAAATGATTAATGGTACAATTCTATTTGATTCTTGGCTGTATACAAAAAACAACCTGTGCATAATATGTGCCATTACTGCAGACCATGCATGCAAGTATCTTTGAAGACAACCACACCAGTGTGGTTTTTAAAAAAATTGAATTCTGCACAAGGTATGGCATTAATAAACACAATTTTATAATGGTTAACTACAGTCTGCTAATTACAGGAGACCAACAATGTCATCCTTTTCCTTCCATATCAACAAGGATGCTTTATTGGACTTCTAAGGGCCACACAAGCTGACTTTCTAAATACTGCTTCAGACCAGATTTCAATATTATTCTCTATTTCCCAGACAAGGTAGTAAGGTAAATTGGTCTGGGAAAAGCCTCCATGTATTCTCCAGCATCCTCAAAGCAGCTGCTGTTCCTTTTTTTTTTTTCCTAAATGACTAAATGCTGGTCACAGTTAGATCATTCTCAGTCCATTTTCTCTCCTTGCAAAACAAGCTGTCCCCCTAACCAGAGAGCTAATTGCCCTCTATAGGCCTGGCAGTTCCCTCCATTCCCCACTGAGCTGACACAGCCTGTGGATCAGTCAGTGGGAGCTCTGTCTCCAGCTGGTGACAGGACTGCCAAGGAGACTCAGACAAGCCATTCAGGCCTGTGCAGTCCAGGACAGACCCGACCAGGAGAAAGGGTATTTTCCTGCCTGGCAGGCCTCTCCCAGGAACACACACACTGTGCTTCATCCCCAAAAGGTTGCTGCATGGCCCTTGGGAAGTACAAGCCTCCTCCCTGTAGCATCAGGGCTGCTGCTGGGTTGAGACACCACCATAACAAGCAGCAAGAAAGAAAGCAGAGAATTAGGCAGAAATTCAGGGGCACCTTTAAAAGAGAAACAAATATACAGGGAAAAATATTTCCAACTCACAATATCTCTGTTTGCCTGCTTATTTAATGCTCCAAAGTTCTCAGAGCAAATCTAATTTGTATTTTTGGCAGTTCGGCCAGACTAATTTTGATTTTATCAAACTCTCTCATGCAAGGAGAAAAGAAAATGAGCAAAATAACATTTCAGTAAGAATTTATCAGCACAAAGAGTACAGAGACTCTTGAGATAAACTCCTCCAAGGGCTAAAATTTCTGATTCCATGATGCCATTTTGACCATGCAATGTTATAATTGCAATGTGCATCAAAGTATTGTTTTTGTAATTTGTAGCATAGGGTTTTCTCTAGGAACCCTTTCTGAGCCTACTCACCTTAAGACAGTGCACTGTAGGTGAAAGAAAAGTTTCAGAACCAACTCAAAATCCCCAAATCAAAGAAAATGGGGCCCAGAGAGCAGTCAGCATTATTAGCTTCCAGCAGGGTTGTTATCAAGCCCATTTGCCCATCAAGGTGCAAAGTTAGTAGTCATAATATGGGGAAGGACACTGTCACTGCCAAAGAAAGGGCCATTCATGTTGGGTGTAAGTGCTGTAAGAGCAGGCCAGTGCTTTTGACAAGCCCAGAGGTTTCCAGCCACTCACCACTCATTAAGTACCTAAGAAAGGCTCTTCCTGTGTGGGGAGCACTGCACACACGGGCTCTTTAGGAAATGTAACCAATAAATCAATAAGCCAGCAACTCTCAGCTGTAGAGGAAAAGTCTGGGGATCAGTCACTTGGTAGAGACTTTAATTACCCTTTTATCACAGGGTTTAGTCAAGACTGGCTGTTTCAGGCTTACAATGGCAAACTTCAAGGTACTCTCAAAGCAGAGAGATACCTCTCCTAAAACCTCCAGGAAAGTATGCAGAGATACAAATCTCTGACTCTGCAATGGCCCAGCCCAAGGTGAAGACAAGGGTAGGAAACAGTCAGGTTATCAGAAACTCAGTACTGAACCAGGATACACTCAGCAATGGCAGTTTACTGTAGACAAAAGCCTGCAGTGATGGTGCAGGCTGCCACCATCATTGGGAATTGCTATGAGAACGACTGTGAGGAAGCCTACATAAAAAAAGAAAATTAATAGTTAATTTTTAAAGAATACATTAAAAGAGGTTGAAATACATTAGCCAAACCAGTTACCAGGTTATCAGTCAGCAATCAGAATGGGCCACAGAGCAAAAATGCAGCTGTCTACTTTTCAGTACTCTTAATTTCCATCTACAAAACACAAATATGAAAACTCTACTTTTGGCTTTGCTTTTTTAAATTCAGACTTACTCAGTTGAATTAGACCGTGGCCTAAATCTTTTGCCTCTGACTTTCTTTCTGTTTCCTCCTATATTACCTGAAAGAAATCAAAGGACAAAGACAGTAAAACAACTTGAAACTCACCTGCCCCATGCCAAACTGCATATTCTTTTTGCATCCATAGCAAAAGAGCTGCTACCTTTAACTTCAAGCCATTAACCTTTAACCATTTAAATCTCACAGGTCTGTTCCACTTGATTTTCCTCAGACACTTAGGTTACCTTTCTCTACTTTTTGCTGCAACTGTACAGAGCAAAGAACTCCTTTATTTCAGCTGTTATTTGACAAAATCCCTACACTTCAAGAAAAACACCTAACACTGCCTGATAAAATCACAGAAGCTGGCAACAGTGAATATATTTATTTCTCTTTTTCATGTCAGCTCACACTGGAGGGAGAAATTAAACGTAATTTCTTTGTGACAAAGCACTGTGCAAAAAAGGCACTTGTAGGGTGCTGCTAAATCCTAATTCCAAGTTAATAACAGTTAGCACAATTTTAAGGAGTCATGCTGCTGTCCTAAGATCAGCTAAACTTTCAGTAGAGCAGCAGTGGTCCAGAGGCTGGTTTCCACTGTGGCCAGCACAGTGGTTCACACTTACCTTGCCAAGAATTACTCCTAGGCCTCCCATTTTCACAAATGTCTGAAATATGTTTTGTGTCTGGGATCCTTTCACTCCAGGAATGAGATAATCCATTTGACCTGGAATAGGAGGGCTCAGATGCAGTTATTGTTAAGGGCATTGGCTCACATCAATGTTAGCTCAGTGGTTTGGTCACATTCCCGAGGCCAGTGACAAAACACAGCCTAAGGTCTGTCTGCACTAGCAGAGCATCCAGGATTTCTGGTTAAACTCTGCAGTTACACCTTGCAGCTGCCCCTGCAGTGGCTCTATGTGCCCACATTCAAGAGCCAGGCATCAGCACTGCTTTCTCACTCATCTGCTGTGGAATGCACAAACACCGGCGCACACCAGATTTCCTTTGGATTTGCAGCTCTGCCTCAGTTCCTAGATGGAAGATGCCCTTACTACTGTGCTCATTTCAAGGCTTTTTCATCTCACAGTCAAGCACATCCCGCCTGCAGGCTGCCCACTCCCTCCTTATGCTGCTGCAGGAAAGCCAGGACAGCTTCCCTCAACCCACTGCTACCAGTCTCAGGGGCTCAGGAGTTTGTGACGAGCATCCTCCCTCCCACCCAGAGCTGGTAGTTCCAGGAGAGAGGTAACTGCCTCATTTTTGCTAATTTTGAACGTTTCTATTTTATCAGCCAATTGCTGCAGTATATACTTCTAATGCTAAACTCAAAGCCAAAAATAGTCTTTTTATCTAGGTGCTTGGTGCAAACTGTTTTTTCTTTCCTCTTGCATTCCTTTTAAGAGCCAGAGATGTATGTGGTGATGTCCAACATGTGGGGTTTTGCCACAGGCTGCCTCTTGTTGAACTAGAGCTCCTGCTCAGCTGTTTGCCATGAGATCTACAATTATTTCCAAAAGAGAAGAGGAAGTTGAAAAATCCACAATAGATGGCTTACGTATTACAAAGTCTTGCTTAAAGGAACTATTTTTGTAGTTTTTAAGTCTGGATACTTGCATTTTTCAGCCTCTGATTTCCTTGGGAGCATCTGAGAGATGCTCTTCAATTTTCAGAAGCTTGGGCTAATCACAGCCACACTGAAGTGAGCCCAGGGTTTCATTAATTCCACCTTAATCACATCATGAAAGGTCTGAGAAACAGCAGATCCACTGACAGATTTTCAAAAACTTCCTCCTCCTCCTCCTCAAGGTCATTTTCAGGTTCAGGAGTGTCTTGCTATATAATGGTTTTGGTGTTTGCTATTTCATAATAGCATGAATTATCATAAAGTTATGTCTTAATCCTTGAACATCCTCTGAATACCAGCTAATATTCCATAGTGCTTTCCAGCATGGAGAAGCCCAGGCAGCTGATGGCCCAGCCACTCTAACATCTCCCAGCAGATGCCATCCATACCAGCACACAGAGCAAACCAAAACCAGCTTGGAAGGTAGGAGGTAGCACTCTGGGAATTCAAATGGAAGGACTATGTCAGCTGTATCACAATGTTAATGGAATATTTGTCAGACTTACTTTTCCAGACTTGACAGTGGCACAACATACCTGAATTGGTGGTGGGAACAACAAAACTCTCTAGTACAGACAGACCTTAGAAACCATTAGCTTTTTGGAACAAATAATAAAGAGAGACACATGAAATAAATGAAATATGAAGAGAAACACAGATACTGCATGAAAGAAGAAACACATTAAATTACAGTATTTAAAAATAACTTTTTTTTAAACTGGTATTTAAACCTGATAGACAAAGCTATGAAAATTTGCTTTCTCAAGACTTGTTTCAAAATTTTAACCAAATTAAAAACAATTCTCTAAGACAAACAGCGCATCATTTAAGATTAATGCTTGCTTTCTTTCTTAAAAAAAAAAAAAAAACAAAAAAACCCACACATCTAAAAAGCTGAATTGCTGAATTTAAAAATTAGAGATAATTAAGTAATTGCTACTGGAGTTTCCCTAATAACATAATCATTAGAACAAACTGAATGAAGTTTGTTCTAAGTATATAAGATCAAGCTGCTATACCAAAATAGCAAATGTCACCACATATATGTCCCTTCCATACATTTCTCTTTAATTGAAATAATAGCAAAGAAAATGGCTTCATCAACTGCACAGTTGTAGGCTGCTAAGTGGGACAAGAATTGATAATTGCAGTTTTCCTGTGAAGCAGTCCATGACTGTCAATTCCTCTAGGACACAGTGCTTCTCATAAATTCTTTTACAGTGCTAGCTAGAGATTTTCATATAAAGAATCTTTAACTGCAGAGGAACAGTGAGCATCATGATCTTAGCAATTACAAATGGCTCTCAATGCTTTTAAATTAATCTTCCCTCTAAAATGTTGAATTTTTTAGGCAATTGGAACAATAAAGGAATTAGTGAAATCTGATCAAGGGCAAAATCTAATTCTCTCTAATCTAATGACAGCAAACAGAAAAATGCAGAAAGTAGAATTATTTTCTAAGATAACACTTGGTGACCATTTAGTATACTACTCTAGTAAGTGAATAAAATGCAACCAGTATCATCTTTAATATGAGACAGCAGAAGTCTAAGTCAACATACTGGATTAATGACACTGACAAAGATATAAAAATAACATTTATATTTAACATTTTATGTTTATAACTATTATTGAGAAAGACAATGTTCCTTTTCTTTGATTACATGACACTGATTTAAAAAACTGTTGGTGTTTTATTTAATTTTTTTCAGCCACCAATTATTATTACAGTCTACTTGAAATCAATTCTCAAGCAGGGATATAATGAAAATTTTATTAAATAAAAATTGGTTTACAATGCAATTTTTTTTTATTCTGGCCTAATCATACTAATTAGCAACTAGGACACAGGAGAAAAATCAGTAATCAAAGTAAAAAGGATGCTATTTCAAACATTCCACAAAGAAAGAAGAAAGAGTCAAACCTGCTGCAAAACAATGAAATGTTCTGACTAATGGAATAATGGGTGATGGAACAGGTAGAAATCTGAAAATGCGACAGAAAAGCAGACCTCTTCTTAGAACTAGATGCAGAGTTTGTGCTGACTCCAGGAGGCATGTCGCTATAAAAAGAGTCGGCCTCTCCCGGCTTTTTTACATAATCTCCCTGGGGTATTTGTCTGAAGTGTAATAAACATTGTAGAGTCAGAAAACATGACAGGAACTAGAATGCACACAAACATGCATGAACATTAGTTTAAAAGAAAGAGGCAAGGATAGCAATCCTTGAGAAACCTGTTAACCACACACAATAAAGCTATTAATAAATAATTCAACCATCTGAGAGAAAAGTCCCACACGCTTCTGTTATGTGCAGAAGAGTGGATTATGTGGTTTTTGAAAGAGAAAACAAGGAAAAATGTTAACTCTGATCACAATTTTCAAAGTGAACAGTTAGTGATTCTTGAGACACTGGATAACCAGTCCAGACATTTCAAATAGCTCATCACGCTGGTTGCAAAAAGCACCAGTGCTGAGCCTAAGCTGAATACAGGCCTGCATCAAAGAGGAGCTCAGGAATAGTGAATGTTTTTTTCCTTCTGAGGTAGATTCATTTAACTTTTGTGATCATGATAGAATTCAAGAGTAGCAACCTGTTGAGTTGTTTAAATATTAGGAGGATAAAAACCTCCAGGTTTTTAACTGAATTCTTGTGTAAGGGTACCAACACCAGTGTCAGAGACTCTCAGCTACTCCTGATTACCACAGTAGTAGACTCAGTCTGCCAAGACATATGACAGGAATGTAATAGTTTATCCTTTTCCAGAACTAGAAGCTCAGTTATGATTAAAAAAAAAAGGTAAAACTATCTGTGCATTAGAAAGTTCTAATCAATTTATGCAATTTTTTTGCAGATAGTGAATTCATCGCCAGCAGAGAATACCTGCCATGCAAACATTCCAGTTATAGTTCCACCAGGAACTATACTTAAAAATTCTCCCAAGTACAAGTAGTTACTTTGACTATTTCATAATATCAGCATCAGTATTTATTCAGCCTCACACTTTCCAAGACATTTTTGCTACAGTTTGCTCCTATTAAGATGCACACTTATCAGGTTGATTCATATTCAGATTATGTCCAACTACAGACCTAAACTGGGACCTCTACATTCCATATCTGGATTTCTAATGCTTCTGAAATATGTAAAGTATACAACTATATGGCACATAAATCATTGCTGCAATGCAGTACTTCCACTCTCCATCTTCTAAGACCTCTGGAGTTTCAGTTCTTGTCCCATTCCTCAGCTGGCACATGGGTGTGTTCAGAGTTGGCTCAGTGTGGGCAGCTCTGTCCCCAGGGTTCCTCTAGCAAACTGCTCTCTTGCTACTCCATCAGATATAACTTCTCCCATGTATAGCTGTGCCCTTTAAAGCCACATATTCCAGCTGGCAGAATCTTTGCTAATTGGCTCTACTTACCACTTTCAGTTTATTTGTTTCACTTGCTTATTAGTACCAAGTATAATCCTTATGTCATGTTCAAAAATATTATAATGGCTTGTTTTCATTGTTATTTAAGGAGTAATTTTTTTTTCTTTTTTTTTTTTTTTAAGGACTGTCTGGACAATCTGGTGGGTATGTTTTTTCATTTATGGAGTACTCCTTGTACTTATCCAAAAATATTTTATTTAGAAGTCAGCCTACAGAGCTCCATTTTATGCATGAAGGAGATTTAGTTACTAAATATTTTCCTCATCTTTAAAATTATGGAGTCCTCCATTACCTTCAGAAGCCTCAGCTTATGTTGGTTCCACCTCTGCCTGTGCTCTCACACACAGCTGCAGACTGGCTGCACACTCACAGCTCTCTGGCCATAAAGTAATTTCTGGAGATGAAGATATCTGAAGAAGTTACATTCTCTAATATTCCAGTGCAAACATACACGGGGTAGACTCTGTCTCTGTTTCAAGGTTTTTTCTGCTCTGTCCTCAGCCAATACTGAAACATCCACAGTAGAATGACTTGATGACCATGTTAGTCTCCATTTATAGATACATCAGATTCCACTAAGCAGCACCAAACCCTTAAATTCCACCTTCCTTGGGCTGGGTAGCATTCCCTACCCACCAGCCTCTGCATAAGGCTTCACTTCAATAGTGTTGCCTTGTACTTGTTACTGTACCTGTGGCCTATCTGACCCTGGAGCACACAACCAGCACTTGACAGTGCTTGTCCACTATTTATAAATATTTTGAGCCTGGCAGAGAAAGCACTACACAAAGGGAAATGGAGAACAAGCACAACGGGTAGCAGCAACAAACAAAGCAGCAGCTTGGACCAGAAGGCAACGATACAGGCAGAAAACAGGGGAATTTGAGAAATCCTCTTATCTGTTGGGGACTGGGAGAGGAAGGAGCCAACTCCTTCCCACAAGACCCATCTGCGAGGCAGATGCCTGATCAAAGGGAGGTGGTCTTCCAGGAGCCAAACATAAGTCACTAGGAAAATGGTTTATTTTTGGCCACAAGCTTGAAATGCTGAAAGCTCAGCCCTGTGCTGAAGCCAGTACTGTGCTTTAGCAATGAATCAATTGAACAGGGTGACAGGAAAGAATGGGCTCTTTGTCCACACAGTAATTTAATTGCATTGTATTTTTAACTGCAAAGAAGCTCCAGGAATTAATTTGTCTCAAAAGGCTCCTGAACATCATGTTAATATTAATTATTCAGTTCTTAGCCTCCCAAGAACACTTTTGTCTCTAATAGCTGATTTTCAGTGTCTCTTATTGGAAATATTCTCCTGTTTTCCTAGATAAAACAGTCTATTGCAGAAGTATAAAAAACAGTGGTTTTGCTACTGAGTCCAGTGAAATCAGCATTTCAAGCAACGCATTATAGAATTCCGATTTCATATATCATTTTAAAATATGATAACCCATTTCAATATTTTCTTTGTAGCATGTAAATGAGTGAAAGAGAAGAAAAGCTATTTTCAGAGATTTCTAAGATACATTCCACTACTTTTATCACATACCTCTGTCTTCTGTAGTTTCTTTCCATATAAACAGAAGAGAAAGGAAGAAGAATGAGTTTTTAGTATGCAGGTACATATGGTCAGTAAGACCAAAAAAATGTAAAAAGAAAAGCACTGTATACAGAATGAATTTTTTGCTCAAAATATTTCTACAAAATCACTTCTGAAATAAGCATATTTACAAATATACTACATCAGAATAAACAAGAAAAATATATTCATGTTGATGGCTCGTCAGCGCTAAGCGTAAGGTACAGTTCATGCTGGGTTTAAGCTTGTTCACTGTGAAGCTGCTTGTGAGAGGTGCACTCTTGTCCTGAACCTCCAAAAATTAATCCCACTAGATATGATCTCAAAATGAGCCCTTAATTTTTACAGTTTTACTCTAAATAAAAGTCCAGATTTTTTAATATTGCCAGAAGCTGAGGGTGATATACCAAGACAGCAGAGCCTACTTTTCTACTATCCTCATCTTCATGGTTTTTATTCCAAATGCTTCTTTCCTTACATATTTCTGAGCTGCCCTCAGCCTACCTCAGTCTGGCAAACCAGCAGCGGCTGTGCCACTTCATTATGCCAAACTACTGGGGCTGTGCCCCAGCCACAGCACTGTCTGCAGCTCAGCCTGCCCTGCCCTCCAAGCACAACAAGGACCTAGACACAAATTACTTCAAGAGACAGTTTCATCCAAACACAGATGATAAAGTCAGTATCTTGAATCTTTTATTACTACACGCAAAAAACATAAATCCCTCTGGTTTTATATGAAATTCACAAAAAAATTAAAACTGAAAAAGACTAATCAGGCTAATATAATCCATTTTGCCTCTCAGTGAGCGCTGACATCTCTACACCAGGAGAGAACTTGAGCCTTATTTGCAAATTGCAGATCTTTCCTACCAAAAAATGTGCTTGACTTAATTTCAGGTTAAGCCGACTAAATATAATCATCCATTTGATGAAGGCTGTGGTTAAATGCTTTGCTGACTGACTGAGAGCTAATCTTGCTATATTTACTTCATCATGAGGAAACAGTTATAATTTAATCAGATCATACTCTTGCATTTCCTTTGTCACATAGAGTAAAATCATAATCTGATCATCTAAAAAAAGAAAAGAAATTTCTAAATGAGAAATGAATTTCAAATTTGGATCAAGCTCTCTAAAACCACATACAAATGTAAGAATTGCTTGAAAAATGTTAATACGATAAACATGTTTCTGTATAAATATTGTTGAATTTGGATTTTTTAGATTTTTTGAATTGGTCTTTTCATAACATAATCAGCTATCACATGAAATACACATATTTTGAAACTCTATAAAGAAGAACAAAATGTACTTACTTGTAACCCCAACCAGTTATTCCTAAAACGAGAGCCAACACTAAAATGGTGCCAGCAATAGCCCCTATTATTATATTTGTGCTAACCACACCTGGAAACACAAGAAAGACGAAAAATACACATGGTTTTAGGAGAAAAATACACAAAACCAGTAAATGCACCATCTTTCAAAAACCAGTTTGAGCAACTTTCACTAGGCTGATTAATTGTAACCTGTGATACGCTCCTGAAGCATAGCATGGACATAAAAAGATCATCTGTAAATCAAGCTTTGACTTCTATGTCTGTTTCCACTAACTGAATGCTTGTTACATGGGAAACCTGGGCCAGGTATCCCAAAACAGTATGATCAATATTAAACTGCTGTAGATTACATCCTTACAACTTGCCTCAACAAATCCATGGAATTAAAGTGACAACTTGTTTGGTTTTGTTCAGATCCCTTCCACAGCTGAATAAATTAATCAAATGAAGGATTCTGGAAGATGTCCCCTCACAAGGATTTCTAATGACCAGCATTTACAAGCTCATTTTTCTACAATATATCTTTCTTTTGTACAAAAGACTAAAGCAGAATAAAAACTTCCACTCCAAAAATGTAAGTCAGGCATTACCTGACTACATTCCATCTAGATATGGAATGTCCCAGTAACCTTTCGCTTGTCCTAATCTATCAATATGCCTAATAAGGCCACTCAGATGACTGGGACAAGAATGGTGGAACTGGACCCATTGATACCAGTTCCCAAAGATGCACTGGCTGAGGCTTCATTTACAGATTTCTTTTATACTTTACAGTGCTTCTGCTGTGGGAGGAGAGAGGGGAAAGTGGCCCCTGATGCTGCAGCATGTTGTGTACTAGCTGAAAGAGTAGGAGACCTAGTTTTGCTTAATGAACTTTTGTCTTGGTTTGACAGCATCAAACCACGACAACTTTCTTCAAATCCAAGCATTTTCAGTTGTTGGCAAAAATTACAACAACATACCTTTATTGATGGCATCCTTATCAAAAAATAGATCGTCTTTGATACGATCACTGCAGTCATCTCCTCCCCAGAATCGGTCACAGACGCATTTTATTTCATTGCTACAAACCTGCAGTCAAAAGTGCAGCTCAGAAAAAAATCAGATTATTTATCCATTCCCGTAATTACTACCTCAAGTATAGATACAATGATAAAGCCATGATTTTACTGCTCACAAAATTTTGCAAAATAATTTCTAATATATAGCAATTTTTAATTTATGTTAGGTATAAATGAATTAAATGTGCTATTAGGTTTTACATAAATAGATGTAATGTTTATTCAGTACATACTTTAACATAATCTATATTTATAGAAGCATTTATAATTGCTTTAGGAGACTGACCTTAATGACTTCTTTTTCAAAATATGATGAAGTGCATGGTTTCAGATAAATAAGGAAGTTTTAATGCAGTGTACAAGACAAAGGACATTATGAGAGAACAACTTGATCTCAGCTCAGTCACAGGGCCCTGGACATTGTGTCAAACTGTGTGAGGGACAAGGGTGCTCTCCACAGCCACGCAAAGCCACAGACTGCACACCGAGCAGAGAATCTGCCAAGACCCAGCTCTCTGCCCTCCATTCCAGAGTAAGGGAACTCTCAGCCCACAAAATCCAACACCATCAACAACTTCATGAATCTTCTTGGCTATTTATGTAATAAAGAGGGAATTAAAAAGAACACGTCTCTGGAAGAACAGAGACCCAAGTTTCTCAGGTCATAAATCTTTGTATTTATTCTGCAGCACATTGCCTGAGGAAATAGCAATCAAGTTAGCAAAAGTGAGCAAAAAAATTGATTGATAAAACTCTGTAAAACTAATACATAATAACTAAGACTCATTGTTTAAGATGCCTGGACTGGAATGCATTATATTTAGTTATGTGCCTCCTTCCCTTTTCGTTTTCAAAAACTTCTCCAGTTTTATGATGTCTAGAGTCACACTGACCTTCCTGAAAGGTCCAGCTAGTAGACTACACAAGGCCAGGTACTCAGCAAAACCAACAAAAACCATTGAAGAGTGCAAGAACCTACCCCATGTCCTGAACAAATCTGGCTGTCGGTGGTGCCCGGGCAGGTGCTGAAGTTGAAGGCCTCGGTGGGGAGGCAGCGATGGTCCAGGCACACCATGTCCGGCCCGCACGGCGTCCCGTTCTCCACGTAGCCCAGGTCCATGTCTTCATCGAGCTTCACATGGCCACCACTGCAAGACAGTCAAGAGGACCTTGGAGACTTGTGCTATGGTTAGATGGGGCTGCTTGAGAAACTGGGCCCAGGGCTGCTGCCTGCATTTCTGTGCTGCACAATGCGCAGGACCAGGTAAGAGTAAGTATTGGCTCAGTGACCTCGCTGGGCCTAACATGAAACAAACCTGAACAGTGTATCTACATCAAACAAATGAAATCACCAACACAAGGACCATTTTTACTGTGAAACAGCTTGAGTTAGACAAAACTCAGTTTACTTGTTAAGACGTCATTTCGTCTTACAGTTGTGTGAAGCTATCAAAACATACCACATCTATAATTAGAATTCAGCTACAATATAGCAATGAATTAGGCCACCAGTTAACTTTGGCAGTGCAGGCATATGTGTAAGTATTCTGGGTACGTGAAGCACTTGGCAAATATTAAAGAATGTAAAATCACAGGGCCTGAGAAGAGCATTACGTCTCTAAAGGCAAAATTAACTACTGAGGGGACTGCGAAACTGCCCCACAGGCAGTTAATTTTCTGAAGCTTAACAAAGGTTAAACTGAAATAATGTTTATGTGTTAATAGGAAAAAAATTAATGGAAACAGTTTTTCTCCATTTAGGAATGAGAAAGCTGGTTTTCTGTGCAAGATGGATATTATTCGTTCTGTTTTCAGGATTTCCAATTACCTGCAATTGTAGACTTTTCCATAGTGCAAGATTGATGTTGTGATTTCACCATCGAGTTCTCCAAGTCTGGGCACATTGGATATATTGGAGCACAGAAGATATCCACAAAGCACATCCCTGCATTGAAAGAATAAGCAGATACTCATAAAAATATAATTCAATGACAATGGACAATCAAAAATATGACCACTTGCTTGGTAACCTATGTGTGATTCCTTGCTTTTCTCCCACTGACAATAACTCTCATAAATGATGCTGTTTCCCAAGAAAATTCTTCCCTTGGAAGTTAGATTGGGAAAACTCTGTTTTTATACAACATTATCAAAAATCCCCTGAGTAATAACAAGTAAGGAGCTGTCAAGAACAAACCACATCAAATTGATTTAATGATCTATTAAGATAAAGCAACTGGTCCATAGAGGAGCAACAGTAGATACTGGTTCTAAATACACTCTCACAGGACACATATGTAAGGGAACTATAGACACCAAGTTTAATTCAACTGCTGAAGGGACTTCACTACTCATGTGTGGAGACTTTTGCACTGACAGAATAGAAAGGTCTGACATCTCCCATATTAATAAATATTTTTTTACTTATGAATTTTTAATGGAACAAAAGCAATGTTACCAAATCTGAGTTTAAAAAGTGGCAAAGAACAATAGTTCACCTGTAGGCAGAAGCAGACATCAAATGTCATGGACAGAAGGGAGAAATTTTAAAAAATAGTTTGATAAGGACAGATGAAAGGTCCAGAAATTGGCAGAAATAATCAACTGCATATATTCAGAATGTGAAATAATGCTTTAGGAAGTGACTTGCAGGATTATACTTGGAAAGTTAAAATACCATGAAAAGTGAACAAAATATAGCAATGAAATGGCACAGCATAAAAAGTGAACACCGCACCAATATGTGAAACCAAAGGCTGCTCTCCTCTGCAGTGCTAACCCTCACTGAGTACTAGGACCACTTTTGGTCCAAGCTCTACCAAGCTCAGATGGTGCTCTCTTGTCAGGGATCATCTCTTGGCGCCCTACTCCCTCCAGGACTTCTTGCACAAAGGTCTGCAGAAGAAGGCAACAAAACTGATCCATAGAGAGGCTTTTTGAGTCTCTTCATGCCAGCTAAAGAACTGGATCAGGGGTAAGAACCTCATTCTAGTAGCTTTCTAAAGGGATCAACTTACTGTTTATTGCACTGTACCCAAGAGTCCTTGTCTCTTCCACAGTTTCCTTTCTCAGTCCCCTCAATATTCAGCTTCTCATAGCAGTACCTGTCAGCAGCCGTCACTTCTAAAAACAGAAACAAATCTCTTCTAAGATGATGACTTTGAGAAGCCATGTAATGAGAAATGGGGATACATAATCAAAGCAAGCAGAGCTTCCCAGTTTGTGAACTGACAAACTGTGATCTGCTGGTGGCCCATGAAACTCTGCACAGTGCTCTTCTTGGTTAAAAGCTTTATGATGCTACCACAGGACTTTTGTTAAAATTTGCTCAGATTGATGAGAGTTTATTGGTGAAAAATGTCCCCACTGAAATAAACTAATGAACATGAGTACAGGCTTCCTAGATGGTTATTAATTAGAACTAAAGTTTCAGTTTTCAGTCACCAGTAAGTTAATCAACACTAGAGAAAGAGCTGGAAACGAGGATGGAAAGACAAAAGGGCAGGGGAAAGAAAGGGAGAGACATACTGTTCTAGATGTTTTCAATGGTTCTCAGTATGTCTTTTCCATAACTTTTCTTAGCTAAGATAGTCTTTCAAGTCACATACATGACAACCAACTTAGAAAGAGAAACATTCACTTACTTTCACCCCAGATATATTTACATTGCCGGTCCCTGGTTTTACATCTTCCTCCAAAGCAAATACCCTAGAAAGAAAGAAAAAAAATACAGAAAAATTACTTGATTTTCCAAAATATGTATTTCTATAATACAAAGATAGTCACACACTTTATACTGGGGCAAAGAATATGTGATTCTATCTTCTTTTCATTAAAAATACGACTAGCATCTAAAAGTCATGAATATTAGCAGAACTGTCCCAGGTGACTTCCAAAGATCCTAAAATAAAATCCATAAAAAGCAATCTATAACAGCAGAAAGAATGTAAAACAAACTGAAGTCCTAATTACCTGTCTGTTATCACACGAATATCCATCCATTTTATGGATATTAGGAGAACACTATAGAAAGAGAAAATAAGTAATAGATCATAGATCAGACAAGCACAAAAGTAAAGTACACAACAAAAGTCATATGAAAAATCATTTCAGTATCCTTCTGGTTTTTTCAGCATCAACAGATTAAACCAAATTTTTATACACCATACTATACAAAACATTCATAGTGATTTTGAGATTACAGGTGGGGTTTTTTGTTTCATTAATAGAAGACACAAAAATCACCTGGCTGGAATTTCCTGTGCAGTTCTCTGCAATATCACAATCATTCACTGCTTCTCGACACAAAACTCCTTTAGGCTCAAACTGGGGAAAAAAAGCACAGAAAATTAGTGTCTTAGTTTCTCCATATCTTGCCTTAAAAGAAATGCTTCCTTACAGTTTTATCTAAAATAAAAAATGGGAAATATGCACGTGCTGACTGAAGCGGGAAGAGTCTCCTTTCCCTGGTGTGTAGGCTGCACCACTCAAGCCATTTACTTTTGCAAGTGATGCCACTCTCTGAGGCACACCCTCCCAAGGGCACGGATTGTGGGGCTGAGCAGGAGAAGTCTCTCCTGGGACAGAGGACCCCTAGGGGTGTCCAAACCAATACTGCAGTGGCTGGCAGCATCACTCATTTTTCCACTTTTTTCCAAGGAAGTATTTTTCCAGAACTGGTTGGGGGAGAGGCCAATTGAATCTGCTTTCTATAGGAACCCCTTTGGAAGTTCTCTCCCAGATTTGCCCTAAACCAGGTCACTGTGTCTTTTTGTGACTATATTGCTTTTCTTTACAGAACAGAAGAAGTCATCCTGATCTTCTCTCTAGGGATGAAGAACACTGCAGAGCTCTATGTATAAACACTTTGGTTATTTTAATCCCCCATTGTTGTTGCAGAACAGGAACTATTAATAAATGTACTGAATTCTGTACAGTTTGACACTCTTTTCTAAGGGACTGGATATTTAACAATGAAAAGTGTACCAGTGACCTAATATAGACATTTTGGCTACAGAATTATGTGCTAAGTCTCAAGACCTGGAAAAGAAGGAAGACATCTCATTTAGGCAATTGTTAGTGTTTCTGGTATGGACATATTACAGACTCCTTATTTTTCCTCAGTGTTCTTAAGGCTTTGATACACAGTTCATTTTGCAGGCTCGTTTTTTTTTTTTTTTTTTAGATCTGCATGCACATACATTTTTCAGGGGACATCTGCTATCTCCAAGCTGGTGTGAACAGCACAAATGTTGTCAGAGACATTACAGGATTCTGGGATGTATAATCACCATGTATTGCTTGCAACCCCTCCTTCACTCCTGCTTTCAGGCAGGATATTACAGGGGAAGGTAACCCCAAGTTTCAGAGTATTATATAGTCTTTTGAGTTGTCCCGATAAACACAGTAGTAAAATTCTACTTTTCTGTTCATTCACTCACCCTTGCCACTCTGAAAGGAGATAAACCCTTCTCTCATTTGCAAAAAAACAAGGTAGGTATACAAAAGCTTTGTTTTGTTCTGATAGTCTTTAATATGGTGCCTATGTGACTTGGATTCTTGAGCAAAATTCACCCACACTGGCAATCTGCTGATTTTTTTTTATTATTATTACATTTAAAAAGGGAATGTGCTTAGGGGAATGTGATCTGTTCCAGCATAACCTGTGCTTTTTCTTTTTTTAACATTAGGATGAGCACAAAGTCAAGAATGTGATCCACAGTTATTATTAATGATCCTCCTAAGGGAATGAAACCCTCAAATGTGCAGAGACAAAGACAAAAATATCACACATAGTACACGACAGTTTTAACTACATTAATACTAATTATCTTTACTACTTTATGAGTACAAACAACCATTTGAAGTCACATTTAACAGGGCTCCCTTACAGCCACAATCTCGTTAAACCTCCTTTTACTATTTACTGATGTATCAAGAAGAATAACTTACAGTTTACACAGGGCTTGATTCCCTTTACTCAATGGGATTTCAGTCAGTCCAAACATAAGGAGACACGGGCAGACCAAACTGAAACTGAAGTCAGGTGTCTTTTAGGCAAATCCTTCTGAGTAATTCTGCTGGCTGTGCTTTTGTGTTTTTTACTGTATCCTTCCCCCAGTCTGTGGTACAATTTTCCCATTCAGCTTCATAGGGCAAACCCAGAGCAACACATATGGCATTGGGAGTGTCACCTGGATAAGGATGTGCATGTTCAGAGAGTGACAGAATGGTTGGGGTTGCGAGGGACTTTAAAGATCATCTAGCTCCAGCACCACTGCCATGGGCAGGAACACCTTCCACTTGCTCAAAGACACATCTAACCTGGCCTTGATCACTCCCAGGGATGGGGCATCCACAGCTTCTCTACACAACTTGTTCCAGTGCCTCACCATCCTCACAGTGAAAAAACCAAGGACATCTAATAAAAGATTTATGGCTAATTTATCCTTTAAGCAAGGATGTCTAATGAAATCTCATAGAACTTCAACCTGATTCAAACTTGTCTGAAACTGGAAGGATTCAATTTACCTCTGCATTTGATGACAGTCCCTGCCCCAAAAAGCCAAGCCTAAAAGACAGAGTACAGCCTCAGAAAAATCAGATTTCAGCCAGTTTTAAAAGGTAAGCTTTCAGAAGAGCAATCACAAGGTCTGCAAGGGAAAATACATGTGCTGTAGTGCCTGCAGCCACCAGGATGCATTCCCAGCAGGTTGTGAAGGTTGCTGCCCTTACCCGGCACTTCCGACAGCAGAGCCCGTTGCTGCACTGGGAGCCCGCGGTCAGGGTGCAGGTATTGCAGCACTCTCCTCCTTCACTGGCACACTCCTGGGAACACACACACACACAGAGAACAGAATACATGGGAAAGGACATGAACCCCAAGCTCTTAATACTTCTCATCTTAGCACACTACCTGAATGGATTTTTATTTATTCTTTTAGGTACCTAGAGGCAGAAAAAGGCATGTACTTGTGGAGCATGAAATTGCTGCTTCCTGTGCAAGATAGAAAATAATTTTTCTGACTTCATATTGTCATTAAATACTAACATCTTAGCACTGACGAGTGTTTCCATCTAGGAAAATGCTTTCTTTCATGCCTTTGAAGGTTTGATTCTGCACAGCCAGCTATTGCTATGAATCCTTGGGCACATGACCTTCACCCTGCTTGTCTTCCTCCATTTATCATTAATAGCAGCAATGTGCAGTACCAACTCCCAGACAAATCTAGTTGCAAATTTCAAGTACATTGCACTTACCGCTATTGTCCCACAGTCACATTCCTCTCCATCTTCCACAAAGCCATTGCCACATTCTGGAGGATCCAGAAGCTGCATGGAAATTCAGAAATCAAAGGGCATGTCTCTTTTATGGGAATCATTGTCATATTTGCTCTGTGCAACATGGTTTTTAAGCTAGCACTCCAAGTGGATGAACTGAAAAATAGTTTCCATGAATCAGGGAGACACAGAGTGACAGAACACAAGTGAAGCATACAGAGAATGAGCACTCCTGAAAATTAATACTGCAATGCTGCCAAGTCACATGGTATCTTCTGTGCATAGGTGTCAGCTCAACAGTAAATTCAGTTTGAGTAGAAGTTACAATGAAAAACAAAAAGTATGACAATAAAGGAAAAAAATTAAGGATATGACAATTTCATTATCTTCATAGCAGTTGCAATTGCTGTTGTTCTGGAGTTCAAGTGACAAGGCCTGAAAGGTTAAAGCCTCCACTGTAAGTTCAGAAGTAGTAGCCATAAAAAGCAGTCCTTTTATGTGGCTCAGAAATGCTTGGGAAGGAGAGATGCTCAGTTTCTTTGTCAGTTTTTGTTGCAGTTGGATTTTTCTTTCCATTTTCCTCTACCACTGTTGGGAACTTTTCCCAGTGTTCTGTAAGTATGTATTGCACACAAGCAGATGTGCACAGGGAGTATTCCTGATGAGGCTTTCTCCCTTTCCTTTCAGCCTTCCCAGTGGACTGTAACTAAAAAGATCAAAATCTTTATATTTGTATGCCATAACCTCTTCTAAGGGACACTGACATTCTGTTCTTTCCAGCTTAATTTTTTCTGTCTTCCTAAAACTCTTAAAGGTAGTTCTAAAAAGCAAATTTTTTTTTTCCTTTGGACATAAGAAAACAAAATAGTAGCTTTTATTACATAAATGAGAAGGCATTTAAGTGTGTCACCAGACAAAAATTTTGCAGCTCAGCCCTCGAGTTCTCCAATTAAACTAGGACCATTCCAAAAATCACTCTGCTCCTGAGCCATCTGCACAAGCACAGCATCATACATGGTGTAGAGCATTTCTCACTGGCTGCTGCCTTTCTGCCAGGAGCCCACAGGATGGAGCATCACCCCACCAACTTCACTGTGCCACCAACCACAGCCTGGCACGGGCTGATGTGTTATTATTACATCCCCTATTGAAATGGAAATTTGACTGCAGCATGCAATGTATATGTAGAAGGTAACATAAAATGTATGCAAGCTTTTAGAATTATTAAAGAGTTGTTAAAATTGCTTGTTTCCTATGTATTTTTCCAGACAGCTTAACTTCTTCACTATGTCTCAGTGTGCTGCACAACAGAGACAAAGAGACAGCAGTGACAGAGAATTCTGCCTTGAAATATTGGGCCAATTTGCTGTAGTACATAGGGACAGCTAAAAATGAAACTGAAGGAAAAAACCCAAACATTAAAAGCAAATTGGATAACCTTTCCCCAAAGTCAGATCACTCATCCATTCATTTGAAAAGAGCGTATGTTCAATCTGCTCCAGCAGCTATTGATGTAATTTTTGGGATTATAGCTGATCTAAGAGTGGAGCACTGCCAAACACTGCACCTTGTCACATTAGCTTTCCTTTATCTCATAATGCTTGAAAAACAAAAACAAGCTTGTGTCTAACCACCCTTGCTAGGAAACACATCTTTGACAGCATTGTTAATTAGACAGATACCCATTGACAAAACCTTTAAACCAACACAAACCACAATGCATGAAAGAAACTAAATCACCCTGACTTCCACATCTAACTCACATTTCTGCATGCCATCCAAAAAAAAAAAAAACCAAACTCAAAGTGCTGCCAAACTAAATTGAAAGGAGAGTAATTGGGGTTTTTTCCAACTGACAGATGTGTAAATGAACACAATCACTAAAATAAAACCAAGTAAGACACATTACACTATATAAACAATATATGCAGCAAGTAAATATATCCACCAGTATTTCTCCACCTTTAATGGGATGGAAAAAAGCAAACTTCTAAAACTCAGGTACATTTTAAATAAGAAATTTTATATCTTATTAATGAATTACAGTGTTTTCTCTCCACTTCTAATAATATACTCTTTCATCAAAAGAGACCTTTAAGAGATAAGCAGGCTCAGCTTGTCCAGATTTGATGTTTTCTCTTTCCTTCTTTAAGTTTTATTGAAATTCTGTGGTTGTCAGAAGATGCAATTTTTCTCATGTTCACCAGAAGGAACATGCATAACTCCTGAATTGACCTTCTTCTCTTTTACATCTGTGACCACTTCAGTTACCAGATAAGTCTTTTTTCCACATTGGACTGTCTTTCTGCCTCAACCTCTTTTCCTTTTCTTGTTGAAAGACAGCCATTAAATACAGGTTAACATTAATTATATATAGAAAAGAGTCAAAATTATTATCCTGCTTGCTTAACATTTTAACACCTGCTTCAGTAAATGGAGCAGGAATATACTGGAACACTGCTGCAAATCCTGCATTGCAGACCTGTTGTAAATACAAAATTGTATTGTGTTCACAATATTCAGAATAAATTGTGTGAGGGATGATTCTTGATCAGAGGGTGTGGATACTCTACTTGACATGAAACCACCTTATTAGAAATTTATTTTAAAGTAATTTCTAAACTACTATGAACTAAAATAATCTACTTACACCCATATGTTACCAGAATAGCTAGAACTTAGAGAGAACCAGAACTATCAAAACTTAAGGGCTTTTTCCCAACATTATAATTTTCATTCTTCTTGGTTTCATCAAAATTAGCAATAAAATAGAAATAATATTAAACATTAATGTAATGCTTACTTTGGTTGGTTTATTGAAAAGACAGGCTCCACCTCCATTGTTTAAAAATTCATGATACTCTTCAATATCACACTCAGAGAACTTGCTTGGAAGATAGTACCTAACAAAATAAGGTAGAAGGATTACTTTCTTTGGTGCTTTTTACACTGTATTCTTTTTTTTCAAAACAGAAGAAATATAATGTTATACTTCAGAAAATGAATGAAAACAATGCTGTTCAGAATCAGAGTGACTATTCTATTTATTTCTATTTGAAAATCCTTCCAGTAAATAATAAGGAAATTTCAACAATGACACAAAGCTCATGGAATGTGAGAAATCTAGAACATTTCACTAAGTTCTTATGCACCAAACAGCACAAATCTGATTACAGCGTGTAGTTCACACAAGCTTGACTTGTTCCAATAACAGGCCTGATCTCAGAAATATGTTTATTTCCTCCCATACAAACTGCAGGAGAAAAAGACAGCTTATAGTTTGTTTCTCTCTTAGAGGAAATGGTTCCCCTAACCCACAGAATTTTTATATAATAGAGTTATGCCATTTTAAACATGCTTCTAGCAAACACCACCTAACATTTCAGCTTCCCTCCATGTCATGTGTCCCACTCAGTAAATTTCAATTGAGTACAGAGTGCCCCCGAGGCCCTGTGCCCCTCCTAAAAACAATGTGATGCAGAGAATCTTTGCATGGATCCTTTTCACAGGGAAATAACTTTTCCCAAGGCAACTGCAGTGATCTTTATATTCAGGTCCATAGTCATGAAAGTACTTATGCTTCAAGGAGATTTGGAGTCTCAAGGGCTTTCCTCTTCTATCAGCTCACCACTGGATATAAAAATATTAGACAAAGTGCTATCCTGCACTGCTGGGAGAGATAGTTTCCAGAACACAATTGGCTTTTTCCATCTGTAATGCTCATGAATTTGGTCTAAACATTACAGAGGCTGTGGATTTCACTGAAGTTCAGCAATAAGCTAGGTAAATGCAAGGCATTTTCATGTACCAAATTATGTGAAAGGTTTGAATTTCAGATAAAGAATTTAAAGGTCCTAACATGGGAATTTATAGCTTTTATAAGAATCAAAAACACCTCTCAGACTGGCTTTTTAACTTCCCAAAATCAGAAAAATCCTACCAGATGTGTTTTCAGGTATTCTAAGGTGAAAAGGGCACACATTCACACTTTTAAAGAGGCTTGAATGAGACATACTTCTTTGCTCAAAATTTTTCTGACCACAAAACTTGTGAAAATTTGTGGATCCATTTGGAATTAATTAAAATCTGAGCCCTATCTAGATCTCAAACTAGAATACAATGTAATTCATATCTAAAACTAGACTAAAATGTAATTCATATGCATGATAAAAGACAGACCTGCAATAAAAAGTGTTAGGGTCGGAATATACTCCAGAAAGCATCAAATTTCATCCACCAGCAAAAATTTGTCATTATGTTAAAATCTCCCCAGTGACACTACACATGGGTATGAACATACTCAGCCTCCAATGGGGGCAGTTTTTCTAACAATATCACACAAACTGTGTGATAGAAATGATAGAGATAGATGAAAGATTCCAACAAAAACACTGAAAATGAGGCATGCCTCAGAAATTTGATTATAGGATTTCAATAATTAGGGTATGTCATTGTTTCTACAACTCAATAGCAATCTTGCATGAGAAAATAAGCTATGCCTGCTTCTGCTTCTCTGCAATGACCTGACTTGACTGTTGAGCCTTGTACTTTCCAAGTTAAATCAGCATTCACCAAAAATTCTCACATGCCCTTCTCATGAACTCACTTATTCCCACATTTCTTTGAAGGTGTCTCTGTATAGTATATACCTAATACTTTCTGAAAACAGAGTAATCAAAAATATTCTGATGAACCACAAAAGAGAAAACTTTTCACACCTTTCCTTTATGTCACTGTATGAAAAACATGACTTTTCTCTAGTGAATTGTCTTACCCCATATCTCCCATTATGCATCCAGACCACATGTCCTCACACTTACATTCACCTGACAAAAAAAAAGATAAAAATAAAAAGTTACATCTTGAGTCTTATAGTCCAAAATAATAAAATTCTTATCATAAAAAGCTCACTGTACTCAATTCCATTTCATATTTCCAGACAAGCTGGAAAGAATAATTTGCTTGTTTATTGCACACCTTAGTTTAAGTGTACCAGTGCACCTTGCCAAAATTTTTAAAAACTCTACATGATTCTGTGCAATCCTGAGCTTTGAAAATATGTCCTGTTTTTCTTTCCTTCTCTTAAAGGAAACTGCTGTGTTAGCCTTCTGCACTTGCAAATCATGAGTCAGCTTTCTCATCTCCTGTGTGATGATACTCATTTCCAAAATTTTCAGAATTAATAAAAAAAGAATCATTTTACTTTTCTATTTTTTTTTTCTTTTTAGTTCTCTTCTTTGACTATAGTAACGTGATTTTGAAAATCTTCCCTTGGAAAACCCCAAACAATAATTCAAACCAAAAAAAAGCATGGAGTGATCAATGAGCACAAGGTAGTACAGCAGGATCTATCAGCTTCTTCCTCTGCTCTCCCTCCCTTCCCTGCCTGCCTCCCTGCCCCACAAAACTCCCTTTTGCCCTGCCAGCTGGGATCACTTTGCTCTGGTCTCAATCCTCCTCTCTCAAAGCTGTGTCTTGCTTTAATCTCAGTAGAAATGTTTTCCACTTGCACATTCCATAACTTCTTCTACTGTACACATGAACATCCGTTTATTGCTTCCACTTTAAAAGTACAATTAGAAAGCAAACAAAGCTCTGTCTAACAACTGCATTCTCCTCTCTCCCTATCAAAACAGTGTCCTGCCCTTCTCAGCCATAAAGAAAGGGAGTCACCATTATTATAATTTTCACATTTACCCTGCCCCTACATCCACTCAAAAACATGTGGCTGAAAAATGAATACTGAACATGCCTGTAGGATAGAGCATTGGTCTTACATTTCTGAGTATTTTTTAAAATGGTATTGCATAATCTGCACAAAACCTCTTTAAATGCAGCTGTCTCTCTGCATTATATATTGTCTTTACAATATCTGAAAAAAAATCCACTAATCAATAGAGTAATTTATCTTTTTAAATGTAGGCCACATAAGCACACAATCCAGTAAGTCCACATCCCAGTTTAATTATCTAAATTGTTTCAAAACTGTATTTTTACTTTAATCATATCAAGCTGGGACTTCATATAACATGGAAGCAGGAAGGCAAGGTACTCCTTGTGGGCACAATGGTGGAGATTAAAGCATTGCAGGTAAACAGGGATAACTAAGGAGCTGAATACCAAGGTTACAGCAGAGAAATGGTAGCAGTAGAGTAGCAAATACTGGATATTTGGGTAATCTACAGGAGAAACAGGGGATTTGGGTAATCTAAAAGAGGAAATCAATCAAGGAAAACAGATAAAAAGTTGTATTGTTTGAACTGTTCTATATAACAGTACTGAGGAGGCTCCTCATTATACCCCAATCTAATAATGGATATTCCGACCCTTGTGTCATAAGATGGCAGCCATTTGGTCTGTGGGTGGGACACCAGTCTCCCTGAAATGAATGGGAGTGGCAGGCACCTTTATGGTCTATTTTGGATGAAATGGTGACACCAGTGCTATCAGGAATTACAAGCAGGGGTATACCAGAGCATTCAAGTAAAGGAAAGTTAGTATGTCAGACCTTTCTCGTGTTACTGCAAGAAATAAAAATATTTCAATATTGTGAGAAATGGAAGGAACAAGTATATATCAGAAAGACACTGATAAGACAGTGGTAAGATCCTCCACTTTTTAAGACTTTTCTCTTGAGACAGAGTGAAAAAGCAAATAAAATTACCACTTAGGAGTTTTCTTCTGTCTGAGAAAATGCCAATATTTTGGGCCAAGGTCTGTGCCAGGGTAACTGCCATTAAGTCTGGCTTTCCAAACTGAAAGAAATAAGCAAGATGGGAAAAGTAATCAGTAACCCACAGGTATCTCAGATTCAAGTGAAACTTTTTTCATATCAAGGGAAAAAATGCTAAATCAGATACACAGTGTTAGAATTCTTACTGCAGGGTAGCTAGATGAAAACTAAACATTGGCTTATAGACAAGCTAAGTAAGAGAAAGTCAGTTTCTCTCCTGGCATTGTGGCTAGAAATATGAATGACAGGATATTGCAGAATTTGCTTAAAAGTGTATTTGAAGCGTATTGACTTTATTCACTCATCACTCTTCATTGAAGTGTCCCTTCTGTAGAGCTGCAGTAAGAGTCTACATCAGCAAAAAAAAAGCAAAATATTTTGAGGAGCATGTCTGCACTAATAAATTCCCTGCAGATAAATTTCCACCACTTTTTGTTCACACCAGTATGCCCACCTACCTCATTCACACCTCCGCCTTTAAGCAAGGAGCAGATTCCACCAGTGTGGGCTACACCACTTCGACTGCTCTGAAATCGACTCCCCCTTTGACAAAAACAAAAAGAAAAAGAAGTTTACCATGCTCAGTCCACAAGTTTTGCACCTGCCTATTCCAGTATCTCCCTTCTGATTTTCCAATGGCATTTGCAAATGCTGGATGCCACCACTACACTGCAAATTATGCAAAAACAAATGGGAAAAACAGATAACCACTCACAAACCTCACATGACAGGTTACCTCCAGAAAACTTATACCATCTTCCCTGCTCCTTTTCAGACTACCTAATACAAGAAGAAGGGGACTATTTTGCCAAACCTCGATCTGCTCAGCCTCTTGGTTCTTGATATTCTACTGCAGTGAGTACTTTTTGCTGGCACATGCTCCAGGCAGAGTTCAGGAGAGGTCACCATGCTCCCTATGCACAGGACTAGTGAAACGACACGTGTCTAATTGGGCAGTGCTGATGTGGTAAAACTCAAGGGGAGAGGCATTAGCAGAAGATGCAGAGGTAGGTGCAAACTCCCTGGAACTACAGGCAATCTCATCCAAGAAGCAGATGTACTCTGAGCCTAAATCTAATCACATCTTTGGTGCTGACCACATCAGCATGAATGACTGCCAGTTACTGGAGACAAAATATACTCTGCTCCACCTGAGAGTACTGATCATCCAGCAAATTGTTTTTCTCAGGTGAGAGGAGAAAAATATCAAGAAGGGTCACAGTGGGCTAACTGTGCTAAAGGTGGAAGCTCATTTGTAACCACTGTACCATCACACCAGCTACCCCCACCTCCCAACTTAGCTGTGTTTCACTCACAGACACAATTGCAGAAACTGCTGTTTCTAAACAATCTATGAATGCAATACCACAATAATCACTGGTGGTGGTGCTATGGATAGCACTGAAATTAGCATTACAGTGGTATCCAGAGTCCCAACCACAGGCCAAATCAGACTTTCTTTTGTCCTAGTCAATACACACACATTCACAAGAACCAGACTTCCCCCTCAAAGAATTTAAAATGTCACCAGAGAAATTACAAAAAGGATATGAGAAAACCTGATTCCCATTTAAGAGATGAAGATCTGAGACACAGAGAAACCAAAATTTGCAAGCACCACTTTGCAGATCTTACTAGCTTTCTTCAAGGCAAAAATCAGTGGCAGTAATTAGGTACATGCAAAAATTCTGAGGGTGGATACCAGGCTTGGGTATCCTGGAACCCTACTGAAGTCATGTGAAGAGAGGTGTTTAGGTTAAGTTTATTCTTACAGGTTCCTAAAACAGTCAGCAGAGAGAAAAAAGGACTCCAACAGAGATATTCATCGGGCATGTTGTGTGTGGATCAAAAATCTCAGCATCTCAGCCACATATCTCTCCTGTATTTTTGTACATATATTTTATTATATCGATCTCATTTTCGAAACAATTAAGATACTTAGAGAAAATAACATTCTTCTAAGTTTAGTATTCTTATAGCTCAAATGTCTTGGGAGAACAAGCTGTTTTGAGGATCTGAAACACTTCAGTAATCCTGCAGCATGCAGGTCATTCAACAAAGTAAAGCAGGCCATAGTGCACTTCAGCAGAAAACCTCATTGGTTTCAAAACCAATGTTCTGCCTTTAAATAATCCATGCTCTACTGCTGAAGAAGTCAACCTCTGAGGTGGAACCATGCATGACTCTTCAGATAGCTGCACTTGTGGAGTAGGTGGTTGCACAGAATAACAAAGGATTACAGCGCATGCAGCTCAGGCTTAGTATGTTAAAACTAAAATAAGAGTCAAACCTCTAGTTGCACTGACAGGCAGTTTGTGAAATAATTTTTTTCCCACCTCCCCATCTGAAACTTTATTTTCTGAATTATTGTGAATTACACACACAAAGAAAGGAGATGCATCAGCCACTTGTGAGAAGCAACCCCCAAGGAAAGAAAAAACCCCAGTAATATAACATCACACAAGGTTACGTACGAAAAAAGGTGAACTGCGTCACTTTTCTCTCTGATAAAATCCCTCCTATATTTCATAAACTCACGTAGAGTCACCAAGGGGTTTTCAGATATGGTGAACTTGTTATCAGTAGCCCAGGTTTCCATGGCAACCAATACTATCCTGGTGTTAAGTTGTTCTTTATATATCTAGTACATTAACAGAATGAACAAATATATTATGTCAAATAGAACAAAGATGTGGTTTACCCCTTTTTTAATAGTTTGCATTTTTACATAAATAAATATTTAGCTTATTCTAGCACACTTTGCATTCTTGTAGGTGATTTTATCTCCCTTAAAACCAACAAACACCAAAACCAGGTAAAAGCAAAATTTTAGGCTTGATTTTTCAATCAGTTCTCTTAGCCTACACAGGCTACATAGAAGAAAAATGTGATTTTTGAAAAATTACTACATTTGAAATAGTTCAAAGATTTTAATTTAATAGGTCTTTTATAACAGCCAGCTCACCCAATGACACACAAGGGCTCTCTCATGCAGAATAATGATCTATAAAGCCATAATTTTTCTCTGTTATATGTGTCTACAGGAGTATTTCAACTCCTGCTGGCTGAATCACAAAAAAAGGGACATCCTTTCAATGCTGCATTAACACTCCACACCAAATATTTTCAAGAATTTTCTTCTTCTAGTAATACTTTTCTTTTTCTAATACTTTACTGCAGTGAGGTGCAAGAGCCAGCAGCTCGTCTGATTTATCATATAAATACAATCCATAGTTCACCTGTATGTCCCTATTCTAACTCATTTATTCAAGTGCACTTTTTCTGGAGAAATTTTAATGCATTAGAATTTCAGATTTTATTTTGGGTTTAAAGTTGTCAAAACAGGGATCCTGCGCGAGAAATTGTCATATCTAAGGTGCTCTTTAAAACTCATACTCAAGGGATCAGTCCAGCAGGACACTTAAATGTTTAAAGCCACAAAATAAAACCCCTCTGACACTTTATGTTAGACAAAAATCATTCACTCTAGAGATGAATGATTGTGGTTCTAGATGAAAATTTGCAATCTTCACATACATTATTATTGTTACACCATGAACTAACAACTCCTGCATCTACCATCAGGAGAATCTTATGACTCATCTCACACGTAAAAGAACACATAGCTCAGTGATACTTACCAAATCAGCCATGTTCACAACTGATTTAGCATAGCTGTTGGTATGGCCGACTGACAAGCGGTGCTTTTTACACTGTGAAAAAAGCACAGACCACTAACAGGTACAGATTCAGAAAAACAAAGTCCATTTCCAAAACACCATTAAGTAAAAATCAATTATATCAACAACAAAGCTCCTGCACAAGGTTTTGTCTCTTGTGTTGAGTGTAATGTTCATAACCAATAGTAGAAAATTGCCCAGAAATGCACATTACTGATATACTTTACAACAGCTGTTGTGAGGATGCATGAATTCTTCTTTAGAAAGTACCGTAGAATATTTACTGGAAAACGATATAAGAACAGTAACATTCTGTTACTCTCTTCATTATCATGATTGTTGCCAATTTTAAAATTAATTACAAATGCCATTGAAGAAATTAGCAACAAAAATTTCCATAGCTGAGACTCCTTAAGATGTGTTATCCCAGAAGTGCCTGCATCTGCATTTTAATCTATCAGACTCCCTTTTTTTTGTAATTTTCTCTCTTAAGCTGTTTTCTTGTTTTCTTCTTGTATAATTGCACACTCTATAAAGCCACATTAACTGGTTCAAACCACTTCAGCAATCAGACTCCAATGGCACCTTTACTGAAATTTGTAATGTTGTGTTATAAAAATGGCACTAGAAACAGCTGTCCAGGTACTCCTATTTGCAAAAAAAAAACCCAAACCAAAACAGTTATGAATGAGAATCATGGTCATGAAAGTCACAGGTATCTCAGAAGAATTTACAGCAAAGTGTACAAGATTTTCAGAAATGTTTTGCCATCTTGTGCCCCATGATGCTTGATTTTGGTATGAAAATTGTCCATATTTTCTGGAAGTTAGGATCTTTTAGTGGCCAAGAACTTTTCCACAGCTAGGGCATAGGACAGGCATCCTTTCAAGCAGGAATGGGGGGAAAACCACCAAAAACAAGGAAGTTAAGCCCACAGCAAATGATATTTCCTTCTCACAGGAGGAAATTATTTGGCTTCTTTGATCACTGGCACTCACCTCAGAGAATAAACTCCGAACTGGACTAACTCTTGCTGTGATTAGACAAAATTAGGAACATTGTCCTTGAAGAAAATCTGCCTGAACAGATAGGAGGATACCAAAGGAAATGTTGTGGCTTCAGGTCTTTAGGATCAAGAACAGTTACACTGATTTAAGGAATTCTCATCCAAAATTACTAATTTTAATCCAAGAATTTATTCCTGTGTTCCCCAAACTGAGCTGGTGGAGGAGTACTCTGTCTAAGGACAGTGGCACACTTTTTGTACACTTGTACACTCTCACGTCTATTTTTGCTAATTCAGGTATTGCATGAGAGAACTGCTGCACATTACAGAAGAAGTAGACAAGATTTATAGAAATATTTTGATTTTAAAGCCATAAGGGATCATAAAAACATCTAATGTCACCACTTGGATAGGCACTGCCAGGCTGAACTTTATCCAGTTACTTCAAGAGGAAATCCATTGTTTATGTTTGAAGCTACCTTTGAAAACTGCAAGTGATGAAGAATGTGCCATTTCCTTTGATATTTCCTTCATTAAATGATTAATAAATCATCTTCACTGACATAAATCTGTGCTTTTTCCCACTCGAATGAGTCTGGCTTTTCTTCAATATACTGCTATTATGTGTCTTTCCACTATGTTAAAAACCCCAGTTTTTCTTTCCCAGAGAAAGTATGAAAGTTTAACAAAATCATTTTCTCTATATTGATTGGGATGTATGAAAAAAATCTGGTCACTGTAAACCTCCCCATTCTCACCAGCTGCTGCACAATTGAAATAACTACACTATGGATTGCTGAGTGCCTGTAACTAAGAGAAATGCTCAGGAAAGCCAGAAAGAAAATCATCAGCTTAAGTCACACTGACATTAGTTACTTTCTGACCCTTCTTTCTGATCCTCAGGCCTAGTTGCATTCTTGGTGAAATTAAGTTGCCAAAACTCAAAACCAGGTTAATGAAACCATAATTTCTTCTATTAAGGACATACTGAATTTATTCCAGCCTTATAGTGTTCTTTATTGTTATGCTCTCTGGATAAATTAAGACAATTTGATGCTAATTATAAGATGTTGAAATGTGTCAGTCTTACCATTAGATGATCATTTACAATCATCAACTCAATGTATTTTGTTTCCTCTTCAACTTTACGTGGAATCTGACGAACCTATGGAGAGAATGCAACTTAGAGTCTAATAACAGAGTGTAACTGATAACAAACATCTGCACTTCGTGGCTTCCTTGCTTTAATAAACAGGGAATGAAGTCTCTGTTTAGAATATTTATTTTGAAACAAAATAAAGTGAGATAAAGTAGCTACTTGTAACTAGTACAACATTAAAAATATATAGGTTTTATTATGGGAGTTTCAGATAAAACAATACTCAAAATGAGCAAAATTATTTTATCTACTTTTTCATTTGCCACATAGCAGTACTTAAAAATTTCCTAATTCTTCAGGTAGGCAATGTCCAAGAGAACCCATCAATGTTTCGATTACATTAGATACCTCTTTTTGTATTAGCTGTATTGATATAGAGATCTCAAGCCAAACCAGCAGGAGCAGCAGGACTCCATCTGGACAAATTAACTCAGCAGACATGAAACAAACTTGACGGCACGCTCCTTATAAACAAGCATATTGGCACATACCTGCCTTTTCCTTCTTTTGTGTCTTGGCCTTACAACAAAATTCTGTGATGTAGTATTCGTCTGCCAGAATTCTAAGCAGAAAACACAGACAAATACATGGAATATTTACAAAAATATAGCCCAGTAATTAGTGACCCTGATGCAACATGACAGTAGTATGGCATTCTTCAGCACTTCAGATGCAGCAACAACTCATTTTTTCAAGTTTCCGGCTAGAAGGGAGGCAAGACTACAGATGCTTCCCAGTAACAGGGCTCTTATTAAAAACTCTACTAGTGATAATCTGGGTCTGTTGAAACAGATGATCTGTGGGTGTCACACTTCAGAAAGCACAGCAGATGTTCTATGCCAAAACTTCACCAATACTGGGCATGAAATATTATTAGCATAGTGCTTCCATGGAGTGAATCACATTTTCAGGAATTCAGCAGACATTCACAGAGCTCTTGCAATAGCTACCTAAATTAATAAGAAGAGCATGGAAGGCAGAATTAATGCTTTAAGACGATTATATTCACAAAGCAAAATATGTCAGAGTTGGGAGAAACCTTACAAGATTTTGGCAATGCTCACTTACCAACACAATATTCCTCCCTGCTAATCTCTCTGTGTCTTTAACTTCATTAATCTCTAATCATAAACATCAAGTAGTTTATTCTTTTGCCAAATCCTTTTCACCAAATCTATTACTAGCCCCACATGGAAAAGGACACATCATAAACTAAGCAGAAGATAACACTTGTTCTCACCCTTTCAAGTGTCCAAGTAGTTTTCCATCTTTAATTTTAGATTCATAGTCCCTGCCTCTCTTTGCTCTATACAAAATAAAGTTCTTTCCTTATCTTGTATAAATGTGTTTGCTATTCACATAACCCCAAGAAGATCTTTTTGATTCATGCAAATTCAATGTTTGCAGTTTCTTCATTTGTAATAATGTTTCTCCTTTCACTGCTTTCCCTCTTTTGTGCTTTCTGCAGCTTTGGACATCCTTTCCGTTTCAAGGAACTGAAAATTTCTTTCGGTGTTTCAATGATTTTATCAATCTTGCAGAGAAGTAAATAGTCCTATAGTGTTTATAGGACATCCCTATAGTGCTATAGGATTGATGGAGCTGTGTAAATTAAGGGACTTCCAGTTCACATATCTTTGTACCCAACTTCTGCTTGTTTTACAAATTCCTGGCCAGTTCAGTTTTGCTGGTGAGACAGGCAAGTTTCTCACAGCTTCACTTCCTGCTGTACATTAATTGTACAATTTCTGCATGAGGTTCAAAAATAGGATTAAAAACAATGCTTATGGAATTTGACAGGGCTGCCATATCAGCAAAATCTTAAAACACAAAGCTGAATTGCGCATCTGACAAGATATTGCCAGGCCTAAGTGATAATCTTAACCAGGAGTGGCAAATTACTAATAAGACAAACCAGGAAAACAAAGCATGACTAACTGGTATTGTCTTGGGCAAATTATGGACTATGATGTCATTTTGGTATGTGTGGTTTGCAGATACCTTTTCACAGAGCAACCTAGATAATCACAGGCTCTCTGCTTAAAAATGTTTTCATGGTTACACCAATGCACTTGAGGACTTTCTTTAGAAAAAAGACCAAGGATAAATTCAATCACACCCAAGCTGAATTTCATTTTTAACCTTTTCTACAATCCTGTGATTCTAATTCAATCTAGATGGCAACATGTTCCATTATGTCACATGCTGGGCTTTGTACAGCAAAGTCAGCAACTATTTATTTGTTATCTGTAGTAAAATCAAAACTGTAAAAGCATATCTGGATTTTTGTGGGAAAACAAATAAACAAAACAAGACCATTAAGCCCTAGCTTGACAGTTTTTTGAAAACCAAGAAGCTTTGGTGGAGGTGAAACTAGAGCATTTACTTGCAATTAATCCCTTTTCATAATTTTAAAAGCAGAAAACAATTTTATTCCATAATCTTGAAAACATAAAATTCACTATTAGGAAATCTTATAAAACAGCTTATAGATAGTAAGTACCAACACTAGCAGTGTCTTAGTTTAACAACCTGAGACAGAAGATTTATTTTAAACTCAGCATTGGTTGCATTATTTCCAATCTTTTGAGTCAAGAAAATGTGATAAATGATGCACTCTATTATTTGGCCTTATGTTCAATGAATTGCTCTCATTATACTATCGTCTCTCCAAGCACAGGTAGCAAGCATGGTATGTGTGTAAGGTACAGGTACACAGGAAGTTTTGTGGCACAGAAGCCACTGCCCTGCACAAAAGTCATGAGCCTTTTGTCCCTCAGGTCCCTCCATCCCAACATTGCCTCTGCCTTGCCTGGGCAATCATCATCCCAGGACAGGAGGCACCAAGCTGGGACACTGGTTTTGTTTGGATTCAGATTCCTTCTTCAGAACTGAAATTAAGGCAACCAGATTGTAGCAATTCCCTTTTTTTTTTTTTCTTCTTTTCTCATTAGCTCTCTGAATGATTCTCCTTTGCTTAACAACTGGCAAACCTGCACAAACTGCGCTCCAGGGATGGACCCGTCTGCGTGCAGTACTCAGAACCTTAAGATCTCAGATCCAAATGCTACCATAGGACAAATAGTTTGTAACAAGATAACCAAACATCTGTAACTCTCCTGAAAAAATCAGACTGGAGGTGGTTTCTACCAAAATGTCAGTTACGTTTATCTAGGATATGCATTGTAGGGCAGGAAAACACATTTGTAACAAATCCTTGACAGAATGGGGATATGTCACAAATACTGCAATTTTTGCTTCAATTAACAAGCCAACCTCTCAGATGAAAGGTTTTTTTAAAAAAAAACCTTTCTCCCTCCACACACAATATGGGCATTCATCACTACAAGCACTTGAAACCACTTCTGCTTCCAAATTCATCTGCACTGAAATGCATGGCCCCCATCATAGCCAGCACTGTGCAAGACGCTGATAGGACTGGAGATGAGAGTCACTGGGCAGAAATGACATTGGGCAATTTCTTGTCTCCCAGGCTTATGCTCACTCCATGGTACTCACCCTGTATCTCAAAACCAGAAAAACCCATGAAGAGTTATCAACCACCATCAATGTGGTGTTTATTTTCATCACCTCTAGGCTACCTCAGTCCTTTCCTCTCTACAGCTACCAGCACATAATCCAGCCCACAGACCACATGACCTGTTAAGAGAAACACATATCACAACATGAAGATCTAGGAGAGATTTCATTCATTAGATTCAGGATTTTTTTCATCACTTCAGATTCTTTTCCTGTGCTGTCACTGTTTCAAAATGGGGTGTTTTCAGTGGGTTTTTTTTAATTTATTTGGGTAAAAGAAGGTATATTTAACAAAACAATATACTCTCAGAAGATGATTTATCAAATATAATCAACAAATTGGCCTTAGAATAAAACACTCAATAAGTCATGAATACTAAAAAATCATACCAGATGGCAGGTCGACTGAAGGAAATTCAAACAACTTGGATTTGTAAACAGAGTGGAAATGGAAGTCATCCTGAAATAGTAAATAATTGCCCATATTACATCAGGAAAAATTAATCCATCTCATGAGCATTAAACAGACAATTCCAAAGGTTCTTGTTACCCAAGACATACCCCAGAGAACACGCAAGCTGCAAAGCACCATTACTCTACATTCTTCTTTTCCCAGCTGCAATGTGATTGCTAATGCCACATTTAATCACCTTTCATACCTGAGTACCTCGAACACAGTGGCTGAGCACACAGAGCTAGGCCTAAATTGGGCTCCCAGAGCTGCTCAGGGAGACACAATGAAATTCCCAGGAGCTGCTGAACAGGAGTCAAGGAAGAACCAGGAGAAGAGTGATGTAATAAATTCAGAGCAGGAAATGCCAGGGAAGGGCACTGGGCACTCACAGGCTCCAAGGGACCCTCCTCTAGTGCAGTAAGGCTCTACAGCCAAGAGCTACAGAGCACACACATATAGACACATCACTGTCGAAGTTTTGCAAGTCTGCCTTTGTCTGTGAAGATGGAGTTTCACATTCAAGGTAAATGAGTTGGGAATGAAGGGATGATCCTTTGGCCCCACGGCCTTATGCCTACCCTGTACCCATGGATGACTACTCAAAAAAAACACAGCAGGACTACTGTAAGTTCTACTTACATCCGAAGTGTAGTTTTCATCTGGTTCAATAAGGTAAGTATGATTTCCATCATAGAACATCCCACTGTCAAGAGCAGGAAATGTAAATACAGATTTAATAAAGAAACACTAGTGCAACATGGAAGTAACTTCTTAAAGTTATTATACTTTAAAAATTTAAATATTTGAGAAAGAGTTTAAAATGGTTTCAGAAACTGAATGCAATTCTGGATTCCATTTGTTTCTTCACTTCAGAAAGAAAGATTTTCTCCTGTGGTGAAGCAGACTCTTCTTTCTTGCACAAACCTTCTCTACAACGCACATAAACACAAAATGGACTAATTTAACCAACTGAAAATCCAGTTCAAAGCCCCCACTCCAATGCAGGAGATACTTATCTGTAACAGATAAATAAGGGACCTGTCTTTAGGAACACATATTTGGAACATATGCATCCCTTTCCCCAAATAAAAATAGTATTGAATGGAATTTAATTATGCTTAGGTTTTTATGAGTTTTTTATTAACTCTTTCCTCAGCATTTCATTTAAAGAAAGTGTTGATACAAACATTACTTCGTAAGAGCAGAAAAACAAATGTTATTTCTTAAATCAATACATTCTGATCTTCAACCAAACCAGAATATCTTTAAGTAACTTTTCCTTTACTGCAGTGGCATACACACATGGTTGAGATTAGGCTGTATAAGCATGTCCTTTTCATAGGGCCACTACTAAGGTGTTTAAGCTTGGCCCTAGATAAGAGCTGTAAGTTCAAACTTGGCACATAGCACACAACAACAACAGCATGAAAGCGAGATTATTTATTTACTTACATTACTGTTAAAAACCCCCAATGCAAACAGGAATTACAAGCAACAAAAGCAGATTCTTTTCTTTTTCTTACGCAGCATTTGTTTTTATCAGCAAAACTGACATTCACAGAAGTAACCCGGGTTACTGACTGTATAACATATATCAAGTATGAGCATAACTACAATGTAAAGCTGCTTCACCTTTCAAATTACACATGCCTGTTCTTTAGAAATAAATACTGTCTATACAGTTTAAGCAAAATATTCTAGCATCTGCTGGAGCTTCTTTGCTTGGAAATAAGACAAGATTGGGGAAGATCCTGGAGCTCTTTACCAGCCTAAATTTCCTTTCCTCTAATTGCAACTTTAGTTAAGCAGAGTCTGCAAGTTGAAGCACTGTCAGCAAAGAGCTTCTCGTGAGACTGCTGCACCCAGCAGCACTGACCTCTGATCAAGTCACTCATCAGTGACAAGAATAATAGTCACAGCTGACCTACAGACCTGACCTGCCCACTCCAAGTGTCCATGGCTCTCTTCCCATCAGCTACCACAGACCTAGTGTGCTCTGAATAAACCACACCCTCATGGGTGTGTTGAAGAGAAAGCAAAACATTTCAAAAGCCTGCATTTTGATGATGTGTATTCTTCAGACAACGGCATTTGTAGCCGTGACAGTGGAATTCCCAGCAGCGACGGCAGTTTTTGCATTCACCACCAGCCGGCAGCAAGATCCCAGCCGTGCCCGCTGCTGCGAGTCGTGCTCAGCACAGCTCACTCACATCCCAGCAGCCGCTGGCCTTTGCACTCACAGCCTTTCTTGGGCCAACTCACAGGAAACCGTGGTTACTGCATGTCCCCAGAAAAACAACAAAACAAAAATCCAAGCAAAATGGCTTGCTCGAAGTTAAGGTGATAAAGATACATTTGTCATTAGCCAAGTCACTAAGAAGACCTCCATAATTTCAGGGATTCTGTCAGGCACATGTGATCAATTTAGCTCATAATAGGAAGGACACAAAGCAGACATTACTAAAAGAAGAACTCGTAACTTATGATTACAAAACCTCAACATTTTTTCACATGTATGAATAATTCTGCTGTTACTGGCTGAGATCTAGAGGTACTAACACGCAAAAGAAGAGACTGGCACGACCTTTAGAAATATGAAGATTGTTATTCTCTTAAAGGCATTTGTTCTGCCTTGTGTGCTTCCTAAAATTCATGAAAGCAAAGCTCCTGCCCTGCAGACCTTGCAGAAGACAACTCTCACCAGCTACCCTTATTCCAGTAAGATGCTCCAAAGTGTGGTTGAAGCTAAGGAGCTCTGATTGCCAGTGTGAGTTTCTAGTAACTACTTATCATTTAAAATCAGCTGTGTAGGAGCTAGTTGCAATGATGGAAATGCAGTGGCAGAGAATGAGAGTTGAATACAGCTCAGGAAACATTACTTTCTCATACTGGATGTTTGAAATAGCAGCCTGATTAGAGTAAGCTTATGTCAAAGAACTCAGCTCAAACTTTACTGAGTCGGGGGAAAAAATGGAGGTGGGGTGGGGAGAGGAAACAGAGAGATATCTTTCAAGAGAGAACTGAATTATACAGTGAAAAAATGCATCATCTATCATGTAACTTTAGAAGGGACCAATTTGGATATCAGGCCATTGAAGAACACAGAGCAGCAGAACAGATAGTTTTAAGGATAAACTCACAGAAAGAGAGCAGGGAAAGACATATGCAGGCTCTCCTTTGTTCCTGCTTTTTCTCCTAGGAGTTAGCAGAGGCCAAGACCTAATGGATCCCTGCTAATGGAAGCCATGCAGTGCCTCAGGATGCATTAGGAAGGTACTATTTTTAGGCTCACTGTCCATGCTTCAAACTGGGCTCAAGTTTCTTGAGCTGCACAGCTGTAAATCAGACAAGCGCAAGGATGGCAAGTCTTCTGCATGCATTCTCCCCTTCATAACAAAGACTATACAACTACAAAAGTAAGACACTACTCAAATAAAAGTACTTATAAGACTGATACCAGAACTACAGAATAATTGCAGATAGACAAGAAGCTGAAAATTTCCATCAGCTAAACCCTGCTTCCACAGAAAAATGTAAAGCTCATGTGAACTCCACATAGGCTCACTTGGTGCCATGACTTTTCAAGCTGATGTCAGTATTAGTAGTGCTGAGATCCTGTAATTCCCAGATGTGACAGGCACTTGGTTGATCTGAAAACCTGACTAGCATCATTCAATAGTGCCAAAAGTAGACAGGTCCAAAAGCTGTACAATTCATACACAACTTCATGTAACTTTCACTTGACAGAGGATTTATTTATAAGTAAAATTATGCACTTCAAATAAAAATTTTTGCACCCTCATACATTTTCTTCTACATTTTTCAAGATTTTACTATATTCAAGGTATTACCCCATACACACAGCTTAAGGCTAGAAATTCTGTTAACAAAAATGGACAATGCAAGATAAATTCTAAAGTGACATTTTCTTTGTAAAGATACTAGAAAAGAAATAAAGTATACATCATTATACCAACAAGAAAAGAACAAAATTTCCAAATAATTCATTGGCATTGTTTTTACTTTTGTAGAATAGGATGTTTTCAACTACTTCTACTCTGCCATCTCTATAAGTTATCTTAAAACAATACCTGGCCACTGCCATTAGTCCTGAATTTTGAAAAAAAAAAGTAAATTCCGAAGATTTTTGATTACTTAATATTGGTGACAAAGTAGTAGGAAAATAAACAGCACTAATACACATGTATTATTTTACTATAAAAAACTTGATTTGGCTTAAAAGAGTGATAAACAAAAGTCAGTAAAAACAAAACAGCAGACTTACTGTAATCCATGGCATGTTGACAAGGCAACAAATGATACAGAATTTCCTCGAATTTTTCCCTGATAATAGCAATGTTCTCCTCCCTGAAAGTGGAAATTGAGACTGTAAATCCATGGGACATTCCACAGCATCACACTTCATCCTGTCAAACACTACTTTTTCATAAACACTTTCCCAAGCCATTGACATGGCACCAAGAACTGACTATCACTCATGTGGGTGTTCATCCCGTCTTCTTTGAGCCTTGGTTTGGTACTCAGAAAAACACCATCATCTTGACCCTGTACACCAAATGGTGTATTTCACAATTTCAGTGTGAATTCCCTGACATCCTGAGATGGATTTCAGAGACAAATTACTCCAGAAGTGCTCATCTTTCTTCACTGACTAGAAAAAGAGCTGGAAGTAGGGGGCTTAGACTCCACATCTGCTCTGCACATGACTACACCAGACAGGATGAACTCTGCTCTGAGGGTAAGGCAATTTCCTTCTTCTACATAGAAAGGTATGCTAACAAAATTTTAATAATTCTTGATTGAATAAAAGACCAAAGCGGAAGTAGTCACTACTGCTCCAAAGCTAATGGAAACTCTAAGAATAACTAAGTACTAAAGGAATACAATGAAAATTAATATTTGCCTCTCCTCTTCTGCAAATAAAATGTATACCTTTCTAATAAAATCCAGCTGACTCTATTCCAAAAAATCCCCTCTGGTTTCATTGTAAAAGGGCTTTCATTGATAAACCCTACTACACAAGGGACAAATTTATTCAGTATTGCACAATATCAATATTTGTACGCAAAATTAGAAAAACAATTCAAACATCCCTTAAATTCTCACTGACATCTACTCTTCAGAATAGCTTACCTACTAGTGTCTCACCAAATTCAGCTATGCTGTAATGCACTAACATTGGTTAAAGGACTATGAAGGAGATTTTCAGTACTTTTCTTTTTTAATAGCATTTATTTGCAAATACTTCTTCCAGCAAATGAATGAGTAATCTACCTAGCCTAATGTACCCAGCCCTGTGAATATTTATGTCCATTTACCAGAGGGAGGGAAAGGCATTACAATTACAGATGTTTCAAAAGCTAGCGGTCACTTGCATGACGCATAGCACAGTCATTTTAGACATTTAACATTAAATGCTTTTGGATTTTATTTTTCAAATACTAAAAAAAAAATAATTAAGATCAGCCTAAAGGTAAGAAAATATGTAGACTATGTTGGTAGTTTTGTGCTTTGATCAGGAAACCTTGTTCTGTTTTCTACAAGATGTGGAAACTAATGTTGAAAGCAGCTACAATGCATGGGTGCCTCTGGTTTGAGGTGCACTCCTAAGGAGAGTACAGGAGTCTGTTTGTTAGAGCACAGCTGCACACAGGGAAACAGCCTTGATCTCATCTGGTCAAAGGAAGTCCTCACCACACTGACCTGCAGAGTGACCACCAGGCTGCCCACCATGGGCACCCCTCTGCTCAGATGTCTGAGGGAAGCTGGTGCCACACAGGTAGTGTTTACAACAGTGTTTGACTCCTTGTCTCACATTGGTAAGAAGCTCTGGGGCTGACTCATCCCAGGCTACACCAAGGAATGTCTGACCGCAGGTGTAGGACCCATCTCCCCTGGGCCAGCATTTCTTATGACTATCCAGAACTTGGGACACAGATCAAGTACCAGTGAAAAGGAGATTGTTTCAATTTCTGCTTTGCACTCATGTACATTTTAGCCACCAATAGCCTAAGTTAATTTGATTTCAGATCCTTCTTTGTCTTTCCTGAAATCTTGGCTCATTTTCTCCATTTTATCCTCTTTTTCTACACCTATTTACTTCCTATATCTTGGCTACTTTAAGCTCTCTTGACTTGACATTTTCTTTCTTTCAGTCAGTAGGGTGTCCCCCACTACAGGATCATGGAAGTGCTCAAGGCTTTCAGGTCCTTTTGGAATATATGAATAAGAAGTAAACAAAGAGAGACTCCAGTCAGCAAATAACAAAGGTAAAAATCTAACTATATGGATGATCTAAAACCTTATGAGAAATAAAATACTCTCTAAAGAGAATTCTTGAAGTGGTATTCCTGTAAAAGACATAACTGGAATAAGTGCATGGATATGGAAATAATACTGAAAAGACTATCAGTAGGGAGTTGTACAGGCTTCTAGCTGTGGAAGAAATTTAGAGTAATTACACAAATTGGTTTGTTCTCAGAAAATGTAGTTAATATGTACCAGAAATAGAATCTCAGGCTCCATTAGTTTGCAAAACCATGTCTTTTCAACCAGGAGGAACATTTTTTCATACTAAGAATCCAGACTGTGGCTCAAAAGTGTGTTTTGATCTTTCAAATGAGAATCAAATAAATGTCACATGACAGTACCTCCAAATTAATTTATTCTGTAATAAATCCATGGGAAAAAAATTATGCATACAGATCTAGACAAGTGTAACAAAAACAGCTCTAAATTCTTGTCTGGGAAAAATACAGTTGAGATACACAAATTTTACTCTATTTAGTCAAATCAATTCAACTCAACGATCTACTGGAGCTCATGGTAATTCTGGTGGAGACAGAAACACAACTCTGATCTCAGTCTCAGGGACCAGTTCTTATCACTACAAAACATTCCTTTCTATATGCTAACATCCAGGAGATATTTTTTATTTATGTACTTATGTTCCTATCATTATAACATAAGTCAATGCAAACCAGTTAATAAAATTAAGCTAAAAAATTATTTTCACTTCTTTAAATGAAGATAGTTTTTTTCCAAGTACTTGAGGCATACAATTATCTGAGATGGTTAGAGCATGGTGCTAATAACACCAAAGTTCTGGGTTTGACCCCTATATAGGGTACTTAAAGCCACAAATTTTGAGAACTGAAGTGTTCAGGAAACCACTGGATGTGGCACTCAGTGTCATGGGTTAGTTGGCAGGGTGGTGCTTGGACAAAGGTTGGACTTAAAGAACTTGGAAGTAATTTCCAACCTTAATGAGTCTATGATTCTGTGGTTCAGTACTGAGAGTCAGGACACATGAAGGCACTCTACAGGGCAGGTTTTTTCAAGCATGTGTAATTTGGGGCAAGAAGTTTACTGTTGTTGCTTCACTATAGTGCTGAGGCTGAAATTGTGCTGGGTTTGACATCTACTAAACCTGTTTGATAGCAGATGGTGACATAAAATGCATTGTATTAGAGGAGAAATCACAGTATGTGAGAGACCTAAGACCACCAAACACTAAATATGATCATCCTATCTATCTTCTTTTACTCTGCTCTTGGAAATACTCCCTGAAGGACCGGGGTTGTCTCTCTTATCTACTGATATCTTCAGCAAGCTGAAAAAAAAACAAAATCTTCATCTTTTTCCTAAAAGGATTCTGGTCCCATATGATAATTAAGACTTCCCTTAAGAGTTGAAATTAGCACCAGCTACAGTTCAGTCCAGAACATCAAGGGTCTTTTGTGAAGAGCTATTGGCTTCCTGTAGCTAACAGAGCCTCTCTCTGTTCTCTCAAAAGCAATAATTGCCCATCTCAGCAAATCAAACCTCCACACTGGCCTTTGCCAGCTACTGAGGAATGGTTCAGTGTAAGATGAGAGGAAATCAGACTGCTTTTCAACATATGCCAGCCATAAGTCTGAGCAGCACATTTACCCGCTTCTGCTCTAAAATTGAACCTGGTCACTCTAGAGTCTGGGAGAAAATTAGGCTAAATGTCATCTCCTATGAGACAAGGTCAGCCTGGTGACAACAGCTGTGACACAAACCTGCAACACGCATTTGCCTGCAAGGCAAATTTTCTGCCAATGCCCATAGCACTCTGTTGTCCATTTCCTTGGATCAGTAAGTTATCCTTCCTGCATGAACCTTCTCAATGTGAGAGACAACCTACTGCTGATGTCTGAGGGCAGTACAGAAAATAGAGATTTTTAACAAGAAATTTATTAATTCGGAGAGATTAAAAAAAAAAAAAAAAAAAAACCAAACCAGAATGACCCCAGCGTCAATTAAAACAAGTTAATCATTGTTATAGTTGTCAATTGATAAGATAGCCTTCATCTTGATGCTTAAGTTGGATAATTCTAGCAAAATCCTAATTTAGGGCTATTTACCCTGTGAACTACTACGGTTCATCTCTAACCAGATGCAACCCTTTTGCCCATGTCAGTACAAGTCTTCTTGCAACCTGTTGGGTACGTAGCATGGCAGAGATACTAAAAAATGGTAAGACACAGATGTCAGCAATGCAAATGAAATCTCCTCCCATTTTTATCCCTTAAGATAGTTTGTCCCTGCTTTGAGAGGCATCAGCTGCTGAGCAGACACAAAAGAGATGAAAAACACATTAACCAGTACTCATAATAAAGGGTGAAATAAGTAAAGCGAAAGAACAGCCCCAACAGTCATTAATGGCAGCAGTTCACTCTCCTCTGCAGCCACAGTGCAGAAAGCATCTGCTGACCATACACTGGCAGGGTTTGTTATTCGCCTCAGAGACACTGTGACCTTCCCAGGGGAGGAAAATAAGGATGCACATTCATCTGCTTTCTACATTGGATATCCAAGTAATCCATTTTCTGCAATTAAGAGAGGTGCTGGCCAGTAAAATGCATACAATAGTCAGGCACTGACCTTAAAATTAATACCTTGCTTCTCCTACATATTCCTATTTTAACACTCTTTAATCCAGAGGAAAGGAGATTGCTGGTTTAATTCAAATCCTAGTAACATATCTCCCTCATTCCTTGCACCAGAAGGTTCCCAGACGTCCAGCTAAGGCTCAAGCCACCATTCTGTGAATGCTAGATAATGATGAGCTGCCAGATAATGATAAGCTGTTTAAAGGGTTACCCATTGTGGGGCCACCAGTTACAAAAATACATAACTAAGGCTGCACAATCAACAGCAAAAGGAAAAGAAAATGCACTCTTGCTCACTGACTTCTATGGCAGAAAAGAGCTTGTTATGAATGGGTTTCTATTAGTAAATAGAAGAGTCAAAATGGCACTTCGACCTGTGTAACTGCAATGAGAGAAAACATCTTTTAATTGACACATACTTCAGCAATTGGCAGGGGCCCTGCTGTGCTGAGCCCTGAGTTCAGCTCTTACTCAGCTCAGTAACAATGTCAGGGACCTGGCACCACCTCTTTGCAGAGTAGTTTCTGGACTGCAGTCTCCTTAAAGCCAAATGTTCTGAAATTGTGAACAGTGCCCTCCCTTTGTAGGAGGATGGCTATCACATGTGCTCATACAGCTCAGAGCCGACACGCTGTGGTGACATTAGATTGTAACGCTGTTTCAGTTGCTGAAATCAGAGATATGGATTCCAAAATTAGGATAAAGCACAGTCACTTCTAAGCCTTCTCCACAAAATGCCCATGTTTAAAGACTGTTGGCAGCACTCTTAACAAACAGAGACACACGTGTATGTGACAGGATCCTGCACGCAGGCAACTCGCTCCAACTGCCATCAGTGACTCACAGCAGGAGCCTTCAGCAGATGGCACAAGATATCAGCCCAGCTTCCCAGTTCAGAGGCCACATGAGGGTTGTGTTTACTGCCCAGTAGCTATGAGAGAAGATGCCCCAGAAAACACTGCAGGGTGTGGACAGAGAGCTCGTGCCAACGCAACACCATCTGCTCTGGAAGCTGCCTTGGCATCTGCTTGGAAAACAGACTCTTGCCTTGACTTACCTTGGCGTTAGGGGAAATTATTTTTTATTATCAGCTGCCAAGCAAAGATAAGAGGAGAAAAGGTTACCTCTTCCTGCCCACTCTGTTGCAGTCTTTAAGACAGCTCTTGTAGCAGTGGCTAGTGTTTCTCAGTCGTGGCATGCAAGTCATTTAAATTATAGTCATTTTGCTCCACTCCTGCATTTCTGTTCCAGGGAAATTGAAGCAAACATTTTAAGGGACAGCATGAAAATGCCTTGTAATCTACGCACTCTAATCTGCCACATCAGCTCACCCCAAGTCTGAAGCCAAGGTGTAAGAATGTGATTTACAAGATTACTATAAACAGAACACAACATCTACATGGATACCAATCAGTCAGCAGGACATAAAGTTCTGAGGAAAACAGAAAACAATACAACTCTGATATCCTTATTGGCTCATTATTTCTGAATGATAGAACTTTCTCTCTAAGTGAAAATTCACAGAGCTTGAGGCTGTGTCTAGAAACATTAACCTACAGTGCCAGTTTGGTATCCATAGGGAACAACAGACATGTCTAGGCAAAGCTGCTTACAGAAGTCAAGATGAAGAAAGCAAAGATGTCAAACTAAAGCCCACTGCATGGAAGCACTCCTTCAGAAGTACAGCAGCTTCTGTTTGCTTAGCTTAATTCCCCCTCAAAGGGATTTAGTTAAATCCAAAAATATACTTTTATTTTTTAATAAGAGCATCTACAAAGTGATTTGATGTTCTTTAATGTTACAGCAGTAATTAATTTCTCTTAGCCATACTCAGTCCTCATTTGGTCTGAGATTACAGAACACTTGGTTGCTACCAACCACTCTCTGGCTATGGATGCCATATGTTGTTGCAGCTCGTGGAAAATAACTCACGAGATGCCCAAGTCAGACAAGATTTTTCTGCAAGTCCAAGCTGTCCTCCTTCTGGAACAAGACAAAACTGCAGCAGAGCACTCAAGAGGTGACTCCTGATGCTCACACAGTCACTTGACTTGCCACTTCAGCAGAACCACCCACCACCACTGGGGTCCACATCCAGCGGAAATGTACTTTTTAATGTACAGTGAAATGTACTTTTTAAGTTCTGGAAGACTTCCACTTTTTGACATTTTTCCCCTGCAGGACTAGTTAAACCCACAGGATCTTAATTTTTTTTACGTCACAAAGAAAAAGGAGACAAGATAATTAAACCTTCAAAATCCTACATGAATCATGATCTGAGATTCATTCTAGTGTAGTATATTCAAAACCATGACCTGGGAATAACTCCTAATGTGGGAAACTGTTACTTTTAATTTTCTTCTCCTTGGTAGCAGAATGTATGTAAAAAGTAAGCTAGGGAGATAATCACATATTTTAAAAATCTACTGTAAATGTACATTAAAAGTGCCAGCCTGCAGGATCATTATGTCAGGCAAACGCACTATGTATGAGGGCTGATTATCTTGCCCTGGTATCCTATAGAGGACACTACATTTTCTAAACCCCAAAGGGCTTGCTTCCAGAATTCAAACAATGCTACAACAGGAAAGTGAGATATTTCTCAATGCCTACTGACTTCGTGTGACAGCATGACACTACTGGAAAAAAAAGATGGCCAGAGTAACTGAAAACACATAGAAATTTAAAAATTTTTTCAAGTCTTCATCAAGACACATTAATTCCAGCCAAAACCTACTGGAAGAAATTTGACCAATATACTCTGGGATCAGTTTGCTTCCATCCTGCCATTCCGTTCCACTACTACACTCTAATCTTCCCCTTCTTGTGGAACTTTCAATTTATGAACTTTCATTGTACAGTGCAAACACCTACAATTAGTCCCTAAGTGTAAGAAGTTGCCGTTTGCTGTATTTGTTTTTTTATTTACTCCACTGGTCAAAAGATAGTCAGTTTTCCAGCTGATTCTTCTCTGCACTGTAATGCTTCTCAATTTTGCACTGTTGGCAAATTTCATTAATATACACATTACATAAGTCATTAATGAAAACATTTGACGAGAGCACTCAGAAGATCAACCTTGCAGGAACCCCCTGCTAAACTGTGTCAGACTCACAGACTCCCCGTCAGCTCTTCTTCAGTTAGTTTACTGCTATCACTAAAAAGTAGATTATGGCCTAGATTTGTTAGTAATTTGCCATGAGGCCAAGAGAGCTCTGTTGAGGGCGCAAGAGAGAGATGTGACAACATTACAGGAACCCTTATTCAAAGTCTTCTCTCAAACAATACTGAAAATTATTTTTCTGATAACAACAGCTCCTCTAGTCTCTGGACGCAGCCAAAAAAGCTCTGCCAGAAACAGGCATATATAATTCCTGCATTATTTATGATCTGCTCCTCTTCAGTTTTCATCAGCAGGTTGTGCAAGTCTCAGGTAGATGCACGCAGAGCTCCCCACCACCCCAGCCTCCCAGGGCTGAGTCTTCCTGCACTCCCATCCCATCCTCTGCCAGCACAGCTGGCACTCTGCTATTCAAGAGAAAATGAAATCCCAAACAGGAAAGTCTGTTTACCATACAGGCTTCCCTGGCAACTGAAACACCTTCCCCTTTGGTTACAAAATGGTGAGTTACCAAAACCTGAAGAATAATAAGAAATTCTTTTCAGACAGTGAGTGCCTTTACTGGAAGATGATGGTTAGAAGCACCTTGCTATAAGACTGGAAACATAGCAGTCAATTATTAAAATGACCTGTTCACTGGTGAAGTGTTTCACCTGGCTGCACCACAAACTATTGTAGACTTATGATCAGTTTGTACCTGTGCAGATAACAACAAAATGTTGGAATGCTACTTGGATAAGGTCTCATCCTTATCTCTCAAACACAGGCACAGGTGTGCACAGCCACACACTGCCCTCGGTCAAGGGATTGTACCTTAACAACTGCTCGAGCAGACCAGACTTGAAGGAGAAAGTTTAAGAGAAAAGGCAATATCTACCATATCAAGGGTACCCAGAGTGCTCTGATTTTTCAAGATTTTAATATTTTTCTCCCTTATGCATAATTTTTCCTTAAAAAGGGCATTTAAAGAGCCGTTCAAATGCACATCATGGCACACACTAGCCAAGGCTTTAAGCACAGCAAGGCAATGAAGAACAGTAATTCTCCTCCTTGTGCAAAAGCATTAAAATAGCTGTAAGCTACAATAACAGTCATCTTGCACACACTACTAGTCAATGCACACAACATAATGACTATTTTTGCAAGCTAACAGCTCTGCTTTGCTGTGCACCATTAAAATGCATTTGCCCCAAACCCTCCATTGGCCAAACCACAATGGTGGCCCCTCTGCTGGGACCCCCACAGAGCAGGAGGCCGTGCTGGAGCCCCCCAGCTGGACAGGATGGCTGTGGGTGCTTTGAAGAAAGCCCAGTGGGCACGGTCTGAGCTCTGCAGGGCCCAGCAGAAGGGCTCAGCACAGCTTGGCACACACAGCCATATGGCAGTCCTAACCCACAGGACAAGCCTGGCCAAAGCTCCTCTGTTAATGCTACAACAGAGAAAAAAAGTACCTAGCATTTGATATGTCTCCATTCATGTTGTTCAATGCTATCATAGGAACATGCTGCGAGGGTGAAGCAAAAAGCAGCAGTTTACACTATAAGCACTCTCACTGTAATTTTGTGCCCATAATGCACATGCTGTGCTTACACCACCACACTCAAGAGTTTCAGACTTTAAGGACTGCCTATGAAATATAGTTCCTTCTATTGTCATATTTAAACATGCCATCAAAATTTTCTGGCATTTATCTACCACATATCTACCTGTGCAAGTTTTCTGACTGAATTATTTTCACGGCCTAATCTTTTTCAGAAAGCAATTTCCTAAGAACTCGTAGAAGTGTCCATTGTTTTGGGGGAATAGAAGCAGAAACATTTATTTCTACACACTCTGAAGAGGAAAAATGAAACATTTTATTGAGAAAATATCACTGAATAGATATCAGTTGTTTCTTCTGAGGGTGAAAAATCCAGCAATGTGAATTACCCAGCACTATAGCTGTTTTTTGCCTTTCATCTCGCTGACAGCATCAGTGACAGAATGACAACCAAAAAAGAGGGAGAAAGAGAGATAAAAGGACACACAGATATATTGCAACAACATTAGGTATACACAGGTTGAGTATTGATGTGCTATGAGCATAGGATGGTCTGGAATGACACAATCAGGAAAAGAAGGGTTTTTCTCTTTCTTATTAATTGATTATTCTCTTTGCTACCAGAGGGAATTTAGGCCAACACTTTTGCTTTCCTAGTAGAGATGTGATGTACAGTAAAGGAGGGTGTGGGGGGAAACTCTGAAATAATTTGAAAATCTAGCTCCTTCTGTTTTTCTTAGGCATTGCACACTGCTGCTGGTTTAATAAGAATGTCTTAGGTGCTGCCTAACTGTGCCAAATTAACAAGAAGCCTCCTCTCTGCAGCAGCTAAATGCTGGCATCCTGCAAAAACATTTGTAATATGTTTCACCTTCACAATGGTCTAGTGGAATAATAATTATGCAGAAATCAAACGTAATGTAATTTCTTCTTATGATAAAAAGTTATGTTAAACTGAGGACTCTTGTCACAGTACAAATTCCTTTGCTACTAAAAAGTGGTATTTTTTCTGGTATAAACATTTCTCCCTTCCCCTGCCCCCCTCTCCTCTTTGAAGCATCCTCAGTAATGGTAGAAGATCCATATATATTTTACAGCACAGGAAGTTTTACTGGGAGGGAAGGAGAGGGGGAGAAGTGGCAAAAGAAGTTATCAACTCCACATTGCATATGAGCCAAGGCAGGATCCACTTTCCAGACACATTCCCAAACTGCTGCATGTACGTACAGCTGCCTTCACACCATGCCTCAAAGCTCCTCCTTCTCCCATACTGCTGATGGCATAACAGCAGCGCTGATGATTTGTGTGTCTGGGCAGTCCTCTTGCCCAGAGAAATGCAAGGGGGAATGTGTATGGATTTTAAGATACACCTCTCTGGTAAGAAGGGCAAGAACAGAAGAGGCCATTTTGCTGTATGAGCAGCTTTGCCCAAAGCCTGCAGCTGGCAGTGGATGGCAGATGGACATTTTCTTTCTGTCACCGTTTCTCCCACCAAAGCAGCAAGAGAGATGCTGCCAGGCCGCCTCTGTCTCTGCCTACAGCCCAAGATAAACTGCACAGAGATGGGTGAAGAGCAGCATGTTGAAGCAACTGATAGAAATCTGTCTCCTTTCTGAAATACCTCTTCAGCTTCTGCTTTGGAATATGCTGCAAAAAGGAGTGCATATTTTGTGGTTTCTCCATAAGTTGCACCCTTTCACTAGCTATTTTTAAACAGGTATCTAACCAATCTGCACAATCTCTAAAATCCAGCACAATAATTATGTTACCAGTTATAGTAAACAATTCCCACAGTAATCAAAGGTAATAATCACTAGCATGGAAATTTCTTATAGCTGTAATAAGATTTTCAAAACATTTGATGTAAAACCAAAGCAAACAGATACTGCCAGTCTTTTCAGAAATTATTCAACAGACAAACAGAGCTCTCAAATGAACTTACAGGCGCTCTGAAAAATACTGACTGGTCAGAGGGAACCAGATTAATTTTTAAACAGCTATTGAGCACTGAAATCAGCCTCACCCAATGTCTGGTATTAAAGTGTACTTGGTAGGCTGCACTTTTCCAAAAATCTTTTGGTATCTGAACTTTTATGAAAATGTTCCCATGACTGTGGCCACTAGGCTCTTCTGACATTTTTCACAGCAGCTGCTTCCCTCCCTGCCAATCCCACACACTCAGATGCAACAAAACAAGCAAAGACCTTACATCCCCTGTCTAACATACTTCCATAGGATTGCTGCCTGCAGAACTCCTGGAGCAGTGGAATAGAAGGGGCAGAGGAGCCCACCTGTACAGCCCAGCCACCCCTGCCCCCCTGCCCATGGTACAGGGCAGCATGGGGAGGGAAACTCAGCACTCGAGCAGCAAGCCCTCTCCTTTGTAGTGCAGTCTTTGCAGCCCCTTTCACTCCCAATTCAGCTCACCTCAAGTATCAAGCTCAATGCAGCAATGACAGTTCTCTGCTTCAGGCAGGTTTGAGAATTCTGAGCAAGGCAGTGATAGCCATCCCTGAAGGTATACCCTGACCCTGGCTCAGCATCTAAATCAAGGGGAAATAATCTCAGGGACCCTTGAGGCTCGCAGCTGTTTCGCCTAGAACATTTTCTGACCCTTCCTCTGAAAGGCCTGATCCTCCCTTCAATTAAACATTACTTAGATATGAAGAGCTGCTGATTTCAAACATTTCCTTGCTTGATTAAGGCTTGCTCATCAGGAACAATTCAGCGACAGTGATGGATTAACTTAACTAACTTGCATATACATATCTTAATGCAGACAAATGGGTTGTTTTTTCTCTTATTAATATCAGCTATTATCTTTATTTCTGCTTTGACTCATATTCTCAGCCTCAGTCAAGCAAGACTTCTTGACTGCAGAGCAGAGCTGACTGAGAAATTAGTCTTTACAATTTAATGGAACACGTATGTGTTTGCCTCAGTCTGATAATGTATGCAGACTATTATCTAGATAATAGTGGGAGAGCAGACTTCCTATTTGCAAATGACAGAAGGGAATAAACCAAAGGAAACTTGCATCTTCAGCTATCCAGTGGATAAAGGACTGCTTTGCCCATTTCCATTTCCACTTTCACATTGCAGAGATGAACACATTTATTTTGAAGTATTTAGATTATCTCAGATTTAGTGAAACAATTTGGGGGATTTCTTTTAATAAAATGTAAACTTTGAACAAAATTTTACCTAATATTTACCTCATGGGCAAATTTAGAGTTTCCATTTTGTACCACATATAATACATTTCTGAACACTCTATGTAATCTGTAGTAATTGATACAAAAATTATAGCTGACATCTACAAAATAAGTCCTAAAAAATAGAGGGTCCTCAAGAAAAATCTCCCATGTTGCATGCAAAGAATAAAATACTTCTGCAAAGGCTGTGGGACATTTCACAAAAGACAACAGCAACAAATAGCATCTTGTAGTCACTATGCCAACAAACACACAACTTGTGACTAGATATTTAATACAATAATATTATACAATAAATATTGCTATTCTCAAATTTACAAAAGTTCATAACACACCAAACTTGAGGTTTGGTACAATGAGAAAATGCTACCTACCAAAACAAAAATATTTTCTTCAATAAGTATCAAAAGTGAAGTATACTTACTATCAAAAAGAGCTACTATGAATATATTTTTCATGGATACCATTTTGATACAAACATTAATGTACTAAATTTGACAATGGAGTGTATAGTGTATTTGCCTTGTTTAAGGCTGAAAGAGAAAACATGAAACATGCTTCCCTCAGAATAGCAAAACAAATCACTTGAAAAATCAGTTATCTCTCCTTTCTCAAAAATATATGAGTTTTCATGAACATGAAAAGCCAAGCAAATTAAAAAAGAGAAACATAAAAAGAAATTCTTACTTTAACTTCCACTGTCCTCCCACCTTGCTCGATATGCCTCTCAAGATATTCAGAAGACAGCAGGTCACTGCAAGAAGACAAAAAAAAGAACCGTAAGCCTTGTGCATGTGTTCTTGTACTCCCTCTCAGCAAGCACTGATTAAACATTTACATTTGAAAAGGGCAAAACCTGCAGGATACTTTCCCTAAAATGTTCATAAAAATAATTGAAACAACCACGACCAATGGAGTTACACAGTGCATGGGATATACTGATTTTAACAGCAGAGAGTGGGACAAGGAAAACTATGGGGAGTTTCTTCATGGAAGGTCCAAAACCACCCACTGACACTGATTGTAATTCAAGAGACTCTTCTATTTGCTGCTAAAAGCAAACAGCACAGAAATTAGGTGAACTTCAAAAAAAGTAAAAAAGCAGAAGGATGGGACACCAGTTGGAATCTGAGGGGAAACAGCAGCTGTGTTGGCAGGTTTCAAAGGACACAATGGCACAAAAATGACATCACCCTGTAAGGCCAACATGGTGGGCTCAGGTCCACACTGCACGGCCAGGCAAGGCTGTGGGCCCGAGGAGCTGCAGCCCAGGCAGGCTCACAGTGCAGATGAACACACTCCCTGGGAGCCCTGCAGCTTCGGCAATGCCAGGGGAAAAGGCTCTGGGCAATAGCAATCCCAGCCTCCAAGTACATAAGACTTGGAACAAACACCAAGGAGAAAAAACAATCAGACCTGAGGCAAACATATATAAATTAAATGCAGGCTGTATTTACTAAACCGTTCAAATGCTAAACCAGTCAAATTATCTTCCTCATAGTTATTTTCTAGTCAGGCAAACCACAGAATCACAGAATTGGTAAGATTGGAAGAGACCACATTATCTACATCGTAAATTTCACTAAGCAGGTTCAAAGACTACAGAATTTTACTGAGATTAAATCAGTATAAAATCTTGCTATTGTTCCACCTCAGTGACAATTAAGCTGGAAGAGATGACGAATTGGTAAAGAAAACCTGGCAAGAGGCAGGTTGGCCACTGGGGCAGGAGGCAGTGAGCACAAACCTGCTCAGCAGAAGAGGCAAAAATTTATTATTTCTCCTTCAAATAGCAAAAACCTGAGCTTGACATGAACTGACCTGATGAGGGAGGGCAGTGGCTGCTCAGCTTTCCAGACATTCATCCTGGCCAAAGAGGCAGCAGGACCATGGACATTTTTGCTCACAGAGACATTGGTGACTACCCTGAGTGAGCCCCAAGCAGGACAAAATTGGATGTATGGATCTTCCAATATCATCCCTAAAAACTGCCAGCTTGATATTTGCATTAATTACCTAGGCACAAAATGCAGGAGCATTCCAATGAAATATGCTGATCACATTAAATTGGAAAGCATGGAAAAGAAAAAAGATTGAAAAAATTCCCATAGGTAAGACCTGGATGATCTTCAGGACTGGTTATTAGAAATAGGATCAAATCCAATTGTACAAACAGCAAATTTATGCACTTATGGGCTGGAGGGAATTTCTATTAAATTTTTTGGAGGGCCTGGTTTATAAGGAAGAGAGACATGACCACACTTGTTTCTGGCAAAATGATTTGGCAGATCAATAGAATTTCTTCCTGGAAAACACAGCTGTCATCCCAGAATACATCAAAGATGTATTTCCAGTCAAACTGAGGTATGATTAATATCACTGCCCAAAGGAGACCTCTTTTCAAATACTGCAGACAGGTACTGGACAGCTTTGCTTACAAAGTTCCAGTACCTGGAAACACAGAGGGGCTCCTGAAGTCTAGCAAAAAATGGAGTTGTGAGGGAACGTGAACGCACCTCAATTTACACACCACAATACAGGAGCAACTAATTGGGCTATAGAAGATACTGGCAAAATCTCAAAGGCATAAGGGCTGTCAGCGAGCCAATGGAAATTGGATGTTTAAAAAAATACTTTGTATCTAAGTGTAAGAGACAGAGGCAACAAAATGAGGGATGCTAACAAATTTCTGAATGGGAGCATCAGTGGGACAATTGTCCATGGAGGTGGTCCTTCCTCTGACTCAGTGAGTTCACAGCTGGTCACTGCTGAAAGCAGGAAGTCTCAATGCCCCTCAGGAGCAAGCACTGAACCAACTTTGTGTCAGCACAAACTCTCATCAAAACACTCTTGGTGCCAGAGCTAACACTCATCAAAATACTCTTGGTGTCAGCACTGGCACTCATCAAGGTACACTCGGGAGGGTTCCACAAAACCATGGTTTTGCTGCATTAGGTAACTGAAATCCCTTGACAAGAGGTACAGTGAGCTCCAGAGCTGGTGCAAAGGAGGGAATGAGCAGCTCTCAATAAGGGTGAAAAAAAGACTGACTCCCTTGGCTGCTGCAGAATGAGCGTGAGCCCCTTTAATTCTGGCCAGCCCCAATATCTGTATGGATGCCTGGCATAGCCTGCAGATGACCCATTACTGAGGAGCACCTAAAAGAGATGCTGTTGTGTTACTGATTACAATACTCTTAGAAGTGAATATTAAATATTTAGGATACTCATGCCCCAAGGGAAGCTCAAAGACTTCTATAAGGTCTTGTATGCATTTTCCAGATTTAGTAATTTAGACAGATGTTCTCTTAAAATGTATTTAGTTTAGCTTGCTGAAGTTAGTGATACAGCTTCCCAGCATTGACTACACTCTTTCAGCAGAAGTTTATGCTTCCATAACTTTAATAAAGATTTGTTTATAGCTTAGGGCTCTGCCTTTACTCTTTGTTACTTCAGGGGGACTCAGTTAAACTGATGTCATCCTCCCTATCAGATGGACACAAAGGTTTTCATGCCAAGAAAGAGGCAAGAGATTATAAAATGTAAGATAGCAAAGTAAGTATATAGTACAAAGAGAATGGCTTAACTCTGACCTTAGAGTTGTATTTGGGGGATGACAAGGAGAAACACAGGTTCTTCTCATGTGGGTCTAACAAAATTATTGCTTTTTAAAAGATACCACTGTTAATGTTTTAATGTTCTGGAAGATCATATGTTATGTTCTCAAAAATCTGGAAACTGTGTCTGGCATGAGAAAACAGACATTGATCATTCTCTGCCTTGTACAACACAGGAATTAGAAGGTAACAAAAGAGGTCAGTGATCTCAAAATTAATCCAAAAGAACCTTTTCTGGCACAGCTGCTGATTACAATGTTCAACATAGTGCAGGAAAGCATGAATGCTAGAGGTTTGTACAGGTTCAAGCTGGGAATGGACAAGCTAGTGGATGTAACTGGGAGCTGCCAAACACACAGACACTGTACCTGACTCAAAGTGTTGGAGTCCTGGAAAAGAGCTCTGGAGAAGCCTCATACATGCTTGCTCAGCTCTTCCACTTTTCCCTCACCCTTGGCCCTGGGCTACTGGGACTGGGCATCTGGCCAAGTGTCCCTCTGTCCTGGCCTGGGCTGCTCTGCCTGCACCTTGGAAGGTCCTGCTTCTCCTCAGGGTTACACAGTGTCCCATGAAATCCAGCTCCAGGGTCGCTGATGGTCAGCCAGATGCTCTTCTCCCACCCACCACCCCACTGACGGACATTCCCAGGCTGTTCAAGTTGTAATTACTTTCAAAGTAAGACAAAAGAACAATTTCTAAACAGGCCCATCCATTTTTTTTCCTCCTGTTCAGTCCTTACTTTGAGGACAAATGGGCTGGAAACAGCTGGGGAGCTGCTAGCATTCCCACCCCTCTCAAGGTCTGTCACAAGCGCCTTGATTCCTGAAATGATCCTGTCTGGAAGGGAAACGCCGCAAGGCCACCTGCCTGCACTCCTGGGGACTGAGAACACAGCTTGCAAACAGACCACAGATCTGAAATGTAGAGACATGTTTAAAGCCTATCCTCAGCAACATGGCAGGATATGTCTGAGAATATTTTATCAGCAGAAAAACCCATAAATGAAGCCATGATATGCTTTATTATTATGATTCACAGCGCTGAAAATATCATAAAAACCACAACACTCTTGCAGATCCAATAATGCAACCAATGCTATTAAAAACTAAGCTACAAACTAACCATTATACACAAACTTAAAAACTCTGGCCAGAAGGTATCACCTCCTAGGTGGAGTCATGTTTTGTCTACAGTAACAGTACAGCACAGAACTGCATCATTTTAATAGAAGGCCTTCCTTTACAACCAACAAAAATCTGGATTAAAATACTTGTGACACATGATTAAAATTATTTAAGCAAGATAAGACAATAAGCATTAAAATAATATGCATTTCAACATAAATAAATGCACACTTTCCTATGCTATAATTTAACTTGCCTGCCGATCTATCCTAGAAACCATCTTTGTCAGCTTAAGTGGTAGTTTTAGTATTAATTATAAATAAAACTGGCATGTTAAAAAAAAAGAACAGATTGTGAAAAAAAATCTTAGAAACACAAGGGATGAAAAAATTACAGAGAAAAACCACCAACACTCTCATTGACAATATTGCAGAATGAGATTTTCAGAAATATTTGCTGAGGCATTGGTACAAAATTTTGAAAAGGCATGGAAATAAACTGCATATGTTAATACCTAAAAATAAAATATTTCACAGGAAAAAAAGCACATGTGATCTGTTGCTTTTACAAGGAAAAACACTGCGACACTAATAATGGCAATTCTGTTGTCAGAGGTTTATTTCAGTGTACACAAATTAAGTAGTGTCATTTTGTTTACAGCAGCAGCATTTTTAAGGCATTATCTAACGTCCATATGAGCCTATCCCATCCAGAGTCACTAGCACAAGGGCCAGAACAAACAAAAAAAAAACAATAGAAAAATCCTCTTTGCTCTTCCAACCTTCCCAGTCACAACAGTACACAAGAGGCATAAGCTGGATGAATTTTATTACAGAATAGGCCCCCAACTAAGGAAATTATCCTTATCCAAGATGATGCACATACATGCACCTAAATTCTACCTTGAATCAACAGTTTGCCAAAATGAAGCTGGGATTGGGAACCCATGAAAATAGATTGGCTTTGGATATAGATGGGTTCCCCAGCAGAAAGAGGCTGCTCTAGGAAGAAAAAAAGGTTAAAAAACGTGGTGGCAAGACAAAAGGGGACAGAACAGGTCAAGTGTTTAAAGAAACATAGAGAAAAAACAAGATATTACAAATCACTTCAAGTCAAAACAGGAAAAAAAGAGGTGATTAAAGATGTTTTTAAAAGGAAGAGGTTTGCATGGAGAAAAACCTGGGAATTACCCCTGTAAATTTAATAGAAACTTTTCAAATAGAGAAGGAAAATGCCTATCACCAGCTTGTGAACAAAAATTAGCTCTCAGATTAAAGAGACTGAAAAGCCTAACAGTTACAGAAGAAAGAGCAGAAATTAAAGGGCTCTCTTTAGAGGCCATAGGAAGAATTTAAAAGTTAAGAAAGGTAGAAATAAAGGGAGTTCATAAAAATAGTACTATAATGTATCTTTGCAGTGTCAGTGTTATAAATAAAGAAATGACTGGCTTCATGATAATCTGGTATCATTGCTGTGTCTCCTTGAACACTGTAGAAATTCTTTACCATTTATTCACCCTCACTTGTCTCCACAGCTCTCTATTATGTACACCTGAAATTTCAGATTAAATATGATGCCAGACAAGAACATCAAGTCAGAGATCTGAGGGAAGATGCATTACTGAAAAGGAAGACAAGGTTTTAGTTGAAATCAGCAGAAAGGTCTGGATGGGTCGAATGCCAGCAGGAAATTATCAACAGACATATGGAGACCTTCAAGAGAAAAGAACAGGTTCAAGGAAATGATGGAGACACTGATAAGAGATAGATGCCACATCAACTGCACAATTAATGCTAGCCCTGGGGCAGAGCCAGCTGTGAGAAGGAAGCCTCCTGCAACATCATGCTTGAGAGGGCCGCAGTAAGAGGAATGGGCACTGTCAGAGTGCCAGGCACATGAAGATGAGGAAGCTTCCCACAAAGTGAAATATTCTCCCCCAGTGGTGTTCATCCCCTAACAATTATTAAGAGAAATATTAGCTATGGAAGGAGTAGCTATCAGAGGACTTTTACACCAAGAAAGATAAGGCAGGTTGATTGTCATAAAACAAAGAGCAAGAAAGTGGAAAACCGGATGAGAGGGAACAGAATGGATGTTTCTGTCAGTCAGTAAGAGTACAAAGGACAATTTGTATTATCTTGCATTACACTCTAGTCCTGGAACATTTTCAGTATCAGCCATGAGCTAACTAAAACATGCAGCAAGATAAACTCAAAAAAGCCACTTAGCTGGCAGATTTCTGTATCTCACTACACGGGATACTTTAATTCTCCTTTATCCTCATGCCTACAAAGAAACCTCTCTGTTCGTACATGATCTTGCTTTCCATTTCAGGGGGGATTAGCTATCTCCATACTCTATGAACCAATCTGTTTTAATAGCCACAGCTCTGAAACTTTCATCTGCTCCTTCCCATCAAAAGAATTGCTGAATTTCTTTTTATGTGGATGGCTAATTTAATTAATGACTGTATCTGTTAAGCTAGCCAAATGGACTAATCAATCAGAATTAGATTGCTTCTCATAGATACAGCAGCAATTTTCAGAGTGTCTACTCAGAGGAAGGAAAAAAGTACTGAGAAAAACAGCCACTTCTTGTCTACAAAATTGAAGTTTCACCCCTTTTTAAAATATTCTTACTGTACTTTTCTGTCCTTGTTGCAGCTAATATGAAAGGGAGAATGGACTAAGAAATTTCTTATTTTTTCTACTCCTACTTAACTATTTAAGGCTTTCTTCAAAAAGAAATTAGGGACTTAAGAATGGGTTAAGTTCTTAAAGGATTATACACAAATGCTGAATAGTACCCACTCTGAGTCCTTTCCTGGAGCTTAATTTCACATTTCACAAAATTACACAACTTGAATCTCTGATTATTTCTTCCAAATACTAACATTTGCTCACGTTTTTTTTTCCTCTCCAGGGCTTCTCACTTAGATCCCTAATGCCATCTGACTTGAACATACACTTAGTCCTTTATCCCTTAATAGCTACTGTGCCTGCAGGACAGGATAGTAACTGCCCTGCAGCCTAGCACAGACACAAACTGCAGAGCAGCTCTGCAGCCCTGAGCAGGGCCTCCACCTCTGGCTTTAGAGAAGAAGTCTCACAGTTCTGGCTTACAAACACCATGTGTTTCATTTGTGAACTGGCTCTGTTTCTTGATGGGAAAAGGTTTAAGCAGGTTGAAAGCATTCTTCCTTAGTTTTACCAGATTTCTATTACACACATGGCCCCTATTACTAGCATAGAAAAGGAGAGAGTACACAACAATAGATGCAAGGAAAACCTGTGAAGCAACAGCAGTGGCAGGAAGGCTCAGGCTGGTATGAGCATGTCCTGCTGGACATGCCTTGTGCACATGAACTGCACCTGAAATACATCCAGAGCCATTCTACAGTGCCATTCCCCATCTGCAGTTACCACACCAGGGACTTTTTGGCCTGTCCTTCACAATGTTTGCAATTCAGTCTGAACTCCTCTATCTAAAGGACTGTATGGGCAATTTTGTAAGAATGTAAAGATGAATAGATACTGCTTGCATTTTCCAGGGGAAAAGACTCACCTGAGTCTTGTATTTAATATCTGCAGCTAGGAAGAGACATACTTACAAACTAACCATTTACTCACATCACCACAAGTTTCTTACCACTATGTTTTAAGGAAATCTGAATAAAGCTCCCTAGCACACCAAACTAAGAGCAAAACATAACTAAAGTAGCTCCAAAATCATAATTTCAGGTTCTGTTTTTTTATGGAAACTTAAATATTAGCAATATTTTAACTCTATTTCTTGCATTAATATTAGAATATAGGAATTGGCAAATAGCATCTGATATGATATATAACAAATAGGGATTTTTAAAGTAAGGCCTAATGAAATATTATGTGGCACAAGAACTGCAAAGGTCACAAATACAACATGGCAGTTAATTCATGCTGCTGGTGATGGAGAGATGGTGATTACAGTCTTCTCTTTCAGACAACAGAGAGATTTAATCCAATGTACTAACGAGGAATCTGCACACACACACACACAGAGCCTACCCAGTATCCATGGGAAGACACAGCTACTCAAGATACCCTAGCACCAAACAAGAGACTTTAACAAGCAGTAAGAGCAGACAGCTGGTGCTTGCAAGATCCACGTCAGGCAGAAAGGTGAAATGGGATTTTTCTAGCTCTAAACTTCTGTTTTCACAGGCAGAGCTGAAAGCAGTCTGGGCAAGGTTCACTTTGCTACTCATCCAGGAGCTTTCCTGACAGTAATGATGGCAATGCAGGTGTCAATAAAACCTCACTCTTTTTTTTGTTGATGAATAATTTACACCAGTATTTATTCAAGCAATCACTTCTTTTTTTCTTACAGAAATTTCAGAAATCCTATTAAAATGAGCAGGTATTTTTAGAATCTCACTACAAAGTAGTTTCCTCAATGCCTTTCTGCTCATGCACTTGCTACTTAAAAGTCAGGATAAAAACAGTTAATTTTAGTATTTGAGAGGATGGTAAATCATTAAGAAAGGGAAGAGGAATGCACATGAGAAGCACAGGCTATACATTTCCCCGCACAAAGTTACTAGTAAGGTCTGCTCCTGGTTTTTAATATGCCTCTTCATATAGCCAAGCTGTTTTATACTACACGGAAAATCATTTCCCAACTCACTTGTGATTTCAACCACGTTTCAATCCAACTCTCTGTGTATTGTCCATAAAGGCTATTTTGAAAGAGAAAAACTGAAAAATGGAATGTGTAAGTATTATACATGGCCCCAGCATGACTTCATGCTATTAAAAACAAGTGCACACACTTTGTACAGGACACCTGTCATCATTTAGTGAAAGAACTTTATTAAATATTTTTATTTGGTAGCTTACTTCAAGATTTGCCCTCACATTATAGTTACACATGCTCTTGCCCAGGAGCAAATTTATAAATTTTCCTGCACTCATGAACATTTCCATTATGCTCTCTCAAGTATTTGCACAATACAAACACTGAGTCCTCCACGTACTGCTCCTCCAGAGAGTCAGCACTTCCCTCACTACTCAAATGCTGTAAAGTATCTGTTTGGTTTGGGTGCCCAGTCTGAAACTTGACAGCACATATATTGCAGAAATACAGTGTCTTTTTCATCTGAACACATTTCAGATGTGTCCTGCTCTGTGCTGCAGTCTGGACAACTCTGGAGCTCTTGAAGCTCTTCAGAGCTGATCCCAAGTGTCCTCCTCACGGTACCTGAAGAACAAGGAACTGTCACTACAGAAAAGGGTGAAGGCTTCAGTCTCAGTTTGTCCAGAGCCATGCAGAAAACCCCTGTCAAAGTGACCAGGCATCACCAGTTGCTTTGCCCAAACACAATTTCCAAACCAGTAACAGGAAACCGGGGCTGTCCAGCAAACCACCTCATTGCCAGCACAGCTTTGCTTCACCCCCAGACTGCCTTACATTGACAACAAACAGTGCATAATTACAGAAATAAAATTTTAAAAATTAAGGTGCAGAAAATAGGAATACAAAGGGGCCAAATTATGCTCTGCCTCAGCTTCTGCCTTTTATCACCTTCTTCCAAACTCCCCCTCACCATACCTACCTCCCTCTCCCTGGTCACATTCCTACACCTCCTTTACTCCCCAGCCCATCCATGACACTGCTTCCTACCTCTGATGATGCCAAGAAAGACCAGAAAAGGAGTCAGTATCTCTTCAACAGAGATACAGTTTGGCACTAACATTGAACACACCCTTCTTAAAATGTGCACCCTTAATGACAGTAAAGCTTTCTCCCACTGTGCCATTATTTCTTTTATAAGCACTTAGGACTATCACCCCCCTAACACTCACGGTTACCTGCTGCTTGAACTTTGCATTTTGTCCTGAATATTTGAAAGGTTGCATGCCCCAATAATCTTTTATGCAATAGTCACCAAGAATCATTTCTTTTAAACAGCATGGTTTTTATATATGGAGTATTCACATAAATAGATCAAAAAATTATAGAGAAGTTTCAGATTTTTGTTAATCTAGTGATTGCTTCAACTGTTGAAGTACCTGAGATATTTCAGTGAAAAAAGACCAGAAATAAAGGTTACCACTACTTTTATGTTCACTCACAAAAGATGTTAACTATAAAAAAGGGTATACCTAAAAATAGTTTCCATTTAAAACATTACAAACCTTAAATCTAGGAACTAGATTAGTTTCCAGAAACTATTCTGAAGAAGAAAATGTGACAGAATTTCAAAAAGACAGAAATGGGCTTGAAACTCTAAGACATTGAAAAAGCCTCTTCTTGGTAGAGGGGCTAAGAAAAAATGAGTCATGACATGAAGAACATCTTCAGTGACAGGCAATATAAAGAGCAAGAAGCTGAAACTAATTCCTGTAGCACTATAATGTCGCTATTTTGATAAAGAAGGTCAATTTTAATAGCATGGGTCATTGTGGGGATCAGAAGTCAAAGATCTCACTCTTCAGTTGTGGGTGAACCAGGATTTTAGCCTGAAACTAAACAAAAAAATCCAATCGCACAGTTGAGAGAGACAAGGAAAGAAGTTTCTTGAAGAAGCAGGCTGCATTACTGGGAAAATATCTCAAAATATCCACACATGACAAATGACACAAAAGCTTGTGAAATAAAATTCACAGCACATCTTAAAAATGAATGAAGAGTGGGAAGACAAGAGTCCCTTAACCACTGAATCCTCAGGAGGCAGATTCTGAGACAACACTAATCACTTAACTCCAGTCCAAGAAATTATCACAGCTCCCTCAAACTTACAATTATCAATCTTCATTTAGGATACACAACTACAAGAGTACAGCTAGCTTCAGAGAAGCAAAAAATCCATTTCCTAATGCTGTTCCAAGTCAAATCTGTCTGGCTTGCCAGATGGCTCTGGCATTGCTGATGACCCAGCAGGTTACTTTGCCTCCCTGTGTGTTACCTACCAGTAAATAATCCTCTCTAAACTCAAAAGGCTCTTCAATTTGAAGAAAGAATGGAGTGAGAATGGAGGGAATGTGATAGAGGTTTACAATATCATGTGAGCCATAAATTAATGCAAAGCTGTTATTCTCCTAATTCCACATTAGTAAAATAGGGAAGTACTTGAAGAAATTAGAAGGCCAATTTAAAACAGATCAAGAAAGCACTATGTCACACAAGTTGTGAATCTCTGCACAGGAAGCTGCACAGGCTAGCAGTGTCAGAAGGTATCTCTGAAAGGCACTCAAGTCATGGACACTGAGTCCATAAACAGGTGCTTTATAAAAGGCACACACAGGGATGTGCCTTCTGGCACCTCCTATCAAACAGTCATGCATGTTATGGGGGTGAGTGGAATGGAACCTGAAAGTGGCCCAGCACATGTGCTCTTTCACAGCATTCCCTATTTCCAGTGCCAGGACAGATGGACCGTTGGTATGATGCAGTTTTATTCCTTTTGTGTTCAATCACTGTCACTGTTTCTTAGGGTGAAATAAACACAGTAATTTGGTATTTTAAATTTACTTTTCTATCCAAATTCATTTTATGAAACTGAGAGAAAATGCATTTGTGCTTACAGGATGCAAATTATTTTTCCACCTGTTAGTACAGGATTGCTTTTAAATTCAAGGGTCATATGCACATCATGTAACCTACAATAAGTGTACCGAGCAACAGTGACCAGCATCACCCTGCTGGCTGCATCCACTGCAGAGACTGCTCCACATCTGTAACTGGAGATCCATTTCTGTAAATGCAGCTATGGCAGTTCTCCATCTTTTGCTTCATGGATGGGACTACATTTCAATTCCTACTGACAATCCTACAGCAAAACTCCTGCAGGTTCAAATATCTCTCCCTTTTCTTATCATAGGTCTCACATCCTTCATACCCTAAGACAAGCTTTATTCCTCTATATACAAAACTCCTCATATTCACACCCCTCAAGACAACAAAATTCTATGTTACGACCAGTTATGCTGGTAGGTGGCATAACTTGACTGCTTTTGAAGTAGTAAGGGAACAGGATTAAAACCTTGGTATTACCAGTGGTGATCATACATCCACCTAAATTGGTGCATTGATTGGTAAAAGAAGTTAAAAATAAAATTCTGGAGTTTGTAGCTGGTTCAGTCACACAGCATTGGTACAAGTTCTCATTTGACTGATGCTCTGCTGCTACCATCAAGCTCTTCTACACACACAAGCATTTATGTGTGTGTGTGTATATATATGTATATATATCTTAAATATATATATACACACAGAGCTCCTCCATATGCTATATATCCATATAAATCTATATAGAATAGAGTTTACATCCCTAGGAGGCATCTGTCAACAATATACTATGCATGAGACATCCAATCTGCTTATTTGTTTTCCCTTGCTCCTTCACCACACCTTTTTCCTATCCCTTTATTCTCATCTTTCATGTCATCTTCTCTTAAATCAGGACCAGCCCATAGTCCTGCAGAACTGTTGGGAGAATTCTAGCTCAAAATTCTAATGGTTAGAAAACAGTAAATCACATGTTCTCTTTCCTGACTCAAACACAAACCAAATTTGTTTATCCTGCATACCTACCACTGTGTCTAATATGCTAACAGACATTTTCAGCACTTGACATGATTTATTCAGTCATGCTCAAAAATAAACCACCTCTAACTTCTCATGCTGCCACCTAAGCCATGGTTTAAATCTCAGAATACATATCCCAGGATGGAAAAACTAGCAGGTCAGAGCAGATCCACCTATATTGAATACTTCCCACTGAGTTTTAAATCAGAATCACCACCTCCTTACATCTCCAGAATGCTTGCCACAATGAAGCAAGCTTATGATTCCAGCAGAGATTCAATTTTTTCTTTTTTGTGATAATGCTAATCCTTATGACTATTTTGTCTTTTCCTGTACCCTCTCATGTTCCAGCTATGGTATGACTATAGATAGAAACATTATATGCCCATTTATAATGAGAATAGATTTCTAAGAAATATCTTATTTATTATTATCTATTAATCTTATCTATTTTTATCATGAAGTATTCTCTTCAGGATGAAAAGGGATCTTCATACTTGAGCGGGCCAGTTCCAATCACTACTTTTCAAAGAAATAACCTCTTCATTTAGAGGTTACTTATGTATTCCTTTTTCTGTTCCAGGACTGTCATATTTTCTGTAGTTCAGGCTGTGCACCTGACTTTTCAGATCTGGGCATTCTTTTCAAGCTGGCAACTATCTGGCATCAAACAGTTACATTTTGAAGGTGGCACAGCAAACACTACAGTGATGGTGTAAAGTGCATCCTACAGGAGCCGATGAAGTGTGCAATCAATTCCAGCAGATACAGAAGCAAGAAGGAACATATTCTGCCATTCTGGCATATGTCTTTTTTTCCTTCAAAGGGCTCCAAGTTAATGTCTTTCCAAACAGCTGAATAAAACCAAGATGAAAACTTAAGTCTGTTTAGAAAGACTTAATTTTCACAAAGCATAACCAGCTTGTCCAGTAAAAATAAAATAAAAAAATCTAAAGGTGCAGAACAGCTGCAGACCCTTTTAAATGCTACATAGCAGCATGTTAGAAAGCCTTGAAAGAACACAGAACTGCCCTGAAGAACCCGGAAGAATTGATTGCCCCTCATATCCCTTGACTCTAATCCTGAATGACTCCTTCCATGCAGCACCTCATCACAAGGCCTCTAACAGCCTCCTCAGCAAACAGACAGGGAATAGAGACCTCAGTGTCACCCCTGAAAGCCACCATTCCTCTTTGCAGTCCTGTCCTTTTGCTCATCCAAGGGTCCACTCGCAAATCCAGCTGTGGGATGTGAAGCACAGCTGGGCAATGGGGTCTGGCTGGGAGCACACCTGGCTCTGCAGAGCCATCCCTTCAGCCAGGACATGGTCACGTGCAGGTGGCTCTAGCTGTCACCTGCCTCTGAACATAGAGCTGCCTCTAATTAAAATTTTAATTCAGCGAATGACGAGTCTGAATTTGACCAAGCATTTTTACAATGAACCTACTTTCAAATCTCCTGTCATCTTTGCTTGGCAATCTCAGTGATGTGCTCACACTGTTCTAACAAAAGAACTGCTCCAGCTCTTCACTTGTCCTCATCCTGAGGTAACCCAGTGTCCTAAAGGAACCTCTGCAGCAGAACAAAGATATAGAAGGGCTTTTCTAAAAAGACAAGGAAGCCATCCTCCCCTTTTTTCACTCAGCTGAGCCATGGGGAAACAGGGCAACCAGCTGGGAGGTTGGTCCCTCTGGGATGCCCTACTCCACAATCAGCACAGAGAGAGAAAGAGAGAGAGAAGTTGTTCACAAAGGCAAGACATTACCCTCCCACCAGCCTCCTGCCCTGACCACCCTCTGCAGGAGCCCATGCTCTCCCTGCTGGCTACAAATATCCTGGGAGATTCACTTCCTAATTTTGGCATCTCTGAAAATCAGGTGGGGGAATACTCTGGGAATACAATTCAGCACCTCAGCGGAGAGCTCAAGAGCCTCTCACAGTGCTCATCTGTTCTTAAGGAACATCATGTGTGGTATTGACAACAATAATTTAGATAAAGGGCACCACAGGTTATACCTTCAGCTCACACTGACAAGCACACATTCAAGACTGTATTCTCCTTTTCAGTACAAAAATGTATAAGGATATCCTTATTATCATCCTTACTGCGTATTTATAGAATCTTGCTCAGTACTTTAAATTATTTATGTTTCTAAAAATAATTCTCCTAACATGTCATGTATTGCTTATAATAAAAGCTAGATTTAAGACTCAAGTTCTAGAGCGCAATGAATTTATTAAGCAATCATTAGGGACACTAATGTGGCTTGCAGAGCAAGAAAAAACCTTCCAAAAGCTCCACATAATACTGTAGAGTTTAATTCTGAGATAAAATATAAATTAGAGCTAACCAACCTCCACAAATTCTAATGGTTTTTAAGTTAGAAAACATACAGGGTTATACATATTTTTATATGCCCAGACTTCTTTTTCCCCCCCCTCAAAAAAAACAGAGCCAGATATATTTACAATTCTACTACCAATTAATAATTTCTGTATGCTTTTTCATGGGAATATTTTCAGTACATCTGGTAACAGTGCTAGTACAACTGAAATCTGAGCACTCTATCTTAATATTTGGAGATGAGCATTAAACTGCAATTCACAAAAATAAATATAGCTGTTTCTTCAATCACAAAGACTCAGGCATGGATGAATATTTTCTTCCAAGATTATTGACTCTGCACATAGCTATCAGTGTTTGGGAAGGGATGATGTAATCTCAAACACTGATTGCCCTAATCAGAAACTTACAAAAAAGAGAAGTCAGAAGTAAAGTGACTAAGTTTAAGCAACATTTTCACAGGAATAAATGCATTTTCCCTTTACATTTGTTTTCCTTATGGACCAGCAATGTGTTATGGTGGAATCAACTCTGCTGTATAGCAGGTAGAGAATTAGAGTGTAAGGACAGATAGCAAGATGTCTGAGACACCTCTGAAAACATTTTTTAAAAAGTGCTGGCCAGGAATTTCCAACAAATGGTTTTACACCAGAAAAGTTCCTCCAACTTTTCCAGTGTGAAACCTTAATCCAAAATGTAACAGTTAAAACGATTTTTCCCCCTCCAGAAAGTACTTCCATGTAGCCAAAGAACCGACTCTGTACACTCACAGTCAAAGCCCAGATTTGCTTGATTCAGACCAAGGAGTATAACTGGAGTATCTCTAAAAAGATGTGTAACCTAATCATTGCTTTTCAGACTACACTTGGAATGTAATCAACTCCATCAGTTCTACTCTGTGCCATGCAAGTGATTCATTGGACCAAAGGAAACAAAAACAAGACTAACTGGAAAATGTTGGCATGTCTGAGATACAACAGGCTTTGCTTTAAGTCTCCTGGACTTACTGTCAGCTCTCTTCCCTCTTTGTTCCCAAATTGACATTTTCTGTCAAGAACTTACACATGAGATATTTTGAGCTGCTAAGCATTCATTATATTCATTAACAAAGCACTCTTGAAAACATAGCACTATTGAAAATCGGTTCATTATCCAGAACCAGCATTGTGCATTTCAGATTGATATTTTTTGCCAAGAATATGTCAGTGTTAAAACACTCAAAACGAGAATATGGATGTGTAAGGGAACCCTAAAGATACACCCAAGTTTAAAGGAAAATTATTTTGTGGGCAAACATGGTTACCCCAGTGGCAGATGGGAGATGCACTGCAGAACAGGCAGATTCCAGCTCTTCCAACATCTGTATCATCACCTTACTGAGTTCAGACTTTGCACAACAGTTTGTATTTTGGTTAGAGTGCAGAGCGAAGACCTGCTACACCTTCTGCATTACAAGAAGTGCCTGTCATCACTGAAATCTACTGACATTACACTTTCTTATGTAATATTCTTAAGGGAGAGAAATCTTAACAGAGCAGGACCATTTTCTAAATACAATAGGCTTCCTCTTCATTGAGGCTCACAGTCACTGGGGTATAGACAAATTTCTCATGGAGAATTCCACCATTTCCACAGTTTATTTCATTTTGGTAGAATAAACCCTACAGCTTTTTGTTGTAGAAGACATGAAAAATAACACTGAATTTATCCAAATATATATGGGCTTCGTTTTTTGTATTGAAATTGAGTTAAAATCTCCTCAAACAAAACTCAATTTAACACCAATAACACGAGCAAACTCCTGAAATACAATGATATATTATCTGCTAAGTCTTAAGCCATATGTACAAATAGTATGAAATTAACACTATTTAAACAAATTAAAAGTAAAGTAGATGTGTTCTCCCTTAACTCAAAAATCCATTTCACTTTTTTAACAGTTTGCAGCCTAAAATGCTCTTTGAAGTTCAATAATTCATTTGCAGAATTAATATATAATATCAGCAGGAAGCACACATTAAGGACAAGAGGAAGAGAGAAAACATTTTCATCTTAGAATGAGGTAACTGAGAAGCAGGAAATGCAGTAGTGCTATTCAAGGTATTGTAAGCTGTTGGAGAAATTTTCTGAATACACAGGATGATGATATTGTTCTGAGACATGAAGTTCATATTCCAGTCCATTTAATCTGAGCATGCACAAGGTGAATCTGCCCAATTCCCACCTAAATGAGTGGGAGTCAAGGGCACTCAGGCCCTAAAAGACCTAAGCCCTCTGAGATGAGGCAACACTCACGCCACCTTAAATTCAGATCACAGTGATTGGCTCTGCGCCAAGCACGCTTGGGCATGCCTGCCTGAATCCACGTATGTGCTTTAGCTTCATTCACAGAAAATGAAATAGAAGGTGACACTTATTCAGAAAATGTAGAATTAGACTTGCTCCTCAAAAGCACTGGTGTGCAGTAGAGCACGGGAGTTGTCCATTCCAGCAAGGCAGAGCCCCAGCCTCACACTCAACAGAAATGACAGTGAAAGAATGATTATTTACACTGTACAGCTATTCTCTGTATTTATTCATGTTTATATATTCATTATTATATTATTAATACTCCAGTTGTACTATAATAAAGTAGTATTATTTATACTAACAACCATCACCTCAGAAAGGTGACAAGATATGTAGAACTGAAATAAACTAAAATGCAAAAGACAGGAGCAGAGAACAAAGCCCTTCAATGTCCCACTTCCTGAAGCCTAAGGAAGACCCCTAAGCTATCTGATCAGCCTTCTCCCTCCACAGTGTCTAAACCCAGCCCAAGTATTTAAAGGCCTTTGCTCACAGTACGTTAACATAGTTCTGTGCATGTCATAATTTTGTATCCAAAATCCTTTCATTTCATTTTCCAGTGTATCTTAAAAGACAGAAAGTACCATACAATAAAAGTTCAGAAAGCACCACATTGTTACCATCTTTGCCATGTCCTAAATGGACCATAAATGGCACACAAGCTTTACACTTTTATCAGATTAATCAGGAGTTTCCGCTCTCTAGTGGTAATTCAACATACAAATAGCAGACTTCTTTGTCTAATGAGAAAGAGAGTATGAACATCTTTTTCCAAATCGGTTTCCCCCCTCCCCCCAAGCAATTCCTTTTTCAATCTTCAAAGATACTTAAATAAGAGAAAAACACCAAAATAGAATCTTATTCATCTTTTCTAAATGAGCAACTTGTTGTAATGAATTGGAAAACAATTCAAAATAAGCAATTATTCTTTGCTACTTGGCCACTTGAGCCCCAGTAATTTATTCAGGATACAAATACATATTTTAGCAGTACCATTGATATGCATTTATAAAAGGACATGGAAAAAAATCATGAGTTACTATCCCAGACTTGCACAATATCATTTCCAAAAGCACAATAACACTCTTGTCTTAAACTCAATTTTTTCAGAGTTGTGCAGCATAGAACCCCTACACTACAAACGAAGAGAAGTCAATGACTGGGTAACAACAACATAACTAACCAGTGAATTAAACACAGAATGCAGTATTTCTTCCAGGGAGAAAAAAAGAAAGCATGCAGAAATAGAATACAACCAAAAGAATAATAAGCAGAATAGTAAACTAGTTTGTTAAGTCAAAGTTGGTGAAAGTGCTAAAATATTGTAATTTTTTATGTAAGTTAAGTCTTGAAAAGCTTTTGCAATATTTTTAAAGAATGTTTTTGTTTGCCTTTCCTCCCACTGTTGCTCACCCATCAAGAAGAAAAAGAAACTATTGCCCAAAAAAGCCCAAGTTCCATTATTGTTGTTGGTTTTGTTGGAAAAACTGATAAATTGCATGGTATTTTGGCAAACATGTACATTGTTTTTCTAATAGAAAACCATCTTCTCTTTACAGCAATTATTTATTTAGGTTTTGATAAGAAAACAGGTTAACACTGGCAAGCCTACTGTAGAATTTCACAACAGATTTCCCACAACTCCAAAAACTAATTGGAAAGACTTTCCATTGAAATTGCTGAGACTTTTAAACATTTGTCTTACAGATGGAAGATTTCTGCCATGACAAGTTCAGAGCTGTACAGAACTGGGAGGTGGATTTGTACCTCTCAGACCTTCAAGGACCGGAAGGCTTTCCATTTAACAAAAATAAAGACATTAGCAGTAGGTTTTATTTTAGTCTAAATAATAACTTTTCAATCCATCTGTCATAAAAAAGAAATGGTGACGTGTGACCATCTATGTTTATATAGAAAGGGTGTGTGAGAGAAATCTCCCCCAGCTCCCAGGGTCAATGCAGGGCAGCAGCACTGAAGATGCCAGAAGCACAAGGTGTGAGGTGCCACACAAAGCCTCTCCTAGGAGAATAACTGGAGCTGGGGCACAGGCTCAGGCACAGGCATTGGATCATCCACCACATTACCTGTGGTGGTGTTCCATGTATCACATCCTGAGAGAGGAGCTTCCCAAAAACAGACTCTGCTGCCTTGAGGCTGTAAAGCTTTAAGCCTGGGAAGTGAGAACAGAGTGAAGATAACCTTCCCAAGGATGCTGCAGATAGTTTTCTTTCTTGGGAACGTCTTCAGAGACAAAAACCTGTCTGAGCATGAAGGCATTCATGTTCCTCTAGCTTTTGTGCATAGTTCTGGGATGAGAGACTGAGGACAAGGAATTCTTCTCAATGTAGACTTGGACTTTGGTCTAAAGCATCTTTCTAGGTCTGAAAATGATTAAAACACTACAAACGACATACAATCTGGAGACACAGTTCACCTGAGCAATTTTTCATGCTCCACTTGAAGCCAGGCAACCTGGAAAAGCCAAAGAGGAGTGTCAACTCTTTATACAGGCCACAGGACGGAGGCCACAAGACTGTTGTGTGTCACTTCACTGTATCAGGAAGCTTGAAGAGAGAGGAAACAGTAGTGCAACTCTCTGAAAGAATCCAACATGAGACAAAAAGGGGCAGGAAAAGGGGGAGGAAAAGTAGAGGTTCTGGGAACAGCTGCAGACCAGCTGGGCATCCTAAAATACAGCCAAAGCTGGATGAGAGGCACAGTGGGGAACACTCACCAGCTTCTGGGTCCTAGGCCTTCAGTGTGAGGAAAGAGAAGGAGCACATGGAGCCTGTGAGAATGTAAAAGGCAAAACCCACCTATGCCAGCTGTTTGAAGCACACAGTTGTATTTCTGGGTAAATACTCAGAGAGATTCATACATGCCATGTTACAAAAAACCTACAAGGTATTTTGCAAGACAGAGTCAAATCGATCCCTTCTTTACAACCGGTAAAAAATGCTTTGTACGTAATTGACACATGGATTTTTAACCAGAGCCCTCATTCCTTACTGTTACTATGTAAATCGAAGAATATGTTCTCCAACTCTCCACTGAGATTGATCCTGAAACACTTAAGAGTTCTCCCCCTGACACTAAACCATGAGCAATAGCCTGAAACTCTACATGTACTACACCCACCACTTTATGCTGGTGGGTGTAGTACATGTAATTTTTCAAAATTAAACAGGTATCACAAATTGTCACCCCTGTCAGTGACACAAAATGGAATTACAAATATTCTTAAAAGAATTTGCTGTGGTGGTATAAGGTTGATGATTATTTTTATCTTTTACATAAATTACTAGACTATAACTAACATACTGGTACAACTTTTATTTCTTTAATATTAATTTGTTAGTGTCTTAAGAACAGACATTTTTTTAGTAAGCCTTCTCTACCAAACACAATCAATAGTAAAATATTCTATATACAGATTCTTAAAAATTAAGGAAGGAGATAAAAAAGAATTCTTACAGTGAAAGAGTTGCAAATCATTAAGCATTTCATCCAAAATATCTCACAAAGCATTAAAATAATGTATTTGAAAACCAGCACAGAACTGTAATTTTTCAGACAACCAGAGTGCAAATTATTTCCAAATGTACTTGGGGGAAAAAAAAGAAGTGCTATCTTTCCACCCACATGAATATTTATCACTGTCTACAAGATAATATAAAAGCATTTGACAAAAGTGAAAGGGAATAAAATTACATGATTGATACTGGATCCCTAAATACTCTACTTCTCCCTCTTTTCCTCTTAAGATCATTAGAGTTCACTTTTTAGGAAAAAAAAGGCAAACAAGGATTACTGGAAACTGACATTATCCCTTTCCTTCAGTTAGAGGTCTCATTAGCAAAACAAGATCTGGATGACATAAAAAATGCAGCAGATCCAAATCCCCTGGGAACGCACTGAATTTCACAGTCCTGCTCCATCTCTAACTTCACTGCTTGAGCCCCTGCTGGGCAGAGCAGAGCAGCTGCAACCCTCCAGCTCAGCCCCAGCAGCTCCTGGGACCACAGCAGGAGGGACCAGAACCAGGAGTGCAGCCTGTGCTGCTGGCAGGGCTCGCAGGCTCCGCGGCTCCCGCTGCGCTCCTGACCGCAGAGGTCACAAATCCCCGAGCTGCCAGGGTAATTCATCTGCCCAGCGGCTCAGGCCCTGCAACCCCTTTTTTCTCAGAGCCATCAGGGCCACGTAAATTGGTCTGGGAGTGACAATGTTCCCAGCCACCACTTTCCCTTGATCCTTCTCCATGGATGCGTGCCAGCTACAGAAACCAAAGTGTGACCACTGGAAACAGGCTGCAAAAGCCATGTGGATGTAACCACCCCTGGTGGCCACCTTTCCTAGGCTTTCCTTTCCCACAGGCAGCCATTTAGTGCTTCAGGTCCATGGATTTACCAGCTGTGCTGGTTTGGCTGCCTGTGCATGGGATAGCCATGGAGCACATGGACCACAGATGTGGTACTACTTGGAAAAACAAGAGTAGCTGCAGTTGCACAGCTCAGCTGAACCATCCAAGCATACTATTCCCAGAGGAAAAGGTTTTTCGCTGCACTCCCCCTGACATACCAAGGTGCCAAGGTACTTTCATAGTCATATTGGCTGTGCTATGCCAAAATATAAGGCCCACAAAGTGATGTACCTCTCTCAGCAGAGGGTTTATTCAGTTGTTTTGACTGGGAAGGCACTTTGCAATTGAAAAAATCTCAGTTCAAAGACAGGAGATTTGCTCTAAAAAAGGCATTTTGCAAAAGACGTCTGGAAATTGAAGAGACAAGTGTGCTCTGTTCCTCCCAGAGACCCTTCTGGAAGCAGTCTGGGAAGGATTTTCTGGGGTTTTTTAAGCTCACTCGTGTGGTTTTTTCCAGTACTATAAGTCTCTATTGTTAACTTATGCATTATTTAAAAGATACTGAGTTTAAAAATAGCTCTAACCCGCCAAGGGAAAATGGGAAAAGCAGTGAGCTGAAAGCCACAGTGTTTCTCTCACCGATTGTTTCAGCACGCAAAACATCAGAGTTTTCTCCCATTTTCATTTCAATTTAGTAGCTGTGTTTGACATATTCCCACCCATTTTCACCATCTAAGTATCAGAGGATAGCTCATTCCTGAGGGTGCATGTTACAAGTCTCTGTGCACCACTCAGACGGCAAATTGCTACCACACTAGGGATATATAGAGAGATATATATAGAGATATATAGATATAGAGAGATATATATAGAGATATACAGGTATAGAGACAGATAGATAGATAGATAGATAGATGATAGATAGATAGATAGATAGATAGATAGATAGATAGATAGATAGATAGATAGATAGATAGATAATTTCACTTAAAGCCTTTGTATTTGGAAGTTCTGTATTCAACTCCCATGTTTTGAGCCCACCTATTAGGTGAGCAGCTCACATTCTTTAACATGGTAATGTCCACAACACCCTCTCAAGTTACAGATTGTCTACTACCCTGCTGGACAGGCATGGACCCAGTTACATGGAGTGATTTCCCAAGATTGTGGGTGAAGCAACGGTAGATCTGGGGACTGCCCACCCACAGGGGTGTTTCTGGCTACTGGATCACTCTTGCTCTCCCTGCAACTGCACGCAACCACTAGACACACAGGATGGGTGGGCTACCAAGGCAGCTCAAACACAGAAGCTCTTGCATACACTATGCATCAGCCACCTGGGGCAAGCACCAATCCTTCCTCGAGACAAAAACATAAGTGGGACCAGAATATGAACATTCTGGGGCATCAAGAAGCAATTGGAAGTATCTGAGACCAATCTAAAATCAACAATGATCCTGACTATCTATTTCACTTGTAAATTGAAACCCAGAATAATTCAGGCCTGGAAGTACTTAATAATCTTCAGTTTATAAAAGTAGCAGCACTGAGCTCCACAACAGGAAAAGAGCAATCCTCATCAAAACTATGTACACATCAGAACTAGAAGACAGTTCCACACTGCAAGAGAAACATACATATGTTGATTTTAGTCCAAAACATTTCTCTGGAGTTTAGCTGCATACTGATCTTATACACTACATTAAATGGTGTTTGTGAATGCTTACTCCCAAAGAAAGGAGAAAAAGAAGAAAAGGAGAGAGGGGGGCAGGCAGGATGGGCTCCCTTGTTTACAACATAGCAGGTTGTCCATATATTTCAAATTTCATTATGTGATAGGTATTCCTTCTGCTAAGTATAAGTAATAGTTGGAAACCTGTATAGGCAATAACTTACGTGACAAAGGTAGAAGAAAACAAAGCTATCACTGTATTAAAAAGTCCATGGATAACAAGAGTGTTCTAACAGTTTAAAACCATACAAAAATAACCCCAAATAAACCCAAGACTTCTGAGGAAAAATACCCCACCATCACTATCAAGCTCCTGACACATATCTTGGGACAATTCCAGAGAGGTGGTGAGGATTAGAGCACTGGGGCTCCTGCTAAGAAAATGACTTGATATTTATGCACTGAGGAGAGTCTTAAAGAGTCCTTTCCTTACACAAGTTTGCAAGCATGGAGACTGTTGCCTTGAAATAATAGGTGATTTATTTTATAAGTCACCCCTTATTATAGAGGCAAGCCCCTAAATTATGAGGGATAGAAGAAGTACTGAGCACACAGTGAAAACACCGTGAGGCTTCTAAACATAACAGTAGCTAAGGAGAAAACAGAACAGAAAAAACAATGTTTGTGTATAAATATGCCTGTATTGTCACCTTGAAATCTCCTCTTTTTGGACCCAGAAATATGCTCTGCAGTATTTTGGCAGCATTGGAACAGGACTAACATCCATACAGAGCACAGGAGCCCCATAGTTCAGTAGATACCACACGGTACCTGAAAATTTAAAAATTAAGAGAATAATATTAAAACTTTAAGCAAACATTGAGGGCAAGATGAAAAACTCCCTTTGATTACTTGGATCCTTTGTCTCCAGCATGGAGACAGTTCATTCTTTCCAAGTACAAATGCAATTTGAAATTAATGTGGAATAAAGTTAAGGGACATAAATGTCCTGGACCTGATGTCCTTAGCAAAAATAACCATATGTGAGAAGAGACAATCCAGCATGCAAGCTAAGAAGAGAGTCAGGCAAAGTCCCAAGAGAAGGAGGAGGAGAGGGACTGCTGTAAAAAGTCACTTGTGGGACTGCGAGAGCAATGTCATGCTGCTCTTGATGTCAAGCCAAGTAACTGCAGCACTCACACTGGAAGAGTTCAAAGAGGCACTTGATAAAGGGTGTACTTTCCTGCATCAAGTATTCTCACGACAGCTGCAAAGTGTCTAACTCCACAGACCCTTCACATTCAGTATCATGGAGTAGAAGAAAAATTTATCGCAAAGAATGCACCAGTGTGACACTGAAAATTAATGCTTTTCCAGCTGTACAGTTCAAAGTGTTGCAAAGTGTTGACTATTGACAAGCAGAAAACAGTGCCTGAGTTAACAAAAACCAGACAGACTCAGTGTGGCACCAGGAGAGCAATATGTATGCATTGTCTCTCTCTAAATAAAAAATAAAATCATACCAAATTACTAATTCAATCAATGGGAGCAACAACACAGGTATAGAAAGGATGCAATGGAAAATGCAATAGTGCTGACAACTTAATGTTTGCACCTTGCAAGTTACTACAAGGACAGAAAAAGCAATCAGCCATTTTCTAAACTTTTTGAGATCTAGCAATACCAGAGTGAGAAGGCAGATGACAGTATCAACAAGGCAGCACCAGCTGCCTTCTCTGTAGCACAGGTGCACTGATGCTGAAAGAGATCAAAAAATTGTGATATTTTGGCACATGATGACATTTTCCAAACATTTTTACACCTCTCCCAATTTCTTATCAGACATTCAGCTTGAGACTTTGGGGGTGTTGGTATTATTTTAATGCTGTTTTTCATATCTGTATTTTGTGTTTAACATCTCTTTTTTAATTTAAAAAATTAATTGGGAAAAAACTTATTTTATAAAATGCATTGCAGTTAAAAACTCCAATAATCCCAAAGACATTAAGTTTGTTCTAAGGTAGAAAACTACCTTTATACAAAGGGGACTAGACAGGACTACTCAATCTTGAACTTCATGCACACCACTAAAGCCAGCTCGGGAATTATATTAACATAATCTCATTACTCATTTATTATACAAACTGGGAATATGACAATTTATTTGCAAGTTACTAAACAGGGTCATAGTTTGAATAAAAGCAATTATTTCAAGGCATAGGTGTTGTATCAGTAAGGAAAAGCAAAGCAAGAAAAACATAAACATAAACAGGAGTTTATCTGTTCACACCATCTGTTAGTCACTAAAGCAGCAAATTCTTGTTGTTCTTCAGACTGATGCTAACATCAGCTTAATCATTAAACAGCTACCAAAGATTCCTGAAGCATTTCTCTATCTTAGTTCAGCATCTGTCCAGTGTCAATTCTCACACAGTAACAGACACCTAAGGAAACAAGACAGCTAGCAGTCCTGATTTAAAAATCCCTACTTGGGCGGATTTGCTGAAAAAAAGTCTCAAATCAGGTTTCTCACATCCCAGGTAGACACTCTAAAGACTGGATAGTTGAACAGCTTTTGATTTCTATACATGCTTAAAAGCCTTGGTGCCCAAAAGGCAAATTCTGCAGCCAACAACTTCAGTCCCCCAGTCAGGATGACAAACTTGGTCCAAGTTCCACATCAGGCACTGGGAATTCTCCTTCTCATTAATGAAGAAATTTGTAGAAACACAGAAACGTTTCCTACTCCAGCTTCAGTTTATTGACAGCTGTGTCCCCAGTTTACAAGCAAGCAGGCAATCCCATTTTACCCATTTAAAACAGCATAAAAATGCCATCAGAATCTCCTGCAAAATACCCAACACAGCTTCAGCCTTTTAACTTCTCCAGGTGGTTTCTCTGTACATTGATTATCCCTAGCTCTGGCTTAGTCTTTCACTGGCAATTTAAATTCCTTTATCTTACAGCTCCCTTGTAATGAACTGGAAGATTTTGGTTGCCATATGGTCTAAGTGGAGGGGAAAGGATTCTTGATTTCTAAAGGTTCCTCTGCCAACTTCACTGTGGACAGTGGCGAGGTGCCTCCCACAGAATGGTCTTCTGCCTCTTCCCTTCAGCAACAACAATAAGCCACAGCAGAGGTTGTCAGCCACATTCAGATACCCCAGGGAAAACTTGACTGCAGTTACAGTACAATAACAATAAAAATACAGCTTAAAAACTATTCAAGCACTTAGAGTGTCCCAGTAAGCATATCTACAGCAGTTTCTACAGACAGCTGGCGTTTAAGACCACTGTGCTCTGGTTAGGGTGTTAATTGTCCACATAGAAATACAAAATCCTAAATGCTTTGGTAAGATGGCAGTGGATTTCAGGGCCTGGGATCTCAAAAAGGTGCTTAAACATTAACCTCTTATTCCCACACAGTATTTAGCTCCTCCTGCTTGGCTTTCCAAGGTCAAGTGAAAGAGACTTGTTAATAATTCCTGTAACTTCTGTACTTTGAAAGCAGGGAGATGCACATTCCTGGAATATGCAATGCATCAAAAGATGATTTAGGTTTAAAGCAAAGTTCTTTTATTAGGATGTTTGCTTGCAGCACCTGCTGAAGTCAACCAGAACTATTAATGTTCACCCAAGGGCAAAATTTGACATATAACATTATTTTATGTTATACACAAGTCTGAATAGAGATAATATGAAATGCATAACTGAAAACCAGCAACTAGATTTGGATAAAGCAAAAATGAAATTCAGCAGTTGCTCAAGAGCAGGAGCATGACAGTTTGCCATAACCCTTGTGCAATTCCACTGGCATTCTCTTTTTCTGCTGGGTGACACAGCTGAAACAAGAGTATTAAAACATCTTTTGGTGTATTTTTGTTTGAATAGCACACAGATTAGAAATATTGAAGGAGTAGTGGGCCAGCAGTACAGAGAACAATTCATGATTTTTTCATTCCCCAGCCATTCCCCTAAGACCTTCACTGTCAATTAGACAGCACCATGGTGGTCTTCCTTCTCCCTGTGTGTGTAGGAAGGAGCTTATGCTATCAGCAACATGGGGTGAAGGGATTATGTCCTCAGTGATTTACACTCACCTGCAAACAATTCTGAAAGCAGTTTAATGCTGCTTTCCATATAACAAAAATATTGAAAATGTCCACATCTTTTCCTTGTTGAATTTCAGCTTATTCTTGCTGGCACAGTAAAGCATCAGCATGTTGCTGCTCTAATTTCTCCACAACAGAAAGAGGTGCAGAAAGAATTAAAAATAAATTTCAATCATATTGTGCTGAACTATTGTACTTAAAGGCAAGGGCAAGCCCTTTCTTGTGACAGGCTTTGCAAGGACCAAGCAATAATAACCTTGTTTTTTCATGTTCATTTAGTGAAAAAGTAGAGTTGCTCTCAGGAATTGTCTGCATGATTATCAAGGTGCAAAAACTGAAACCTAAATAAAAGCAGACTATTTAATTTTTAAAATTCCCTTTAGAAATTATCTGCAGATGCAACAAAAGTTGTAAAGATCTTACTCCTCCAAAGTGCCTCTTGTTCAATCTGGTGGGGAGTGGGACAGAAATGGAAAGCAGAAAATTTGAAAGAATCCCACTAGGAAGTAGGTGCTTAAGTTCATCTCCTATATGAGAAGCCAAGTCCAGAATTTGCATTACCTACCTTGCTCTACTGTCTGCACACCCAGACAATGTCTAGACAATTCTATTGTAAGTATCAGCCTTTCTATGCTGCTATTAGGAACAGGAGCCATGCATGAATTACTTAAAGTCTGAAATGCATTCCTATCTGTGGGGAGAGGGAGGGAGGGCAGAAATACCCCTCTGTGTTTATGTGTGTGTATATGTACCTGTATATGTGTGCGTACACAGATTTATTTTAAAAAAGCACAGAGGAAGTTACTACAGATACAATTCACTGTGCTCTTTGTGAAGAACTGTCAAATAATAGATGCTTCTTTGGACTTTCTGACAGCTTCTACCCATTCCAACTGAATTATACCATTAGCTAATAGTGGAACTGTACAGGTGTAATCCGTGGGCATTACACCATGCCCAACATGAAGGCTATAACAACAATTCCAAGATATATATTGATAGACAGACAGATAGATAGATAGATAGACAGGCAGATAGATATACACTAAATTTTGCTTTTTCTCTTTGATTGAAGATAATTTTCTGTACAAAGTCCAAAAAGTCAACAGAAGCAGCAAGTGCTCTGTATCCCTGAAATTTAACTTAGACAGCAGGTTAAGGGGACATCCAGTGAAGTTTTCTCCCTTGTTAGTACTTATATGAAAACCATGTTTAAGTGAATATTTACATAAGATTTTACAGAAGGAGGAAAAGAAAAGAAACTTTTCAAACATTTACTGTCTAACACTTATTACTACATTTCAATGAGTTCATCCAGGAATAAGAGTAAGTTTGCAAAAAAAAAAATTAAATTTAACAGGCCATTTGGGAAGAAACGCAACAGGATGTCAGTGAAATCTGGATTAAAGGGCAGAACTGGCAGCAGACAGGAAACCTGTATGCTTGGACCTAAAATGCTGCATTTCTGCTGTCCAGACCAAGCAGGACGAGGACTGAGGTGAACTCAGGTGATCTTCACAGCTCAAAAGCTCTAAAAACACATTCAAGAACCTGGTCCCCAGGGGAAAGGCAGAAATTCAGAAGTGTCAACTCCTAGTCTTCGAGATTCCCAGCTGCAAAATTGTATCACTCATACCACAAAATGTGGAAAACAAACACATTCCATAAGTGATGAATTGCATCTCTTGAATTCCTGTAATCTAGCTAAGAGACAGGCAGAGGGGAAAGCAAATTATGCTTACAGCATAGCTGCCTAATTCAAGTGGCTGTACATTATATATTTACAGGCCACTGGAATATAATTCTATCTGGCTATTGCAAAAATTCTAGCACACCAGAAATCCATTAGCAGTGATGTTCTGGCAAACCACCAAAGAGAAATACATCCTCTTATAGTAAAAAAGAAATGAAGATCAAAGAATGATTATGGATAAGTAGAGGCTAAAGATCAGCAAGCAAGCTCAGAAAATACATTGTAATGCAAGATTTAACTACTCTTCCAAAAAGAAAAAGACAAAAGGAACCATCTAACTCTGTACCAAAGCAAAGGCTATGCACATATAAATTAAAAGTTCCAGCCATCATTTTTCATTAACACTGGAAATGTATTTATATTAATCTCTTTAGCTGGACTTGGCAGCTTCGTTACAGTATCATATTCAGCTTGATCTCGCTGTTTCTCTATGGTTTCACATTTCGTTATTGCCACTTACTGATGAGCAGCTTTCTGGACTGAAGTACAATATACAAAATTTATTCCTCGGTTAATTTCTAGGAAGTTTCCTCTGTAATCAAATTGGCCACCTGACATAGGCAGAAATCCATTGACAATCTGATGCCTTTGGATGGATTACTGTCTTTCAAGTCATTGGGAGAATTCTCCTGCTTTTATAATTAAGCAAAAACAGAGGTGATGATAAAACATATGGCTACAGAACAAAAAGCTTTTTGTCCCTTCAATGATATGTAGAAATAGCTGTCCCTTTAGGAAGCAGAGCTACATCAGAATTTCCTTACTTCTTTGCTCTGAAAACATGCATCATTCTAATATAGAAATCTTACATTAAGCTCATTTCTTCTCCTTTTCCTCATCAAAACTGCATTGAATACTATCTAAATTTGACAGGCCAAATGGAAAGCATGATTCATTACAAGAGCAATAATAAGCAGTGAGGCAATTGTAATTTTACTGTCGCCACCAAGGCTGTCCCTGTGAAAGGAAGGCTGAATGGCTGCCACATGGAATTATCACATTTACATTCAGACAGAGCACAGTTTTGCTCTAACTAAACTGCTTTGTAGAGAAATAACCTTTAAGATGAGGTATTTAGTTATCTCTACCATGATTTAGTCTCAGAATTCTCACTATGGTATATCTGATAACAGTCAACCAAGAGCCAAAAATCTGTCATGCCCTTTGGACATGAATGCTTTAATGTTGTTCTTTTGAAGCAAATTTCATATCTCTGATATTTAGGCCAACCTTCAGTACGTCATCAGGAGGGGTTTTACTTTGGGAAATGGGCACAGCCCGCACGTTTGCAATTCTTCCTGTATTTTTATACCCTCCCCAATAGATTCTTCAGCAAGAACAAGGAGATTTGATATGAGGTAAACAACAGTGGGTAAAAATAAATTTAGCTATTATAAAAGCTAGATTTTACATGGGTCTGTTTCTTTCGAGAAAGAAGTGAAGATCAAGAGAAAAAAAAAAGATTTTTCTTTTCAAATGACCTTTTACATCTCAAAAAAGGGCAGAAGCCCAATTTAGAAGAAATATGTCTTTGTAGGTCATCTTTAATAAAAATACAAGATGATTCTTCTTCATCATCTCACTGTATATCACACTGGATGACAGCATTTTATTTCCTTTGGGATGCTAGAAATAAAGTAAACGGAACAGAAAAGGACAAAAGATAAATACTCTTTTCACATTGTTTTGTCATTTATTTTTTTAAAGAAATAGAGTTATTATTATATAACCAGTACTTCAGTCAATTGATAAAGGGATTGTTTTTGGCTTACACAAATCCATTTTTATTTCATAGTAATACAAGCAGATTCCATAATCCTTCATTAAAACACTTGAAAAGAAAGAGAAAAGCTAAAATGCAGTTCTTTTGATAAGGTGTACAAGTAAGGTATCTCTCAATGCTTTATTCATCTATTGCTTTATTTCATCGTACAACTTGGGCAATAAAGAACTAAAACCAAATAGTAAGCAATTAGATATTTGAAGAACTTTAGAGACATAGTGAATTCTGTTCAAATCAGAAAATTATTTAAAAGGGAAATTTGAGTTTAATATAATTGAAAAAACAGAGAAATAGATGGGCCCTTATGGAAGAATCACAATAACAATGAATCACCAACTGTTAAATTCAAAGGCCTGCAAAGTATCAAGATTCCAGGGGTTTGAATTGTGAGAGTATTAAGTGATCGAGCAAACCCTTATCTACAGTACATAAACAGAGCAGCTTTTGGTCATCCTGAATGAATAAGAGGTTTACCAATAGAGTATTTGTCTACCACAAGCCAGTCTACAATTCCAGTGCATCCTCCAGGTGAAAACCCTGTGACAAAAGGCCCTGTCCCTGCCTCAGCCCAGCGAGCTGCTGGGAGCGGCAGCACCAGTGGGACAGGACACAGCCCCAGTGGGTGAGGGGAGCTTCTGGCTTCCTTGGCCACAGCACCCCTGGGAAACAAGGCAATGAGCAGGATCAGTATTTCCTGCCAGATTTGCATTTGATAATTGGTGCTTTGGGGTTTGAAAACCTGATTTTTGTGCATGTTTTGGAAGAGGAAAGAAGTCTACTCACATAGAGGGATTATTACGCTGGGGTTATTACCTGCTGCTTCTCATGCTAATACAGCCAGGGAGAAAACTGCAGCACTGTGTGCGAAGCCTTTCAAACCAAAGTGCAGAATTTGATTTGTTTGTGGCTTTCTTCAAGGAAACTCTTTCTGCACTAAGGTGGCACAATTGTCTGCAAATGCAGTTTTACCCACTAGCAGGTCCCAGCCAAATGCTGGGACAAACAATTACATTAAAGACCACGCCATACAGATTGTCTGGCTGAAGAAGCCTGTTCCAGCCACCGAGTGAGGAAACATAGGCACACCCATCTTGCATCTTACAAGCAAAACACATTAAAAAATGCTTCACAAATTTCACACAACCACAGAAAGAAATAGCTATGGGCTTCAAAGATACACCTTTCATCAGATATTGCAAAGAAAGCAAACAAGTCCAATGTTTAGGTACGGCAGAGTTTGTGTGTGCAAGCTGAGCACTGTTATTTGCTAGCTAAGATATTCCATATGCTAACAATACATTGCTTTAATAACACCTGTTGATTCAGTTTCTGGATTAAAAACACATTTAAGAAGAACCACTATCCTGAATAGAAAATGGCTGAATAACCTATTCCTCATATAATCTTACAGAACTAAAGACCAAGAGTTTATATGTTGATGATTTTTCCAGACATGCACTAGGTCCTCCAATTCCCTAGCAGAAAGAGTAATCATTTTGACTATTTTCATTCTTCATATCTTCATTCCTAGCTCCATGCATCCCTTGACTCCTTGTCTAGAAAAGTAAATTTCAATTCATTTCACTGCTTAGCTGAGGAGAGTATTTAAGCCCCAAGCTAAAAGTCCTTCAGCACTTCCTCTGCTTCTGTAAGTGTTATTTTTACAGAAGGTCATGATGCCAAAGGAGTTCTCAAGGAGAAAGTAAAAAACAGGGCAGAGTGGCTGGACAACACCAGAAGAGGCATATGAAGGAAACTCTATCAGCAGGAAGGCTGCTGACTCAGGGTAGAGATGCCCTATAAATGATAGTAGAGAAAATACCTGCTATTCACATTCCACTTCATGCATTTTCCTCTTTACTACCCTCCTCCTGTGTTTTACTCTGCCTTCTATTTATAAGTACCAATTCACAGGGCCATAGTAGTGGTGTAGCCATGGTGGTCTGAGAATCTAAGTGGCAGGAAGCAAGAAAAAATAATTGCTCTTATTAGACCAACTTGGCTATGGCTGCCACTTGCTTTTGTAAACATGAATTGTATTCTAGCTGTTAAACCATAACCAAATAAAGAACCAGTTGGAAAGGTCAAGGGTTTGTTTTGTAGTATTTATGGATTTGGCAGTAATCTAAATACAAATCAAACATTCAAGTAAAAACTCTGGTGCTTAAACTGATATTAGCATATAAAGACATAATTCCATTTCAGAGGAACAGCAAATCCAGAAATTACACTTTAACTATCATAGCCCTTTTTACAGGCTAAATAAAAAAACACCATTTTCCTTGTAAAATCTCTCACAATGTCTAAAGGATATTTGACTGTTACAGTTACAGTCACTTGGAGATACTTGACACTTAGAAGATAAATTCATAGGTGCTGAAACATTATTTAATTCTTTCCCTAGTTTGAGCCATTTTACTTAAAACACACTAAATGTAGCACTGATATATGACTGATCTGTAGGTATGAGATATTTCTGTATATGTGTGTGTGATATATATTTCTCCTAAATGACCTGGTAATCTAAGGTATATCATCAAGAACAAAAAACATTATGCTAATAGAATGATAATATCTCTTCAGGATAATTAATCTCTTTTTGCCCTACACAAACACACATTCACAAATACACACTAATACATTATCTATAATTATTTTTGTGTCAGAAAAATTCAGACTGTGGAAAGGCAATTTACTTAATGCTGATAATTCCATATATTTTAATCACTCTAAACCAACAAACATTTCTTCCAGTAAATGCAATTGCCTAAACACAGTAAAATACTCTTTATCACATCCATTGAGGGGAAAACAAAGGAATGGCCTTTCATAATTTTTTAATGGGTTAGGGAAGTATCTTATGAAGGGATGCACAGTGACACACTTGGAAATAACAGGTAAAGTAAACAAATTACCTTTTGTTCTCACTTTAACCAAGATGCCAATAAAGCACTCACTGGAATTTCACAGACATCACTTTAACTTTTCATATCCAACTGAAGTCAGCAGCAAACCTGTACTGGTTTCAACGGTGTTTACCAGCAGCTTGTACTAAATCAATAAATCTATTGACAATAATACAAAAATAATGAGAAACAGAAATTTGTTAACCTAAAACTAAATTATAATATAAAAATGTAATTAAGTTATCAAAAGCAATTTATCCTTTCAAGAGATGTTTTAAGCATAATAGAACTGTGTAAAAACAAACTGAAGGAAGATAATAAACTTCTAGATAATTGACATGGGTTTACTGAAAATTCTTCTTGCCCAACTTAGCCAGGGATATTTTTGCATGGAATTACAAATTCAAAATTAATAGTGATTATACAATAAGACTAAAGAACATTGTTCATATTTACTAAATAGTCAACTCTACAGTGAGAAAAAGGAAATTTAAAAAAATAAAAAAATTAAGTCCTGGGCAAATTTGGGGAACAATGGAAAGAAGGCTTTCAATAAGAAATGAGAAAGCTCTGCTACCTTTATACATGGCACAGACAAAAGGTAGCAGTGAATGCATAATTCAGCAAAGGATACTGATACACTGAGGAGGTCATCAAAAAGGCAAAGAAATTATTAAAGGTCTTAAAAGGTGCCATTTTTTCAGAGCTCCAGGAGGTCAAACTGTGAATATAACAAAAAGAACTGATACACTACACACATCGAGGTAGGAGGAGAACTCCATGCTACAGAGCTTTTTCAGCCTGAAACTATGGTTCAAATGTTTATCAATTAGGTTAATTAGCAATCAATACAACTTATATTTTTACAAATTCTTAAGTCTCACACTTAAACACAAAAATTAAAAACAAACAAGCAAACAAGCAAACAAACACAAAAGGCAGGAGCCCTGAATGATGATGCTACAAACAGGTCTAACTGCATAACCCCAAGCAACTTCCCCAGTCTCAGGATGTTTAGTGATACACTAGTAAAATCCTGAATTTTTTTCTTATCCTTCTCTGTCTTTCAGCCCAAACAGAATCAGTTGTCAGAAATCTCTGCAGAATCAATATTTTTCATTAAGCATAAAAAACCCATAAGTCATTCAAAACAGTTTGTACAAAATTTGTGTTAGCAACAAACAGAATAATTTTCTCCCAGACAACAAAATCAACATGTGAAATTAAGCAACAGTATCAGCAAGAAAGTGCTTCTCAAGCCTGCATAACTTTACACTTATGACCATAGTAGATTTTCCATCACAGAGTGGGATGGGGGATGGCTTCAAAAGAGGGCTGAGAAAGAACAATCCTGTTGGGTCAGCTGGGGTCCTGATCACAGAGCGCATGATAAACATTACTTAGCAAGTAATTCAAAGATAGTGCAGAATATGATTCAGAACTTCATTCAGAAGACCTGAGCCCAGTCTATATTGTTCTACACATAAATTGATAATAAATAATAAAGTTTCAGAGCACTCTCATATGGTGAAAAGGACATTATTTTAAGTAAGAATCAATTACTAAAATGTAATCATATCCAAGTAGGGCGCCATAGCCTAAACACAGCATGAACAAGAAAAGTGAACATAGCTTGAATTCCTTTGACCCCAGTAAATTGCAGCCACTAGTGTGAAAAACCAGGACTCTGTGCAGCCATGACATTCACTTAAGTAACTAATAAAGGACTGAGTTGGACCATAAGGGCTCAGAGGAAGAGCTGATCCTCCTCAGGTTTGATCTGACCACCACTCACCACACACAGTTACCCAAACAGCTACCAGGCATCACTACAAGAATGACAGAGACCAGACAGCTCAGAGCACTTTAGAGGAGCAAAGGCAGAAGGATTCTCTCACTCCCCTCCTGCGGGTGACCAGGAGAAGTGCGAGACTCACAGGGGCAGCGCAGGAGAACAACTCACCAAAAACCACAGAAGTTACAAACAGTGCAACTGCATTTTTTAAACCACTTGCGGAAATTAATCCATTTGAATTCCACAGAGCCAAATGTTTACAATTTAGAGGAAATTTAGGAATATGTTTTTCATTTACAGCTTACATGACACATTGATATTAGTGTTGGAGACCATTTGCCAAGAGAAATTACAGGCAAAGTTTCAGCAGTTTGTCTCATGAAAAAACTGACACTTGTCTGTCAAGATGACTTTTATTTTGCTTCTCTTTTCAGAATTTTTTGATGAAGTTTACAATCTGATCCCGTAAGGTTTGCAAAATCCTAGTTAAAAGGCATTTCTAATAAACATTCCCCACAAGGCATGAGGAATGTCTGTATCCTTCTCAGCAGTAGCTGCAAAACACATTCTGTGGTAAAGCAAAACAATCCAATTTCTGGGGTGCCAGGAACGCTGCAGTATCACTAACCAGAAATAATTTAAACTGAGATTGGCATATACAAAAAAATCTATCAATATTTTCTGAATAAGCTTTTTTGGTTTTGCCTACCTTTTAATAAACTAAGAGAAAAGGGTGTTATTTTCCACATAGAGAATAGAATTATTGAAGAGTTTTTAAAAATTGCCTCATATGTAATCTTTCAGCCTTCTGAAAATAGTTGATCATGACAACCATCAATTTATAGTGTCCTGCTCCTTCAGGACATGGGCAAGTGCTCAGTTGGAACAGATGACGTGTGAGCTTCCTGAAGTGGCAGAGTTTCTGATCACCCAGCCTACTACTTCTGTATAGATTAAACTTCCACTAAAACATGGACCAAAGTAATTAAATTTGTGTTGTAGGAAGAGAAAGCAGCTGATGGTTTTGCTCCATCCTAGTGACTGACTGTCACCAGGAAGGACAGGGCAGTCCTGAAACACTGAATATAAGGCTGAAATCCTTATTTATGCTTGTAACCCTTCAGAGCACTTCCCCATCACCACAAACCTCAAGATTCCAGGCTACCAATGTGTTCACTCTCACCAAGAAAAGAACATGACCAGGGAGAGCTCTTCTTGTTATAACATGAGAAGCCAAGTCACACACAGGTGGTCAGATGCTTCAGGGAGCTTTCTGAAGGCCAAGGAACTCCTCAGTGTCCACACCGCACCTCAGAAGTGACCACATTTCAAACTCACACTCAAGAAACACTCTCTGCTTGTCTCCATGATGGAGACACCACAGCCTTTATACAAAGGGTGATGCTGCAGCATCGTCTTTCTTGCCCATCGTGGTTTCCACTAAGTGAACCTGGGGTGATCCCCCCACGTCAGAGCCCATCCAGCCTCCAGACAAGCACAAAAACTACAGTTTTTCCAACTACCCATCCAGCAGCACGCTCCTTCTAAACCCAGCCCACAACCACAGCCTGCTTCGGGCCATCATGACATCAGGTCTCAGCTGCTTCACTCATGAACAAACATGGCCTGGCTCAGGTGCTCTAAGACAGATACACGTGAGCAAAAGGGATTCAAAGAGGCTTTCAGAAACGTGTGCCACGTCCTGATGAGCTCTGCTGCTTAATGACATAGTTACAACACAAGAGGAGAGTGTAAATGGTTGTGTGACTACATTTAAGAAGAAATATTCTACATTAAAAAAGAAACAGCCATTTGCTGAGCCACAGATGCCACCACAGGATTAAAATCTTTAAGGGGAAGGAATTAAAATAAGGAAATGAGGAAGCACACTTCATTGCTGTGGGACTCCTGCATAGGTCTGGGTCAGTGGCTGGACACCTGTGGAGGGTGGGAAGGCTGGAGCAGCACCTGCCTGTGCTGCTGGCCAGCCTTGGCTCTGCCATTGCTGGAGGCAGCACTAATCAGAATAGCCAGAGAAAACAGCTCCATTGGATGCAGCCCTGAACGCGTACGGATACCGAGGCAACGGACTCATAAACACACCGAACAACTAATGCATCCCTAACCTCTGCCTAAGGCATTGAACCTCTTAAAAATACAGCTGATTTGATCTGAGAGCTCCTTTGTAAATGCTACAGCCAGTTGAACAGGCGAGGAAAGTTAAAAAGAAACACTGTATCTTAGAAAAAAAGCTCATTGTAGAAACACTACGGCAACTCGGGAAAAAAGGAGGGAGAAAGAATGGGGATGTGTATGGAGAAAACACCACCATCACTAAGGAAAACTAAAAAAGGGAAATTACACTGTAATTTTAACAGCTTATTATTACTTTCTATTGTCATTACAGGTTATACGTCAGGATATTTTACATCTGCATTTTATGTGAACAAATGCGCATTCACAACTGGTTGAGATCCAAAATAAGCAAGAACACGGATTTCAGTGTTAAACGGCCACCCTTTAATGCCAGTTGGAAATTTTTTCATTTCCTTCCTCTCACTTACACCCAGGACTTGCAGAATGCTCCTGTCCTGGGCCTCAGTTTTCCTGATGTGTGAAATGTTGATGCAAGGTCCACTTCTGTATTTTCCTGCCCAGGTCCTGTATCTTTGCTGCTTGTTTCACTGCAGAAATCAGTGAGCCTCTGGTTGCAGGCCACTGCTCTGGGAGGTGGCAGAAGAAGGGAAAGTTGCTTCAACTAGTACCCCGAATCAATAGCAGCAAGGGAAGCGAAGAGGTAAAATCAGGCAATGGGGGAAGAGAGAAAAGTAGGACACCATGAATGTTTCTGCCAGCCTCAACTGTGAGTGCACAGAAAGTTGACAACGAAACAGTTAAAGAAATATAAGAAATTTGTGCACTACCCGTGGTGGTGGCTAAGTGGACAACTATTCCTGATGGAAAAAGAAGACAAAGAAATGTGCGACTCTAGAGAACTGAATAAGAACAGAGATGGAAAATACACAAACACAACAGAATCTAAAATAAAATAGGGTACACAACAGGAGTATGTATAAAACAGCACAGGCAAATGCAGCAGAGGGAACAGAGAAGCTGACAGATAAAAATATGGATTTGAAAATAATAGAGAAAATAACACCCACGTGGAAAGCAGCAAAAGAAGAAAAAATATTTGCAGAAAAGCATCTGGAGTCAGGAGAATATTTTAATTTCTGATTTTTTTTAAGCTCCTCATTTGCTACTCTCATTTTAATTTTGAACTTTTTTCCTCCATAAATTGGGGAACCATATGGGAGAATGAACACTTTCACTGTGACTGACCTCCACTGATATTGTAATACAGATGATGCTCAGGTATATTCAGGTACACTAAGCTGTAAACAACATGAAGACTCCAAGAAAGGAGATTGACATAGGCAAGGAGTGGCCCTCCTTTCTGATAATCTATGTATTTTAAATTATTTCTCCCCTTGTGTCCCCCATACCACCTTTAACATTTCTCAAACATGTATTACACATAGGAGCTAATTTTACCACAGGAGCCTGTTTCAGCATACTTTAGATATTAGCAGAGGTTCAGTTATTAATACCAAACTGATATTTTTTGCAGAGGATAACTAAAATCTTGCATCTTGCTGCTTACAGGAATTTAACTACTTTTCAACTATAGAGCTACTATGGTCTAAATATACACACAGAATATAATATGGAGAGTAAGAAAAGGAAAAAAAATATTTACAACCTTCTGAATGAAAGATTTTTTTCACAGGAATGATAATTAAAAATACATTTTAAATGTTGCTCTGGTATAGTTGGCCCCCTTTATATTTGATGATCTGCAAATGATATTGCAGAGGTAGTTTAAAAGTTGATTTAGACATGATAGCAGCCAAACATCTTGATTTCTTTTGCAGCCTTCTTCTTTTCATTTTGCACAATTTTTGATAGAATTTCTTTCATTTTATAAAAAGTTAATCTCTTTAATATTGAGTTAGATTCCAGCACTCTCAAGAACAATAAGAACGCATTTTGACAGTCTTACCATACACATACTTGTGCAATATCATCCAAGACAATAAAAGAATCACACAAAAATGGCACTCAGCTCAAAACAGACAAAATGTTAAACATATGTTTGTGTGTCTATGTGCATAAACAAAAATTCTACCTAGAAGTTTCCTTACACATACAAAGCTGCAGCTCATAAAATCAAAGCCTTAACTTCTCTTTTCATAGACCATTAGTAAATGTGTTTACTTTTTTTAAGATGACCTGAAGTTTATACTGTAAGGACAATACTGACATTTTAGAAACTAACTGTGACCACACCATTAACCTGCCAAACTAAAACAGGTTTTTGCAGCCTACTCTCAGTGAGGTATAAATATGTATAAAAAAATTCTACTTCCAAGAAACATTTCAGTGTCAAGGATTTAGTGTTTTTCAGCAGGAAATTCTTCCTCTATAACTGTTTTAAAATGCAGTTGTTGAAAAATCATACTTCTTAAGCAGCCTCTTGCCTTCTCCTTCCAGCAACAGTGTCTCCACTGTCTGTAACCAGCAGGGATTCACACGTGCTTTTTAACGAATGTCAACACATGTAAAGAAATTGCCACTGTTTCAAGTTTATTTACAAGTGAAAAAAATGAACCTGATATTTGAGTGGATGTCATTGCAATCTGAACAGTTCATCTTTACAGCAGAAAATCTTGCAGCAATTGCATGCAAACTCTTACACCAAACCACAAAACATTGTGTTCAATTATCAGGAGCTGAATTACTTAACAAAACACTTCTATTTACTCCATTATTTATTCTCTTTTCACTTCAGGACAGAAAAGCAAAGCAACTCCTATGTTAAAACAGCTGTGCTAAAAGACTACTGCAAAAACTCATTAGTGAAAGCTACACACCAGATTTCACTGTAAGTTTACTATTGTTCAATCTCTCCTCATGGACTGAAGTTCACAGTGCTACTGCCTTACAATGCTTCTCTGTTCCCAAAGGCTGTAAACACATCTGGAGAAACTTAATTCCCAAGTATTCATTGTTTTTTGAGGATTAGCTGTTGTGCAATTGATGTATCTTCAGTACTTTATGCTTGGTTATTAAAATTCTCAGAGCTACCAGTTATGGGGAGATCCCCCTTTTAATATCCTGGGATGCTCTGTCTGAAGTTTGTAATTTGCTTTTAAGGTAAACTGGCAGAAGCAAGGCCATACCTGGAGGGCTGTGTCCAGTTCTGCCTCCTGAGAACAAGAGAGACACACAGCTCCTGATGCAAGTCCAGCAGAAGGTAACAAAGATGATTCAAGGACAGGGGCATTTCTCTTAGGAGGAAAGGCTGAGAGAGCTGGGCCAGTTCAGCCTTGAGAAGAGAAAATTGAAAGGGGACCTCACCACTGTCTTCAAGTATCTGAAGGGAGGGTGCCCAGAGGATGGACCAGGCTCTTCTTGGTGCTGCCACGTAATAGGACAAGAGGCAACATGCAGAACCTGATGCACAGGAAGTGCCACTCAAATATGAGGAAGAACTTCTTTAGTGTGCAGGTGATGGAGCACTGGAACAGAATGTCCAGAGAGGGTGTGGAGTCCCTCACTGGAGATATTCAAGAATCATCTGGACACAATCCTGTGCCATGTGCTCTAGGATAACCCTGCATGGGTAGGGTGGTTAGACCAGATGACCCACTGGTCCCTTTCAACCTGAACCATTCTGTGATTCTGTGATTCTGTGAAGTGAAATTATGCTACTAAAATGGTAGTTATACTGGAATAGGTACCAAGTAGTAACAATGGGAATATCAAAGCCTACAATGCTACTTAAGAAAGTAACAGAAGAACATAAAATAATACACTATAAATTAACTCAATACCTAAAATCATATTTTTGCTATAATACATCCTCTAAAGACTCCACTGGAAAATTACATTTCACAGGCACCAGGTCTTGGACAAATGTAGTGTAAGATACAGTCATTACTTACTGGTTTAGTGTCACATCTAAGATGAAAGATGATCCAAAGGCATCAACCTGGAAGCTGGCTCGAGCAATGTGGGTAGACTGCAATATGGAAAAGACTGGAATTATTATTAAGTAATGGGAAAACCTTTTGTACTGGTTTAAGAATGCAGAAACAAAATATACACAGTAAGTAAAAATATGTCATTAACCAAATAAAAATGCATTGAAACAGACAAAGCAGTCTATGATAATGAATAAAAGATCAGTTTTCTGAATCTATGAGACTTATTCAAGAATTCCCAACAACACAATCTGTGACTCAGAGCAGGCCCCCATCTTAACCCATCTACAGTAGGGAACAGCTCTTCAAATTCCCATCCTGGGCAAAACTTCCCAGCAAAGGGAAGTGAGCCCTCCCCTGGCTCATGTGTTCCTTATAGTGACTCTGGACAGAGACCAAAGAGAACAGCTGAGACATGACTGGCTTGGTCAGACAACTGTACTCTCACAAATCTCACCAACACAGCCTGAAAGAAACTGTTCATCCACACAGACTCTCATACAGCGAGGGGATAGCAATGGGCTAAAATATAATTAGCTGCATTTTCTGTAAAACTCTGACTCACAACCCTCTAAAAGGTTCCCAAAACTCCAAACCCTTGAGCAGCTACTAAAACCAAAAAACGGATGGTAGAGAAACAGCTTGCTTGCTTGCTTGCTTGCTTTTCTTCTTTTCTTTACCATATATTCTCCCCAAATGGTTCCTTTAATTCAGTCCTATAGCAGACAAACATGGGAACACTTTGTAAGTCTCAACTGCCAGAAACAAGAGGGTTTTTTTAGTAGTAGTGGAAGAAAATACTCAGCTATCCAATAGAAATGCAACACTTGTTTCTAGACCTGAAAACACCCAAGAAAGGGAACAGCCATGTTATTTAACCAATTAATTAGAAAGCTGCTTGGAGACATTTTGGAACAGTATCAACTTTGTTCCTATTTTGTTTCCATTGAAATGTGCACATTAAGATTAGAAGCATGTAGACAGAGGACCTAAGAGGAAACGCTGAAGAGCCACTCACGACTCCAAACTACACTTCTCCAAATAAACATAATACAGGATAGTACAACTGTAACAAATGATTTATTGAAAACTGTGGGAAACACAGGGCAGGATGGGATAATGTGAATCATCAAATTAACTCTTTCTAAAACTACTGGCAGGCTTTCAATAGGCATTAAATCCAGAAGAGCTGAGAATACCAGCTTCCTTGGAAAAGAACAGCAGCAATGAAAAGGAAAGTTGAGGGAATCATGACATTTTTGTTTATTACATCTTTTAGTTGCCTCACAGCAAAATTTTCTTGTTATGTCTACATATATAAGCAGGAGCATTAATAAATAAAAAAGACAACAACCATGAATACATATATACAAACAGATGAATCCTTTAAAAAACCCAGAAGTCAGGACAGTTTCTCTTACTAGAGGATGCTCAGGCTGAGTGCCCTCTATAAAAATGCCTGTCTGTGTCTCTACTGTGGAGTTGCACACAAAATTGCATGACAAGAAACTCTACACATTTACATTACACTTCAGAAGGATGCAGTAAAACTGGAAAGCTCCTTAGAAGGCACCTCAATAGATAAAACTCAGTGTCAAATATCCTCTTGTCTATCTAACCTGCTTTGTAACACAGTCCACCAGGTCTCTGCTAAGTGGTTCTTTATGGATAATTTATCATCTTTTTTGAACAAATGTATCATTTTCCACCAAATTAATATATATATATTACATATAGTTTACCTTATCTGGGTAAATAATAGGTGGTTAATTACCATCAATATTAAAAGTCTACTTTCTATCAAAAAGAAAGCATAAAGAAATTAAAAAGCAAATAAACAAACAAAAAATACACATCAAGCTGGCATCTGCAATGACACCCACAGAATGTGCAGACACCCACAGCACATATGGCACCCACATGCAGGACCATCACTTAGCTGCTTCTGGCCTGCAGCAGCTAGTGCAACCATAAATACAACAAAGACAACCATCAACAAATTACCACGTTACCACTGTTGTTTCTTTTCCACCTGTCAGGCAGCAGAGTCTGCTTTGAATGGTTTTAAAATTTCATCTTCTCTTGCTAGATGTGAATTTTCAGGCTGCTGTTCACAAACAGGATGTGACAGGCCAAGAATCAAGTAAGGTACAAGGGACCAATGGCAGTTCTGTCATTCCCTTGTTCCACTGCAGCCCATTTGCTGACCTTAGCTAACCTTCATTCATCCACCTGCACTGCAGCAACTGCTTTCTGATCAAAGGAGTAAGGACAGTCCAGTCTTTTGATTCTCATCATTACATTTTTAAATTCAAAGAACATTCTACAGCATTTTATCATTCCTGCTTGTTAACAACATAGCTACATATGCCATCATTTAGATCTCTACACAGAGTACAACCAAGTCTTCTATATGACCATATGTTGGTACCAGAAGAGAATTAGTGAGTAAGAAAGAATATAAAAAGCCTAGTTTGGATTTCTAAATGCACATATATTAAATGCACATATATTAAATGTAACATTTGTCATTAAAATATATCCACTTCAGAGCCCATCAGAGCAAAAATTACTCCATTGTTTCGGTTTGGTTTGGCTTTTAACTGCTAGGTATATTGCACCATATCGATTTGGTCTGGGAGATTTCCTCTCTTGAACACATCTCTAAGATAAACAACTACAAGCTAATGTATTTCTAAGGTGACCCTGGACCACAGTTGTTCCCTGAGAGAAACTGTTAATGTGGATTTAAGGGAGAAAATATGTATGAATAAATTAATATGAAAAACATTACACAGACCTAACCACTCCCCAAGATACATTATGCCAACCCAGAAACTTACCATTAAGTTTAAGCTCAAGTGCAATCAAGTGTATCTCAAGGGTATTTCAAGCCTACCAAGATACCAAGACATTTTGGATAGCCTGACAAACTCATCCCTTTCCAGAAACTGCATCCCTTCCTGACACGTTTGTAAAGCACCACCACACTGCACACTGTGGGGCTGCTGCCAAAAATGAACAGTTCTGCCCCATCCTGGCAATGTGTTCCCACCAACTCTCCCTTGTCAGCTCATGTGGCTAGCCAGCAAGTCAGATCAGCAGCAGAAAATTAATCACCACTTGGAGATTTTTCTGGTTTTTGTCAGACAAATAAACTGATCTAAATAAACCACAAGGTAGATGCAATAGAAAGAAGTCAAATGGGACACCCAAGAGAGAATGAAGAGGAAGACAGATTCTCCCTTTCAGCTAAAAATCTCATCCACCATAACAAAAAACTGCACCTCAAGAATTCCAGACAATGCACTTTTTAGGTTAACAGTTCTTCTAAATATCTGTTTAAGAACCACAAAATAAAGAAATGGATTTTAAAATGTCTTGGGTCTGCATTATCTTTAAGCACCTCTACCTGCCTGCTCAGTGAGTAGGTAAAATGGCCAGCTGCAAAGGAGCTTACATTCATGGACATATATCAATAAAAAAGCCCAAATGAGTACTTTTCCATCTACACCACCTCAGTCAAGCAGAAGTTACAAGAAAAATACCTGCAAAGCCTTCTTTGAACCACCAAAGCAAGACAATAAACTATGTTGTTCAATTCTGAAACCCAAGAACTCAGAGAATGTGAGGCTTTTGCAACAACCATCAGCTTGACACATCAGTGGCTGACAACTGGTCATGAAAGGGGAGTTCCTGGAGACCAGAAGATGCACTCAGTGCAGGACATGAACAAGAGCCAGGAAAGAAGAATTGAACAACTTAATGGAAGAGTGCAATGCAATGCAATGCTTCTGACACAAACAAAAGGTTCTGAAATTTTTATGTCATGCAACTGAAGAAGAAAAATACCAATAACAGCTCTGAAATCAGCTGCTTCAGATGCAATACTTAGTACTTAGTGGTGCATAAATTGCACTGACATGCAAAGTCCACTACAGAAAATACTGAACACCCCATGCACCTAATGCAACTATGCGGAGCTAACTTCTGTTAAAGACTGTGAAGTTTAAGCATGTCAGTGAATGTCTGAAAGGAATCAAGAGTAAATGGAGTGGAAAAGATTATTTCAAATCACTAAGCACAAAGATATTTTATCTAAAGCAAAGATTAAAAGCTTGAATTCTACAAAACAAAAGTGGCATGCAAACCTTTCTGCCAAACCAAGAGCAATGTGATTCCAATTATTTTAAATCACCTGCTCCATGCCTCAGGGATCACTGCAGTAATAGAGGAGATGGACAATCAGTACCAAATATGACTATTTATCACCACAAAGAAACAACAGAATAATGATGTCCCTTCGGTACTCCTGCTGGGGATCAGATTTCTCCAGACCCTGGCCCCAAAGAATGAGCATCTGCAAAGGGAACAAACGCATCAGCTACAACCAATGCACACCACCACAGATCAACGTCGGGGCACTGCTCTGGAGGTAACCTTAAATGTATCCCAAAGATTTCCATTTCAAATAGGGCAAATATCTTAACCACCAGTGAAACATTTACAAGCTATGCACTTTCTGGAATAACCAAACTCACAAGAATTTTAAAGGGAAAAATGTAGACATTTTCCTCACATTGTGTATAATTAGCTGAGTATTGAAAGCAGCACAGTAATACGATGACTAATATTTTCCCTCAAAAAATAAGGAAAGATAATTAAAAACTTGTTGTGATGCAATGTGTAATTCATCATAACATGTTTCTTCCTTGAGAAGTATCCTTAATAAAGCACTTAGATGCTTTTAAATAAGTTTTGCTGGAAGAGATTACAAAAATTTCTGTCAAAAATGAACAAATCTTGTAAAAATTGAGGAGAAAATCCTATTTATATGTTTGCCCTTTGATGTAAAAAATTTCTATCTACTACTATATATAGCATTGTAGTTTCTAATTAAAAGATTCTGATCAATTTTGTCAACTTGAAAGAAAAGCATCAAGAGAATCAAGAGATAAAATAATACAGGATGTTACAGGAAGAAAAAGCTTTAAAAGTGTGCTTCAGAGGTTGTAAGAACAATGAGATTTTATAGCAGACATTTCATGAGTCAGTCACATTTACAAAGTAATAGATTCCTTAGATATTAATTTAATTTCCCCTCCCCCATTTCATAGAATAGAAACCTCAGCTTGTTGACAGTCCCTTGAGTGTGTATGAAATAATGTAAGTTAAGTTCAGTAAGGACACAGATAAGCCAGTGGGAAATCAAAATAAATATATTCATGAAATTAAATGAAAAGTACACTAAAATTTTATGTAGATTTACCTACATTTGCTGTTTTGAAAATAATCATTACAAATAAATTTATGCTAGAGTAGAGAAATACAGTGCCAATTAGGACTCTATAATAGGACACATAAAATGTACACACTCTAAAAAGAAAATTTTCAGCCTCAGTTTTGTTGTAATAAATCCAGAGCTATGCAGTATATTGTTGCTTTGTGTAAAATAAGAAATCTCTTCAAAAAATTACTTTTTCACATGTACTGGGAAGAAAAAAAAAAAAAACTTTTCTAAGAGACAAAATTCAAAAATAAGCCTAGGTCTAATATTAAAAATATGCATTTCAAGTCAAAGAATCTTCTTTCAAAAATACACAATAAAATGTAACTGCAAAATTATTTCCTCAGGTCTTCTCCATTGCCATTTGAAAATATCAAACTTGAATCAAAAGTTCAGGATCACTGAACTGGATCCACATATCATAGCATATTAAACAACTGCAAAATCTCTTTTTTAATTTTCCCTAGCATTTTCATAATATTTATAGGCACTCATTTACTGCATTAATCATCAATATTTGACATTCTTCATGCAAGCTCTCTCTTTTTATCCAATGCATAAATCTAAATATCTTTGGGGCATTTGGTGGGGCGGAGTTTATTTAATGAAGAAACTGCAGAATAGGATCATGGTTTGATAAAAATGTTTTTACAACTACCTCTTTGGGGCACATTTAGTAAATCAGTTATTTATCATGAAGCAAAGCTAGAAATAAGAATATATTTTAATAGATGCTTGTTCATTTTTAAGAGCTGGATCACACATCTGTTCTCCATGCCAAGTGAGGGTGGAGCACAGCGAGAGCTAAACAGCATCAGCTAGAGTGGAGTGCCAAGGCCCAGTTCCTTGTGGTCGTAAACATGACCTAAAATAGCTTTTCTCCATATAAACATCATTGTGTCAATGAACCCAAACTCAGAAGCAAGAACCACTTGTACCTCTAAAATGCCAGTAATTAGTCTTCCCAGTAGGAAAAAACATCACAACAAACCCCCCTATTTTGTATATTTGTGTGTTTGAACACAGACACTGTTTGAATTTACTCAATATATATGGGGAAAGAGCACAAGGGAAAAAAGCCCCGAGCACAAACTGATGCAAGGTGTTACACAGGTGCCACTGCTGCAAGGTGTTACACAGGTGTCACTGCTGCAGAGTCAGTGCCTGGGTAGCAGCATGGATCCTTCTGAAAGCTTCTCTTCCTGCTCTCCTTCCTCACCTCCACTTCATCTTTCTCGAAAATTCACCCCAGGTTAAATGTTAAGTGGAACAATGAAGAGACGAAAACTATTGGGCTGTCACTGTCAGCAAACTTAGCACAAGCTACCATTTGATCTCACACATCTAATAGGACAAATTTGGGCAACTGAATGGGCTGCTTCCCAAGAGTCAATCTAACACTTGCTTCCAACACCAGTAAAGCCCTGTGGCACCAGATCTCACACTTGTTGTGCTTTTAAGTCTAGAGGATGATGTTAATTTGATTCTGAAATTTTGTTTATAAGTTTTGATTTCCTATGAGACTAATTACTGCAAGTCTTCAAATCACTGGGAAAGGAAGAACTGCAAGAGCTTTTGGGAAGTCAATTTTTTCCCCTTTTTCTGAAAGGGAAGCAGCAAGAATTCATTTATAAAAGGTTACATCCAACTAGAGTGCCAGAGGTCTTAAATGCATCACTACTGGGGCAAAACCAGAAAACTGGTTACTGCTCAATCTCATGTTTCTAAAATGCACTCAAAAAGGTTCTTCATTAAATGGCATGGGAAAATATGATCAACAAAGAAAAGTCATGAATGAAAATTTGAAAAGTTCAGAATCTTTCCCTGACATTATGCATACAAAACTTTGAGGACCATTGAAGATCACACTCCTTAAACTAAGACAGGGAGTAGAGCAACCAAAGACTCACCCTGTGACCCAGAAACACCAGTTTCCATTGCTCCCCACAGTGACTGTAGTTTTCAGAAAGCCAGATCTAATAGGAAAAGCAACGTACTGGCATGCCTAGGAGTCAGAAAAAATACTACAGCAGCAGTAGTGCAATGTATTCAATCTGCATCACTCAGCAGCCCAGGACATGGCTGCAAACAGAGAGGGAAATTACTTTGTGAAGAAAGATGAGACCAGAGGGAAAGGACTCCAACAAGGACAATCCATCCTCAGTAAAATACCCCTCTGCCTGGCAGTTTCAAGTGGGCAGAACCCAAACGAGGCGCTGCCTGTGCACAGCTGCAGCGCGAGAGGCAAACAAGCAGCACATCACCCATCTGCAGGGGACAGCACAAAACAAGGGCAGCAAGGCACGTGCTGTGGGCAGCCCTTGAGCATGAACCCATCTGTACATCTGTGTCATCTCTCTGGAGAAAGGACTATTGTCCAAGAACACCATTTAGGCAAGAAGGAGAACTCAACGGATCCAACAGTCAGGAGGAGTGAAGGCATTTCCTTTGCTGAAGCAGATGGTGCCTTGAGGTAATTTTTAGCTACGTGTTTTCCAAGCTCTGAAAGGAATCAATAACATTTAAAGGCCCCTTTTCAGCATCTCTTGTAGTCCTCAGAAATGAAGGAACAGCATTCCACTATGACAGAAATCTACAAGTAAGCTACAACCTACATTAAGCTGCCTTTACATTACAAATAAAGCATTCAAATGTAGTAAAAGGAGTCCACACTAACTTTGCTCCTTTATACCAGTATAATAGACCAAACTTTTTTGCAGCAACACAGTGACATATTCCAAACATTTTCAATTGGTTTTCCATTCAGTTTACATACAAATGAAAGCTTACCACTAAAAGATTAGCTCTGCCCATCAGAAGTAACAAGCACTCTTTGACACCTAAAGCCTACCAACATGGTTAACTTCTCCCAGGAATGGACTTTGGGCACCAACAGAAAGTTTACCAACATCCTGTCAGTATTAGAGGCTAACAAAAAGCTTGACAAAACTTGCAGACTCTTAGGCATGCCAATACATTGCTCAATCAATTCCACAGATAATACTTTTTAAATATGACTCACCCTCTACATTCAAGTATCAAAGTCCTGCTTCAAGTTGAAAAGTGTAAGAAAAGCAAATTTCAAAATTGCTTTTCCCCTTGATACAGCCTAGGAGACCAAAATGAAACAACATTTTCACTGTATATATTTTCTGAAACAACTGATGGATGGATTTTTTTCATTCTCACAGAATTGCAGGAGTTGAAATACTCTAAGGAGACATTTCTGGAACAGAGCGTATTCCCACATACTGCTATTCTTCGGGGCAATTTTTGAGCTGTAAGTCAGGGCTCTAGCCTCCACATTCCTCCACACCACACTTTCATTAGAAGGCATTTACCCACACAAATTTTTCTAAACTTTGTATTAATACCACATTCTGGAGTACGCTTTTTATAAAGCAGGTCACTTGCTACAATTCTCTGGTCTGGTAATACCCATTTCACTTAAAAACAAGGAAGAAAGAGAGACGTAAGAGTGAATTTAGCCTAGGTAGAGAAACTGGAGCTGGTCAAATTACCAGATGAATCACCAAATTTCATTGTCTGGGGGCAAATGTACAGCAACAATGCCATGTTTTTAACTTACTTTAACTGAATCAAATTTTCAAGCTGGACTCCTAGTGACTCAACAGTTAAAACAGCTCTATGTCATTGGCCACTTTCTGTGATTTCTTCATAATTCTTCAATTTCAGATGACACTGAATTTCCACTTTTTCCACTTGGACTTACCCAACCGGCCAAGCCCCATCATGGCAGTGCATGCCACAGCCTGGCAGAACACAGCCTGACCGTGTGTACGTGCACTTCAGCCATCTTTCTGTTCAGCTTAACAACAAAGTTTCTGGGAAAAAAACCATAAGCCTTCCTTCACACAGTCCTCCCACTAAAGTATTAAAAGCTTGCACAGATGTAATCTTCAGTGTCCAAAGCTCTCATCTGCACTGAACATGCTTCCATCTGAGGAGAGTGATGTTGTTCCACATCCACACTTGGCTGTGGCTCAGCACAGCTGCCGCTGCACAGTTCACCCCTGCAGCAATGTTTTCTCATCTGCAGATTAATGCAACTATTGCAGTGGCTCCAGAAGAGCACTTTCAGGGAGCATCTGCAGCTATGACAAGCTAAATTTCATGTGACAGACCTCTGCCATCCTGTATGCGCTCCAAAAGACATCTCCACAGAGCAGCGTATCCATACACCATCTAGGAGACCACTGGCATGCCAAAGGAAAGAAGGGAATTAGAGGGACATTGAAGGCTCTCTTGTCTGAAAGTTTTCCACAGACAATTACAGCAAATTTGGCATTGTTTAAAATCAATTACATAAGTCAAAACTAGAGAAAAAGAAGACAGGATGGGAGTCATAGTAATTTTTGGAGATACTGAATACAGCGGTTTTGGGTAACATGTAAAGAACAATTACACTATTTCTAGAAAAAACAATACTGAAAAAATATTGTCTAGTGATGAAAACACTGAACCATAACAGTAGATGAAGAGAAAGATAGATTACATAGGAAGACACCAAAATCCTGTCCAATTTTGATCCTCTGACAGTATTGGATTTCACCCTCTACATCCACAGTTATCCAGACTGAGAATACACATGGGCTTGCGTTGGCAATTAAATCATCTGACATGTGAGCTACTTCCCATGAAGCAGAAGGAAAGTCTGCTTGGGAGAGGCAGCCTTGGCTCAAACCCATGGGAGTGGAAGACAAGGATCCTCATCCTCCAGCCTCTCCAGGGAGGAAACCCGGCGGAAGGCAGCAATAAGCGGAAGGACCACAAACCTCAGCAGAGCTAATTGGAGAGAGCAAAGCACTGAGCCAGTGCTAGCTAGAAGGACCCACAATTTACAGATCTGAACCTTATCAGGCTTTTGAAGATTTTATACAGTTTGATTGACCTTTAAGCACTGTTTGACAGGATAACTGTGATAATGTTTTCACAAGCAGAGCCCTAAAAAAGTTGTTCATTTTGAGTCACTTAAAGACTGGCATGATTATTGGGAAAACTACAAAAGGGACCTGGACTACCAGAAGGATAATATATCTACCATGACCTTTTAACATGAAAGTCCATATTGCTCTTGTGGGAAACATTTCAGAGTGAATCTTAACTTCACATGTAGTTCCTCCAGAATATGGATAAATCTCATCAAAGTTTATCAGACACTGCTCAGGATGCAACACACTTCTACACCATGCATATGTTATAGCTGATTAGCCACTGTAGGAGTCCTAAAACAGGTACACAGTGAAACTGTGGCAGAAAGAATATTCAGTGTGATCCTGCACTCAGGGGCACCAACACAGACCAGGAGTGAATACAGACACATTCATCACCAGAGCTGGAAAGCACTCCTCTGTCAGACTTTGCAGTCACTACACTAATCATGGCAACGAGCAAATGTTGGGAAAATATTTTCTATACAAATTGTTACATCTGAGCCTTTATGATCCTTCTTGGCTGTATATAAGCCTGTTTTATGAGGCTAAGCCATAGCTTTAGGAATATCTCTCTTTTCCAGTCTGCTATGGCACAAGCATGAGAAGATGACACAAAACAACATGAACTCTGAAGCAGCAGCTACCAGAGATTTTTTGCTGGATGATTTTTTGGACTTACATATTTACTGTCATAACAAATCTCATTATCAAGCAGGGAACGACTTTTCCTGATATAAGCTTGCAAAGAAGGATAAATTAGGAATTTGAAATATTCTTTGCCTATAAAATACTAAAACACACTTTGAGTACTTTATAAAAAGGTGTACCTCAGAAACCATAAGACACCCTCAATGTCCTTACATCATTCAATACACAATCTATAGCAAAGTTTAGCTTTCAGCAGTTTTTTTCTTCTTCAGGAAGGCAAGACCTGCATCTAGAGTATGAATATTTTAACCATCATTCACATATTCATAAAATATTGCCATGTTGGTGAAGTATCTTATTGCAGAACTGCATACACTGAACATACAGTAAAGTATCACACACATTTTTCTTAATGCCTTACAAACCTTAAAAGGGAACAAGGCAAGAAGAAAATCAAATTCAGCAATAAACCAAATGCATGTTATTACTCACTATAGCCCCTTTCCCATCTTAGCCTCCTTCCCTTTGGTTTTCTGTTAGGATGATCAAAAATTGTGCCTAAGTTTCTTCAAGTCATTTGATTAAGTGGGCAGAAAATAATTTTTTTAATCAAGCAATTTCTCATGACACTTCTCTTTTTCAGCAGTCATCATCCATCAGTTCCAAACTCTAGAGATATTTTTTAAGCCACTAAACAGTCAGAGATGTTTTTTTAAGAAAAAAAATTACTGCTCGTTGGAGCTACCCAACACAGTAACTTACAATACCAACAGAAATTGACAGCATCAGAACAGAAAGCAAGAGTCAGCAATTTCAGAAGCACCTGCAAAGAGGTGGGATATCCTGTCTGAAGACTAGAGTGAGATGACAATAAATCAGAGAATCCAATAGCAAAGACTAGACAACACTCGAATAACTAATGAAGGTTTCAAATCCAAGAGCAAGCAGAGCTATGTAAACTCAGCATGACAGAGCAAAGATTCTCTGAAACTCATTATTAGCAATAAGAAATAGTTTAAGAAATCTGCAAGCCGCAATTCCAAATAGATGTGTGCAATTGTATCATTTGGTCACAAACAACGCAGGCTGTGGAAGACAAGTAAGTTCTTTGCTGAAAACCACTGACTCACTCTGGACTACAAACAACATGCACTTCTGTCTCCAGATGCAGCTCAGCCCTGGAGCCCCTTCAGGCTCTCCCTACAACCAGGTCATCTTTTACTCTCTTTGAAGGAATCCAATGTATCTTAATGACAGCGGGCAATGAGCAAGTGAAAAACAGCTTGAGAAACAGAAATTGCTATATCATGGATGTCCTGCACAACCAGCAGAGAGGAGTGAATCTCTGTTCATAGCAGGTCAGAACCTTGTTCCCACTGAAAATCATAGCAAATCTCACAAACTTCCATGTTACACTTAGATGTATTAAAAATGGATAATGGTAATAATACAGGCAGTGGGGAGGGATCTTTACACATTCCCACATTTTAACAAAGAACATGCCTGCACAGTATTGACTAAAGGAAAATATTACAAAATTTGTGGTTTCTCATGTTCTTCTTACAATACCAAAATATGGCTTAAGGCACAAAGTTAAAATGTTCCTTAAAAATGTCCAAGGTGGGAACTTTCCTTCTTTTAAACACAAAAATATTAGATTAACCTTCACGGAATGTCCCTGACATAGAGGATTCTCATCTTTTAATACACTTATTTATGCACCAGTAAATTAGGTGTCCATTGCTAAGATCCTGGATTGCATTAATGATAATATAATATTAGTGTATTTTTAGCTATATCTTATCTTGATTATTCTATACATTAAGTGCTGTGCAGCTGCCAACAGGCACCCTTTGAGGAACAGAGAAATTGAAATACAGGAGTGTCACAGATACCAGTAATGACTCCATTCTGCAATGGAATTAAAAGCACAAACCCAAAGTCACGTGAATTCTCCAATGTCCACTATATATTGTACATTAAAGCATTAGTGACGTGAAGATGTAATACCCTACAACATTTGCCTTGTGCTGTGTTCTGAGGTTCAGCAATCTTGGACAACTACAACTGTGAGCACATTAATTATGTTTCTAAGCAATTACATTCTGGGTTTCTAAGATGAGTACATAGACTATTTCCTTTACTATTTAATAGTAAAGCATGCAGGTAGAGAAGTCACTCAACTCTGATGGCAGTGGCCCAAAAACCCCAAAACAAACAAAACAGAGGAAGTTGCTAGAGAAAAACCTCAATAAATACTGAAAACAAACCATTACTTTTTAGAAATCTGCCATCCATCACATCCCAGTCACTTCTGCCTTCAATTATCTCCTCTCACCCCCTTTTCTCATATTATTCTCTGGCTCAATTCCATCATGATCCTGTTCTAAAACTCCTGATCTGCAAAGGCCACGCTTTTCTTCTGCATTCCTCTGCATGATCATCTTCATTTGCCTTTGTGCATTTCTGAACTCAGGCTTGCATCCTTCTTGTTCAACTTCTGCCCTTCTGCAGCTAAAGCTTTCATCCAGGAATTAGAGGAATCCAATCCGATTTAATGCGACTTCCTTCTCTCCAGCTTATCTCTCTCTCCCCCCCTCACCCCTTTTATCTTTATCCAATTCAAAACCAACTACATTGTTTTACATTAATTCAACTACAGCCTTGTTGGCTAGTCCTCTGAATGCACCTTCCCATTCAGGTATCTTTGTTTTTCTAGGCATGGTTGCTTGTCCTTCATTCACCAGGGATTCTTCTTGAATGCTTTTACCGCCTCAAAGAAGCATGCTCCCTTAACTAACCCAGAAGGCCGTTAGCTTTGGTTTGAAATCTCTATTCAAGACCAGTTTTTTAAACTCTCAAATACAGCTATTCAAAAACTATTAGCAATGGATAGAACATGGAGACAGTAAGAGTGTATTTAATCATAAAACAATCAAATACATATGGAAATGTTATTGATGTAGAGGACACCTCTGTTCCCCTACTCTTTATATGCCACTGACTGTTAACTCTTCAGGGCAGGCATGGGGTGTCTCTTCATTCACAAGAAGAATCCAGCATCTTTATACTTCATGTGACATTCACCAGACACCCAAAAGCACCATAAAAGTTCACTCTGTGAAGTTCACTCTGTGAACTTTGACAAGCACCTTCCTGAATGCAGCTCCTTCACAACTTGAGCAAAGCAAAGTCAGCCACGCTGCTGCTGGTCCATTACCGGCAAGCTGACTCAGATCCCTGCGCAGGGGATGCAATATCCTGCAATTAGAATGTAACTATGCTCTGTGCCAGAATCACAGAAACTCTGCACTGCTTCACTCCAGTTCGTTTGGGCTGCTTGGCAATTTTTTTTTGTCCAAAGCACTGTCAGCTACTGTATCCTTCCATGAGTAACAACCATCAGATACCATGGAAGAGGCTGGGAATATTTTAAGCAGCAGCGGGGAAACTTCTTGATCAGGAACAAAGTTGTAGTAGCTTTTACATTTACGTCAGAGCTTTTACACATTAACATTAGCTTACTGTGGAGGTTGTTGTGAAATAAACGTATTTAACCCTTTCCAAACCATCCATGTTACTACTTTTTTCTGCTTAGACTAATATTCATACTAACAACTTAACTAGATCAGGATAACTTGAAAATTTTATGAGCATAAGATTTGGCGAATAAAAGCTGAGACATTCAGAAAAATGAAACCCATTAATCAGCAGTTTGTTCTGTAAGACCAGTGTTTTAAGCCTAATACTAAAGCTAAATGCAACCATTACTAAGTTTAAAACAGACGTGTCACAAAGTGTTTGAACTTGTGACTTTTTGGGGGTCTTCAAAGAATCCTGAAATGCCTAAAGGAGTTTTTTTCTTCTTTGAACAAAGCACTATGAACTTTGAGAATAGTATTTTATTGTACCGTAAATATGGTCATCATATCTGAAAAACCTTTACATAGAGTGAGTTACATTCAGAGGCAAATACATATGCTATGAAGAGCTTGTTTATTATTTAACAAAACGATGAGAATGCAAGTTGTCGGTTCTTATACTTCATGGATTATAAAAAAAGAAATGAGACAATTTTTCACCTATTTTGTTTCTTAAACACACAGTAGTCAATTAGAAAAGGAGGAAACGGAGGCCTGCAACTCATCTTGTACATCAGCAGTTACCTCAAATGTTGGACTTAATGTTTCTTTCCTTCAGATGTAACAGCCATGTACCACCTCAAACAAAAGGGGTCAAGATGAAAATCACAGTATTTTAATACAAAATGAGATTGTTAAAAGTTATAGGGATTGGGCTCCATATAATCAAAATATGTTTTTTAACACATATAGGGCCAGATTAATGGTTGGACTCGATGATCTTAGAGGTCTCTCCCAACCTCAATGATTCTATCATTCTACGGAATTTGAAAATATACCCCGGGTTGGGTAGCAGGCAATATGTACGTTAAATCCTGCGCTTAGCTCACATGTTACATTTAAAGCAATTCCCTTCCGATGTACAATTTCTATTTTTAAAAACACATCCGAGTCCACAGAACACAAACCCACCCTGCCCACGCTTCAGCCACAAGCCGAAATGAAGCCGCAGCGTTTCAAGCCCACTGTCGCAAAGGCACCGCAACTTTCATTTTGGGTGCCCCGGCCGCCGCAGGCAGCGGGCTGTGCCCGCCCGGGCCCCGCTGCCGGCCGGGGGAGGGCAATGACAGGCACGGGGACCACCTTAACTAATTCGAGCGCCCTTGCCCAGGACTGGCATTCCCCGCGCTCCTGCGGGAAGCCGAGCCGGGGGTCGGGCCGAGCATCTCTTTGCCCCGAGCGTTATCCCCCGGCGGTGCAAGCACCCGTGTCGGAGGCTGCGGCGAGCTCCGCACGGCCGGCCCTGCTGCGCGGCCCCTCTGCCCCCGCCCGGCGCTTACCTGCGCCCGCGCCGCCTCGCTCCGCACCCGCGTGCTCAGCGCCGGCCACCGCGCCCCGCCGCCGCCCTCGCCGGAGACCAGCCGCAGGGGCCTGATGCTCTCTCGCTCGGCGAAGGGGCTCTCGCCCCGCTGCCGCCCCGCTGCCGCCGTCGCCGGCCCGGCGCCTCCTGCGCAGGGGAGAGGCACTGTCACCCGGCTGCGCCCTCGCCCCCGGCGCGCAGGCTGCAGCGGGGGGCTCCGTTTCCACGGGGCTCCGCAGCAGCCTCGGCGCAGCGTCCCCCCCTCCCCGCCGCCCCCGCCCCAAGCGCGGCGGCGCTGCCCCGCCACCGCCACTCACCTGCGGCCGCTGTCAGGGCGCCGAGCGCCAGGCAGAGGAGGCAGGCGGCAGCCCGCATGGCGCTGCCCGCCGCCCCGCTCGCCGCCGAGCGCCGCCGGCTCCGCGCCTGCACGGGCGGGGGCTGCGGGCCCGCGGCTGCCGCGGGGCCGGGGCTGCCGAGCTCCGCCCCGCCGCCGCGCCGAGCCCCCTGCCAGCGAAGGAGATGGCGAGAGCCGGCGAGGCTCCCCGCAGAGCCCGCTTGGAAGAGGGAAGTGCTGGGAAATGTAGTCGTTTGCCAGGGCGTGAGGGAGCGGGGCGAGACCGGAGGCGAAGCCCCGGAGCCCGGGCAGCGCAGCAGGGATTCCGCAGTCGCCCCCGCCCCGTAGGGCCGCCCCGGTACCGCACCGCTCCGGGGCCGGGAGAGAGAGCCCCCGCCGAAAACTTGCCTTCACCGACAGCTGCGGGTGAGGGCGGGGGCTCTCCGGGGAGGCAGCCGGGGCGTTTTCTCTCCCTCCTTGCCCATACCGCCGTCAGCCCCTCTCTCCCCCTTTACGTGCTCATTTTCTGAGCAATCCTTAATTTCATTCTCTACGACATTTTTTGTTCCCTTCTTAAATTTCTACTCTCTCCTCGCTTTTTTAACAAAGAGAGGACTACAACGCGGAATCTTTCCTTTCACGTTACAACATGCTCTCCTGGACTAAGCAAGAGGCCGAGGTGTCAAGGAGTCCCCACGATGTCCGTTCCCTGAAACGCGAGAATAATTCTCCCTCCGCGGAGGGATTGGCTGCGTCTGCAACCCAATTCTACACTCCCACCTACCGGGAAGCCGAGAGCAGCAGTGCTGCTCTCAGCACGGTGTATCTCACCTTCCTTAGCTACATTTCTTTATGAAAATGGGAGAAGAGTGTCGGTCGCCTGAGGCACCTCTTTGCCCGCCGCTTTCGGAAGGGGCCATAGCAAGGACGGCCATGGCACGCCGCTGAGGGGAGCGCAGAGAGGAGGAGGGATGTCGGGGCAGCGGCAGATGCAGCTCGCTACCGATCCAGGCAAGAGAATACGAAGTCTAACTACCCACTGCAAGGCTTGTACCAGTTGTAAACACATAAAAAAGGAGGAGGTGGCATCACAGGCAATGCCACTGAAAGCTGCTGCTCACTGTAGTCTCAAAGATTAAAAGAGCAAACAAACAAACAAAATATCTTAAAACCATTATGCAGATAAATTTTAATTGCACTGCTTGCACCGCTTGCACCGACAACAGCCAGGACACCTGGCACCTCCATTTCTGCTCTCTGGAGCGTTTCCAGCCGCCGGGCTTCCTTCTGCCTTCCACGGCTCCCCGCGGGAAGGAGCGTGCTCCGGGCGCAGCGGCTCGGCAGCGGCTCCCCGGAGCCACCCGGCAGGGAACGCCCGCGCTCCTGGCCCGACTTCTCTGCAGGGCTTATCTTACTTACATACATAATCTTATTAAAGGAACCAGTTAGAGGATAGATGGAGGAAATTCAGTTTCTCAGAGTTTGTTTCCGTGATATGAAAACAGCCAAAATGACAGTCCAACAAGGTGAAGATAACAGAAGATTATTGCATGTGGAAATATACAGTAACTTGGAGGAGAAAGTGGCATATAAGTTTTGTGCTGTCCTGCTTATACTGCTGTCAGGTACTACAGGCAAGATGCAATACTACCTCAAAGTATCCACTAAGTCCTGAAGCAGCTGCTGAAACAGTGCAAAATTAGCTTATAAAACACTTCTGTGGGGTGTCAAGAAGACCATGGGCGAGTTGGGTAAAAAAAATGAGAAAGTGCTATTTATAGCAAAGAAAAATAAATCAGTATTATAATATGATGCTTCAATCTTCTTACAAAAGTCATAAATCCTTGCATTTCAGGCTGCAGCCAACCCCTACAGTTGTTTCAGTTAGACCAAACTTTCCCCACTGGCACACTATTTCACAGCTGCTTCTGTCAGTATTTCTGTGAGAATTCATGACATTGGGTATACATTACACCATTCAGCAGCAGATACACAGTACAGTTATACACTCATTTCCTGGATCATACATCACAGAATTCTTGAATTCTTTTTTCTCTTGCTCACCAGTGTTCAGATTTAGTGTAGGTGTTACACATGGAAGGTTCACCAACCCAGTACCAGCCAAAGCTTGGCTGCTTTAAGCTAACTATGAATGGAGAGTTTTATCCAGTCTGTGTCCTCAGTGGATATGGTGAGGTATGATACATATGTTTCATAAATGCAGCTCTTTTTTTAGTATGCCAACTCTGTATTGGTCAAACCCTTCACTAATTTTAAGAATAATATTTATAATTTTCTTTTTTTTTTTTTTAGAAATACAGCCAACTAATACAAAGATTAAGGCACTTAAAAAGTGTGTGTGCTAGAAGCAATTAGCCAAAACACAGCTGAAAAAGGTTTTACATTCCTCTACTTGCAAACCTCTCTCATTTTTATCTTCTGCTTTTTGGCTTATTTATTTACCACTTCTGTGGTAAACACTAAAGATGAATTCTTAAGAGAAAACTTAAATAAATTGCAGAAAAATTCTATATTATGTTGAAGGATCTAAATCACAAGGAAGTAAATCTTGATCTGTATGTCTGAAGTCCCTTCTAATTGTACACATTGATTAGAAATTAATGATTTGACAGGCTTAATTCTTCAGAGAAATATTTAAATTTCATTGGTGGTGATTTCACATTAATTTGGGAAATCAGGCAGCAAACATCAATATTCACTTCCTACTTTTACTTTCCTGGGAGTTCCTCAATATTGCTGTGGACTGGTGGCAGACTATCCACCTCTGAGCCACGTGCTCTTTCACATCAGGGGACAGATTTTTTCTTCTTCTAGCAACTAATGGAATACCTCATGATGGAAGAGATCTGTAAGACTCATAAAGTCCAACTCCCTTCTCTTCATGAACTATCTAAAAACACACCACAAAATGGTGTCTTCCAATCCTTTAACTCTTGACTTGGGGGCTGCTTCCCTGAGGAGCATGTTCTGGCGCCCAACCACCCTCTCAGCGAAGAACCTTGTCCTGATGTCCAATCTGAGCATTACCAGTTGCAGCTTCCTCCCATTTCCTTGTGTCCTATCTCTAGCTCCCAGAGAGGAGACCAGCACCTCCCCCTCCACTGCCTGTAGTACTGAAGGTCGCAGTGAAAGTCTGGGGTTTATGGGCAGCTATCCACATACTCAACAAATATTTAATGCTGAATCTTGAAGTGAGATCTCCACTCAACAAAAAAACCCAAAACACAACAACAAAAAAACCAACACAAAACACCAAACAAAAACCCCCACCAAAACAAACCCTAAAAAACCAAAAATATTATAGACAGCCACCTGAATCTACAACTTCTTTATCCCAAATTAAATTGGACTACACTTAAACATCTGCTTTGCATACTAAATCTTTTTGTAGTGCTATATCTGGGGTGCTCTGGATTTATTTTTGATAACTGCACTATCTAAAACAAAGAACTAAAAAGCAACATCTGCAGAATTCAGTAAAAACCCCCAAGTTGTTCATCTTATGTCACCTTTAGAGATGGTAAAGTGGTTAATGGACTTCATTCACATTTATCTTCACCTGCTTCAGATTATCAGTGGTGATTCTGTGGTATTACCAACAGGATTTACTTTTGTTTTTGCTATTAAGAGCAAGCATAAATAATCTCTTTACAGGGTCCAGAGGATTAGCTATGCTAAGAAATAAATTTTGGTATTCATTTTCTAGTCCACCTACATATATTCTGTGTAAGTAAGTGGTACAATTGCTCTGGATCAATTGGTTGCTAAAATTTCCCCTCATTTGTCTTCAAGAGTGGTGATTAGATGCACATAGAGGTTACAGCTAAATCTGAGTGGCAGTAAGCACTTGAAAGAAAATAGCTTATTTTCCAGAAGAATATTTACATGAGATGAAGCATAATGGAAAAAATGAGAGGGATAAAGGGGAGACCATTTCCTGCTGTGATGCAAGTAACATCCAAACTAGTCACGCAAGGATATGAATGCTTGATCACATTTAATTGTAGTTTTATCTTACACTTCACTATTTCAGGAATTTCCCATAATTCTTTACACAATCTAATTGCATGTCTGAAAGTTCTCAGATTCTAAGCATCTAGAGAATGAAACTGCGGCAAGGAAGTGCTTTCCACCTTCGAGTACTCAGTGTAAGACCAAGGTAGACCGTGATTTGATGCTTCTGCAGTATCAACTGTCAACATGATCAAAAAGCCCAGTGTGATCAGTCTTTATCAGCCCCTGGTGCTTATTATCAGCCTATGGCCCAGAGGCCACATGGACAAAGATTCTCCAGCTGGAGAATATGGAGGGATTAATATTTTTGTCCCGTGTCTACATGCCCCATTGTAATTACACTAGTTAGAGCAGCTACCATTTTTTCAACATTCCTTCACTCAGAGGCTGCCACAAGAGCTTCACAGACACCATCACCAGCTACATTAGCTGAGTGTGTCAGAGCTGAGCCTCTTCAGGTGTGGGATGAAGGTGCACACACCCTCACAGGTACATCTAAAGAGCCAAAACCACGGGTTGTAACTAACTTCCCTGCAATGCTAAAGGGGAAAGCCAGCCCTACAGTCACCTCCTGCTTTGTGTAAAGTGTTCTGCAGCTGGAGGTCAGGCAATAGCTGCCCACATGGATGCTGCTGCAGAGCACAGGGCTTACCTGAGCGCATCAACCTCCCTGCAGAACCCCCCTATGTGTGAGTGGTGCTGGCTTTGCTAATCCCCACAGGAGTGTCTGTACATACATCCCCGCGCACACACAAAGATTGGGAACTGTTTCCTCTCCTTACAGCCACACTATAACTTACCTGAATGGACACAACATTTCTACCCCACAGTCACAGAAAGCAAGACAATTCAAAAATGAAGTGCATTAGAAGAAATTCTTATGAAGAAAGTTCAAACTGTAATTATTCAATATCTAATTATCGCAAATACATGCAGATAAATCAAGGTTTGCCATTAGAAGTGCAGTTTTAGTAACCAAAGAGGTAGTCTTTGTCTGAACTGTTTGACATTTCTCACAATCACTGCCACCTATTTTGAAAATACTCAATTCTCTTCTCTATGAGGAAATCAGAGAGAGACAGATGTTCTAGTAACTACCCTTCTGCATTTATTTTTTTGAATTGTAATATAAATACATTCAAACTTTCGTAAAAACTGCGGGAGCTTTTTTAAACAAGCTTAAAAGATAATAAATACATTAAAATAATTAAATATACTGAGCAAATCTGTTCTGGAAATAGTTAATAGGCTTACTGTGGCTCATGATACCAAGTGAAGATACGACAAAGGGGATTCTAACACACTCCAAAGTAACCAGTAAACAAAATCTGCATCACGGCTAGAACTGCTTTTTGCAACCAGTAGCAGTGACTCTGCTAATCTTGTTCTGGGTTACAATGAAGTGTCTTCATATTTTAATGACAAACCTCAGATTTTTTTTTTCCCTTCAAGATTCTAAAGCCAGATTCCTATGTGCTCAAAACTTGTCTTAGCAGTGCCTGTTGAGCTAACATGTTCTAGGACTGCATTCAATCATATGCAAAAAACACACAGGGTTTATCTGATGAGTAGATTTACTAAAGGTGACATACACCCTTATCATTGCAGCAATCCTTATGTGTATCAATAGCCATGCACAAGTGGAGGCCACCAGGGCAGCTAAGGAATGTGTGCCCCAGGGATGGAAGCAGAGAGGCAGAACAAAGAGATACTTACTGGCAGATTGCTGCAATGCTTTAGGGGGAAATGCAAATTTTTCTTTTACTTTTAAGACTGAACCAAAAGCTAGGAAAAAACCCACACCCAGAGAAACTCCAACCAACCAAAAAACCCCAACCAAACAAACAAAAACCCCAACCAAAAAACCTCCAACCGAACAGAACTATCTCAATAGAAGAAAAACAGTCAAAACACTTGTTCCTAAAATATATTGAACTCAATGAACCAGAAAGCAATCACTAAAGTGTAATTCAAAATGAAGAACAAAGTAATTGCTTCAATCTTCTACTTTCCAGTCCCCATCCTAGAGTACTATACACTGGTAATTTGCAGGCAAAAAAATAAATACAGATAAGCACGTTCAAAATTAACTCCTCTTTGAAATGTTAATTTTGCTCATTTCTGTGATGGCTTTCTGTATTTTCTGGATGTGAATCCAGATTAGAATTAACCATAAATCAAGCCAGAAGTGACCAGTAAGATGGAGAAACCAAAAGTAGTCCTCACAGACTGTACATGCAATTACATTGACATAGGAATAAGGAATGTCACCTTTAAAGGTGACAGTAAAACCCTAAGCAGCTACTGTCATCATTAAGCTGCCAGTTCATATCCCCTGTAAAGGAAACGTAATTTTATATAATTTTCCTCACCTACCCCTGCACTCCAAGCAGCTTTACCTACCCCTCACAGAAAACCGCCTATAAAGGACATACAATAGCCTGCAACATTAAAGCACTTTAACGGTAAAAGCACTAAATTTGAGAATATTAAATGGGCAAGAGATGAAAATGCAAACAAGTAATTTATGCAAAAATTAATGAAAGTAATTTCTGTGGTTGAGATCTCTTGTATGACCTTAAGGCACCCTACATTCATTAATAAAGCTTTGTCTCTTGTAATTTTATACTTGTGCCCTCTCATGATTTACAGATATGGAAATTCTGAAAGAAATCAGCTCTGGTGAAGATCTGCGTTATTAAAAATTATTTCCAATTCTCACTTGTACCTTTCACTCAGCTTCTGAGTAAAGCCAATCCCACAGGCTGGCTACTCTGAAAGAAAAATTAAACAAATGACCCAAGTCGATCAGAAACCTACCTGTCCTGTTGGTTTCTTGTTTGTCTTTTTTTCTCCAAAGAAAATATATACATCTAACTGCTTTCTTATTAGCTGAAACACATAATAGAGGTAGTTTTAATTTAATAATAATACATCAGAGTAGTCAAAGAATGTAATACATCATTGTTACTGTGTTCTCTATTAAAGCAGCAGAAGAAACAGAAAAGGGAAGCAACCAAATGCCGGCCAAACATCAGTAATCCATGAGTAATGGACTGCTTACAGTGGAACATCCAGTTATTTTAATGTGGTTACTTGGAATGTATCATAGTCAATGATTTTAGTAAATTGCTGTCTCTGAATGCAGCAGCATCATGCTTCACCTAGCAGTTCATTTAATCCAAATGTGGGGTTATAGCCTTTTACCAGACACAATAATGCAGTACCTTTAAAAAAAACCCCAAAACACACGACCAAAGCCAAACTTAGTTTTATTTTTCTTATTTACATATACAGAAGCTTTTGCATTAAAAAACTTGAAAACCAAATAATCTGTACATATAATACAGCAATTTAAATCTTCATGAATAGAATCTTAAATTTTCAAGTCAATTTAAAATCATTATATTAAATAAACCAGTATTAAAATCCAAAAAATGGAGATGAGGATGAAGAGGAAAATAATGACCATAAAACATTTGCATTCTGCCCTTCACATGTATCATTTATGCTCATTGAACATTTGTTCTCAGTGTAACTTGAAAAACCTCCAAATTCTGAGTTTCTTTCACTTGTCTGAAATAACTCCAATAGGGTCTGCAGTGATGAGCTACAAGTGCTTCTCTTCTCTTCAGGAACTGACAGTCCATCTGAATTCTTTACAGGTAACTCCATATTCTGTTTCCGGGTTTCTCTTTTATTCTTTCTCAAATTAAGCTTCACTTTTCTGTGCAGCTTTCCAGACGGTGAACTGTGGGCAGTGCTGGCAGCTGATGCATTAAGTTCTTTGGTCACAGCAGGATCAGATACCTCAGCCTCCAGAACGACATTGTGCTGCATTTGTTGATGATTATCACATAAATTGTGATGTTTCTTGACAAATGTAGGATTGGCATCTGCTTTTTTCAAACACTTCGCTGGTAGAACTACTGAATTATTTAATTTTCGTTTTTGCTGCACTAAGTTTTTGTCTTTTTCACTAAAATCTGTAACTTGGGTATGAGAATTGTAAGTATCCATTCCTTCCTGAAAACACTGTACATTCTTTTTACTTTCATCTGGTTCCAGTATTTCCTTGCTAAACAGCTCAGAAGTTTGAGAAAAGTTCTCTGTGTATACTCTGTCAGTTTTTTGAAGGGGTGGTTGTATGGAATTTGATGATACAACAGTCTCTCGTAACTTCACAGCACAGGAACGATCAGTCTTAATATTTTCATTATTAATTCTGAATTTACTTTTTAGCTCTGAAGGTTGTGATGGGTGAGAATAAAGAACTGAACAGACAGATGCAGAAACAGGGGTAGGTATTGGCACAGAATTTGGTTGTACTTCTGCAGGCTGGCGATCCAGCTTGAGAGCCTGCATTGCAGTATCCTTCCAGGAGTAAGTTTTCAAAGCAATGCGCTGCTTTTTCACTTGCTCTTTCAGCTCATCTGGTCTGGTTATCTTTCCAATAATAGGAGAAAAACATCCTGTGCTACATTTTGTCCTACAATGAAATTGTTTAAAAATATTAGCAAACAAAAAACCCCATGCAATGTAACTCGATAGGCAACTGATTCTAGAAAAGCAACTGAACTGACAAAGGGGCTTTTGTTTTGACTTCTCAAGGAAAGATATATTTAGGGTAGCAACATCCTATTTCTATAGGAGCAGAATGCCTTATAGTTTTGATGTTTTCTTACTGGTTTCTACAGCTCATGACATTGCTTTAAAAACACTCAGTGTAGTCTAGTATTTCAGAAAATCTCAATTTACAGCAGCATTAAGAACAAAAGAAGTTAATCAAAATAATGCAATGACTATAAATATTACAAATGTTCTATTATATTTACACACAAAATTAATATGGTTTTCTTGACAGGATTTCAAGCCTAACAACTCTGAATATTTTGAAACCACAAAAGAAATAAAGGCTTGCTTTCATTAGTCTATCAGTTGTTTGAATCTATTTGCACTTCCTTTGATTTCACTAATAATACATTTATTAAAAAAAAAAGCAAGTAATGAAGAAATAAACGAGAAAGTTATTCCTTAACTCCTGACTCATTTCCAAAAAATCAGAGCAACCTCGAACAGTGTTACTGCTTCACATAACAAAGACCCTGGTGCCTACAGCCCAAACAAGCCTTTCTCACCCTTTCAAGCCCTTGAGCACAAAGAAGGGAACATTTGCTTTCTCTGTCCTGCACAGGCAGCACAGAAGCAAAGAGGTTTAGTGTACAGGTAGGAAGTTTTTCCACAGGTAAGGAGACCAGATTGACTAATTTGCTGTCCTCAGACTACTAAGTATGACAAATCATTCAGAACAAGATGTCCAGACACTGGTGTCTTTCTGGTAGCAGTATTTCAGTACAGTAAATTTTGTGTTACAGGAACCGAACATAAGCAGAACAACTTCGGGCAACTTTCAGTCTCAACTTTCTCTGATGTCATCTGCACTTTTAATTTTTTTTCCTAAGTTCTGCTTTACAGAACTGATTTGCCACATACAAGCCCATGGAAATTTCCATGATTTATTTCAGCCTTGAAAACATGAATTTATCCTGTTCTATTCAGATCAAGAATTTCAAAACTATCATTATGTTCAGTGTCCTGACTCTCAGTGTCTTTAGAATTTACAATACATAACTCACCTTTTTATTTCTCCCGTATCATCATCTTTGTATGCAACAAACTCATAAACTAACTCAGAGATTATATCATCAACAACTTTATACTGTGTGCTTTGTGCAAAATTTCGGTGCCGCTCACTTTCAAGATGCTGCAATAAAGAAAAAACATGAAATAAATCTAAATTACAAATATCAATATACAAGTCAATAGCACAACAAGGAGTCAAGTAAATACCATTAATTTACCACCAGCATCTCTAAGACATTAATTACTAGTGCCTACAGCTATCATAGATAGGTTTTAATTCTTAATTGCTTCTTCTAACATGGGAAAAATACTAATTTGCTGGTTATTCAGAAAATATTTTAAAATAAAAAATTACAGAAACCTCTGGTGATACCACATTAAAGAGATATGATGGTATCAAAGCATATACTTGACATTTCACATACTGTTTGCAGATCTTCATATTTCTTCCCACAACATTCACAATATCCTCTCTTTTTTTTGTCCTTCTGAGGAAATTGAGCAGGCATTCCACAATCCTTATCACTGTTTATTTTGTTCCTGTTAAGAGAATATTAATGAGTCTTAAACATGGAACTGAGTGCTCAACTTGCCCCTCACAGTATGTTCATTCTTACTCACTTACAAAAACACTCCCAAAACAAACCTTTATTTCCCCTTAAACTATTTATATTATTTTAGTCAATGCTTAAAAAACCTGAAGAGTTATAGTTAGATTTAAAATCAAACAAACAAAACGCAGAAACATTTACTGCAAGAAGACAGGCAGACCCAGTGGAATTATATGTAAGCATAGAACATTCAGGTTAGTATAGACATACTACAATCATTGAGTCAGAATAAATAATACAAAATTGCTAAACAAATAAAAATCAAAGGACATTTATAAGTCTCTGTGCACAGCTGATAAAAACCAAACTAGAAATAGCAAAAAAGGAAAAAAATATTTTACGATTTTAACACCCACTGTTGGTTGTACATTATTTTGAATATGCTGACCAAATGCCATTTCATCCCTTTTACTAGGTAAAGACTAAGTGGGAATGCAAAAAAATGAACGTAAAGTTCTTCCTGAACATTAAAATATGAAGAGATTTTCAACAGCTGCTCCATGATCTTCAGAATCCTCATCTGAGAAGAGGTAATGCTTGCTGGAATCTACTATTAAACCAACTACAGTTGATATGCCAGCAGTAAAGGAAAGTGATCAAACTCTACTCCCCTTGACTTTGAAGGAATAGTTCCATCTCCCTGTTTAGCCAAAAATTACTGACAGATTTTACCAAGTATCTGCATAGATGTAAGCTCAGGACTTTACATCTAAAAATCTGTTTTGAAAAATCTCTAGCTTACAAAGAGTAGCAATGTATTGTTAACATCCTGCCCCAGCATTTCTTGGGTTCCCCTGGCCAGGGAACTCTAATGTGAGCTTTAACTGTTACACCAGCCTTCACACCTTCCTTCTGGAAAACAAGAAAACTCACAGAGAACCAGTAAAGCAGGACAGAAGCAATAGAATGGATCATCTGAAGACTGAGTAAGTCTGCAGGTCTTGCCCAATGCAGAAGCAAGTAGAGCTAACAACTTTACTTCAACAAGTTTTTCTCCCAGGTAAAGACAAAACAAGTGAACATTCCCCCCCCCTCTCTCTCCCTTCTCTGCCAAAACTGACATAGTTTCATACTCAGAAGCGAATGTGACCATTCTCCCACCTAAACATTGCTTTGGTATGTGCCCACGTGAAGTATCAATTAGGAATATTTATTCAAACATAAATCCTGAAGTTTTTAACATACCATATTCCTTAATCCATCTAAACAAAAACTGCCTTTTTGGTTTTTTAATGCTTTCAAAAGAATGGGCTTTTTCCAAGACATCCTCTGAAGAGACACAATCAGAAATTGCCTTATTAATACAGCAGTAACCCCTGCAATATATGTTTTTTGCCTTTTCGTACTGTTATCTTCCTTGCACTAAAAAAAAAAAAACAACCCAGAAAAAAAAAGCATCAGGGCAGTATCAACTGAAACCTCCAGCACTGTGTTATGGTCAAGACTGGACAGAACTGTGGAGAAGCCACTTCATAAAGCAAACAGGTATCACAGCTAAGTAAGTCTTCAGCCCCAAGGATGGAAAAGCAGCAACCTATTAAATACAGAAAGTTCCACATATAGCAAAGCTACCCTCCACCTAAATATAGTTAGTCTCTCACATGAATCAATTGTAGAAGTTAATGAAAAAGTAGGTATAAAAAAATTCTAAAACTCCACCGATTCACAAAAACCAGTTAATTAAGACTCTTAAATAGTTTCAAATCATAAAATCGATTTGCTGAAGTTCTAACTGCATCTGTAGTACTCAAATCAAGCCTGAATGCCAAAATGTATTACATAAACACTTGCTGTAAAGCCAGCTGCAATTCCACTGGGAAGCTGGCATCCACTTTCCATCTTTGAAGAGCTGAGGCAGTATTAGCAGTCTATCTAATTTCTATAAATTATCAACAATATACACGCTTTATCAACAATGGGTAGGCACTGCGATTGAATAGCATTGCTTTAAAAAGTTCAACTACTTATTTCAGCACTATATGGACAAATACAAAAGAAGTCTTAAGAAACCCACTTCCTGTGAAATACTTACTGAACAGCATCCAAGATGAGGACAAAGAAGAAACCACAGTGGGAGAAAGGACAGAAATATCTAATGTTGACCCACAGTGAAAGGAGAAGGCCACATTTTTGGATGTATGCATCTGTGTGCCCAAAAAAAGGACTGAAGACAGGATAAAGAGGGTAAACTAGAAAGACACCAACAGTGCAGCAGATACATTGATGAGACATGGCTAATAGTCTAATAGTATTAAATAGCACAGAAAATTAGAAGTTGAGAAATTATTTTAGAACACAAATTTTTTTAGTCATGGAATAATTCAGAACAACTCTCTCCTCTACACACACCTCAATAAAATAAAATTTTCAACAAACCTTTCCTTAGACTGAGTTTGCTTTTGACCAGGATACTTCTTATCCACCTCAAATGGACTATATGGCTTTGGAACGCAGTAGTTCAGAAATGGAAAACTCAGTAACTGCAGATAAAACGGTCGGTACTGGCTGTATTAACACAAAACAAGTGCATGAGAACCATCAAAAATGGAAAAAAGGCTTTATTGTGTACATTACTCCAAGTCCAAAATATGCAACAAGTGTTTCTCTTTTACACAGGACATACACAGAATGCTAAGCAGTAAGTATCTTAGAATAATTATTTCATTTCTTCCTCAATATTTTCCCTCAGTTTCCATAGCTGTCTTACACATTCCTTGGGATATGACTTGTGTGCCTATTAGCTGTTGTGAGTTGGGTAACCAAGAAACCCAAGAACAATTTGGACAACGTTGCATTTTTGCTCCTGAGAAGTAGCTACAGCAGTTCCCAACATCCAATGCTTCTAAAATTTATTTTAGCATTTTCTTAAAAAAATCAATTCACTATTCAGAATATTAAAATGGACTTTTTCATTTTACAGAAAAACAAGATTCCTGTACACCACTCTGTACATTCAGAGATACTAGAACTAGCAACCACACCAGTGCTCTGAATAGATTAAAAACTTCCAAAATAGGACATGTCAAAAGTCACATACTGAATAATCAGTTGACTGAAATGCTGATGGCAGAGTTCAGTCTGATCTTTTCCCCACATTACTATTATAAGCTACCCAGGCACAACTACAAGAGCAAGTCTGGAAAACATAATACAACAGTGAAACATCACCTTCTCCTTCTGAACTGTTATGTTGCACAAACATTAAAAGACATTATGTTATATAAATATTTAGAAATGTTTCAAGTATTTAGTACTCCACTACACTGTGAAATTCACATATATTTATGTATGAATTTCTTATCCTTACAACTCTGTTCGTCCAGTTCTCCCCGCTATCCACACGTCCCTCATACCTACTGCCAACTCACAGTGTACAACCAGGTTTAAATGATTTTTTTTTAAAACAGGAAAGTGTCAAAGAAATCAGGTCAAAGAATTTAGTGCTTATAAACAACACCATAATTCAGAAGTTACTTAGGAATTTAAAGGTGCAAATTATGATGTGCAGAACCGAACTTTTTTTACAATTCATTGTTCTCTCAACTTCTGGCTAACTGGCATTTTCTTACACAACAAAGACTGACCGATTACAGGATCAGAAATATGTGAACTTTTTCAAGGCTGAAAGTATCAGACCTCATATGAGTGGATATTGAAATCAGATTAATAACCTTTAATTTTTCCTTTTAAAAATAAATGATTGAACAGGAAATTAAACCTAGTTTCAATTTATTATTTTAACTAACAACTTCACTTTCCTTACATCTAAAGAGTCTCAGCAGGAGATGAATGTAATTGAGCTGGAACTACAGGAGAGGAATTCAGTACGCAAAGTTTTGGATTACAAGATTTGGATCTAAGGAAAGATGTAAAGGTTCAAGATTCCCTTTCATTCCTTGGTAGGAAGTAACCAAAGGAACCCACTCTCATGATCTACAAACTGGAGTTACCTGTTAACTTGCCACTTCCTTCACCTACTGCAAATATTCCCTACTATGCTATTACTTGCTCAATCTCATTTGGTGGCTGAAGACATTTGTATGTCATTTTCAGTACACTTGACATCTGAAGTCAGGAAGCTGAAAGGAATTGAGATTTAAGGGCACACTTCCTCAAGTAATTCTGAATTACTCAGTTTGAGAACCACATCACTAAATGCATGAAGAGAACACTTACCGACTCCTATCCTCCACTCTGATAAATGGACTTTTCAGCCTACCTGCTCAAAGGGGGAGAAAAGGAAATCAATAAATACTTTTCATCACGTATCAAGTTGCTCCAGTAGCTTAATAAATAAGCAGACTTTATTTTAGAACTCATGTACAGGTTTTGACAAAATCTTGATTTCCATGAAGTTCCTCTACATGCTTCTCTTGGACGTACAAATTGAAGTATGGCACCACATTTGACCACAGAAGAACTGTAGCACATTTCTAAGCATTCAGAAAATAAATCAAGCCAGAAACCTCTACAATTATTGCAGTACTTACTTTTTGACTTTGGAGCAGTAACGTGTTTTCCCTATTGAAAAAAAAGAGATGGTATAAAATCCCTGTGAGTATTATTCTGCACTGTACTTGAAGATTTAGCTGCAGATAATTTAAGTTATGAGAGTCTCCCTGTGTTAATCATGACTTCATACACTCATGATGAATTTTTAAGGAAACTAAGCTCATTAGTACTTTGAAACAAGACAACATGTTTCCCAAAGAAATACTTTTCGCTACACTGAAAAAAGAAGTGCTGTACTTCAGATGCCTCAATTTATTTTTTCTAAAGGCAAATCAAAACAAAAACACAGAAAGGTAAATTTATACACTTACTCCCTCCACCCTGAAAATTCCTTGCCATGGCTGAAAGTTCAGTCTTTAATACAGATAACATTTTTACAACACTTTCTAAATCCTAATTTAACTGCAAGCTGCAAAATGCCACCAAAACCTGTAGAACAGCAATGTTTCCAATTAAAACTCTTTTCATTTGAATGGATTTACACAGGCTGCATCTTTTATTATTTTTAGCAATGAAGACTAAAATTTAGAAGAATATTTTGTCTTCAAAAAAAGTGAAGTTACATTCAAGCATCAGCTGTTAAATGTAATTCATTCTGGTAGAAGCACAAACCCATTTTATACTATTTGCAAAAAAACTTACCCGTTATCCACAAACACAGAGGATTTGGCAGAGGATTTTATGTGGCCTCAAGAACTAGCCAATATTACATTCCAAAACAACGTAACACGTGCTAGGTAGTTTGGTTCTGTTTATCTATCAAGCCCCGTGGCTAAACCAGACAATTGTGCAAATTACAGAGCAACTGCAGATGGAGCACACAGGAGCTAGAAGCTTTTATGTCTCACTACATCACAGACTAAAAACCTGAGAAAAGGGGATTTTCCCTTTTCACCAACTCCACATACTTGGCAAATTAGCTTCAAGATGCTTTATGCTCTCTCTATGAAGGAAGAGTTGCAGATTCCTTATAGAGACACCTTCTCCAGGAAACATAACTATGATTTTTCAAAATAGGCCATCAAAATGAAAGAATTTCTAATCACTGTGTCACAGTGATACAAGGCAACTTAGCTGCCATCTACATCATACTAAAACAACAATACATTTTGTTAATCACTTCTGAGGTGCGCAGAATGGAAATTTCAGACAGTTCAGCACTTAGATATCCTTTGCAAGAGCACAGCTCTATACACTATGGAATGAATGCTACTATTAAAATTATTTTTAAATAATGTTGAAATATACAGCATATACTTTGGATTATCCAAGACAGTTTTTAAATCAATTCACAAGACATACTAGTCTGTGAAAAACTGGAAATGAGCAATACCTTCATTAAAATAAAATCCACAAGCTTCACAGTAGGCAGTCCTCAGTACTTTGTGTTTAGCTAACGAAACAAATGGCATTTTTATAAATGGCAGAGAGGCACTTACCACATCTTTAGAAGAACTGCCTGCTCTTTTGATTAGATAGAGCTCCCTTTTCTTTTGTTCAATGCAATTCTTAACATCTGGCAAAAAGTGGGAGAATTATACTCAGTTGGCTTAATTTTTGTATGTCTGACATAACTTATAATATTTTGAATTCAATAAAAGAGCCATTAAATGAATGCTACACATTGAAGTCAGGCTTCATCTAACAAAAATATTTACCATCAATATGAAGTATCTTCACTCCCCAACTCAAAGCATTGGACAGTATACTACCAGAGGGGATTAAGTCCTGCAAGCAATAAATTACATTATTAATCTTAAACAATGCATAGTAATTACTTAAAATAATTAAAAATATAACATATGATATGAAAGTTGAGACTAAAATGCAGATGCCTTGCTTCTAGCCAAAAGAATACTACTCTCCTAAACTCCTGTCTCTCTCTGCATTACAGCACCTCACCATCAAAAGAATACATTTAACCTTCAGAAAACCAAAACTGTTCTTTATGGTCACATTTTACAGTAAGATCTGAAGACTGTGAATATGTACATTAACTTCATGAGCACCTCTCAAATGCCAGTTATATTAGCAATCCTAACAAATGTTACTACTCTTCCTAAGACTCCACAGACTTTCAATGCTTCAGAAGTACCCAGAAAACATACCTGACACTTCACTTAGGACAATCCCTCCATTTCCAGAACCACTAAGATCACTGCTTGTTTTCTAGGAAAACAAACCACCAAGGTTCCGAAGCACAAGTTTGCTGATTATTTGGCTTACCAGTTCTTTGATTGCCTTTTCAACCAAAGACTTTCCTCTGCTCATACGTACCTACATTAAAACAGAAACACGTTTGTAGTGAGGAGAGATAATTCACATTGCTCTTAACAAATACACATTAGCCACGAGGGTCTCCTTTTGTTCACTCTACTGCCAATTTTTCAATAATGTGCATATTTCTCACAGGGTTACGGCTGATACAGTGAAAGGGAAAAAGACTCAAAACCAAAAAAAACCCCAACAAGTAATCATTTTCAGCCAAAGAACGCCACTGCAATGTTAGTGCTGGAACAAAGCAGATGATGGGAATAAGCAGACAGTGACATAGACACCAGAAGATGAGGTTTCATCAGCTAGGCTTGTGAAAATTATAGTCATGAATATAATCACAGTCTCTGTCTTATCCCGTGCTTTTCAATCACCCCTGCATTTCCTATTTGCACTTTTTGCTGTTCATTCATAATGAGCTGCCTTTACCTACCCAGGTTGTTTGCAAAATGAGGTGACCTCACCCATGCAATACTAAGACCAGCCTGCAGCCTGATCATGTTTCTAAATAAGCACCATATATATATATAGTACAGCTAATGATTTTCAACTGTATTTTGAAAGGACACAAGACTTGCCCATGTAAGAAACTTCACATAAACCTGCATAAATTCAGATACTAACGGTTGCAACTAACATGATTCCCTAAGAAAGAGGTAAGAAAAACTTAATACTCATAATGCTCAATTTTATTCCTACTACTATCAGAGCATTTCTGCAGATATCAGCATTAACAACATCAAATCAGCCAGATTTTAATAGGTTGTGTTGCTAAAGAGACAGGAACCACTGAACGTCATCATGTGCCCAATCCAGCTGTCAAACACAACATCAGTGCTGTAAGTCAGACATAGCAAATTAGAACATATTTGAGTACGCTCTTCGTGTTTGCAAAAATGGATCCTTCTTAAAATAAGTTCCAAAAAATTTGCTGAATTAGTTTGAGTTAGTTAAGTTTAACAAGTTAGCCTGAATAAATTTAAAAGAATGTTTCAAAGAAAAACCCCTATTCACCCAAGGAACTGCTGCCACCTTTAGGAAACAAAATCAGAGAACAACTGTAGGAGCACATCCCATGGATTGCACCTGATGTGCAGTATTATTACTAAGAAACTTACTGTATCTGCTATCTTAAATGAACTGCCATCATGTCGATCTTTTCGGCTGCTAGGATGAGGTGAACCATTTCCTCCATTAGGTGCAGATTCTGGACTAGGAACAGGAGAAATCTGGCCAAGAGTTGGTGCAAATTTTGCCTCCTTTTTATTAGTCACCAGATAGTTGATATCTTTACTAAGAAAACTCTCCACTCTCTAAATATAAAGATATAAAACAAGTAATTTTTTCAGGATAATAGATCAGAAACTCAACTTTACATTGAATATTTTAACGGAAAGAGATAAAACTTCTACAACAATTAAGTTCAAAAACACTGAGTTAACAAGAAAATATTTTCTACATATCTGGATGACAATGACAATTAAGTTGCACTAGCATCTTACCAGTCACAAATTCTAATTTAAATTTCTTAATTTTGTAATAACTATTAGAAGACCTTTGCTTTGTTATGATTATTACAATTTTATACTACCTACCTGTAATACTTTACAATTACAAGAATGCAAACACTGCATTAAGGAATAACATATTAATTTAAGGAAAACAATCTCTCTAATTTTATGTAACAGAAATTACACAAAAGTGTTCAGCAAAACTTAAAGACAGGTGTTTGCAAATGGGATTTACAGTCTTCAAGAAGCTATAAATTTACTGAGTTTAGGACCAGCAGAAAAACTGAACTTTCAGGATAGCTATCATGTTTCACACCTACAGTTTCCATAACATTTCTCAAAAACGTAAAGTCTTGAGTAGATTCATATTCTCATACTCAGCAATATGAAAATGCCATCATTCTGAGTTTACTCCTCCATTTTGCTCTTTCAGTCTCTTTCATTGCCAACTACAATGTGATCAACAGCCAAGTGCCTGGCTATTTCATGTCAGATTGTATAGTTTGAGGTATTTTCCTCTTTTCCACTAACCACTGTGGAAAGCACAAATCACACAGCTTGAAACTGTGCATTTCAATTCTGCTCTATGGATCTTTTACAGAAACAGGATATACAGAGAGAGGCACTTCTAAGTGCCCTCCACACAAGTATTCAGTACTTGCATGTATCAAAGAGCTCCTTCCCTACAGAAAGACGAATTAGGAAAAAAATTATTCAGATGCTTATAAAATATTATTGTTTAGGAGTATTCAAAAACAGTCACTAAGATACCCTGTGCAAAACATTGCTAGTGAAGTTGCTGACTTACGGAAAACAGATACAAAACTCTTCCTTTAGTCTCTTTCAGGTTCAGCTGAACACTGAATTGTAACATGTAAACATGTCAATACAGCCAGAAGCAGCAGAACAAAAACCATCTCGAACAATGAAACCTTATGAATTTGGATAAAATTTTAAGCCAGGTGAATAATCAACTGAAAACAAAACCTCCTAATAAGAACTTTTGTTCCAATCAGGAAAGCAGCTTCTCTTGAAAACCCACAGAATAATTTGTTGATAAGCTCCTTATTTGGATTAAAGTTTAAGACAAACATAGAAAAATAAGACACCATCTCAGGCAACTACAAGTAACATTAAAATGCAGTTACAAAGAACACAAAAAAGGCATTCCACATGTGCACATTTCCTTCTAGGTTCATATAAGTCTCTATTATTAACTTACCCCTCCCAGCTCTTTGAGGTCCTTTCCTAACTTTTCAGAGATCACATTTGATGGGATATCGAGGTAAAACACTTTCCCAGTGAGCGGCTTAAATTTGAGTTTCTCCGGTTTTCCTGCGTCTTTCTTCACATTCTTCAGGGAAGATCTTATCTTCTCTGGTTTTGCTTGTATTGCATCTTCTGGGGAAAAAAAAAAAAACAGGCAATTTAAACAGAACTGGACTTTGGTTTTATTTTTGAAAGGGAAAATTCCTAAATTATGGAAATGGATGGAGCAAGCTTCCATAGAAAGGCCTGGGCTGGAAGGGACCTTGGAGATCATCCAATTTCAACCTCCCCGCCATAAAAAGGGACACCTTTCACTAGACCACGTTGCTCAAAGCACAACTCTACATATTGGTTCTTCTTCCTCACTGACTTACTCCTAGTTGTTTCTCTTCTGGAGAAGGCTCAAGACAATGAGAGCTGCCACAGGAAGTGAGCAGGCCTCTTCTGGAGACAAAAAGGCAACATGCAAAACAGTCCCTCTGTTAAGGATTCCTTCCCTCCCCGAAACAGTCCTAGATAGGAAAGGGAGCAGAACTCCCTCTCCTCATGCTGCAAAATCCTCTAAGGCTTATGAGCACACTAAATAACAGAGGAACAGCACTCAGTTTTGTAGGATCTGGAAGACAAAAAAACCTAGAAAAATAAGAAAATTAGGAGACATAGATTGGTGTAACTGATCCAGAATCTAAACAGAAAAGATGGATGATAAGCAAGAGTGCAAGGAAAATTCTGTAGATGATCACCGATCAAATACAGCGTTATATTCACCACACACATGCCAGGACCGTTTAAAAATTAACACTCTAAGCACTGGAATTAATATTGGAGCACGCAGATTAAACCTCTCAGGGATAATCAAAAGTTTGGAGCGCATTAACTGAACTACAATAACAATGAAGAGTCTCTCTCGCTAAGGGGGTGCGTTCTCACACCCTGGGCCTAAGGAGCCCTCCACACAGATACCAGAGAAGCCCGGGGGAAGCAGCTCGCCCAGCGGCGGCCCGGCCATTTCCCACACACCAGGGGCACGCTTGTACGAGAAACTCCCGCGACACACAAGGGCCTTTCCAGCCGCCCCCGCTCGCAGCGCCAGCCCGAGGGCGGCTGGGGCCCAAGCCCGGCACGAGGCGGGCGGCGGCGCCTCACAGCCCCAGCCGGGATGGCGGCACCGGCTGAGAAAGGCCCGAACGGCGGCAGCTCCCCCGCGCTGCCCACAGCCCCCCGCCGCTTACGGGGACGCGCTCCTTTGTCGGCGGCCTCGGCAGCGCTCGGCTTCATCTTCCCGCGCAGTCACATCGTGCTCTGCTCCGCCGGCAGCCCCGATCGGCACAGCCACTCCACAGCCCGTTCCCGCCTCCGCCGCAGCAGCTCCTGCACCTTCACCAACTGCCCGCGCGGGCCGGGCCCCTCCCGCCGAGGGGCGGGCGGAAGGCCGGGGAAGGAGGGGAGGGGAAGGAGGGAAGGAGGCTGTGGGGCCGAGCTCGGCTGCCTTGGCTCTGGAGGAGGGGTAGGAGTGGCAGCGTTCTTCTCGCCTCGCCGCAGCCTGGTCTGTCCTTGAGTCGTGGAGACCTTTGCCCCCGGCGGGCACCGCCGGTAAACGGGTATGTACGCAATTCTGGGCAGCGGTCCCCTTCCGAGTTAAAGATACGTGAAAAATAAACAATATCCCCACCCACCGTTGTAGTTGTTAGCACCTGAGAGGCCAGAGTTGGTTTGTGCAACTTAATCTTTTTTATCTAACTTGAAGCGCAGTAAAAATAACAAAAACGTTTTTGTGAAGTCAATGAAAAGCTTAGATCAGTGTTTCTAATAAAGTTGGGGCTGCACTTAAGCATAGTGGTGCATTTTTAAAGACACACCTCTATTTGGGGATTTTATTTTCTGAAGTATTTTTATTATCTTCTCCCGTCCTGGCAAGTTGCAGATATTGTGAATGCATTCCTACATTGCTGTGACCATGCCTATGCAGCCGTAGAGCAGGATTCGTTCAGGGAATTAACGTTTGATGGTGGCATTATTAGTAGCTAGTCCCTGCCTATTAAAAGAGGCGCTTGCCAGGGCACATAGTCATCACTAATAGGCTGTGGCTGTTGGGTCAGCCAGGAGACCTTTCTGGGTTCTCTCAGGAGAGGTGGGAGCAAGAGAAGGGCTGGGTCAATTATTCTGCAGTGCTTCAGTTTATGGGCCACAGGCTGGGAGTTTGTAAGGATTATTTGCATTAAGGATCATTTGTTAATACTTCGTTGCAGTTAAAGGCAATAAAATGAAATGTTAAACATTTCATGTGGTTTGCAAGAACATGTAAATGTTGTATTTCATTTAGGAAGGATTTTGAAGATTTATTGTTTTTAGAAAACTTACTTGCAAAACATGGCTGAAAAAATCTCAAAAATTACTGAGATGCTACTATATGAGTAGAAAAGTAATATTGCTGGTTCTACGTAACTTAGTAATGAAAATTGAAAATATTTATCCCCTGACTTTTTTTCTGCCAATTTTGAGTGTAGTCTTACAATATGTTTTTCTGTTCCTTAACAGGTTTTTCTTGTCTGGGGATGAAGCCATGGCTGAAATGAGTGATATCCATGTACAAAAACTAACCATTGTTCAGCAAGCAATAGCCTCTTGTTGTGGAGCCATAATTACATCATTATTTGGTAAGGCAATCTATGAGGCTGGCCACAGAGAGAATCTTACAAAGTGATTACTCTTCAGTTTGACTCAGCACAATGTCTGCTTATGTATGTTTCCACTAATGTGTGGAATCGAGCCCGCAGCCGATATATTCAGAGGAAGATGGTCCAGCTGACCAGGCACTGCAGTGTTCAGCATGTCTCAGCCTGTGATACTTGTAAGGGCTGCAGTGGAAGCAGTGAAGTGTTCACTAAACCTTCACTTACTTTTCAAGAACTCCAATGTTTTACATATTGGCTACATGCAGCAAAAAAGAAAAGTACATAATGAATTTAACTTTTTTTTTTAAGTTGTATTATGGTCAGTTAATTGAAAAAGAACAAATACATGAAGAATGCTGTGCTCTTTTATATGCCAGAGGCCAACATTTGATCTTGTATGCCTTGTGGTACGCTACTTATAAAAGCAATTTCAGACAACCACATGATACAGTGGTTTTTGAATGAGCTTTGTGTATTTCTAATATTTCATGTCTATGTAACTGTTAGTAAATTAGAAAGGACAGATTTGATATCTTGCAAACCAAATAGGGTGTGTAGTTCTCCTTTGTCTCTGATAGCATTATCTCTGTCTGCTGACATCCCTTTTCTCTCTGCTTGATAACATTGTAAAATCTGTTAGGTGTCCCCCCTTTGGAAACAAAAAAAAAAGGTTCTAGAAATTCTTAATAAAGCATCTGTAAACTTCCACGCTTTCAAGGCATCCAGAGTGTTTCTAAATGCCTTCTGTTTAATTTTAGTAACTCCGCTTGATGTTATCAAAACTCGACTGCAAGCCCAAAGGAATCCATTCCATGACGGTAAACAAACAAATGTGTAGTGTAATGGGGGACACAGTTTGCTTTTTGCTCTTGTATTTAGCTGACAGTTGTCATAGTGCTGTGCTGAGGTGCAGAATGTTTGAGTTTGTTTCTCCAATATAACTGGGGGGGTGGAGGGGAAAGCAACACACCAGTATGTACTAAACAGACAAAGTAGAAAAAAATCCCATACATTCATATCATTTTAAACAGGATTTTGTCCCTGTCTTAGTATTTTCATTATGGCAAAACATACAACTAATACTGAGTTGAGTCGAACAATAAAAAGCTGTTACTAAATGAATAAATATTTCATCAGAGGGCTTATGTGGTCAGGATGTTATATCAAAGTTCATCTCCTCCAGAATCCAGAGATTTTTGAAATGGAGAAGTCTTAACAAGTCACTTGCCACTTGGGTTCTAAATAGATGAAGATACTGTGCTCTCAAAGATGTGCTAATGGTTCCTACTATTTACTTGTACTTAGTATATGAGATTTAAAAGGAAAGAAGATGACTGGTTTTTCATGTTCAATGTGGAGGTGAGTATTTGCAGTCACACTTGCAAATTAAATTAGGACAAATACTTGTGCCTTCTATCCTGTTTTTGAGTAAGTTCTAAAGCCTTCAGAAATCTGCAAATGTGAAGCCTGAAGTATGTTTTCGTAATGGCAATAATATTTTATCAAACAGGTTGAAAGTACATAATGTAGGAGAAATAACAAACAAATGGAGGGGATGATCTAGTATAAAAACAGACCAAGATAAGATGTAACAATAATAATAATACAGCTAAGATACAATACCTCACTTGAAGTGGATGCTGAGGCTACTTAATAAAAGATTTAGAAGTCTGAAAGATGTTCACAGTTACATACAATAGTGATGTTCAGGTCTTGTGTTAGTTTTACCTTTCAGCAGATGGTAATATAACCTGAACATGTCTATTGGAGCCTTGTGAAGGCAGTTCCATTTAGTTGGGCAGTCTGAGTAGTACATTTGTACCCTTTCTTCTTTGACCTAATTTGTCATTACTGACTTACCAAAATTATTTTGCCCGTTTGTGTCTAACCAGCGATAAATCTGTGTTGCCATTATATCAAATTTGAAATTGCTGCTGCATAAAAAAATCTTATAAGCATTAATTATATTCTTATACGCCATTTTTTAGGAGAGTGTTTTGTAAACTCCAATGGCCGTGTGGATCATGTATATGTTTGTAAAAATGGGGACAGCAAAGCCTGGTATAAAAAACCTGGGCATTTCAAAGGGACATTGGTAAGAACATTTTACATTTATATAAAACTGTGCATTTTTAAGCATACTCTAAAGTTTTCAAGTTTTTTTCGGGTTCTACTGGAATCTGTTATCATTTGAGAGGGCCTTCATGTGGTTACACTGCTGATTGATGATACCTTCTACTGTCTGCAAAAAAATAGATATTTCTTCCTTAAGATGAACAAGGAGGCAGCTGCACAGCTCTCCTCCCAGGTTACTGGCTTTATGATTTCATTTTCCCCACTTCACCTATATTGGCAGTAGTTGCTGACTGCAGGTGATAATTTTCTCTTTCCTGTTTACATCCCTTGTGCCCACATATCTCTCAATATGCTTCTGAGCTGAGCTAATGGTGCAGATAGTGTTTAAAGTTAAGTTCATGTGTCAAGTTATCTATCCAGAGAAGTCTCTATCCTGTCAGGTATCTAGACTTGTAGGAGTAGCATTTTCCTAAACACTTGAACCAGACTTGCTGGCAGATAACTGTCATGCTGGTTCATTAGTCAATTTTTCTTCTGGCTCTGCCATGAAATTAAACCTATGATCAAGGATTTTTCAGAAATAAAATCTTGAGAATGGGATGTTAATGCAAAAGATGTCTTCATTAGTTAAAAAGGTGGTTTTTTTTCAATTAATAACTTTACAAGTGTGATTTTTTTCAATTACCTTTACTATGTAATTTTAGAAAGTTACTTAGTTTTTTCTATTAGACATGAATTTATGCCTGGTTTTGCCATAACAAGGTGATTCTTAAAGAAGAATGACTAGACTAGCATATAAGAAGATCATATCATATAATCTTTTTTAAAAAAAGTTAATCTTATCTTTTATCTATACCTTCCTGTTTTGTAAACTTGTTGAAGCTGAGTTATAAAGATATTAACCAGCTAGTATAAAAGTGTCTTTTTTGTTAAACCATGTTAGGACCTTTGGGATTCTGGGCTTCCTTTCAAAGCTAATCAGGTTTGTTGTAATAAACCATTTCTTTGTTTTTTCCATTCAGCTTTTTACCTCACAGGATTAGTCCATCAAGGCTGTCTCCTCTAAAGCTATTTGCTTTTTTCTTCCTCTAAGTCCTTTCTGTGGTCTGCCAGACTCTTGTCTTTTGAGGCTCTATAATAATGTCTGGTCTTAGGCATATTCTAATCCATTGAATCCCAACCTCTTTCCCCAGGTGTTTTAAGAAAATTAGTATCCTGACAAAGTTTTTGGTTTTGCTTGTGATTTCAGCTGAATGATCTTCAAGGCTTTGTGTTCTTGTGCTGTCAGTCTCCTGGGAATATAGAGGACAGCTATGATAATAATTGAAATCTTGTATATGGTATAGTGTATACACATTGCATATATGGGGTCATGTTGTCAGAGGAAGTATTGAAGAATCTTTGAGAATTAGTTGCTATTTCATGCCTTGAAACTCTGCTACATATTGAAAAAAAAAAGTGGATTTTTTTGGGAAGTTTCCACAAATTGCTGCAATACCATATTAGTATTGAAAATAGTTATTCATGGGGCTGTCAGTCACTGATAAACACTTAGTACTTTGGCTTTTTAAAGATGGAAGGAAATTTTTAATTTCAGTCACATAAATTATTCTGTTCAGCTCAGTGGAACTGTTTGCATGGTTAAGTGTGATAGCGTGTGTAAGGAGTTATAAAATTGGGATCTTACAATGATGAGCCATTTTAAAAACATACTTTTAAAGACATTAGTTTTGTGTTCTGCCAGCTAAAATGTATTCCTAACTACAAAAGTTTGTAGCTAACTATTGCTCTTTGCCTGGTTATATTTTTAGGATGCATTTGTGAAAATTATTCGAATAGAGGGAATTAAGTCGCTGTGGAGTGGGCTTCCCCCAACACTGTAAGTTGAATGAGTTTTTTTGGTAACATGCTGTAAGTTATTGTTTAAAAATTACTTAATTATTTTTGAGAAATTATTATGCTTATTTCTAAGTTATTTTAAAAATTTAGTCAATTCTGAAGTTTCAGACTAATCAGTTCAATCAGAAATGTCAATGGACAGTATAATTTTTACCAGATTTTAGAATTTCCTGATACATTCTCAGTAGTTAAGCAGGATCAATAGACTTCTCATTCTGCTTTTTTTTGATAGCATCATCGAATCACAGGATGGGAGCTGATCACTTGAGAGGGTCAGTCTTCAACATATTCTTGTTGTATCTTGTTACTTAATGACTTGCTGTCAGCAGTGCAGCTGTTTCCAGACACTCTGGTGTTCCACCTCATTACCCTCACTTAATTTTTGTAATCATCTTCTTTATTTCAAAGAACTTCGGGGTTTTATTCTATCTGGATAAACAGATAATTCATTTTCTCTCTACAAGAGCAATTTACGTATTTAAACACGGCAATCAGATCTCCTGGTCTTCTCTTTAGGTTTAACAGCCCCAAACCTTTTTATCTTTTTATTCATATTGACCTAGTACAGATAGAAATTAAGACCTTTATAATTATGTTGTCCTTCGTAACCCAAAAAAGTTTTCAAATCTAAGATGTGTATTAAACTTGTATCTTGTAAGGCACAAAGTGTGAAGTGCCCAGTGGGAAGCACTGATACACTTTTGATTTGCAGACAGTGCTCAGTGTATAGGCACAAAAAAAGCAAAGCATGCTGGAGTTCAGCCTTGTTTATCCTCCAGTATGGTAGCAATACCAAAATATAAACCTTAGGACCTGACTGAACTGTTCAGTCACTACAGTTGTTTACAAAGCAAATGTTCTGTTCTCCAGCAGAGAACTAACTTCGTAACTGGAGAAAGTCACACAAGTAGAAGAGAAGATATAAACTAAGCCATGTTGGTTTTCCAAGCTTGATGGTCCTCAGTGGTTTTTGGTAATGGTGGTACATGCTGTATTGGCACAAACATAACAAAGAAGTGTACTTGCCAGGTTATAGTAAGATGTGGTGCTTTTCCCCTACGCTGAATGATTATTGAATCTACCTGTTGCTACTACAGCCTGTACTATGCTGGTATGGAAAAAGCTTGTATTTGTGCATACTACATTCTCTCAAGTATTGAGTATCATGGCTGTTGATCAAGAGCATAGTATCCAATTGTTACATAAATTAAAGTTAAGGTTAGTAGTACTTGTGTAATATTTTGTTTGGGTTCTTCATTTTCAGATCTTTCATTTCCCATTCTTTATCAAAATAGTTCTGGAGCTGATATGGAATAGATTTTGACAGAGATAATCTACCATCATTTTACTTACCGTTTTCCCTAGTGAAATGAAAACCTGGGAAATGTGTGGGTTTGAAACTCTGAACTAGAAGCAGTGAAGCAAAGCTATGCGATTAATGTTGGTTTTTTTATTAATCCATAATAACACAGCTGGAGATTTAACTTTTTTTAAAATATAAGTAAAATATCAATACGAGACAGTTGACTTTATTCTCCTGCTTTCCTGGTATTAATTGAAATTTCCTCTCTTATATTTTAGAATAATGGCAGTTCCTACCACTGCAATCTATTTTACCTGCTATGATCAGCTGTGTGAAGCTTTGAAAAATAGACCAGGAAAGCATGATGAGCACATTCCAGTTATTGCAGGTTCCTTAAGCAGATGTAAGTTGTCCTCTGTTTAAAGAGAAAGCTGGAACATAATACCTCTATGCTATTTTCTTGGGTTTCTTTTCTTGGCTTTTATTTAAAGTAAATATGCTGTGGGTTTAAATGAAGGATAGGAAGGAATACTGTAATTACCCAGTATTTCTTGGGCAACAGAACCCTCTAACCTGGAATAATGAAATTTGGTTTTGCTGAAACACTCACTACATTTTTAATTTGTTCAAAATGTTATATTTCTAGATTTCTACCAAGGACAGTTTAATTTAAGTCTGTTCTGCTATCAGTCTAATAATAAACATTTTCATTTGCTATCATGGAAGGTACATAGGTAATTGTAACAAAGATGAAAATTTGACTTGTACTGGTTTTACTACTGTATGATGTGGATGGAATTTTTATATTTTCTTACTTTTGTTTATCCTTTTCTTCATGTATTTTTGTAGAATTAACTCAGATAATATAATTTAGGGCTTCCTCAGAAGGGTCTGATGATGCAGTTCCATGTTCTACTTGTGACAATCATGGGGGCACTTGCAGACTAGTAGAAAAAGGATTGCTATTTTGTGGTGGTGTAACACATTGTTCTTATTAGGCTGTTCCAGATTTTAAATTCTTGTGTAAAACCTTATTCCAGCAACATAAGAAAAATTCTTGGATCTAGTAAAATTTTTAATGTCTGTTAGATGTGTAACAGTAGCTTGTTACTGAATGATGACTCACCATTGTGCAAGATGCAAGAGTTACTTTATCAGATACAGATTGCCTGCTAATCAGTCTTGATAGTTTAAAATAAGAGTGGCAAAGATGCTTAGAAATCAATAAAAGCTTAAATCTGTAACCACAATTCTGTCCTTAACACAAAAAGAAGCCTTAAACATCAAGATCACTTTCTTCAAGTTACAGTTTAAAATGGTAATGAAAATAATTGAGTTTAAGTACTCGAAATTTTCAGCCTGTTTATGTGTCAAATCTGAAAAATGAGGATTCTCAACATGTTACATTGTTTACAACATGCAAGCATTGAAAAAACCCCTAAACTGGAAATGTAGGTACTGTGAATAGGCATGTTTTTCTTATCTGGAAAGAATAGTTATTTTGGGAATTAGTTCAAGGAAAATGGGAAAGTTGAAAAGAATCAAATATATAAAATAAGGTAAGACATGACCTGAATGTTCAGGAATTTGTACTATTAAATATTGATTTTTCTAAAAAGCTATGTTTCCTTTGCAGTTGGTTCTGCCACTGTGGTGAGTCCCCTGGAGCTGATCAAAACCCAAATGCAGTATCGCAGGTCATCCTACAAGCAGCTGTACCTGCGTGTCAGCACCAAAGTGGCTGTGGATGGGTGGCTTTCCCTGTGGCAGGGCTGGGCTTCAACTATTCTGAGAGATGTACCTTTCTCAGGTAAGGTTTCTTTCCCATGTAGGTTTTTGTTCATGTTTTTACATTATTTTTGTATGCTTTTAGGTAGTGTTAATAGTTGGCTTTAGGAATGACTGAGATTTACTTTTTCTCTTTTGAGTGTTTTTTTTATAAATTCTCTGAAGATGGATTTTTTTCCCTCCCATTTTTATTGTGGATACCAGATGGGATTCATTGTTACATTCCCTTTCTCTGTACTTAGACTCTTTCTTCTCATCTTTAGCTTACACAATGACTGCTTTTGAAGAGTTTCAGCTGGAAATTTTCTCTGTGATAGAAATAGTGGCTATCTTCTGATAAGCATGCTGTATCTAAGTGTTCTGTTACATAATTTTGGAAACATGTACGGAGAGTGACACAGTAGTGTCTTCAAGATTTTTGGCTTTTTTTAAATCAAGATGAATTCATTTGTATACCTGCTCCAAAAAACTCTTTAGCATGGCTTGAAAGCTGAAAGCCTCCAAGAAGAAAAGTCTGATTCAAAGCATAACTAGTCCTAGGGCTATTCCTTAAGGTAACTGGGACAGATGTTACAGAGGAGACTGCTAAAGCACCAGCAAGCCCCTGTCCCTTTAAGGCCTGTTTTTGTCAGAATACTTTTGGATCATCAGACATCAGTTGTCATTGAAGCAGTTTCTGTCATTGGGATAGTACCAGGAATCTTTAAACACTTTACGTTGGCCCAGAAAAATTCTTCAAACCTATTTTTGGAAAGATTCTTATTTAAACCTGGTTTTGGAGTCAGAGAACCCTTGAAGTATTTGACCTGCTATCTCTGTTGTCTTACTTCACTCTTAAGATGATGTGATATAATTTAATTTGTGTTTCCAATCAATCTGGTGGGCCAGTCATTGGTTTGGGGTGTTATAGGATATTTGTACGCAGAGTAAATTTTAAATTGGCCATGAACCAAACTGAAGATGTATGTGGGGTTTGATGAGGATATTTACTTTAAAATTGCAGTTGGTAGTTAAGTGAGTAAACTGAGCCAAGTTAATAGTTGTCTTCTTTGAGAGTTTGTAATGCTCTGTTCTCTTTCACTTAGCTACTGGAAGGTGTTTGAAGATTGTCATTGGAATGTATTTCCTGCCTAAAGATCCAGTTCCCTGATGGGGCTTAATTTAGTCTTCTGTGATAGGGAAGGCTTCTCACCCTATGAAAACATGGTTTCACTAAGGCTAAAGACAACTGCCAGAATTCATCTGAATCTTTTCTCTGAAGTGTTTCCTCTTCAATTTTTAATTTACTTATTTTTCTTCTCTGCCAAATGCAATTTTCTCTTAAGCTGTTCTCTAAGGTTTGTAAGGGAACTCTCAAATTCTTCATCTGATTCCTGCTGTCTGACTTCAAGTAGAAACTCTTATTCTTTTATTGATTTTTGTCTGTAGCAGTGTGACTGGAGCTACTGAGCTTCCTTCCCCCTGCTGCTTTTAACAGAGTGGGAAGATCAGAGGGAGTGCACAAGGAAGAGGGCACTAAGGTGATGTGCATTCTTCTTTGCACTTTTCAGGTTCTTGTGTCCACACCTGCTGTTTCTCCACTGCTCCAAGCCAGGCTTGTTGATTTTTAGTCAGTTTCCACACTGCTCTGGCATTCCCTGGACAGCCAGTGGCCACTCACTCATCTGTGCCCAGTACTTTGTGGGCATGATGGTAGAGACACAAGTTAACCTATAAGGCAGTAGCTGCATGTTGAGAACTACTCAACCAATAGTGAGCAGGCAAGTAGAAGCATGAGTAAAGGAAAATGTCTTTTAAAAAATACCAAATGCCACAAAATTCTGCCTATGTAAAGCTAAGGGTGTTTAATACTGCTTAATGCCTTTTCCAACTGTGTTTCCTGATAATTTTTTCCTCATAACTCTCTATCTGCTGTGGTGTCCTCCCTTTGTACCTTCAGTCTGAGCTCTTCAGTTTGAATGATGCCCCAACAGCAGCTGGATCTCTGGTGTTCTCAGTTTGCACCTTTGCTGCAGGGAGTTCAAGTCAGCTATCTCAAGGGTTAAAATCAGTGTAACACGGAGTTGAGAAAGCAGGTCCTACTGAAAACAATCAAACAGCACAGCATGACTCAAGGAGCACAGGATAATTAGAATTCTGCTCTGTTCCTAGCCCAAGTGTTCATGACATGTTTCAAGCACGTTCCTTGGGACGCTAGCTGGGCTGAACAAAAGTTATGAATGCTTATAAACACAAAAACTGGTTTAATAATAATATTTGAGTCCTTCTTTTAAGTAATGTCACAGACAATATAAATGTAAATGGTATTCAGGGAAGTGAGTCCTGTAGATGCTTAAGAAAATTCTGGCTTTAGATAATTTATATTAAATTAGGGGTTTGTACATTTCAATATTAGGTTCTCCTCAAATCCTCAGAATACCTTGTGAGATACTGCCTGCTTTTACTTTTGTAAAATGTTGGAGGCCAGGCACATGTGCTGGTAGTCTTCATGGCAAGGAAATGCTGTGAAATTTTTATGCCGGCACAACCTCCAGAAGTCTGTTCTGAACATTGTTACCTTTCAGGATATGGAGCTGTCATTTGCAGTATTTAGTCAACCAGCTGCCATGAGGAATTACTCTTTAATTCAGCCTAGTAGTATATCACTTGAAGTTTAGTTAGAAAGCGGAAAAAGTGCAGTTTAGTTCAGCAGATGGTCACAGAAACAGATGTTATTCCTAAAAGTCGTTTGCTGAACTTTCCTTTAACTGTCCTCACAGTGGCATTTCCCTATTAGTAATTCCAGGGAGCAAAATCATATTTTTTTGGTTCTCTCAGAATTAAATTTTGTACTGTGCCTCAAAAAAATGAGGCAGTCCTGAGCAACATTTCATTTTGTATGAAATGTGTTTTTATAGAATTACTAAGATCTGTGAAATATGCCTGAAAACATAGCAGGTAATTAGAAGACTACCTTTGATTTATTTTAAATTGAATGTTTTATAGTGCTTGGTTTAGATTGTATGAAGGTAGGGGTTACCTAAGGGAAAGACAAAATTATTAGGCTAATTTGTATCATATGAAGAAATTTGGGATATGGAGAACAAGGAGAACACAGCAATCTGTCCATGGGTTATCACATAGGACACTTACTGTGCTTTCAGCTCTTTCTGTTTGCTTCTTTTGCCACAGTAGAATTCTTACATCTGGACTTGATATAAGAATTTTTGTACTTGAGATACCAATCTGTTGTAATGCAAGTTTATTTTTTTGTAATCATAGCAATGTATTGGTATAATTATGAACGTTTCAAGAAGATGATGTGCAAGGAAGTTGGTGCACATGAACCCACGTTTTTTGTTTCTTTTACTTCAGGAGCAGCATCTGGCTCTGTAAGTATATAATTTCATTTCTGGTACTATTCTTTATTATTAGCACTAATAAACTATTTTTTAAATGTATGATTTTAGATTATTCTCTCAAAAATGTTGTATATTTTGGGGTGCTTGTACTTTAAACACATGTGGTGTGGCATTCAACCTGACTAAATAAATCTGAATAAACTACAGTGGTCTGACATACAAGACTTAAAAATATAATGTGCTTGGAATATCAAATCTAATTTTAAATTGTGTGCGCACTTTAATTGAAAAATTTAGGGTTAAATTTTAATTTTTTAACATTAAAACTGATTTCCTGATAGATTGCAGCTGTTGTAACTCAGCCATTTGATGTAGTGAAAACACATAGGCAGACTCAACTTTGGGAGAATGAGACCTTAAAAAGTAAGTTGCTGGTAAGAATAAAAAAACCCTATAGTGTTTCAAAATAAAAGAGCCCTATAGTGTTTCAAAAAATAAAACATAGTGTTTGGGTATGGCTTGTGGTACGAATTTTACATATCTGCCACTTTTAAAGTATATGCAAACATTTTATCTGGCATTACTCTGGCATTTTTTCTTCCCCGAATTGTAGTATCTAGATAAAATATATTTTATCTCTTAGGAGAATACCATATTTTATTAATGGCATGGAGGAGGGAAAAGGTGTGAGTTCAGTACAATTTAGCTTAATAAGATGGTATAAAATTGAAACAAAGGAATCCAAAGCTATTACATTTAGGCAGACCAATTGCAAATTTGAGATGTCCCTGCTTATTGCAGGGATGTTGGACTAGATGACCAGTAAAGGTTCTTTGTTTCTTTTAAATCCCAAGTATTCTATGATTGAAGTTATATTTAAATAGGCAAAAAATGAACTTCATAGCAAACATTCAGGTGAACAGCGATCTATTGAAGTCTTCAAAATAACATTCACTACCACTTTCTCCTACATAGCAATATTCTTGTGATAAGTATTAGAGTAGAAAGAGAAAGTATTGTGCTCAGATTGTGTATTTTTTACCTTCTTTTCATGAGATTTCAAAAAATTATTTTTGAGGGCATATTAACGAATGTCCCAACATCTTTAAAGGATGAAAGAGGAAGTTTCTCTTTTGCTCTTGTCAGTAGAGCACTGCTCTGTTTTATAAAAATTGAAGTAATATATAATACCTTTTTTTCCATTGCTTAGGATGTAGACCAGTGAAGGACTTACATTAACCCAAATAAATATTATATCATGGCTTTAAGATTACAGACCATTAAAAAGGCTGTGTATCCAAATAGTTTTTGCTTAGAAAATAAGTGCTCACTTTTTGGCATGAGGTTTCAGTCTCTCAGGTAATTTTTTTCCCCTAGAGTAATTCTAGAAAAAAGTTATTATCATTTGATCGCAGAACAAGTATTAAAAAAGTTTTAAATATACAGTTACTATTTTTAATTATTTTCCTGTGCTGATGAATGTAAGAATTCCTTCCTAACACCACTTTGAAACATGTGTCTGCCATATATTTATTAGGTTAACATTAATGAGATTAATTTATATTTTTAAAATTCCATTATGGTAGTCTTTAATTTGTGCCAGTTTAATTCTTTCCAAATCCAGTTACTGTTAGAGTGGGACACTGACTATGCATCTACATTTTGTCTCTCAAAATATCTGACAATAGTTTTGTCTATGCAAAAATATTTTTTGGCTTCCAAGGGCTATGGGATATTCCTGATGAGTGTATTCTGTGAAACTGCTCTGGCTTTTTTCACCTGTATCAGCAATCCAGTAAAGACTATAGTAGCTGTTCATATATCTTATTCTAGGTTTTACTACAGGTCTTTTCCATGTCTTGCTGTTTCAACTTGGGTATTTGCATACTGTATTAATTTAACATACTGTATAAATAAGATGGATAAAATTAACAAAAAAAGGAGTTAAACCTAACAATTAAATCTGTGACTGTCTCTGATTTCTAAAAATGTCATTCTGTGGCATTGCATGGATTGCCTAATTCACTGTTGTCTTGTACTGTATTGAGTTCCACAGAGGGACAGAAAATCAACCTGGGCAGTTATGAGGAAAATTGCTGCTAGAAATGGGATTACTGGATTATTTGCAGGTAAATTTATTCTTAGCTCTAAAAAAATTCAGACTGGAGAGTTCTTAATTGTAGATTTTGAAGTGCATAAGTTTTATATTTCCATTTCTGTGAACACTATCAGTTATGCAATAGTTTGCATATATAAAGAAACAGACATGCAGACACTGGCCTCTCCTGGGATCTTCTTGGTAGAGTATCATGGGATAAAGTCCTGGAGGGAGGACAGGCCCAAGAAATCTGGTTAATATTCAGGAATCATCTCCTCCAGGCTCAGGAACAGTGTATCCCAGCAGAGAGAAAGCTAGGTGAAAACTCCAAGAGGCCTGTATGGAGGAAGAATGAGCTCCTGGACAAGCTCAGACACAATAAGGAAACCAGGACAGGTAACCTGTCAAAGAGAAATGGTCCAAGTAGACAGAGATCAGGTTTGGAAATGAATCTGGCCAGGGATGTCAAGGGCAACAAGAAAGACTTCTATAGGTATGTTGGTGACCAGAGGAAGACAGGGGAAAACAGTGTCCCTCTGCTGCATGACTTCGGCAGCCTGAGGCAGAAATGACAAGATACTGAGATTAAAATAATATTGAGGTAAAATCCTATTGTAGTTCATACTGAAATGATCATTGGCAAGAGACAAATCCAGGATACTTACCAGACTTCACTTTACCACACTGCACTGGCTCATTGGGGGCCCTGGTGTGAATGGCTGCACAGGTGGTTAAGTCTTGCAGGACTTGTGTTTGCTGCAAGAGATTAAACTGCAGAGATGGCATAGCTGGGTAACAGGATTTGCATATTTCAGAGCACTGAATGCTAACAGAATGCAAGACACCACAGAGTATCAATAATATTGATATTGAATTCAGTTAATAGATTAAAACACTTACATTTCAATCTTGACACATGGGTAGCAGAGTTTAGAGATACTCTTGATCAGCCCCCAGTTCAGTTCAGTTGGCCACACGTAGCTGAGATGACTGGGGTTAGCCTGCCTGGCTCCCTACTGCTGTTCCAAAGGCACTCAAGTTCTCCATAGGTTGTGTGTCATCTGTGCTGGCTCTTGGCAGACATCTTTGCACTTTCAGTGGAAGTAGAGGGCTGGCTGTGTGTGTGGGGATTCAGCCTTATTCCCCATCCTCTAAACTGAATCACTTTCTAACCTCCACTGGCAAGATCACAGTTGACTATATTGAGAGACATTTAACACTTATATTCCATCATTTATTCATGTGACCAGAGTTCTTCAATTTAGTAGAGGCCATGTCTTGTGTGCTGGAGCACAGGAGCCCTGCAGGTCCAGGTGCTCCAGTTGCATGGAGTCAGAAGGGGCAGAGACACAATGGACTTGAGGCAGGCAGACCACACAAGACAGGAGAGGTGAATGCATAAGGTTATTACACTGGTAATGCCTACAGCCAGTAAATTCAGTATTGTGAGGTGTGTGAGCAGGTAGAATCCCAGCTCTAAACTGATTATACTATGGTATCAATATATTGTGATCAACACATTGTACTGCAGCACTTGGATCTGAAAACAAACAATAGTGAATACTTCCCTTTCTCTTCTGGGCAGGTATTACTCCACGGCTGTTTAAAGTTGCTCCTGCTTGTGCCATAATGATCAGCACGTATGAATATGGAAAGTCTTTCTTTTCTCATTTAAATGAAAAAAAGAATCAACATCCATAATTCTTCTTCATCCAATTGTATGAAGGCAAAGTATATGATGGAAGTTGTGCCAAATTTAAATCTGTGAAGATGTTTTCTAGAATTCCCAGTGAATTTCTACCATTACATTTGGTAACTAAATAAAGCTTCATTTTTAACTTTCACAAAGGATTAATTCACTTTTTTATGAAGAATAAGAAAATGCACATCACCCTTAAACTGTCATTGAAGATTTTATGACTTCTCTTGCAGCTGGAGAGAAAAAAGAAAGGAAGAACAAAAAAGAAAAAGGAGGAAGAGAAGAAAAATTGAGGCTGGACATAGCAATGAAGAATAATGACTTCCACTGTGTAAAATTTTAGTCATGAAAATGACTAAATTAACCTAAACATTTTAGTTGGGTTTTAAAATTATGTTTAAAAATGTTTTGGGTTTCTAATTATAAGATATATTTATTTCTGAGTAAGGATGTTGATACAGAGTGAATTCAATAAATACTTACTTATTCTTGCTGCTTGTTGTGTGTTTCATTCTGTACATGTTTGTTATTTGCAGCTCTGTATTTTGTGTAAATGCATATTATAAAAGCTTCTCAGGTTTATTTTAAATGAAAAATTCTGTAAAACTGGAAAAATACTTATGTTCATTAGACACTGAGAGAGCATGGTGCATACACTGATGGGGGCAGCAGGGGCTTTTTGTTGAAGGTAATACTGGAAATTAAAGCACACCCATGCACTGCAGCCAAAGGCCTGTACAGGTGCTCTGCAGGAACACTCCTGCACCTGTTCCTGGGAGATGCCAGTTCTCACTGTCACAGTGCTCCAAGGCAGGGCCAGGCCACGCACACTCTGTGTGGGGCCCCCTGTCTTGGAAGGCCAAGGTTGCTGGCATAAGGAGAGGTGATTCTGTGCCAGCCTGACTCAGCCCTGCACCCCTCTGAAGGGAAGAGTGTGTGCAGGTTGCTGCCATAGGCACAGCCACCCTCTGCCCAGTGTGCTGCACTCCTGGTAGGAACAGCTGCAGCACTGCACTTGCCTGTAGGTGCTCAAATTACTAAATCAGAGCTGCCTCTATATGATTTAAATAATTTTTTAACTACCCTCACTACCTCCCTCTTTTCATGCATTTTCAATGCAGTTGTTGAATTCTATTTTTTTGTGTATTTTAATGAGGGGGATGCTGATACAAAAGTAACTCAGTAGTCAGATCATTAAGACACTGTCATTTTGGTGTGCTTTACCCAAGAAATGGAGTTCATGGTGAAAATTCCTCACACACTGAAATGTTCTACTTGTAAAGACATTAGGTACCACATTAGGCAAGAGGTGCTGCCAGAGGAGATGCTTAACGCTGTTCTTCCACTGTGACTTTTGAATGTAAATTTACAAAATAGAGCCTAAGAGAACATAGTAACAGCAGATATTGGATGACACTGAATGATATAGAGCAAGAAAACCAGTCTCCCCCTTGTGCAAGAAAAGTATTTGCTATAAACTTAGTAATGCTGTAATTTACAGAATGGTTTTACCTTATCCTGTGTGATTAAAACAGAGACAACAACTAGTGATGATACAAAATTTTTAATTTACATGCAACATTCATGGAACGTCAAGGCAACAAAACACACAGTTTTGGCAGTTTAAAATTATTTTTTAAAAAATGGTTAATGTTTAGAACTGAGAAAGATGCACATAACTGATTGCCCATGCACAAAATGACACCCAGAAACACGTGTCAGACTACATAAAAGACTTCAGCTAAACAACACATTTAGCTCTAAGAAAAGAGCCATCAGTGAACATGACTGAAGATCATGATTACTGCCCCCTCCAAAACACTGATGTGGCATGAGAAGTGTTTAACAGCAAACAAGACCGATTAAATCACTGTACATTGATGCAGAATGTTAACATGTGGAATCTAGATTCCCTCATTTTATTTGTAGTAAAAATGCATCTCTAATTTACAAATTTATATGTAATAATGTTACTTAAGAAACAGGTGCTTAATGCGATAACAAAAAAAAAATTCCATGAAGTAATGGACATTCTGAAGGTGTATGAAAGGATTTAATGGTCAGAGTTTATTACAGAGAAATTACCTGTGTGGGAACACAAGGGCTTGAAAGAGCCGGTGGTTTTGTTAAACGGCTTTAAAATTCTGCATTAAAGTAGCATCAGTGGTTGTGTACCCTGCCATGGATGTAGTGTCCTCCAGCAGCATGGACTAGAGAGTTGAGGAGATGGATTCTTATCCTCTAGCTAAATCCAACAGTGCCTTGAGTTCCAGAAATGCATAGCCTCCTACTTAAAAAGACTAAATATTTCATTTAAAGTAAGAATGAATCTTCTTTCTTTCAAGCCCACCCTATGATGTCCAGTTTAAAGTAGTAGTGCCAAGGTACCATCAAAAGAGGCAAATCAACTAAACCTGTACAGAGTGTAGTGACATACTGTAAACACCTAGGAGTAAGCAATAATTAAAAATCTGTCTTGTATTGCAGCTACTCATGTAAACAATTTATGAAACTTCTTTGGCACAAAAAAGCATTTTCCCTAGCACTTATAAATACAACATACTTACATGCATTTCACTTTTGTTTAAAAAGTTACTAATCATACTGATAAGCATTACCTTGATTAGCAAAATTCATAGATAAAGGATCCATTGTATCTTACAAAGAATTAAGAATATAGTTTGCAATTCAAAAATTATTTTGCAAACTTTGAAACTGTAGGGTAATCTGGAAAGTTAGTTACATTTTAAAAAATGTCTCCCTTTTTTTTTTTTGTCCTATCAGTAATTTAAATCAATGGCAAATACTTTGAGAAAACTGACTTAGAGAATTTCTGCTGTATTACCTAAGCAAGAAAAATACCTACTGCACTACTACAGGGATGAGAAAAGTCTTTTAACACACAAATACAGTCATTACATTGTTTCCCCTTTTTCACTCTCCTTGGGGTGTTGCCAATAAACACAGAATCCAAACTTTGCAAGATGCTTACCCCCATCATCCATAGCCCCCCATCTTTTCAGCAAGAAACTTTTTGTATAATGTTAGATAATCTGTAACCCAGGCCACTTAAAAGCATTTAGTGAGTTTGCTCACCATTTACAAATCTCTATGTATGCTTGATTGATATGATCAAGTTACATTTGTTATTCACATGCAATTTCAAGTGTTTGTGTTTCAGTGTGACTGGGACATCTCCTAAGTGCCATGATATTAACAGGAATGCCAAACCTAACACTGCGTCAACTTGAGAGAAGCTGTTGATAGGTTAAATATGCTATTTGAGGTCCTACACAACATACACAGATGAAAAGCTGGATTTTTAGGTATTTATTTTCCTACAAAAACTGGTGTTCAGGATTCCCTGTCTCTTCTGCAGGAGTTGAAAAATATTTAAAGCACTGCAGAGTACAGTGGCTAGAGCTGGTCCAGGCTAGTGCAAGGAGAAACAAAGCTGATGGCATTTAAGTATGGGTCATTTAAGTATGGGATTTCCAACTGTTTCCTTTTAAAAACCAGTCATAAACATCAGATTATACATTCTGTACCTGAACAAGAGATTTAAATAATTCCAGACTCAAATAGAATATCTGAAAAGTCCTCTGGGGGAAATAAGAAGCAAATGAAAACTGACCAGATTTATGAATTATAAAGGTATCCGTGACAAGAAAAAATAAAGCAGCTTATTTTTTAACTTGGAACTAGCAGTCTTCACTGCAAGTCATCTTATGGAACATAAATCAAATGTATACAACATAAAGCTCTTCCTTCTTGTGTGCATCTCAAGATGGTGTTAAGCCTGGACTTGTCATCTCTGTTGTGGGACTTGCAAGGTATTCACTTGATTTCAGGCTTGTGAGAGACTTGTAGCTTGCTACTGATGTAAGAGAGCCACAAAGACCAAGCAATGATGGAGTGTCTTCCTTTCCTGTGAAGAAAAATAAGAATTAAGATAATAATTTTTGCTGCACAAGATTATTTCACCATAAAAAATGAGAGAACAGAAAAAGCTGTTTAATCTACACTACTGTGAACTCCATGGTATGCTTCAGCACAGGCAAGTTTCATAAATGTGACTGGGAAGACAACTTACATCACATCTTCCCTATCCAGATGGTACAGAGATCCCTACCCATGCCTTACAGGCTGGGCTGAAATCAGTCTTGGGTTAAATTAGATTTTAATACTGCTCACAATTAAAAAAAAAAAAAAATTTTTTTTTCATCCTTGATATTTAAAAAAAAGAAAGTTTAGCATTATGTAACACTAAGGTTTTGTATTGGCAAATCTATTTGAAGCTTAGAATTGATGAGATACAAAAAGGATTCTTTTATAACAATTTACATTCTATACCCAAAATACTACTATTTCACAACTCTTCCAACATTTTCCTGCTTTTTCAGAATTGCCCACAAGATGGAGCAGCTAAGCTTTGATAAGCATCCAGGCTTGAAAGGGGTGGGTGCACATATCACATTTATATAGACAGTTCATATCATGTTCCTCTCTCTGTTCTAATGGCAACACTGTCAGGCTGCATCTCCAGATAAATGTTAAGTACAAGATGTAAGAATGACAGTGGTAGTTGCAAACCTAGTGCATTTAACCATTCTTTTAAAACTAAAAAAAGGAAACATAAGAAGTTTGTTATAGCAGAAAGATGTCAGCAGATCCTCCTTGTAGTGAAGCTGACTGATTCTGTGATGGAACAGGAAGAGATGTGCAAGACATTTAATGCTTAGCTTTAAATACAGAGGAGTGGGGTGTGTATCTTCATAAATCCAAACTTATTTGAAGCAGAGTTCTTAGGGTATTTGGAACACTTGGCATAACAATGAAAAATATGTTTTTCAGTGTGTATTTTCTTCACACTGAAAATTTGTCTCACAAGAAATGAAGTTCAGAACTATGAAGAACAAAATTAAAGGAGGACATTAGACTGGCTGTGTACCTTCATTCAACAAGTTAATTCCATCTTGCTTCCCATCCTGTGAGTGACCTGGATCCAGAGAGGATTGAGAAAGACTGACTTCTGCTGAAAGTTGGTCCAGACTTTGAAAACTTTTCCTGCAAAGCAAGTAATATTTGATAGCAACACATTTAAATATCTAACTGGGTATCTTCAACTCTCCTTAAAAAGTCTTCTAAAACAACACTATGCAGTTAATCTTTCTTCTCCTAAACACTATTTTTATTTATTTCCAAAGCCAGTTCTTTCCTAAAGCAATGACTTATTTTTCTGCCTTTTTTAAAAAAATTAATCCAAAGGAAGAAAATTTTTATGGAAAGCAAGAGAAACTGATTTTAGTTACCAGCAATCTTTGTACATTGTAACAAGTAACTCTAATAGGATCTGTTCCAAAGTAGGCTGAGGGAAATACATGATTTTCAGTTTCCCCGTTCCTCTAAGGGGGAATAAAAATAAATATGAAACTTACTCATCCCATTGTTGATTGTGCTTTCTATAGAGTAGAGTGTCCAAGGCAACAGCATTGACATCCAGAGCTCCTGGGGAAGGCCACTGATTGGTGAGGTGAGTAGTTAATTCTTGTCTTGATCTCAAGTCATTATTCTTTAGCACAGTTCTGTGAATATAAAAAAAGAGTCTATTAAATGCAATTCCTTAAGATAAAGGAAAACCAGGACATAGATGATCATAGAATCACCATGGCTGGAAGAGACTTCAAGATCATCCAGTCCAACCACCACCCAGCACTGCCCTGTAACCCCTAAACCACATCATCCAGTGCCAGACCCAGATGCCTCTTAAACACCTCCAGGAATGTTGATTCCACCATCTCCCTTAGCAACCTATTTCAGCCTGACCACCTGAACAGCAAAAACACTTTTCTAATATCTAATCTGAATCTCCCCTCTTAAGTCTCATCTTAAAGCCATTCCTTTGGGTCCTGTTGCTGTAGCCATAGCAGAAGAGACTGACCCCCACTCACTACTAATTCCTTTCAGGAGCCTGTAGAGAGCAATGAGGTCCCTGCTGAGCTTCCACCAGACTAAACACCTGCAGCTCTCCCAGATGTTCCTCACAGGATTTTGTTTCTAGACCCTTCACAAGCCTTGCTGCCCTTCTCTGAACACACTCCAGCATTTCAATTTTTTGGAAGGAGAGGCCCAAAACTGAATGCAGTACTTGAGGTGCAGCTTCACCAGTGCTGAGTACAGAGCAACCAACACCATTCTTGATACAGGCCAAGATGCCACTGGCCACCTGGGCACACTGCTGGCTCATGTTCAGCCACCTGCCAACCAGCACCCCCAAGCCCCTTTCTGCCAAACAGCCCTCAAGCCTCTCCTTCCTCAGCCTGTAGCACTGCAGGGGGATGTTGTCACCTAAGGGCAGGACCTGGCAATTCACCTTCTTGAACCTCGTGCAGTTGCCTTCAGCCCATTGATCAAGTCTGTCCATATCTCTCTGCAGAGCCTTCCTACCCTCCAGCAGATCAACACTCCCACCCAACTTAGTGTCATCTGCAAACTGACTGAGGGTGATCTCAATTTCCACATCCAGGTCATCAATAAAGATGTTAACCAGGACTAACCCCAAACCCAAGCCTCGGGGAACACCACTAGTGACCCTCCAGATGTTCTATTTCAAGTGACCAACAGACTACAATTTTCACAAAGCATCTTAAACTGTTCGCTTTGCCTAAGGGAAGCAACTTAGAAACATATTGAGACATATTTAGGTACCAAAAAAAAAAAAGAAGTTGACATTTGAATCCTTCTACAAAAGCAATAAAGAAAGGCAACTGCATTTAAAAGGTTCTTTCTGCCAGCATAATGGTAATTAACAGGCCAGCTATTTTGCAAGCCCACTATGGGAACGTGCTGTGCTTCCCTCAACACCAATTTTTTTGCAGTTTGAACACCCTCGCATCCCCCCTTCAATACTTTTCCAGAATGAACTAAAAACCAGACATGTTCATTCCACTGTATGCTTTCAGGCAAAATATAATACTCAGTTATTCTGTTTTCTATCACCTTACAATTTCTAGTAACTCTGTCTATAACTGATATTAAAAAGTATAAACTGAAGACCTTAAATGCTCAAATTAGTTTTGCCTCATATTCCCAATGAAGCAAATAAGTTTTCTAATATTCTAGAAATGAAGAAGCTAATATGCCAGTATTGGAAAGCACCTGTCAAAAGTCATACTGAAATAAAGAAAGTACATAGTTTTTCAGGCTCCAAGACAAGACCAGCATTTTTCCAATAGCACAAAGCAACCTTTGATCTGCCCTTATACTGCTGTAGAATAACTAGAACTAAAAGCAAGGGCATTTTGGAATTAGATTTTCTAAGTCCTCCAATCCACAGAATACTAGACAATAGTAAAATGTTGCTCTACAAGGAGTTTGACTATTTCTAGCCTGAAGCAAAAAGCTAATTTACTCATCTCCATACCAAATGTACTCAGAAGTTCAAAGCCAAATGCCATGTTGCTATCCAAAATGCCAAACTGCACAGCAAATTAAATAACTATTCATGGCACACATACATTTACTTGAATTTTCCAATAACATTGTCAACAGGTCTATTTTTACAATACAGTTTTTATTCTGGTGGTATTTGAACTGTTTAGACAGGAACTTCTGTAAGGGCAAATAACAGTGCCCAAAGAGCCAAAATTTCCCACAAAACAAAGTAAGATAGTAGTAAGCTCAGTAAGGAACTTTTAGGAGCTGAGTTTCACAGAGGAGACAGATTCAGAGTTTTATTGCACAAAAAGAGGATGAAGCACAACCGTGATTAAAACTGATTTCTAGAAACTTCTCACGAGATGACTAATTCCCTCAGCATTCATACAACTAAAGAATCAACTCTTCTACCCAGGGATCCACACCCTCATCCTCCTAAGAGGTCTACAGGAATAACCACTTTGCTGACCCAAAGCTCTCAATAATTTCAAGTATCTCGCATGGCATTCACTTCCCTATGTAATAACCCTAATTCCCTGGGGAACATCGAGCATTACACAGAGCTGCCACAGGTTTGTTGATTTGAGGAAACTGAAACACAGAGATAGCACGTTTTTCTGAGGTTTGCCAGGTACATTACATCACCTCCTTATTCAGAAGGACATCTTGAATGTTTTCACAGGAGTTTCAAAACAGGACACAGTTTATATGAGCAACTATGCCCACAGTGCCTAAATATAAATTCACGCATGCAACATGTACATGAAAATTTCCATTTGGACAACCCCTGTAAGCTATCACAGACACATTATCACAGACACACATCTACAGACAAGTTCCTAATAACAGTGGAACTTCTACATTTGACATAGGTTTCTATATTGAATATATCTCATATTTCTACAGTCTATATTCCACAAATTTTTACATCCTACTGTGTGAACAAAGAAATTCTGAAGCAAAGACCTATCAAAATTTCCCAGGAATTTTAACATAACATTTAAAGATAGTTTCAGTTAATCACTTCTTAAACCTCTCCACCATGCTCAGGAAGAAAACCAGGCATCAAGTTGGAGAAACTTGAGGAGAACTAAATATTCCCCTCTTAAATATTTGAGAATTAAATATTGTCCTCTTAAAGCTTTTATTTTGAATCTTTAAAAATATGTAAAAATAGATTTGAAATTGTAAAATCATACCAAGCACAGTATCAAATATACCTAAAATAGCAGCATAGACAATAAAAGTTAGACAAAATATTCACACCAGATGCTATTAGTTACTATCTATTTTACCAGCTTTGTAGATTATTTAGCTCTTAGCTCCTTTGCAGACATTTTGCATGAGTTTCCACTGCAGCAGAGAGCCACTATAGAGGCATTGCCTGCAGACAGCAAGGCAATGATATGCAAAAACTGGCACTGCTTTTGTTTAACCAAACTTATTTGTGGAGTCAAAGTATTAAGCTGCACAGAAACACAGAACCATTCAGGCTGGAAAAGACCTTTAAGATCATTAAGTCCAATCATAAGCCCACCACCGCCAAGCCCATCACCAAACCATGTCCCTAAGTGCCATGTCAAGACAGCATACAGAATCCTCACACTCCTAATCACCATGAGGTAAGATGATCCTGCTACAAGTATTCAGAAACAGGAAAAGAGGTGGATACAAAAGCATTTACTACAGAAAAAGTTAAAAAGGAAGACAATATGATCAAGTTTTAATGAAAAAAGCATACAGAAATTTCAAAACTCAATATGGAAAAAAGTTGTGCAAGACTATCTAGTGCTGTCCTGCTCTTGTTCAGACAATAAGAACACTTTCTAGAGGTTAAGAGCTCTCCAAGGACAACAACTAATTTTATCCAAGGCATACTGAATTTCTGCAGTAGTGCTCTTGTTCCCCAGAATGCAAACACTGAAACCAGGCTGGCCAGCTCTGTGCAGAGGTGCTGCAGGGTTTCAGGCAGGACTTTTCCTTGCACCAGGACTGCAATGAGTATGCAGTTCTATTTTTCAATAAAGTTCAATAAAATATTGTTCTATTGGTTTTGTAGCTATGAGGATTTAAGGATGATGCAAGATAAGGTTTGTAGACAGTATGTTAAGCCATTTAATATAGGAATAAAAGCAAGGACACTCCAAAATGAAAAGAGGGTAAGTAAGAGAGACAATAGGATTTACTAAGAGAGGAAGTTAAAAAGCAAGGAAATACAATTAAACCTGAGTGAAAACAAGCATATATGCCAAGCTGTTAACTCCTTTTCTTCAGTCTGGAAAAGAAGATAAAAACAATGGCTAAAAGCAGCAATCTCAAGAAGGCAGTTGGTACATGGAGAATACAGTGGATAAGAGATAGTATGGCTGTGTTTTGGATAAAAGACAGACAGTGTGAGATATGGCTGAACAGGGTATCCTGGACTGACACAGTGGGACTGCAGAGTGCAGAGGTTTTGTGCAGTGTAGGAGGATTATGTAAGAACTTATTATGAGAGCAGGGGGGTTAAATCCATTTATGGTACGTTCTCTAATCTAGGCATGAAAAAATTCTTGATTGCCTGAGAGCCTGTGAGCTTCCCCTCTCTCATCCAACTAACTCGTATCCCCTGTGATTACAATTATTTCCATCTCTTTACAATCATGTTGGCAAAAAAGTAGCAGTAGCTGTTCCATAATCTGCAGAAAGTTAACAGATGTACCCTTAGCAATCCTTACCCCAAACAACACTTCTGTAAGATAACTTCATATAGGGTTTCAAGTTCTGCAAACCTTATAAAATAAAGAAATAGTGAAGAAATACGCAGAGAAAGAACATTCAACAACAACCAAAACATCAGTCTATTATCAACATTAATCTCAAACTGAATCCAAAAAACAACACTCTATCAGCTACTAGGAAGAAAATTAACTCTATCCCAGCTGAAACCAGGGCATTTCCCTTAAAATGACCAAATACCCTTCATACTACTTCACAGCATAGATTTTTCCACAATGCATATATATAAGGGAATATATATGCATATATATAATATACAAAGTCTTTCCATGTTGTCCCAGAATAACATTTAGGCCACTTGAATTGTGGTGGGATTTTTTTTTATCTGAAAAAAAGGAAAAACTCCACCCAAATTGAAAATACTACTGCAAATAATAATTTCCTTGGCAAAACAACCAGCAAAAGAGATGAGAACATCTTAGTACTAAAGTACATTATTAAAAACGAACTAATATTTGCCTTACATTTGTATTTTTTTTTCTCTATACCAAGAACTACTATTAAAATTAGGCTCCTGTTCAAAAACAAACAAACAAAAAAACCTGTTCAGTAAAAACATCCTGCTAAAGAATTCCTGCCTATTACAAAAGATTACTGATAAGACTAATCAATACGAACATACTCCCAGGGTGGAAATGAATGCAGATACATATGCTCCCTCCAGGCCTGTAAATTTACTTACACTTATTCAAGAATAACAGAAGCAGCCAAAGCACTCATCAGGTTTACACACCTATTCCCAGAAATACCTCTGCATGCTCTTGACTTTCAGTTCTTTAATTGTGTATTTAAGAAGTTAGAAAATGTGAGATTAGTGAAGTCTTCCAATAAACATCCTTCTCCTCCATTGTCCACTCACCCTATGTTTGTCAGGTACTCTCCAGAATATTTACTTGCAGATTTCCTCAACTTTTATTATTTTGAGATGTTTACTTAGTGATTTAACATTTTGAGAGTATTAAGCAAATGCAGGATACATTTTTGTATGGTACACACAAAAAAAATAAAATGCAATTGACAAATTACTGCCCATTACTGTCCACAATTACTGCCCATTTCCATCCATGCTGCCTTTAAGTTCTGGCACAATCATGTTAGGGGCTACTGTGTAAATGAAGCATCAAAAATAGCTATTTTAATTTTTTTTTTGACTAGGCTTTTTTTTTGTTGTTTTGTTTATGTTTTTAAAATTTAATTTTTAAGACAAACCCAGAAACACTTCTGTTTGCACTAGCATTGCTTTTGGCAGCTCAGCTGCCTCTTAAAAGATTAAGAAATTACTGCTTTGAATTAACACATCTAAGACTTCTGCATCTTGAAAGTGTGACCTGACTTAACAGTGAGACAGAGGGACAAAAGACAACCTGTATGTTGTGGTCCTGCATCCACAACAGAAATTATATAAGTGATTCTGGCTGGTCACTTACTATACTGTAACTATATTATCTCTGGGAACTTAAAAATAAATAAGTAAATAAAATTCAATCCAAGTTTAGCCCAAGCTAATATAGAAAAGCCTTCCCATAACCACATAGACTTTCTGGTGTCATTTCAGCTATACCAGATTTCCAATTTCCCTTGCATCAAATGCAGATTCATTGGAAGCCAATTCCAAAAGTTCCATTACATAGGTGTTTTTTTGTTCAACAAAACAAAAGTCAGTTCTGTTTCCAGTTATACCTATGAAAAACCAGTAATTTCTTACCTGCAAGTTTAATTTCTCCAAATCCAGAAAATGCCAGTCCAGTTGGCAATTTGCCCTCCTACCAGCAGATGAAGACAGGAAATAAACCAAACAGACTAATTCCCTAAGAAAGGGAATTACATCAGATGAGTGTTCCAGTTCAAGAACTACCTGAGTAGTGAAAAGTAAAAGTGAAAATAAAAGCTTAAAAAAAAAATAAAAACATTTGCATAAGAACAAGCTTTAAAAACCTTTATTTAGGACAGGGAATATGGAATGCAAACTCAAATTGACAGCATATATGAATATAACTAAAATCTGTAAAAGCAACTCCAAAATAAAAAGGGAACTCCCAAGCTGTCAGTACTCTAGCAGAGCAGTGAGCTGTCTGGACTGGTATGCCATTGGACTTTGAGAAATTAGATCAGCAGGTATGAAAATGAGTTACTTACCAGTAGATTTTGACGCTGCAATATAGCATCTCTCTCAGATTTGTGCCCTGTACACTGACACACGATTCCCCAAACTAGATGCCACAGCAGCTAAATGCCAGCAGACTTTCTAAAGGCAGTTGCTGCCGTGAAAATAAAAGCAGGAATGTCCTACTGCAACACATTTTCTTATTCTGACTGACCAAGAGATCTTCATGTGTCACAGCCATTGAACTACTTGGGCCACAGAACAGATGCCCTTGAAGCTTATTTAGCATTTTTTAATCCTCCCTTATTGTCTCTTAGAGACATCTTGAACTATATCCTAACAAAATTAGTTATCAATATTATACAGGCTTCGATTTTCTTGACCTTTGGAAAACTTGAGGAAGTTTATACTGTCAGAAATACCAGCAGCTGGACTCCTGAGTTCCAGGCTAACTGCAGTGGAGACTTGGCTTCTGAACACAGACATCCAGAATGGACCAAAACATACCATAATATGTTAACTTTGCATATGCTCACTAAAAGGGCACTGCAGCATGTGACTGACACTCTCCATGTCCATGGACAAATAACTAGGCCTCATTCTCTGGAGCAGGATAGCAGGCACAACACAAGCAGTTTTCCCAGATAGTAGGTCTTGACAGAAAACAAGAACGATGAACTTGATCAGCAACCAAACTACTGAAAAAGAGGAGATTTCAGTTCTTCAACCATCATCTCATCTCTGCTGGGAAATGAAGGACTCTTAGCAAACAAGCTTTTTTTGACAGATTGTCTAAATTGCCTTCTGTAAATATCCTCTCAAGCTCACTTTGTCATTTAAGGATTCTTTTTCCTTTATGTCAGTGATGTAAATACAACGTATCTGTTTATAGCTGAATACCTTTTAAAAAAACATTTCTTCAAGGGTGTGGGAAAAAAAAATAAATCAAGAACTTTCTTCTTAACAGATCAGAAAAACTGGTATTCTCAATAACTTTTTTATCATTTTAACTAGATTCCTTTGAATTCAGTAAAAACAGGAGAAACAACTGCAAAATTGTTAAGTAACTTCAGGCTGACTGAATGACCACTTTTTCTTTAAAATTCCACTATCATATTAAGACAGCAAGAGTTTCATGGGAGATATCCAATAGGGTAATTGAAAAATTAATCTTCTACATACAGAGGCAAGTATTTGCCAAAACTAGCATATACAAGCTCCTTCAAAATGCTTTCAAAATGCAATACTTTCAAAATTACAAACAAAAAATTAAATTATTAGCAGCAAGCCTCGAGTAATATAAGTCCTTCTTGGCAGCTGAATGTGAATTAACAGAGCTGTCAAACTATGCAAAGAGTAAGGCAGAGCTTCGAAATCTTAGAAACTGCAGAATAAAAAAAGAGGAGGGCAAAAGTCTGCTCCAAGGGCAAAGAGGTGAAAGAAAAAAAACCCAAGCAAAATATCCACAAGATATTAACACTAGAAACACGGTCTTTGCCAACATAATTTGAGTTATAATTTGGATAACAACAAAATGAAAAATTACAGTGTTAAGTGGTTGCATAAGAACATCTCAATGGCCAACAGAAAAAACACCTGTCTGTATCTCAACCACTTGCTAGCTAAAACAGGACAGCAGCTAATACAAGCTTCTTGCTTAGGAATCAGGGAGCACACTGATTGTATTTTCTTGGTTATGACTTCAGGCATTTCTCTGTACCTATTTAAAGCCTTTCCAGAACTCATCTAGACTGTGCTTTATTTTAACAAAATATTGAAGAAACACAAGACACAAAGTTAAAACTGGAAAAACAAGTTGTGACCTAAATTTACAAATACCATCCATAATTTAAAAAACCTCCAACATTTTTGCAATCATGTATATGCACACTGATCTGTAACTCACCTTTCTTTTGAACAAACTATTTGTATTTTAGAGAAACTTATAATTTTTTTGGAAAGTATAAAAGGAATTTGCTAATCTTTTCCTACTAGGTGAAACTTAATTTCTGATCTGATTTATTTAAAACAATAAATCTAATAAGATAAATCTGAAGTTAGAATAATTTAAACATTAGTTTCTTTTGTCTGATGAATTGCAGAGATACTCCTTCAGTATATCAATGATAAAGTAATGTCTGCAAATACAGAACTAGCTTTTCCTCCCCAGTCTAACCTGGTACTGTTCTTCCACCCTTAAGAAATGATGATTTTTTCACTATTTGTCATTTAAAGCCTATTTAGTTTGATATTGAATTTCATGTAACTTGGATTAAAAATATTAGAACAGATTAAATTCTGCTCAACTTTTCTCATTTATGTATAAGCAAGATGAAATACTTGCTTTTCCCATCAGTATTTTTGGGAATACAGAAGCAAATGTACAGCAGATGAATATGAAGGTTAAGAAATTAACACATAACTCTGTGACTCTCAGAAGCAAATGGTCATGCAAGGTTATTTATCTAAACAGATAAAGCGCAAAGAAATCAAATTCAGGCTCTGTGACTGCAATCCAGCAGTTAATGATTACGCACCATGATTAACTTGCCATAATTTTTATCTGTTTCATTCTAATCCCTCCATTTATAGCATCAAGTTATTCAAACTCTTTTATGACAACAAAGCCTCAAGTTCACCTGAGGTTCCAGACACGAGATCATTGTCTTGTGAAATCAGAAGAGGAAGACACTGATGTTTGCTGTATTGCTGTGCCAAAGCAAGTACTCTTCTTCTGTCCCAGTTCAGGTACACTGACAGAGGAAGGAACTCATAATCCACACAATCTGCTTTCCTATTGTGAATGCACACCATTTACAACTTTATTGTACTGAGGCCTGCAGAGGCTCAATACTTGTCATTATTATTATTTTGAAAGGCCTTACTTTTCCCTGTTCCTAATCTTTTAATTCTACATTGGATAAATGTTGTGGATTTTGGAATGCGTACGGTGCTAATGTCCAAGTAACTTATTTAAAGCTTTCTTGCTTGGTACTTCTATGCAATACCTTTATCCATAGAAGTGAAACTATGGGAGAAGAGAGAAAAGATGCTATTATAAAACAGATTTTAGTGTTACACATTAGACTCCTAGAAGGGGACACACTGCCATGCTAATGTCATTAAGTATGCAAAATGGGGAAAGAAAAGTCCCTGCGGGTCTCTAACCCACCAAGGGGAGTGCAGGGCAGAAGGGAGCAGAAGGTAGACTCCTTACAAAAGTATTTTTCATTCTGGAGTCAGAAAACATTTTCCTGTAAATATTCCTCATCAAAGACACCTCGAAGACACCAATAGCTTCAAAAGCTTTAAACTTTTTTTAGAATGGTTTATTTTAAAACAGATAAAAAGATACTAAAATATGAGGGGTTAAAAATAAATGCCTCTCTATCTACTGCATCCTGTAGAGTAAGCCCTTTCCTTCAGGCTGCTATCAGCCCAGAAGCTTTTGGTTTCCATTTGCACAATAAACCTGTGTGGATTCTAAGAACAGAATACTCATGCTGGAGGCTTGACTGCAAATTGTTTCATTGTGCATAGTTCTGTACCTTGCCCTGTATGTTTCTCTCTGAATTGCAGGAATCTCTCTATGTCCTATGCCCAGCTGAACTTTTCCTAGTTATATTTGCAAAAAAGGAAACACCCATGACTTCTTCAGTTTCCACCCCACTAAAAACAGAAATTCTCTTCTTGCTGTCAGCTCACACCCTTGTAAAACAGAATGGGATTACAATATTGCAGCAAACTTGAAAAGAAAAAGTTACACCCAAAAAAATTCAAAACACTGCCTAAACAAAAGTTTTATCAGAACATGTAATATTTTTTCTATGATGTTAAAAAAAAAAAAACAAAACAAAACTCACACACAGACAAGTTGAAAATCAAGCAAACTGCAATACTAAGGATTTCAAACTGCTGCTCAAACTTGAGGGAGAAGCAGAGGACAGACAGGAAGCATTACAAATAAAAGCATGGCTAATGTGAATCAGGGTTTGATAGCAGGATCCATTAAAGCTTTAAAAGGAAAGGATTAGCATTCTCAGTTTTCACGTTCTAGGAAAGAAACTTACCAAGATCAAAGATTAAAATTTAATCTTCAACTTCCTTTTAGTGAGGAAGTAAAGCAGCTGCAACAAATTGGATTTAATGTACTTAAGCAGTTGAAGAATTCAGTTTCTTTGAAAAAAGCCTTAAAAGAGGGACTATCTGAAATGAAGGCGAGAGGACTAAAAAGAATTGATCCAGCTTCCCTACTTCTCCAGATGATTTAGGTTTTGAGCTAGGATTACAAAGCCAGGCAACACACATTAAAGTTTTACTCACAAGGAGACACAAAACGCAGCTAAATTTCAAAGCCTTTGCTCAGACCCTCCTGCTTTTGTTTCCTTGGAGAAGCTTTTCTCTGCTTTGTCCCTGACAGCCCAGCTATAGCCTGCATCCTCTACAGCCTCATCCCTGACAGCCCAGCTACAGCCTGCATCCTCTACAGCCTCATCCCTGACAGCCCAGCTACAGCCTGCATCCTCTACAGCCTCATCCCTGACAGCCCAGCTACAGCCTGCATCCTCTACAGCCTCATCCCTGACAGCCCGGCTACAGCCTGCATCCTCTACAGCCCTGTGCCTTCCTCTCTGACCCTCCCCTGCCTGCTCACAGGCAGGACATTGTGGCAACATGCTGCAGACTCCAGAGCATTCACAAACAGCATCTTGACAAAGTGAGGACAAGCAGAGATACTATTTTCATAAGCAAGCCTTTTAACCATAAGGGGCAGGACCATTCACTGAAAAGAAGGCATCTTTGCTAACAGAGAATATAGCGTATCTTACTTTACAGAATATAGTGTATCTTCCTTTATTAGTCCATAATAGACCTGGTAGGTCATGGTGTGTTTGAAACAGAGAAGCTAATTTTGCCTGGAGTTAATCACATCTGAATTTACTCTCTTTACAAATACAGCTGTGTTATTCAGATAGAAAATGTAGTATTGGTGGATATTAAAATATTAAGTATTATTAATATAATCAAATGTTACGTTATAGTAAGACATTAAGAATGGAGGAATAGCATAGTTTGGACCTTGAAAAGGCTAGTTCTGAAGGAACAGCCAGACAAATTAAACCTATCTTTAAGATATGAGAACACATTAAAAAAATTCTTAATTCCACAGTCAAGCTTAATTCAGTATAAGATGTGAGTGTCCCTTCAATTTAATTTGATGCTTATCTATGTCTTAACCAGTAACAGAATTCCAAACATGGAAGACTGATTTTTTTCCCCCCTAACTTTTCTTCCCTCCACAGAACACCATAACAAGATGGGGATCTAGGAAGAAACAGTAGAGGGAGATAAAAAACAGAGTGGTATAGCATAGTCACTGAATGTGCAAAATAAATTTCCCATAAATGTGATAAATTATTAAAAAGCTACACCAGTGAGGACAAAGGGGCCATAACTTCTTACACCAGGCACACCAACCTGAAAACTTGAAAAAATTCTTTAGGAGGAAACATGTGGTGGTAAACATTACACAAATCACTGTTTTCATTTCAGCAAAAATCAAAGCAGAAGAAAAAACTTCTAAAGCATTTTGAGAGTTTTTCTGCTCTGCATACAATGCTTTCCTTTTTCCTTTCACTTTGTTTAAAAAGATGTTGCATGTTAAAATGATCAACTTTTATAACACCAGTGAGATCAATTTTTATAACATCAGTGAGTCAATATGCAGGAAATGAGCCAATCAGGAAATTGATGGAATCCCTCTTGTAATCATACATCAATATTTAACATACATAAATATCAATTTCAGATGAGAATCTGAACTTGAAAGTAACAAAAGCAGAGTTTGTCGTAACACAGGTAGTGTGTTAGTCAAAAGAAAGACTAAGAATCATTCTAAGGAAAAAAGCCTGTTTAAGCTGAGCTAAAGAGTTTTAATGCAAGGATATTGTAGGCCAATGGTTCCAGATTTTGCCCAGTCACATCTCTGACCGAGCTAACTAGTCCTTCAAGGGAGTGGTCTCAAAGTGGGATGCAGAAGATAATCCTTTGGGGTACTGGAAAAAACCCTTCATGTACTGCTAATATTTTTTTAAATGTAACATGTAGCATTTACATAACAATGTAAATTGTTTATTTCATCTTTATCTTATACTCTTCAATTTCTATTTTTGTATGTTTAAGAATGCAAATAATACATTAGCACAACAGTATATTTATATAATTTATAAAGAATTATACCGATATTGTGGGGGTTCTTAGAATTTTTTTACTGATGGGGTGTGCGATCAAACATCCCTGTGCTTCAAGAGACATTCAACATTTCTTTCCAGAAACACAGAGGAGGCAGGAATGTCTGCTTCTGTACATTTCAAATACTCCAGGATCCAGTTCCTTGATGCTTTGGTATCCCTATCCCATCAAACGACAATTCTGTAATTTGAATGTTGCAGACTTTGAACTATTTTCTTCATCTAGACATGCCATGGATCACAGGCTTCTCCTGGCTGTCCTCCTGTGAGCTGTTATTTTCAAGCACTTCAGAGTAGTTAATTTTACATACTTTAGGGCCTTTAGAACTACCTCACCCTCACTGTAAAAATACACTATTCTTAGAGAAGAGTGGAGCCAAAAGCACTGCTCTGTATTGTTCAGTTCGAGTCCTAGGAAAAAAACCACATGACAGTGATGACATCTGAAGAAAATTGAAGGCCCTGAGTGGCTCATCATTATTACAATTCACACAATTTAAATGACACCTGAACACTGATGGACTGGGGGCATCGACCTCTCCAGGAAGCCTAGTGCAGTGTTTGACCTCCCTCTGGGTACAGAGATGTTTTCCAATGTCCAGTCTGAACCCTCTTCCTGATCAAATGTGTATTAGCTTAAATGCACTGAACTGATAATCAGGTTGTCTTCTGCAGATTCACTTTTCCAACTAGATTTGCCATCAGACACCTGCCAACAAAGCAAGAGATCCAATTCCCAGATGGGTGGGCATTTTGCTAAGAAATGCAATTAAGCTGAGAGACACAAAAAAAGTTACTCTTTTGTGAATAACTAATAGATAAATTTTCAGCTTCACAATTTTCCAGATATTGGTATTCAGGAGATCTGTAAAATGGATGAGATCTTTTAACTAAATTGGAAACCATGTTGTTCATTGTAGTTTGAATATTCAAGTGTGTGAGACAAAGTTAAGAATACTGAAAATTGCAGAACATGAAGCATAGCAGCTGTAAAAGAAAAATTCCTTCCAAATTTTTCTGACACCCTATCCCCGTATTTATTTCCTGCTTTGCAAGCCCCCTTAGTGAACGTGCATACAGAAAAGCTTCTCTGTAGGAAATCGAATGTTTAACCTGAAGGCCTTGTTGATCTGTTGATCCTGGGTTATCTGGTTTCCAAGTCAGCAACAGCAACAGCCTATACTATCAACAAAGTCAGACCTCTATTCCTCACCTTACTTTTTTATTTTTTTGGTGGGGGAAGGTAGAAATAGATATAGACTCAGATTCTGTCAAGTCCACTGACAAGATACATAAAACATTTTGTTTTTCATGCCTGTGAAATATAATTTTGGAAACCTCAAGAAAACCTTACTCAACAAAAGTTTGAAGTCATAGACCTTGCCACCTTAAGAACAGCAGTCAGTAGAATAGAAGAGCATCATCAAAAAGGAAGTATAGAATGTTTATTTGTAATAGTTTCAATTACAGAGCAAACAATCCTAAACCAGATCTCAAAGTGGTTTACAAACAGCAGTATGCCATGGGCAGAATTACAGTCCCAGACTTGCTCTTATCTGCTGATGAAGAATTCAGATTACAGCAAACATTCACTGCTTCAAAATGCCAGTAATGGTAGGGGAGCAAAACACTAAGTTTTGGTTTTACTTTAACATCATTCTAAAATGGCTGGACCATAAAAAGCAATTGGCCAAAACTCATGCCTCATTACAGAGATATTACTGATAAAACACATTCTGCTGCCAGATTACCTTTGGTTGGAATAAAAAACCCAACATAAATACCAAATATGATTAAAATAAGTTAATTACGACTGGTGTTGAGCATTATAAACCTGCTAGGAATATTTCTTCCCCTCCCTCACCTGACAGGCACACTACACTCACAGCAATAAAAATGTAAAATTATACTCCAAATATCTAGAGTAGTTCAGACTCCTGACTGCAGTGTCTCACAAACAGATATACAAGAACACTGTCAAGATACAACAGAGGTTATTCCACAATTTGAGCCTTTACACAATAAAGCCATCAAACAAAATCAAACCTGAAAGGCTGAGATCTTCAGAACAGTCTGACTGCATACATCTCAGCAAAAATTTAACAGCAGGTATGAACATTCAAAATTTCCAGTATCAGTGTAGGTTTAAATAAGTTTACACCTTCCCCCACCTCCTCCAAATAACCAGGGATGGCAAAGCAGTATAACAAGAATCATTAGGCATATCAGCAGGTTCAGAGAAGAGTTCAAGAACCGGTGTATCTCAAAACCTTACACTCAATCACAGGAAAAAAAAGAAACTTGGAAAAACATCTTTTTTTCTTAATCAACTCTGCATTTGGCCTAAATAAAATACCAATTCCATATTCCTGAACATTTTCATAAAATCCATTTCAAGCACCGGCAATAAAATGATCCATCATGAGAGAAAGAGCAGCAGAAAAAAACCCCAAAGCTTTGCTTACAAGCTTGAAATATTATACTTCATAGTAAAGACCCTTTTGGATGGTGTCTTCATATATTCTCTTTATCATGGATTGTTTCAAAGATCTCAGATGGCTGCCATGTTACTCCAGGGCTCAGACATTAACAAATTAATCCAGATTTAAGGCAAAATAACTTGCTTTATATTTGTTATGAAGAGAACATTCAACTGCTGCAGTTGAATGGCAGTTTCATGGCAACCTATCACTGACTTTTCCATCTGCCTGGGTCTTCAAACACAGAAGTACAGAATGGCTTGGGTTGGGAGGAACCTTACAGATCATCTTGCTCCAACACCCTGCCATGGGCAGGGACACCTCCCACTACACCAGGTTGCTCAGAGACCCATCCAATGTGGCAATGTCTCTGCAAAAGGAGAGTACCTCCCCATCCAACAGACAGGGCTCAGAGGATAAACTGTATAATGATCATATGATACTCCAATATTTATCATACTAGAAATCGCATATGCTATAAAATATAGAAATAAAAAATAAGTCTTGTACTGTTTTAGCATTTTGCCTTGCATTGAAGAAAAGGTGATAGTGAACTGTTTTGCCAGTTTGAACAGTTTTAGGACTATCAGACTACTACCGTGTCTGAGCCATCACAAATAAATTAAAATCTAGCCAAAGAAAATAAATATTTTTTTACCCCTCCCTCCCAACTTTTAAAAAATGTCTTCAAAAGGTAGCTGGTTTCAATACTTTTAGGGGTAGCCTTAAAACTAGAAGTAATGAAATATAAACAACATTTTATAAAAATGTGTATAAAATTTAGGCAAGTTACTGTAAGCTATTTCAGATTTTAAAAATTTAAATATTTAATCTCAGAATTATTCTGTTTTACACTACTACGGTTTCCAGGGAACCATTCCCAAATCTAAGACTTGTCAGATTAAAAAAAAAGCTAAAATACATCAATTTCTTTAAGAAGCTGACTCATTTCCACAGGATTAGAAACTCCACATATTGTATAGTTATATAACTTAAATAATTTAAGTAATGCTGCTGTAGCAATGCTTCTCCATTATGCTAACTTACAACTGGTCTTGCAGTTCCACAATGATATATTCCAGCTGCTCCTTCTCCATTTTATGGGCTAGATCCATATCTTCAATTCTTTGTAACAGCAGTTTATTCTGTGAGACAGATTCAGACAGCTGGTTTTCTCTGAGTCGTACCAATTCTTCAAGATAACCCTGAAAATGTAAGTTATTAGAAAACTTTGAAGAACACACTATCAAAACCACTTTTGATTATGCATGTTCATATTTGTTGGTTTATGATGTACACAATTTTATTTTGGGTTTGTTGTAGGTTTTTTTAATTATTTAAACAGACTAGTAAATTGACTTTAGATTAGTTTGAGATTTCCTAGTAGGCAACAGGAAAATCATATATTTATTTATACTCTTCCAGAAGAGTAGCAAAATGGATGAAAAAATGAGACAGGAAAGCCACCAGCATAAAACACTAATTCATCTTTCAAAAACAACCGTCACAAGTACAAGAAAAAAAAATCAGAATTCTACAGCTGAACAGGTGCAGGATGTTAGACAATACACAAGGTAAGAGTAGACTAAATCTACATGGATCTTTATAGTTAATGAAAGGGATCCAGAATTACTATAATAAAATATCCAATGTTATTTTAAAGTTTCTTTGAACTTTTGAATCATATACTAAAATGACAAAGAAGGTTCCAGTATGCCAGATGTTAGTAACTTCTTAGAAATTGCCAATTAAAACCAAATACAGTAAGTCTATGTAAAATTGTGCACATTCCTTGAAACCTGTGGAAAAATGTGCAACTGTTTCATCTGTGCCCATGTTTTAAAAAAGGTATTAAAACAAGGTAGTTTTCAGAGACACAGAATGGATGTGTCTGTTCTCAGCTCCTGCTGAGTTAAGAAAACAGGTTCACATTAGCTGGTAACAAAGTGCTACTAGTGTAATTCCTCACCACAAAGACTGTTAAGGGTTTGAAGCCTCTCTGGTATAAGAAACAGAAGGAGCTGGGATTGCTCAATTCGGGGCTGAAGAGAAGAGGGAAAAGAATCATATCAGTTTGCATCAGTGTTTAATGGGAGGTTGTCTGCATGATGGAATCAGACTCTTCTCTGTGATAGCCAGTGAAAAGAGGCAATGGGCACAATCAGAAATACATGTATATAGGAAACTATTTAAACATAAGAAAACTTTTCTTTCCTCTTTCCTTTTTTCCCCAGTAAACAAGCCTGTTCAAACAGGCCGGAGAATGTGTATCCCCAAGATATTCACAGCCTCACTGAAAAAGGCCTCGAGAAACCTGCTCTAGTCCACTTTTTTCCTGAGCAGAGGAGATGGACAAGACAATCTCCAGAAGTGCCACCTGACTACAACTATTCTGTGATCCTGTAGTTAAATATAGTTCTATCCATTGGGTATATTTATACTTGACAGGGACTTTTTAGTCTCAGTACAAGTTCCAAGGAATCTTGAGAGCTTTGCAGTATGCCTAGTTCAGTCTCATCAAATATTACTGTTATCTTGACTCCTACAATATTCCTTGGAGTTCTAAGTTAGCACTTTGAAAGTACTAAATGCTGCATTACAACATAACAAATTTCATGCCTCTCAAAAACATAAAAAAACCACCCCAAAACAAAATAAAAAAACCCCAACCATTTTACAGAAATATTTTAGACTGGAAGTACCAGTATCAGAAACATAATCCTATGTACAGTAAATACGTCTATCTATAACAACATGGAGATGCACATCCCACCAGTACAAGCATATAAACTTCCAGTATAAACAGTACACAAATAATTCAGGAGTTTACTATTCAAAAGTGAACAGCTTAAACCATTCCAGAACAGGGAAGGGATAACCTGCACATAAATAACAAATGTGTAAAGTATGACTCATTGATCTGGACAGGAGACAACTTGGAAAAGACAAAGTCATCATATTTCCAGAGTGGCCTGGGCAGGGCAGAAAGGAAGAGACAGTTCCTAACCTTTCAAAAAGCAAGAGGTAGGCACCATGAAATCAAGCTCTTAGGAGCCAGATTTCAAAAGACAGAATAGGAGGTAGTTTTTCACACAACAGATGGCAGATTCACAGAATGCTCTGCCAAAAAGAAAAGTTTGGATGGTGAAATTTTACATGGAATCGAGGGGATATATGACAAGTATTTGGCAGAGACATCTATCTGAGGTTACTACACAGACAAACCTTTTAGCTTCAGGCATCCCCTCAGGTGACACACATTGGCTAAGGCTGCTTTAGAAGAAAAGTGGGGCATAATCATGTGCTTTGTGTTTATTCTTTCCTCCACATCTGCTTTGGTCAAGTACACAAGATGGGACAGTAGCCTAACCAAGGAGTCTTGGTCTAAACCTGCAGAGTGCAGCTGATCCAATAAAGCAATGCTAGGATTTAGCTTGCTGAATTAACACCTGGCCCTATCCCTACCACTCAAATGGCTCAGAAGAGAGACCTTTATCTTAGCTGCAATCCAATTGCATGTCACATTGTGACCTGGTGCTATTAATGGCTGCAGCACACAGACTTACTTGGGAGGCACAAGAGGAATTTATCACTGTTTGGGCAAAATGAATGACAACAGAGCAGAAGAAGGATCCATCAGACCTACTGTATCAGCTATTAAAGACATTATTTTCAACTCGGTCTTCTTGTCACAAACACCCAGTTTTCCAACACACAGAATGTCAGAAAGCCCTTTTGTTGAAATAAAAAGTCTCTGATTAACTGCTACCTACTGCACTGAGTGCAACTCAGTCATTGGTGCAACTTACTGGCATGAAAAAGGGAAGGGAGAGAAACACTTGAGAAAGTAGCTCTATTACACAGTCCATCTTAATGGTCATTTGTTCAAGCTGTAATAGAACAGATGCAGTACAGTTGAAGGGAATAATATAAAAACATGGCAGGCACATCCCCAATGAAAACTAGAGAACAGAAAATTTTCTGGCTGTAGGAAAAGTAAGTTATTTTGCTGCTGCAATTGCAAGTAGGCATTCCAAAGGAGGACAACTAGGAAAGTGTCAACAGCTGTCAGAGTAGCTACCATTTTGAAAATTGTTTAAATGCACCAAAATTTCCAAAGATATATCCTACAACTGATTTAAATTCACCGCTATATTAGTTACCTATAGAAGTTAGCAATTCTTTACGAGAATGTTACCAGAAATAACTTCCATGGAATAGGAATGATTCTAGATCTTGGACTCATGAATAAACCAAAATCCCCATTTGCTGTTGCAGCCATTGACAACCTTTGTGCTTATGCAGACAAAAGTTCCTAGAGACTCTGACTGTGGATGTGGGTTACATGTTTCTACACATGAATGTCACAACTTTGATGGAGTATCTTTGGAAATTAACAACCTGGATATAAGAAGAAAAATAAACATCCACCTATTTCGCTCTCTTCAATGCTTCTCCAGACTGACAGGACTCTCCTCATGGTGGGGAAAAGCGTACACTCAAACTCATCCTATGTTTTTGTCTGGCAAGGATGGGAATTCCTTCTGGAGGCTCAAGAGAAAGGTTTTCATTTATGTATTTGAAGAGATTCCTTTTGAACAGCATGCTTTACTTTAAAAAAGCAGGGAAAATTCCCTCTGTTACCAGAGAGGGCCCCAGGAACACAAGTTCTTTTCATATGGAAAGTGAAACTATACCAGCTGAGAAGATTGGACCAGAAACCTGGATGCAACAGTTGAGGTTATATTTCAAAAAGAAACTCTAAAAGACTCAAAACACAAAAGCAATAATTGTATGCATAATTTAAAAAATTAATATAAATAAATATTAAATATCTATTTATCCCATAGTAAATCTGACTCTTTCACTGTTACTTAGAAAAACTCTAGCTTCTTTCAAGTGCATTAAAATAAACCAATTTTGATTCTACCTATTCCATATGCAGGGAAATAATTACACCTCCAAGCACCCTTGTATGGTTCCAGCCCTTCATATGGTTGACTTTATTCAGAGTTTCACAAAAATCAAATTCTTATGCTAGGAAAACAGAACAATAAAAATACTAATAGAAGTTATTTTTAAAAATTAGCCAGGTGTATTTAATTCTTTTCCTGTAATTTTTCCTGACCCCTCCTTTCTTTCTTTGTGCACTACTTTTTTGGTGTGTATGAAGAGTCTGTCCTCTTCTCTCTCTACTAGCAAATATGCATTGTAATTACTGTGGATGTAATAATGTTGTTATGAAAAACTGACAAGTACTTTGCTTTGAAAATGCTAAGTTACTAAAAGGTTTGGACATATATTTCATTTCACCTTTAACTTAAGGTATGTTGGGTGCTAGATGGAAAACTCACCTTCGGCTTCTGTTGTTACATTCAATATACCACCTAAATTAAAATCCAACACAAACACACCCTTTCTGTTTCCCTTTCCCATTCTGCTTCAATCAAGTTGTAAAACTACCTATTTTCTAAAAACGCATCCCAGTATCACTGAGAAGATAGTTTTACCTTCCATCTAAATAGATTACTTTGTTGATCTCCTTTTTGTTTAGCTTAAGACTAAGTGTTAAAGTTTAACATCACTATCATCATAAAAGCCTTCAACTGTCAGTCTACCTACAATAAAAATCTGTGACTTCTAAGGAAGAGAAAACTCATGTGAACTTTAAGCTCACAACCTAACAGCATTAGAGATACAGTGTCTGTAACTCCAAGATTGGATTCAGAAGCCAAAGCTTCGACATTAGATTGTGAAATCTGACCTCTGAATTATTGCTATTCTCTACCCCAACTCATCAAGCCTCTTTTCTCTCCAAACAGTGAGCAAAGATGCTTGGATACTCTGAGGATCATAAAATTTAGGACCACTTACATGAAGCTAAACAACATCTAATAATATATTTTCCTGCCTTTACTTAGATGGATATGTCACCAGCTGGCTGGTGATGAGCTTTGGTTCCACAGCCCCCACACAAAACAAATCTTTTACCTTCTGTTCCAATGCAAGCCGGTACTTCTGTTCTACCCTTTTGCATTTGTTGTACCAACTGCTGTCATCTGTGATGAAAGGAGGACCAATGTTCTCTGGAGTACTGCCCTCACTGCCACTGCTGCCCAGTGTTCTTAGCTCTTCTTCATCACTGCTGATACTGTCAGAACTGAAGAATCATATTTATTAGCCAAGTCAAAAGCTGTGCTTATAAAAATGCAAATTCTGGTTGAAATTGAAACATTGTATTTCTTTAAAAGCTCTGCAAACAAAAAAAAAAAAAGGAAACGTTGGGATATGATGGTTTACTAAACACAACTTGTATTTCAAGCATTTGTTTCTATAACCACCTAAAAAGTGGACAAAAATTTGCTTGTGATCTTTGCCAAGTCAGAAAACTGTATGTGAGCTACTTTCCTTAGTAAGAAAAGGGTATTTACAAATGGTAAATGCATTAAAATATAGATTTTTTTTCCTTAAAAAAAAAAGCAGAAACCCAAATAAGTGGTTGTCATTACATTAAAACAAGATAAATTTAAATCAGAATGTATATCTATGTTTATAGCAAAGATCCTGTGCCTGTTACTTCACAGAATGTATCTCCCTACATAGTAAGTAGACTCATTGATAAAATATCTTCATATCTTCCAGAATCAATGCATGCTAGAGAATGCAGACATCTGTCTCAAAGACAAGAATTTATTTTTGTCTCGAGAAGACAGAGGGGATGTCACCAATGCATATAAATATCTCAAAGGCAGGTGTCAAGAGGATGCTGCCAAGCTCTTTTCAGTGATGCCCAGTAACAGGAAGAAGAGCAATTGGCAATAAACTAAAACACAAGAAGTTCCATCTCAACATGAAGCAGAACGTCTTTACATGGAGGGTGGCAGAGCACTGGCACAGGCTGCCCAGGGAAGTTGTGGATGTCCCTTTCTGCTCCAGGTGTCACCTGCTACAGGTGACCTTGTCTTGGCAGGGGCTTGAACCGGGTGATTCCCAAAGATGTCTTCCAGCACGAACAATTCTGCGATTCTGATTTATACCGGTACCCACAGAAAAATCTTCCCTTACACCTATATTTCCACCTAACAGAATTTGCTAGTTTTTTTTAAGTAGTGATTTCCATAACCCTGTGATCCTCTCATGATACAAACTGAATCACAATTTGTCACTAACATGTAAGCTAGTAAGAACTTCAAGAGAGTAACTAGGATGCTTCATGTTCAGTTGTACATCTTCAAGACTATTCCTAACTGCTTCTCTCCTTTTGGTAAACCTAATAACAGAAAACGTATCATTAATTTCCATTAATCACCATGCTTTTTGGTGATGTCAAATCGCTACTTGATTTATTAGATAATAAGAATTCTTTTTATTATGAATCATAAGGCTGATTAGACGAGCAAAATGCAGCTAAAAAATCAGTTTACGTTGCCTGGTCACGACTTTCTGTGATGTGCTAATGGCTTATATTGCCTATGTCATATCTTATACTTATCAGGGTATATATTATTTTTATTTGCAAAATATCTATTTAGTTTTATGGTTACACAGAAAAGGCCTAAGAGAAAAGACAGCTTGGTCTGGTGATCATCAAAGGAGATGCAGCACTCATTTTCCACTGAACTGTTATTCTGAATCAAGGAAACACAATTAGCATGACTCACATTTCATGAATCATGTAACAATTCCAACAGTCTGAAAGAGTGAGGTAGCTGAGTGTACAGGTTAGTACTGAGAAATAAATATCATTTTGCATATGAAAATAAAAATAAGAGGCTCAATAAAAAGTAAAATCTTGCCAATTAAATAAAATTTTAAAAAGCAGAGTAAAGCTAAGAAGTACCTTTGGGTGAACTTCAAGTACGGTGTATAATCTATGACAGCTGGATAGCTTCCATCCAATCCCTCACCCTTCAGACAAAAACTGATAAAACAGAGCAACAACAATAAGTTTATTACAAGAAAATTAAATTACAGTAACAGTTGAATATTACCAACCTGAAACTTCATTTTTTGTAATTTTCTGGTGCTATAAACCCTAATTTTTAAACATTCACTTCTATTCTTAATAATACAGGGAGATGGCAAGAGAATAACCAGAAAGCTAACTGAAGCAGCAGAAACAGAAGAATTACGGACAAGCTTGGAATTTTCCACATTTAACATAATTTAAAGGGTTTGCAGAGTGCTTATATAACCATTCTACTACGTAAAAAGTAATTTTCTCAAAAATATTTCAAGGTTTTTCTCCTTTCAGACACTTACAGGTGCTGAGGTGCACGAAACTGAAGAACATAAATAAACCTAACTTTTGGAAAATGTTATTAAATGGCTGTAGCTTTATAAAGCTTTCATTTACACTGTATTTTTTTTTACTGGAAATAAATTATTGCATTTCAACTATGTTTAAATTATCACAGAAGTGACAAAATTATCCTGCTTCCACAAGGCTCATATTCCTCATTGCTCCTATCTCTGTTATTGATAAACAGATTCTAGTAGGTCACAGCTATTGCAATCACAAAAATTGCAAAGTCCCATTTTTGACAATGCAGTAATTTAAATGCTATTTGGAAAGTACATCTAAAGGGTTGTTGTTTTTTTTTTTCCCAAAATAAAAAGAAAAACAAGAAAGTGAAAAAGCAGGCCTCCAAGAGCACAATTACCTAATTCCATATTGCTGTGAGGGGAGAAAAAAAAATCAGATTATGTTCTCAGGCAAGCTTGCTGATCTCCAGCCCAAACCCGTACTTACAGTTCCACATAGATAAGCTAGTCAACATTTATAAGAGATACTGAACTGAAAAAAATCTCATATATATGATGCAAAGAATGGATACAGCTTCTCAGCCATTCAAATCACAATACTATGAAAGCTCTGCTCAGTAGTTCCAAGCAATAGGACAAGAGTCAAGGGGCAGAAACTGATGCACAGAAAATTACACCTGAATATAAGGAAGAACTTTTTTACTGTGCAGTTGACCACACACTGGAACAGATTGTCCAGAGAGGTTGTGGAGTCCCTCTCTAGAGATATTCAAGAACCATCTGGACACAATCCTGTGCCATGTGCTCTAGGATAACCCTGCCTGAGCAGAGAGGTTGGCTCAGACTGTGGTCCCTCCCAACCCGAAACATTCTGTGATACGTGGCACAATAAATACACTCCTGTAGTACTAAGCTCCCATTTTGCACAGGAAATTTGTAAACTCTTAAAAGCTGCATTGACAAAATGTAAATGTCTTCAAGAGCCAATCAGCAGTTAGAATACCATTAACAGGTTCCTTTATATTAGAAATCAGAGGACAAAGAAAGAACAAGTAGTCATACAACTAAGCTCTCATACCCTAGTATGTACCACCGAAGCTTTTGAGAGACAAACACAGTCAATTGATGATTATTTATGAGAGGATTTACATAATGCAGACCTAATCTTGCAATGTTTATTCAAGTATAGCTGTAGTCCTTCCAAGTGCAGAGCTAATACAGAAGCAGTTTAATTTCAGATTATGTAAAGCTTAAACTAATAAAATCTGGTAAGATTTGAATTTTGCTGTACACAAGACTAGCACTCTTATCATCCTGCAGCACACTTCTGCTGCTCCAGAACATATGCTGAGGATGCAGTTAAGCCAATCTAATGACACAATGCTGGAAAAAGAAGCTATCCTGTGTTTCCAACCTCTCCCTCCCTATTTTTCCCAATTTTTTTTAAATGCAAACATGACATTCCCCTCCTTACACTGGTATTGGCACTTATCTGACTCCATGGTGGCTCAGCAACCATCAAGACCTGCATTTTTAGGTTGTTTCCTTTTTTTTTCCTTTCCCCACCCAGCTGCAGTTCCATAACCAACTGAACTAAATGCCCTTTACCACCAGAAAGGGAAAACACTGCTCATTCCTTATGTGTTCCTTTTATTCTCTAAGCATTATTCTCCCATAATCTCTGCCACTAATAGGAGGCTTCTGTGAACCAAACTAGCTAACAAAAAAAGAACCACCCAGTCCTCTTACTAGGGATGTTTTTTGATTCTTCAACAATTTAGCTGGCTCATAGAAGGGTCCAACACGCCTGGCACAGAGGTACATACACAGCAGTAAATCTCTGAAGGGCCTTTTGGCAATGGTCAATCACTTAATGCATCCATTCTGTTTTCTGGCAGTTTGCCTCCTATATTGGTTTGTGACAAGCATTAATGCTACTGCAAGGTAAATACTAACAGTGAACTGACAGAAGAATGAAGAACATCATTATCAGTCTCCTTTTCCTTGTGCTGGGTTATGAAACTCTGCCAGTGGCTCTGCCTGAGGCTGAATTGGCCCAACCAGGCATATGAACAAGGTCTTGCACCAGCCAGGTTCTATCTTTTTATAGGCACTGTAATCTTTATATATTGCTGATGTTTTTTTTTTAATATAAGTACATATATAGACATGCCGTGTTTGTTTGTTTATTATCTAGGGTGTGCTTGCACCTTTGTTACCTCAAAATCACAGAATTAATCATATAGGAAAGTCCACAAAAGCCTGGCTAGAAATTGCAAAGGGCAATTAATGTAAGCAGTTCAGCTGCAGGCAATTTTAACACCAATTGATATTAAATGGCCATTTTTAAGTTACATTTTTCAAATTTAGAAGTGATAAAGTTAAAGATTACCTTCTACATATGCAGTTACAGTGCTATCCTTGAGTACCAGGACATAACCACGTACTTAATCACACAGTTCTCCTTACAGTTTTTAAATAACTTTAGAAGATGTCATGTCTATAAGCTTCATTTAATAGGTCTGAAATATCTTCTGCAATTATACTTCTTTCTTTTAGGATTTTGATACCTGAAAAAAATACCCCATAATCATGCAGTTACCTAAAGGCATAACTTGGTTCTTACCTAGAAGAACCATTCAAGATCTCTCTGTTACCCTCCTTTGCCTCAACCTAAGTTTTGTCTCTCAAACAACCACAGGAATTTAAGAATGTTTTCCATAATAGATTGACTTGTAAGTACTTTCCCTGAGCTTTTTGTTGTGAAGCACACAAATACAGTACCTGAAATCAATTGCATTGAGTCCCAACAGCATACCAGCAAGCATATTTGCTTCTTCACCAAGAACAATTGCTCCATCTTCATAAAACCTCCTTCAACAAGAAAGAAATTAATTCAGCTATTTTTCATATTTAGCAGAAAACTGAAGAAATCCAGTTTAAATTAAACAATTCATGAACCCCAGAGGCATTCATATTTCATTTCAAATAAAGTAAACTAATAGACTATATAGCACAAAACACCACAATCTTAAAACACAAAATAATTTAGACATAAGCAAAAAGAATTTTCAACATTAGTCCTATGAACTAGAGGAACAGGATGGATAAAATGCAAAAAAAACCTATGAAGGCATGTTATACTTTACTCTAAAAGGAAGAATTGTGTCATGTACATAAAGAAATAATGATTCCATCACACAAAAAGAAATTCTCTCTCACAATTGTACTTGCAGGTTCTTTTAAAGTTCAACATTCAATTTTCATTCTTAGTAGCTGATCTTTTTTAAAAAAGTATTTTCACCAATCAGCTATTTTTCAGTTAGTTTACCTTTTCTTAAAATATTGCATGCTGGGAAGATGCATGCTGGAAGGTCCTCAGAATTCACCTGAGAATTACATGTGGTAGGAGGGAAACCAAGAGGTGCTCAGTACCAGAGCCAAGGTTGAAATGTCACTTAGTAAGAACTGAGATGCACAGTTCACCTTTATGTTCTAGCAGTGGGTGAGTGCAGGAAGGTGCCAGATTACTAACTAAAACCAGAGAAATACCAGCAACACTGCCCTACCAAAACTCCATCTGTTTCAAGAACTGCATGAAAGCTTTTAGATAGTTCAGAGAGAGCTCCAGTTGGCTGCATGGTGAGCATCCAGAAAATACATGTTTTGAGGCACAGCTCCAGAAATTGAACTGTGTTATAATGCATGCTGTGAGAAGTCCCACTTTCGCAGCTTTGTAACAAACATCCATTCACTATATAGAGATGAGCTGTCCAAGATCTCAGATGTTCTCAGTAGAAGGAATAAATCTGTAAGACTTCCTCTCAGAAGACAGAGATTATAGTCCTGATAGTGAGGCTAGGAAGTACAAACTCAGCTCTGTGGGCTCTGACTTCAGGAAAGGCACGAGGAGGCTAAGCTGGCTGAGCCAGAGCACTGAGCTAGAGGGACTCCAGTCTGATTGAGCACAGTGACTCTTATTTGTGAACAAACAGCAGTGCCCCAGTACATACAGATTACCAGCCATTTCACTGGCACTTGTAAAATCACTGCCAGGTGCCAATCTGCACTGAATTCTTGTAAAATAGTGCCTTGGGAGAAATCACACAAAAAGGACAAGGCACACCTTCAGTGGTGAGATGCAGAAGTTAGCCTGGCAGTGCCAGGGTTAAATACAGATGCAGCAATCCAGCCAAGCCAAGAGTCTCCTTGGAAAACTCACAAATCTTCATTCAGTGCCATACACTTGACATCTCACAACACAACAGTCTGCTATAATTTAAGAGGCTGACCAACTAGTTTAAAAAATAATTCTGTGCCCATGCTTAATCCAACTCCTCTTCCAAATGTAATATGCACATCCAGCACTAAGAATGTGCTGCTTCATTCAAATACTAACTCCAGGCAGCTAAACACAACAGTGACGTTTAAAAAGAGCTATCAGCACGACAGATAATCTTGTATTCTATATACATGTATAACACAAGAAATTTATAGTTTATACTAATAATTACTAAATATGCATATAGTAAAATATATGTTTTTAAATGCTAAACAAATTATACAAAGCATCACTCAAAATTCAGGTCAGTTATTAGGTATCTGAAATCCCACATGGGAAAAGAAAATATGTCCATTGTTGCTAGTGGCTTTGAAATCCATACAACTGTTTTGCAGAGAAAGAGAGAAAAACTCCACAACTTTGCCAAAGTTGTAAAGCCGGTATGCTTATTGCAGCGCTAGACGCATGCGGAGATTGCTCTTAAAAGGCATACGTACCTCTGGGAACTCCAGATCCCTTTTTATCCCCCTCTCAAATACATATGCATACAATTTCACAATAGGTTCATACATATTCATTTTTACGAATTTCGCGTGACATTTGCCGCTAGTTCTTCTTTATCAGAAAGAATTCCTAGGTCAAGCTGACCTGCTCCCACAGCAGTTTCTGTCTCTCTTTATCTGTCTCCCCCCCTTATCTCAGTCCTTCACTGAATCCCTGACTCTAGGCATAGTTATGTTTCAAACTACAGACTTAACTCAAATATGTACATTTCACCTAAATCAAAATGGATTTCTACGCTGGGGTTTTTACTCTGTCTCACAGCCAAAACCTGAATATATAATTTTTATTTCCATTAGATGTATTTTAAAATATTACTTCAAAAGAAACTCTGCACTTACTACGTTTGGATGCAAGAGAAGTTGTTTTGAAAAGATATATCACTGAAAGAACATTCAAATATATTAAACATTAACATGTTCAAATAAATGAATTTGAAACTGCTAATCAAATAAGACCATTGTTATCCACTAACAAACTACACTATTGAAACAGGGACAAAGAATATACTACTTAACTACATAATTTGTGACCCTACTCTTCCTACCTCCTCCTCAGAAACCCATGTGACTTTTCAGTTTGAAGCATCATTAGTAAATCTTTTCCAGATTTTCTTTCTTTTATGTGCTTCTTGTCTACTGTAAATGCAAGCAAATCTGGGTAAAATAAGACAACAGGTTTTGAAACTACAATGAAATGGGATGTTTACCTAGTTGTGTTTCAAAGTCAGGTTAATACTGGCAAATTATATGGAAATATCTGGACAAACAGTATTAAACAAATAATATGCTAAATGAACAGAAGTCCTTATAGAGAAAATTCTTCTTGTTTTAACAGCCCATTCATTATGTCTAAACTTTTAGAGTTCAACACAAAGTACACGCTACAGATCCACTTGTATTCAGATGACTTCATCAAAAATCTGTAAGACATACTTGTTATGAGATAAAATAGCATCTAATAATCACATTATCTAAAACCAGTTCAAAACCGACAGCATATTCTCTATCACAAAGCATATTCTCATTCCTGATTTTATTATTTTATCAAATCTGTTACACATTTTTCTTATTATATCAAGAATCCTAGCTATGCCTGATCACCAATTCTGCTGCCCTACAGTTCTCAAGAGGTTCCAGGAATTCTCTTCCTTTTTTCTTCAGAAGTTCTATAAAAATTATTTTTCACCGAGTCCTTAGGCTTTCTATCAATTTTGAAAGGAATACATCTATCCTTACCACACCACAATTTCAGCTTTAGTTCCTACTTCAGAGAGGTTTTCTTTGCTTCTGACTTTTCAAGAATTCCAGGCTTTTTTCCAAATTTTTTAAATCACGAAAAGATAATCAATTTTGCAGTTTTACCCATGCTAAAACCAAATCCATACCAGTTCTAGATACCTTTCACTAGGTTACAGGTCTTTCATTAATGACATCCTTTACTATACAAATCAAGTGCACCATTCACTTCCAAACATAAGGCCCTCACTTAAACAACATTTACTAAAATATTGCAAAAATAAAATTCTTGTAGACCTGGTTGTTTTGAAGTCTCTCAGAGCTGTGGAAATGTATTCAGACAAATGTTTTTCCATAAGTGCTACTCTTATCCATGCTCGACCCTGCAAGACAAAACAGGGATCAAATATTTAAGCATTACAGAAAGAAACAGTTTTACACTCTGAAAACTAATACCATTGATTTACCTGAATAAATGACTGACAAACAAAACTAACATTAAACAGAAACAGTTGCTAGGATGTACTTCATTACAGCAATAACGAAAATAAAAAATGCTTTCTTACAAGGACACAAAGTTTATTGTGAAATAAAGTTATCCAAAATTTTAAGGAGAGGGTGGAGGGTTTTTTTCTTTAATTATGTGCTCCAGCCTTTTGAAAAGCTCATGTATGTGAGAGGCACAGATCAGGGCAGAAAGCTTTACATTTTAAAATCAATGGTATTGGAAACATCCAGGTGTTTCCACAGTAAAGTGGCAGTAACTTGTCCTCAAAGTGATTCTCTGTGTTCATTCAAATATTAGAGGGATTTAAATTTTAAAAAAAGAGTTGTGAAATATTTTTGCTCCTCAGTAACAACACTATTATAAAATGTGTACATAAAATACAGACATGAAATGAAATCAAAGAGACCTTAATCTTTTAGAGTCCAAAAGCAAAACTTCACTGGAACAGTTCCATAAACAACAGCAATACCTTCAAAAAATAACCCTTAGGAAAGCACATTGTGCTGTGTTTGTAGGTCTGGTGCACAGGATTGTGGCTTATAAGAGGGAGACATTTCAATGGCTGCCACAGCTATGACTGTGTTTCTGAGAACACGAGGAACATTTCTTGTAAACCATATAAACTTACAAACACTTTGTAAGTAGTAAGATGTCTTTATGCTTAATATATTTGGTGCTTACTGGCATCTAACTGAATATCAGTAAACACATTCTACCAGAACTAGCAGTAGATTGTAATCCTACTTCAGGGTGACCTGACTGTGGCCTTCTAGGGAGCCTACAAGAAAGATGGAGAGAGACTTTTTACAAGAGCATGTAGTGACAGAACAAGGGAGAGTAGTGTCAAGCTGAAAGAGAGTAAGCAGGAAGATGTCTCCGCCCACAGCAGGGGGATTGGATGTAGATAGTCTTCAAGATCTCTTCCAGCCCAAACCATACCAAGATTCTATGAAATGCTAAATAAAATTGCTTTCATAAATACCAACAGCACAGCAAAAAATTTAACATAGAAACTAAATTAAATCCCAATGAAATTAGGATATTTTTCTGGATAGCTGCCTTTATGTTGCCTTTATTTAGAATGTGATTGAAGCCATGAAACTGATGATGCTGCTTAGTTAAGGACTAAAGCCTATGCTCCTCCAGTGAAAGTAGAGCCAACTATCACTGGCAAACCCTTGCTGACAGCATCCAGGCTGAGGAGGACACTTACTCGGACACCAGTCAAACTGATGCACATGATGGGTATTTGTGTCAACATGCTCGCCATCTTTTCATATCCAGATATTCAAAATACTCCCCTAAAAAACTTAACACCATTTTCCACACTCACTGTTCAAATTAGGTTCTCTGTCTACTATTTGGAAGAAGTATTCCAGAGAGTAATACAAAGTTTTTATTTATTGATAGGAGTATTTCAGAAAATAGCCTTGCAGCTTATTATCTGCTGAATTTAAATATTCATACCTATCAAAATCTCAGAATTCAGAAAGACCTATAAAATAAATCTTAAGAGCTGATCCCACCTATTCTATCAGTGCATAAATTCTACATGAAGTAAAATTACTAGAAGGAAAAAGAAAAAAAATCACCCAATTTTTACAATTTAATATTTCTTAGGCATGTCCACAGGAACTTAATTTCCCTTAAAAAACTGTGTTTTCAAAAAATTATGTAAAGTAAAAAATCTGAAGATAATCCTTTTATAACATAACACAATCACTGAATTGAGAGAATTTTTCATACTGAGTAAAAAATCTTAAAGGGAACACATTTTGATTTAAAAGTGGGGTTTTTAAAAAGCAAATATTTACTAGGCACATTAAAAAAATTTCGAGCAATGAAAAAATGTGTGGAGCAAGCTAAGTACTATGGTTTTTTTACAGGTACAGAAATGTCACAAAAATTACAGAAATGTAATAAAATAATCACTTAGCCTTTCTCTTGCCTACCTTAGCTCTAGAAGAGCCAACATTCTCCATGTTCTCAATGCTGCAGATGCAGTTGTGGGAGACTTTTCGGCAAGCTACGCGAATGTAGTCCCAGAAACTGCGAGGGCTTTCATAGCCAAACCAGGAGATCTGACCTTCAATCAAAACACAAGACATAGAAAGATTTATGGACCTCCCTCTCTGCTTATTGGAGATAAATGCAATTAAATACTCCCCGATATGCTGCCTTTACCAAAAGGATTTTATACAAACAATGTATAAATGAATTCCTACTGAAAACTGACCCATAGATGTAAAAAAAGTTGCATTATGAAAATCATCCTGGTTTGAAAGTGAAGCACAAAGAGAAGTTCAGGGCAGGCTTTGTGTATATATGTGTATTTTCTTGGGCTTTTTCTTGTTATTATGCTAAAATAAGAGTCCTTCACAGAACTCTTCAATCACAACAGAGCACAAACTTGTGACTTAAAAATATGAGGCAAGAAGTATTTATGCTATTTCTATAGACAGCATATACATTTCACTAATACAGTCAAGTACAGAGATTTTTGTTCTTAAAATTATAAAAATAAAAAAATATAAACCACCACTTTGCTGTGGTAGTATTATCTTTATTTTAGGAACATACTGTATTTTTTCAAAAGGTACTTTCATTTGAAGAGAAGCTGATGCATAAGCAAAAAAGTTTTGCAATCACAATTTCTTTTAAGTATACACAGAACATTCCCTCAGAAGCTGAGAGAAAATAATTGAGCAGATCATTACCCCTTCTGGAGCTACAACCAAAATCTTTCATATTTTTTCCAGTTTGCAATGTATTGCACTTAGAAAATGAAAGGCAAAACTACGTAGCACTCGCAACATCTCCACATAAATTTCATCAGCAGCACAACAGCTCAACCCCATTTTTCAGAGTGAACAGCACACTGTTCTCACTTTGGACATACCTGCAAACAGGTATGGAACAAGTAAGGTTAATATTGCCCTCTGGTGACTTCCAGCATTGCTATGTGCAAAACCTTATCTCCATATAAAATGAGTTCTTTTTAAGCTGATTTTATCTTACTTCAAGTCTTGAATTGCACTTGTGAAGCTTTACTAATGTATGAGAAAGACTTACTCTTTTTCTGTAGAAAGCTCAGATTTCAAGAAAGAATATATTAGAGTGATACTGCAAATCATACGTACTGAAAATAAAAGTAAAAATATGCATTTTTATCTGACATGACTAGACTTAGGTTCAAGCATAACCAAAGTAGTGTCAAAGGCCTGTCCCCTACGAGCTGAAGAAATTCAAGCAGCAGGTTCTTCTTCCCCTAGAGGGTGCATGTCACTTGGCGGTCCATCTGCTTCCTCCACCAAAGATACATTTATTAAATTCAAAGCATGATAAAAGACTTTAAAAACCACAAAAAAAAAAAAAAGGCACAAGCAGGAAGAATTCATATATAATATCCTATATGACAAAGAAAAAATAGAATTCCAAGGTGCCACAGTTACTGTAGTTTTAGATCTGCTCAGCTCTAAGAACTAAAAAGAAATTCCACAAGGTAAGTTCTTTTACAAACTTACTATTTTTGTTGAAAAAATGCCAAGTTTAGTGGATGGCAACAAAAGTTCAACAGCATTTTAACAACACAAAAAGCTACAGATATTTTTCACATTCTTCATCAAATCAAAAACATTTCTGCCTAGGACTTGTACCTACAAAATTAAATGCAGCTATGGTGTAAAGATGACTTCATATCATCAGTTCCAGTTCTAACTAATAAAGGCAGGCATATGATATATTAACTTCTGTGGTTTTTTTCAAACTATCTTAAGGGCAGAATATATTTAGCAAAAAACCAGTTTCATTCCAGTTTTCTGAAGCTCCTAATACATGGCAATTCCTTTAACAACTGAACACCTGAAAAAGACATGGTCATTTAAAACAAGAAATAACTTTACAGGAGAAATCCATACAAGCACACAGCACTTATTTGGCTTACACTGATCAAGAAAGCCAGCTGGCCATAATTCAACATACTCTGACATTACAGTGGGCTTCCATCTCATTCCAGTTCTGTGAGAGGATGCAATGGGTTTCAGACTTCAGCAGGAATTTTCTTCACTTGAAACTCACAGCCAGCTCAGCAACTTTTGTGAACCAAAGTCTCCTGTATTTCACTATTCTGTTCCTACAACTTTAAATCTTGCCCACATTCTCAGAATTATTATAATCTGAAAAAAAACTTTCTCAATCTATCTATACACACACAGAATGCTAGAAAAGACTGACTGAGAATAGTGAGAATGTATTTTAAGAAATACCAAATAAGATTTTAAACTATAGATTTACTAAAATTTTAAAAGCTTTCAGCATGTGAAATTTATTTGGCCCTTAAAGCACGCAATGCACATAGCTACAAGAAGTCTCAAGAACGAGAAATGAAATAGCTCCCACTACTCAGCATCTGTCAGGCTTTGCTTGCAGTACTGTGTCCAGCTCTGGTCTCTACAATTCAAGGAGAGGATCAGATTGGAGAGGGTCCAAAGGAAGGTCACAAAGATGTTCAAAGGGCTGTTAAACCTGTCCCATGAGGAAATACTGAAGGCATTATGTTTTTTCTCTCTAGGGAAGAGAAGGCTCAACGGGGGAACTCATCACAGTTTTCCAGTACTTAGAGGGTGAAGGCTCCCTCTTCACAATGAGCCACACAGAAGGCAAAAGGCAACACATACAAGTTGCCCTGGGAGAGGTTGCATCCCAAGAAAGAAATTTTTTTACAACAAGAACCAAAAGTCACTGTGACAACATCCCCAGTGATGTGGTAGAGTTTTTATCACTGGATGTTTTCAAGATATGATTGGACAGGATGCCAGATATTCTCATCTAGACTCCCATCCCCAAATGATTGGGCCAGGTGATTCTTCAAGGACCCTTCCAACTTGGACTGTTCTGTGATTTCAAAATGATATCTAAATTTTAAAAGATCGTAATAAAATTGAAAGCTAGTTTTAGGGTAGAACTTACATTCTGTGAAAGCACGTCATAAGGAAAGAGGAAATTTCTCAGCAGGTGCACAGGACAATGAGCATGTGGTCCTTGCTGTGAAGTTCATATGTCACCTGAAGATGTAGAGCTGACAAGGTATTCCAACAGAAATCATGTTGGTTTTGTCAGCCAAACAAAATTCTTAGGTAAACATGGAAGCTGCATGTGTAATAATAAACATTGTTCAAATAAATTCCATTCCTGTCTACAGAACTGCAAAGCAAATAGAAACAAATTGTGATTTTTTTTTTGCTTTCACCACATTTTTGCAAACTGCTGCACACCTACTTGTATCAACCCATTTCTGTTCTGACAACTAGATACAAACATCCACAGTTATCCCAGATTCTTTTCATGCCCAGTAAATTCTTCACAAATAAGATTAAACAGCCTGATCTCTATCCAATTACAGTCCAATTTAATTTACAAAGTTCCACAGTTGCAAAGAAGTAATGACTAGGATGTTCCAAGGTACAGACAAGTTTTCTCCAGATTTCCCTATGTTACTTAGCAGCAATTTTTTCTATCCAATAAAAAGTAAGTTTTAGTGCAACTTCTTGCTAACAAACTGGCATGATCTTTGAGGAAATTCTGAGATACCTACCTTTATTTTGAGCCTACAGAATTGGTCATTAAATACTTAGAGCAGTTCATAAACTCAGTCCTCCAAGACAATTATAAGTTCATTTACAATTTTTCTCCATACAAGAAGAATGAACTAAACCACAAATTACACAAGAGCTCTCCTGTTTCTTCTTAGTCAAAAAGAATAACTCAGTATGTGTGTATAGATACTAAATCTAATAATAAAAGCCATTCTGCTAACAACATTATTGCACCAAAGTAAGGGCTACCACAGCTGTATGCTTATTTTGTCTTTTTCATGATAGTAATGCCTTTAGTTCTTACATCCTTAACCTACCTTTTTCACTGCCATTATATCAGCATTACCTTAATTATTGAATCCAGTAGACTTGTTTCTCTCAGAACAAAGAGCATTACAAGCTGCATTTTACTGACACAAAGAACTCCTGAAATTTAGGAGTTACATCGATTGGATAGAAAAAATCAGCTTCCATGGACAATCCTAGCAGAAGCTTTTGACATGTTTATAGGGCCTCCTAAACATACAGGAAAATAGGCACACAAAATTGTGAACATGTCAAAACAGCACAGTACAGAGTATTTTCTGTGTCCTCATGGTGGTAAATGCAAGTAGGCGTACAGATAACAAGTGTACTCACAGTAACCATGCTATGCAAAAATTACACATGTCACAAGCAAAATGCACTGGATATATTTACACACTGACACCTGACACTATTTCTAAACACACATACTGGCTAGCAGTTTGGATATCAAACATTTTTACTGCAAAAAGGATAGTACTGAAAACATAGTAAGGCAGTAAATACATCCAGGAGACTAGTTTTCAGAGATATGTTTGAGATAATGGCCATAGAAATCTGCAATAGTTATTCATGTTTTTCAGTACTAACTCACTTAACACTAACTTAAAGTGATATGAAAAGGCAGAAAACAATACATCCTAGTTACATAGTAAAGACAAAATACACATAATTTTGAAATTACTTCAGGTTTTACATCACCTTGGATATATCTGACATCAAATCCCAAGTACTGTTGCTGAACACTTTTGATGTCCTACCATTTCTGCACTACCTGTATATAAACTTAGCTGATCTGATAAAAAAGACACTTACAGGAAATATACCTGAAAAATCTGTGGCCAGAAATGAAAACAAGAAACCACACTGATCACTACAAGATACTGCTTCATCTCCACAGTACAGAATGGTCAGGAATGGAAACAATTCCAAGCAACTGTATGAGAAAAAAAAATGGCTCCTGAAATGATTCACCTTGCTTTAAAGGCCATCAAACACACGTACACAAATTTGTAAAACCCCTTTTAGGACTATAGGTCTTATTTGGACCTTCAAATACACTGTCCCTGTATCCTCCCAGAGTAACACTTAATCTCTGCCGTATTGTAAAACCATGCAAAAACTTATTCCAAAGAAGAAATAGAAGAGTAATTAGTCACTCTTTTTTTTTTCTGTTACTTCTTCTCAGGGGAGAAGATTTTCAGCTTTTCAAGATTTTCAGCTGCCCTGTCCAGTAGTATCATATCTTGCCAGGAGGGATGCTGCACAGTTTACTTCAATGACAAGAAGAACACATGCCTTATAACCGCCTCATTACAATCTTTGGTCGACTCCATGTCCTCAATACCTCCAGCACTTGTAGGAAGTAGCAGGCACAGTGCACATGTAGTGTTACACAGCACAGGGAAACAGCTCTCCCATTTCTAGAGCTTAAGGCAGTCCCTTAAAAACCAGTTAATACAGCTTGCTCAAACTCTTGTCCTTAGGGCAATTCAGATTGCTTTTATTGTCAACAGTGGCCTATTCCTGACTGATACTTATAGGCAGTACATGTAGCTGTAAGGTAGTGCCATAGCTTATTATGTTAGCTTTTTTGGAACTATTTTTAGTGCCATATGTTCCATGTCTTCTGTATCACAGAAACAGATACATATATGCAAGCAGCATTTACAGACCTCTGTTGTGTGAGCTGGTTTGCTTCTGCCAATCTCATTTTACTACTAAGCAAATACTCATATGTAAAATATTCTTAAGAATATGAGCAGCTGGGCTAAAAAGTGCATTCACGGGGAAAGTAATCTGTTTTCTGCCTGTCTGACTTCCTGGTCTGGCTCACTACAAGACCCCATGAAGACCACAGCCAGGAAAAGTAAGTGCAAAGTAAAAGCTGGGCAGTAAGGGGGAAAATAAAAACCTGTAGCAAACTGCACTGAGTTTAAGAAACGTTATGGACATTTTCACTACAACTGGACAATGTCATGAGTAATCTGTGACAGCCCTACTTTGAGCAAGTGGTTGGACTTGATGACATTCTAAAAACTTTCCAAAACTTAATTATTCAATGAGAGTGAATATAAAAAACCAAATCAACAAAACCACTCATGGTGGTTAAATAAAAAATGCTATTTCATGACCCTTTTGCTACCAGGAGCATCAGATCAGGTACCGACCAAAAATCCATTTTCACATGGTCCTTGTGTTTCCACAATGACCATTTTTTTCAGAACTAGGAAGGTAAGGCATAGACAACTACTATTACAGAATTTTTAAATGCAATGGTTTTAGGAAAAGCATAAAATTCTAATCCCTGTAGCTGAAGTCTTTTACCTTTAAAATAACCATCCTTCTTCCTGCCATTTTGGGTTTGGATTTTTTTGCCTGGATCCTAATTAAGCATGAAACCAATAAACAGAAATCGTCACTATATTTCATCAAGACTACACTTTGCTCCTTAAGAATACATTAAATTTAACATCAGAACAGTTACCAGTAAAAGTTTTCGAAAAAAGCAAACTTCATACTTTATAACATAAAGTTTTTTGGTTTTTTTTAATTCTTCCTTCCTCACCCAGTACTCCCAAAGGAAGCTAAATATTAAGTAGTGTTGTTTGCCAGAGTCTTAAAGTAATACACTTAAACTCTCAAATCTGGATCATCCGTTTAACTACACTGCCATGAGATTCTCCTGACAACTTTGATACAAAGAAGCTATTTATCTTATCACAGACAAACAGATCAAGTATGTTCTGCCAGCTTCAAAACACTTTATACAACTCAGTGCAATCACCAGTTTGCATTTAGTCTCTTCCTACTGACACTAACTATGCATTCAAAATATATTAGTCAATTCCATCAATAAAATACAATTTCTTTCAAGCCCTGAATTGTAGAATACATATCCCTCTTAAAATTTGAAGTGTCATAGTACATTTCTTATCTCAATTTCTGTCTTATTATTTTAAAATCTTTAAAAATTACAAGCAGTCAACTAGCTTATTACCAAAACATTCTCTCTTTGCAACACAATCCACAAGTTCCCACCTTTTTCTGTAATTTTACTCTGCAAACATAGAAAACTATACTAGCAATTACAAGGGGAAGACTGAAACAAAATTTAGCTATTTGAATTTCTCTATTTCTTACTTGAAATGATTTTTTACTTGCAAATTCCATTTGCCAACTTGTCAAGGCTTCTTCTCTGTATACTGCCTGTCCTGGATAAAAGACTGTGAAGCAAAAGAATGATGATGAAAAAAAAAGAATTTACAATTGCTTTTGTACAAATACTGCTGAAGCTGGAGGAGGAGGAGGAGGAGAAAAGAGAGCAATTTCCCTGCACAGTCAAGCTGCTAAGTACCCATAATCACTCCAAAAATCTTTGTCACAATGTGACAAACCCTATGTTTCTACCATACTGTGCACCATTTTTTTCTTCCTCTGACAGAACCACAGCAGGTAGTAATTGTGCTATTCAAATGTCAGCCTACACACAGTATTGTTCACAAAGCTTGGTTATGAATATTAAAAAGTATGAAAATGAGTAGATTGTCATATTACACATCTATATTTAGATGATTATGATGTTCTTCATAATCCTCAAATCATTTCAGAAACTGTACACAGAATTGAGGAAAGAGAAGACTCATCCAAGGTCCTTTTCTAGTGACTGCTACTACTAAAGCACACACTGTTCTCTGCGCAAAGCAGCTTCCTCTAGAACAACTGGAAAATGCAAACAGACATTATCTGGAACTAGAACTTGATACAAGAAGAAAATCAACAACTGACCTTTCTAAAAAGCAATCTCTTCCAGGACATTCCAGCAAAAAACCAGCTTCACTAAAGGGGTGGAGCAATAAAATGAAAGGACCTAAAAACAGTCCCTGGAAAAGAAGGCAACAAAAGCAAGGAAGGGAGGAAGAAATGGGAGCAGCACCAGATACACTCTGTAGCTCCTATTGAAGCAGATAATATAATTGTCTTTCAGACTCTTACAACACAGCCTTATCATAAAGCAGAAAAGCAGACAGAGCTCAGCACCATGGCAACATTCACTTGCTTAATTATCAGCCCAGGAGGCTTCCAACAAGATCACTGGAAATATGTTTCACAGAAATAGTTGCTTTCACTTTTCCATAGTAATGCAGAAAATCAGGAAGGTAACAGCAATAGGACAGACCCACAAATAAAGCAAATGCTTTCACTCAGCATCAAGTAGTTTGTACAGATGCACAATAGTTTTGTATAAACAAATTCTCATGGTAAAATTATCACCAATAAGGAAGTTAATTAACATACCTTTCAGTCGATGACTTAGAATCTGTTCCAGAATGGCTGCAAAATTATTAAATTCAGGGGAAGTATCATCGATAGTTTCAAAACAGGAACGGTCAATCAGAGTCTTGACGGAAAACCTACAGCAAAAAATATGGGACAATCATAAATTATATGAATAATTAGTGGTCCTCTATAGCAGGGCAGTAGTTTGTGCAAACCAAAAGAACAAGGAACCCACCCTGACGGTATCAAGTTCAGTCACAGCAACAGGAACACACAAAATGTTCAGATATAGTATGGAAGTACAATTGGCATTGTTGGTCTTAGGCATAAAGCCTTAAAAACAGAAAGAAAAGAAAAATCCCCACTCTTTCCACACAGAAATGAGTTAATTATTTTTCTCTTCTCTAAACTATTTTAATGAAGTTGTAGAAAAACAAGCACTCAAAAGCATCCAACATCAGTGTCTCTTTGTAATCCTAAACACAAACACTTTTGCTTGACATTTTCTCAGTGTTCCTTTTATTCCCAAAATCCAAGTCCAATAATCAGAAATACAAACTTTATCCTATTATGAGAACACTCTAATTTGATCCTAATGCAAAAATAATCTAGACATATTATAAAACAATGAATTTTTATGCATTGTTGAATCTGCATTCACTTAGGCTGATTTCCCTGTGAATAGGGGTAATCCTTATTCAGCACTGTATTACTTCATTATTATGCTAGAAAAGCTTTCAGTTTCAATGATCCAACACCTAAAATTGGAAAGGCTGAATCAAGTCACTGTAAAATGCAGACAAGACGTAATTAGTCAACTGGCCAGCCTGCTGTGTTTAGTTACTCCTACATTTATACAAACTTTAATTCTTATTCAGAGGATAGTTCAAACCTCAACAAATGTGACAAATATTTTTTTTCTTTTGCCATCATAATTTTTATCATTATCCATTTTTATTTTCCTTTCTTCAGCTTGTTCTTCCAGTTTTCAGTTTCAAGACAAATGTCTCAAACTTCAAGGTATTAAATCTGAAGCATTTACTATGTTTTTTTGCAACAGTCTTAGTTGTATTAATAGAGCCATACTGCAGCCTGAGGAGATAGTTTTCACAACACCCAAATGTCAACAGTATCAACTCAGGATGTTCTCACTCTGCCCGCTCCTCCCCCTACACCTGAGCGAGCGCTGGCTTCCTCAGTTTTGCCGCTTCTACTTTTTATGGTGCTCACTATGAACTGTTCTAGATTTTCAGTGCTGGAAAGGAGGGGAAAAGTAACTCTTAAATATGGATACATTCATAAAAAATATCCTTCACAGCATCTCAACACAAGCACTTCTATGGCACAGCTGCAGAAGCAGCAGCACAGCATTGTAGGCAAGGGCAGGAATGAAGCTCCTTACACCTGTACTACTTGGAAATGCTCTGCACTACAGCAGTAACTGCCTCCTTAGAGGAGTCAGCACAGCCTTCTGATGCACAAAACCAATGTGCTCAAACTGAACTGGCACACAGCTCAAGAGTTTCCACTCAATTCTGTTTTACTCAGCAAACTTCTGAATAAATACTCCCTATTTTACCTTTCCTGCAGGCTTCTATTGTTGTACAGTTTTTTGCAGAACAGGAATTAGGAGTGAATTAGGGTGGAGGAGGAAGCTTCTCCTGCAGTGCCAAATTATGACTCAGTTTTGAACTCCTCCATATTTTTAACCAATTTTGAGTAACTGAGAGACATGCATGCCCACCAGTTAACTGCTATTGACTCTTCTAATGGCAGAACTTATTGCTTCCTCAAAGCTATATCAGAGCTGAGAAAATTTTTATTAAAAAAAAAGCCTTCATTTTGAAAAACAAATGCCTACAGCAATGCCATGACTAAGCTAATATTAACTGTAACAAGATGAGTCCTCCCACACCATGCAGGTCTGAAAAAGATACAGTGCAGCACAGCACTCACAGATCCATACACAAGATAGACAGTGAGTTAGCAGAGTGATGTACTGCCCTGTATACAGGAATATCATCATAAAACTCAGAGACAGGATCATCCATAAAATGCAAAATCAAGTTGGGTACAATATAAAGCTATGTCTACTTTTCCTGTATTCAATGTCATACTTGAAAGTTCACTAATTAATATTGTATGGAGAACCTATTCAGAAGTGGAGATATATTCAAGAAGAAACACTTAAGAGCAATTGCACAAACACTTTAAAAATCATAAATAAGTTTTATTTTTTTTCATTTTAAAGCATTCTGCTACTCAACTGAAGAAAAAAAAATCTAGTATTTAAAGAAACAAAAATTTTTATATTCCTAGGGTCTGATTATAAAAGACAGTCTAAGAGCTCAGCATCAAAATGGTGCTTTTTAAGTGCTCATATTACTCCCATAATATCAGAAATGTTAATTTTCATCTGTCTACTCTGCCCTTTCACCAAAACCCTAAACCTTTATAGTCAACTTGGGTTAGATTGGCTTTTAGGAGAATTTAAAGGGAGTGCAAGTATGAACTTATTTCTACAAACCAGGGAGATAACAGCACTACCAAGGAAAATTTGATTCACTAGAAACATTTTTCAAGACTTAAAAAAAAACCTCTTAGGCAAATACTGGTGTGTTATCTTTTTTTTCTCTAAATACTACAAAGAGGCATGTGGGAACTCAGCACATCCCTCCAGATGTCCAGAGTTGCTGAGGACCCCGTTGTGGCGCTCGGAGACCCTTGCACACTGCCCGGAACACCTGGTGGCTTGATTTTGATCCTTCTAGCGAATTGCCAGCTTGGCATGGGGATGTGAAAGCCACACAGGTTTGAGTGGTGTAATAACAAGGTGTTCACAGGGCGAAAATGTAGATTTTAGGATTTTTGGTATAGGGGTTATGGGGACAAGATGGAGGAATCAGGGCATGCCTAGTCCTTCTTTCTTCTTCTTGTTCTCCATTTTCTGCTGTGATGTTGGCACTTTGGGATTAGTTTAGAATAGAAGTGCACTGTCTAGCATAGGTGATAGGTATTGGGAATTAAAAGTAAATATGATATACGTAGTTTGTAGTATAAAAAGATGACACTGCCTCGGGGCCGGTGGAGAGTGCTTGTGGCTGCTGTGCTGAGCAGACCTCGGCTGGGCAGAAAGATAATTTTGTAGATAAGAAATAATAAACAACCTGAAGACCGAAAAGTGAAGAGTCCAGACTCATTCTTCAGAGCGCAGGCTGCCGCAGAACCACCCCACGCATCTCGGGGCAGAGAACAAAACAGCCGACCCGAGAGAGGCAAACATATATTTAAGTGCAAATTAAAAGTCATGAGCACGTTTTGCATATTAGATATTCACACTTCACCATGTTTACCACGTATATTGGGAAAAGGATTAAGGGTATATAGAAGTTTTGCCTTTGAGAAAATGTTACACTGTAAGCACTAATTAAGCAATTCTCCTCAGTCATTGAAGGTGTTTCCAGTGTATGGGGCCACAGACCAGAAATTCCACGCTCTTGCACAGTTATGTGGAGCCACATGGAGACTGAAAGTCAAGAAACAGAAGGTCAGGTCTAAAGTACACAAGGGCTATGAAGAAAAAAGGTCCAAATAGCTAGAGTTGTTTCCTTGGTTCCCTGTATTGCTCCCATCTTCACAGAATCTCTAAGGTTGGAAAAGACCTTTATGATCATGGAGTCCAACCGTTAACAGCACCAAGTCCACTGCTAAACCACATCCCCAAGTGCCATATCCACACTTTTTTGGAATGTTTCCAGGAATGGTGATGCTACCACTTCCCTGGGCATTCTGTTCCAATGGCTCACCACCTCTTCCGTGAAGAAATTTCTCTGAATACCCAATCTAAACCTCCCTTGGGCAACTTGAGGCTTTTTCCTCTCATCCTGTCACTTGCTACCTGGGAAAAAAGCCCAAGCGCCACCTCACTCCATCTTTTCTCCACTGGGCTGCCACAGCAGCACTGCACTCCAGAGCAGCAGACTGCTTACACATCAGAGATTAACTTCTAAGCAGACTGCAAGAGCAGATGAGTAATGCAGCTTCTCTTGCTATAACACCTGTTGCTTCAAGACTTTTTAAAATATTTTATCCAACATTTCTCATTGTGTTACAGCAACAACTTTTACTCCCCAACTTTTATTATTTGTTTTTTAATGCAGTAACTGCAATTAGAGATTCCAATATCAATGTTTCTAAATGACCTTCATGAACTCTGATGTTTTTGGATTATTACACATTTTCTCTGTCACGAATCTACACTTGCTTGAGCCAAAAAGATGTAGAAATAGTAGCATTCTCCCAGCCTTAAAAGACCTTATGAACTATGTAAGATGGAGACATGCTTGAATAAGAAAGATTTAAACCAATCTTTTCAGGGTACGTTGTTCCACTACAACTTTGCAAGATGTTGTTCCATGACATCTTTGCAAAATGAGCAAGAAGTCTCCCAAGTTTCTTGAATAACTCCAAACCAAAGCCAAACATTTTGTGGATACATCCCACATCTATAGGCTTATTCCCAAAACAGCAGATTTTGTCATGATTATTTAGCTTGCAATTTGGGAAGTGTCATTAAAATACTATTTTAAAGAATTCAGACTATTACTATAGAATAATCCCTAAGATTATGAAACAATATGCCTTATGCTAAACATGGCAATCATGGAACACACAGTTCAGCTAAGGGTCAATGTCACTGCAACAAGTCTTATGTGTATTAGCAAAATCCCTGCTGTAAAAGCTAGTTGTTCAATTCTGTGTTAACACTCTGTATTTAAGCCACGAATGACACTTCTGAGGTCCATCTCAGTTGTTCTGTATCTATACGGATCTTTCATCTGTGAATACTATCGAAGACTAGATTAAAGCAAGTTGAACAATCTATAACTAGCAAAAAATCTCAGCGCCACTTACTGGAACATCAAAGGGACCAAACTCAAGAGAAAACAGGAAAGAAGAGAGAAAAAGCTTAGAACATGCATTACATACTCAAAAAAAGTCCTGAGAATTATTCCAATTTAAATCATGGCTGTACAGTACAAAACCACAGCCATGCATTTTCACATGCAATTGGTTTATGGAACTTAAGTATCTATGCCACTTTCCATGGCTACAGTGACACTCAACATTTCAGTGGAAATAAACTGCTCCTTCCAACACTGTAAATATAAGAAATTATCCACATCTGCAGGAGGAGTTAGATAGCATCACTGTAAGAAAATATGAAAACCTTAAAGTCTGGTATAACTATTAAGTAAAAATATGCTAAATTGAAACTTTGACAAAAATAATTCATTATATTATCAGAGATTGTTAACAGATGGTAACTCAGAAGAGTATCTTCCTTGTGATCTTTCCCCTTCACTGGGGAACAGTCCATACCATCCAAATTTGATTGAATCAATTGACTGGAGCTATTTTTTACCAGAACAATTTCTTATTTTCACAGAATTCTGATTGAAAGGGTATTATTTTACACTTTTCTATACTAACGTGGCTATTCCTAACAGGTAACTCTTTTCCATAATAGAAAATGTGTAATAACTACAGTAAAGCACAGAGATATTTTAAACACTCTTACACTGGCAAAATAAAAATATAAATAAATGCACATACATCATAATAATGCAAATCCTTCCTCCTCAACATTTTTTCCAAATTTTTATGTGTATTCACAAACTGAGAACTTCAGGTTTTGTGAAGAACAGCAAAATTAAGTCGCTTTACTGAAAATAATAAAACTACACCAATCTCAAGCAGTTTCTGCAGTAGCTCTCTGTTTTATATGTGTTTAAGTGAATTCCCTCAGATTTCTAAGCCTTTTTAAATATATTACACCATCACTTCAACTTCAGGATAAGGACATCAAATAAACCAAAAAAACTCAAAGCACAGAGTACAGAAGAATTCTTCTCAAGTGGGAGGCAGAAAAAAACCCCAAGTTCTGTAGAATACAATATATTCCTTTAAAAATAACTCTTTATATCCTGTACAATTGTGTGATTACTTGATAAAACCGGTGTTTTCCTGAGCACACGGGTTGGCAATATCTGCATCTCTGTAACAACAGCTGAAACTGAAAACTTCTATTTCTATTATTTAAACTGCTTCAGCAGGTTTGATAAAAAACTTTGTTTAATTTTTTTTTGTTGTGTATCTTTTTCACGGGTAGGAGTAGAGATAAGCATACAAGCCCAGGAAAAGACAGAATATTACTGATGCTACTCAAACACAGATAGACTGGAAGGAATACTGAAGCAAATTCATGAGATAAATGATACAGTCATACTTTGTAAAACCTGCCAACAGTATACCACAAGAGAAAAAAAAAAAGAGTGGAAAATATGAGGTTGTATGGGTTTCTAAAAATCCTGCTGCAGCATTAAGTGATGATGGTACAAAATTATCTAATAGTTGTCCTGTCACTTTAGTAATATTTGCCAGAACTAAAATTATATCATAACGCCGATGAATCTGCTGAAAACCTTTCCCAGATAATATTCAAATTACTTTAATAACGTCAAAATTGAGCAATTGAAACAAACAACCGAACGGAGCCATTGCTACTAGCATATCCATGTATTTAAAAGTTTGCCATGACGTTACAGGTCACTGCTGCACACCTGGAAATGCTGCATGAATTCCACAGTGACAGCAGTGGAAACGCTTAAACAGAACGCCATAGAACTGCTATTAAGCTCGCATAAGCTCAGCACTAAGATGCTTAAAAAAAAAAGAAAGAAATAGGAATACAGTAGCTCTAGTACTGCAGATTTCCTGATCTAGATTTCGTAGATAAAAATATCCCGGAGCGCAGCCTCTTCGGGATGATCCTGCGGCACCGGCGTGCTCGCAGGAGCACACGGTCAGCGGCCCGAATCTCTTCCCCCGGATACATCCCATTAACTCTGAACCTCACCGCATTGGCTCCGAACCGGACCCGCGGCCGGACCGCGCCAACTGAAGGGCAGCTACAGCAGCCGTGCCCGCACGAGTCCAGCGCTGCCGAGCGCTCATCCTGCCCTGCCTTGCTCCCGCACCGCCTTTCGCCCGATAACGCGAGCATGGTGCCGTCAACAAACCCGTCAGTCCCCCGCTTCAGAAGGGGCCATTCCACGCCCCGCAGCAGCGGCACTGCCCGGTGAGCCCCTGCCCCCCCCCGCCGCCCGGACACGCTCCCAGGAGCTGAGTCAGGATGGATGGAGGAGGCTGCTCTACCCCCGCGGGGGCCAGCACCGGCCTCCCTGCCCGGACACGGCTGCGGCGGGGCCGCCCCCCGCGCTCCTGCCCCCGACCCCCCGTGCGGAGCGGGGGCGGGACGGGCCCCGCGGGCTGCGGCGGGAGCGACGGGCACGGTCCCCTCGGGCGGGGCAGGGCCCCGGCCCGGGGCTCACCTGCACACCGTGATCAAGTTCCGCCTCTCCACCGCGGCGTTGCGGGACGGGACGCTCTTCCTCCGGGCGGAGACGTTGAGCCCCCCTAAGCCGAGGGACGCCATCTCCGCTGGGCAGGGCAGGTGGAGCCGCCGGTGCTGGCGCGGAGCCTTTGTTCCCGGCCTCCCGCTCTCCAGGATGCTGCGCCTGCCGCCGCCGCCGCACGCAGACGAGAAGGAAGCGGATGAGAAGGCCCCCGTGCTTTCCCCGCTCCTCCTCCCGCCGCCCGGTCCCGGCGCGCCCGAGGCAGCGGCGGGTCGGGCGGGGATGCGCGGGATCCCCCGGCGGGGGCGGCTCGGCCCCCCCGCTCCCGGCAGCCGGACCGGCACAGCGCCGCAGAGCGCCGGCGCCGCCAGCCAATCAGCGCGCGGGGGCGCGGCGCCGCCTGGCGGCGCTCCCGGGAGCGGCGGGCTCTCCTCAGGGGAGCGCCGCACCTGAGGGGCCCCCCCTGAGGGAGCCCTGCAGCTCTCCGAACGTCTGTAAAATTGTGTGCCTCTAGAATGTGAGAACTTCCCTGGTTGTAGCTTTTAGAGTTTGAAAATGCTGTCAGTCGTTAATTAGGATCATAGAATCGCAAGGTTGGAAAAAATCTCTGAGATCGTCGAGTCCGACTTTTGAACAGCACCATGTCACCTAGATGCGACTAAGTGCCACATCGGTTCTTGAACGCCCCCAGGACATGACTCCATCACCTCGCTGGGCAGTCTGTTGCAGTGCTGGAGAATGTTTTATGAAATATATCAGCTTTACAGGCCATGCTTGTGGGAATACGGGAATGAAGTGGGAATACACTTTGCCACCAAACTACGGCTGGCCCAGCTCTGAACTAAGACGGGCTTGGAATAGCTCTGACTTTGCCTTGGCATCAGGGCGCAGCATTGTGTGACATTCACGTCACTAGAAGACAGGAAGACACAGCACTGCAGAAGAAAGCCCAGCAGTAAACTAATTGTGGTTTGTGGCTGTGAAGGAGTAGATTTGGCTGGTTAGCTGCAGAGTTGTGAAACTGTATCGATTAATTTGATTTGCTTCCATTATGGGAGGAAGTTCCCTTTCAGCCTAAGAAAATAATTTTGTTTGATTCACAAACTTTATTTGTTTGCAATGAGGGTGAGTGGTGAAATAAATTTTGGCACAACTCTTCCTTCTACTGAGTTACGTACATAATACCCCTAAATGTGTCTGTTAAATTCCAACCTACCCATTCCTATAAATGAAACATAAAAATTTCTGTTTCCTGACATGCAAATCCCCACTGGATTTTGGTTTCTTTGGAGAATATCCCTTGTAGATAGGAAGCTATTTCTGACAGTTCCTGTCAAACTAGAATTGTGTCCAGCACAGTTATGTTACATGAAGGGGAATTTTGTTGACATAAGAATTTTGAAAAGTAGATTACCATATAGGTGGCTATTTTTTCAAATGTAATAGCATATAAACTTTTTATCAGAAGATATCTCATAAATTGATTCAAGTATTACCAATTACCAAAGCTTCCGAGATCATCATTTATTACTTGATATGCTGTATTCTCACCTGTCTCAACATGTAACTGAGT